>NC_083402.1:123479229-124104229 GCF_020745735.1 Hemiscyllium ocellatum
ACATCCTTGTAAAGTATATAACCTGCTCTGGGACAAGTTGAAAGCATTATTTTTACTATGTTCTGGTGAGGTAAAAACAGCTTCCCTTTTAAGTTTAATTTGCAGTAATTTGCCTACAGTGAGAGAACTATATTTTACAATCATAGGTGATAACTGCCCAAAATGAAATAATATTCTTATGAACTTGGTTGTAAATTAAAAACGAAGATTTTTTTTTACTTTAGTTACCATATCATTTAAGCAAAGCTATAAAGGTTCAGTTGAACTCCACCATTTACATATTGTTCTCAGTAGTTGCAGTAAGTAATAGAGTCGAAGGATGTGGTGTTGGAAAAGCACAGCCGGTCAGGCAGCATCCAAGGAGCAGGAGAATTGACGTTTCGAGCATAAGCCCTTCATCAGGAATGAGGCTCATGATGCTGAGGAGCTTGTGCTCGAAACATCGATTCTCCTGCTCTTCAGATGCTGCCTGACTGGCTCTGCTTCTCCAGCACCACACACTTCGACTCTGATCTCCAGCATCTGCAGTCCTCACTCTCTCCAATAAGTAATGAAAATCCTTGTTTAAGAATCATTTGGCACATGTTATGTGCATTTTGTTTTGGGGAAGTTAAAAGTGCAAATAATTTAATTGCATTACATATAGTGCACATCCTATTTGTACAAACTTATGGATAATCATTAACCAACAGATTATGTTTTTGTATCCTTAGGATGCGTGCATACTTTGTGAAGAAGCCAAGGAGGCATTGATCCCTTATAAGCATAGGGTATGAAATTAACCATAGTAAATAACCAACTTACAAAATTAAGTCAGGTCCTCAATAATATATTACTCACAATATTCATCACTTTGTGAGGTTTGCTTTATATAGTTGTTAATAAATTGCTTGAAAGTACAGATTTTGAATATTGATGTAAAGGAAGATGTGATGCTGAAGCTCACTTTACATACATTTGTTTTTGACCTAAAGTACTCCATTTCAAACAATCACACCAATTTATATTGAATGGGAAAAGGATTAGTTACAAATTGACTTTGGTCAAGGTCATGGGCAAAGCAATGTGGAAATGTAAGCTGTTCTTGTCCAGAATTAGGAAAGTTAATCAGTTTTGCTTCCAAATTCCATCCTTCTGTCAGCTTTGCCTGGTTCATCTCTGATGCTTCCCTTCCCTTCCTTAACTTCACTGTTTCCACTTCTAATGATAATCTGTCCACAATATTCACTACAAACCCATTGATCTCATGATTAACTCGGCTACACTCCCTCACAGTCTGGTTCCTGCAAGGATTCCTTTCCATTTTCCCAGTTTCTTTGTGTTCATCATATCTATTCTGATAGTGCATCCTCCACTGGGCTGCGTCCAAACATGACCTCTATTTTTCTCAACCGAGGATTCCCCCATATGCTTGACAGGGTCCTTAACTGTGTCTGACCCATTTCTTGCAGCTCTGCAGTTGCCCCTTTCTCTGCCAATCAGAACAATAGGATTCCCTCTGTCCTCACTTTCTATCCCACCAGATCCATATACAAACAATCATCTTCCACCATTTCTACCATCTTTAACAGGATACTGCCACAACTGTCGGTATTCTGTAGAGACATATCCCTCTACGATACTCCTTTTTCATTCCAATCTCCTCACTACCTCATGGCATCTTCCCATACAAGCGCAGATGTAGTAATGCATGCCAATTTACCTCATCACTCTTCACCTAGATGCACCTTCCAGGAGAAGCAGCATTTCACTTGCACTTTTTTCAATCTAGAGTACTGGATTTGCTAATCACAATGCACTGTTCTTAGTATGGGTGAGATCAAAAGCAAACTAAGCAATGCTTAAGGGTGCACCTCCGCTTTGTTTGTAGGAATGACTCTGACCTACCAGATACCTGCCGTTCCAATAAATCATATTTCTCTCATTCTAGCATTTCTCCTATTGGCTACAAGATTCCCATGAAGCCCTATGCAAGCTTAAAAATAACAACATTGTTTTAGCCACTATAACTCAATTTGAGTTCTACAGCATCTCAGTTCTCCTATTTCACTTCCACCAGCCGTATTAGCATGAATCTAAATGGTCCACATGCTATAGAATATTACAGCACAGTATAGGCCTTTCGGCCCTCGATGTTGCGCCGCCCTGTGAAACCAATCTGAAGCCCATCTCACCTACATTCTTCCATTCTTGTCCATATGTTCATCCAATGACCATTTAAATGCCTGTAAAGTTGGTGAGTTTACAAGTGTTGCAGGCAGTGCATTCCATGGCCCTAACACTCTCTGGGTAAAGAAACCATCTCTGATATCTGTCGTATATCTATCACTCCTCAATTTGAAGCAATGCCCCCTGCCTTGTGCTAGCCATCACCATCCTCAGAAAAAGGCTTTCACTGTCCACCTGATTTAACCCTCTGATTATCTTATATGTCTCAATTAAGTCACCTCTCAACCTCCTCTCTAACTAACACAATCTTAAGTCCCTCAACCTTTCCTCGTAAGACCTTCCCTCCTTACGAGGCAACATCCTGGTAAATCTCCTCTGAACCTTTTCCAGAGCTTCCACATCCTTCCTACAATGCAGTGACCAGAACTGCATGCAATACTCCAAGTGCAGCTGCACCAGAGTTTTGTACAGCTGCAGCATGATCTCATAGTTCCGAAACTCAATTCCTCTACTAACAAAAACTAATACACCGTATGCCTTCTTAACAGCCCTATCAACATGGGTGGCAACTTTCAGGGATCTATGTGCATGGACACTGAGAACTTTCTGCTCATCCACACCACTAAGTACTCTGTATTCCTGTTACTCCTTCCAAAGTGAATCACCTCACACTTTTCTGCATTAAAATCCATTTGCTGCCTGTTAGTCCAGCTCTGCAGCTTATCTATGTCCCTCTGTGACCTACATCATCCTTCGGCACTATCCACAACTGTACCATCTGCAAATTTACTAACCCATCCTTCTACGTCCTCATCCAGTTTGTTTATAAAAATGACAAACAGCAGTGAACCCACAACAGATCCTTGAGGTATATCACGAGTAACTGAACTCCAGAATGAACATTTCCCATCAACCACCACCCTCTGTCTTCTTTCAGCTTGCCAATTCACCAGGTTTGTGAGGCACGACCTACCCTTCACAAAACAATGTTGACTATCCCTAATCAACTTATTCCTTTCTAGATAGTTATAATTCCTATCTCTTATAACGTTTTTCAACACTTTGCCCACAACCGAAATAAGGCTCAGTGGTCTATAATTACCAGGGTTGGCTCTACTGCCCTTCTTGAATAAAGGAACAACATTTGCTACCTCCACATTTGGGCGGCACGGTGGCACAGTGGTTAGCACTGCTGCCTCACAGCGCCTGAAGACCCGGGTTCAATTCCCGACTCAGGCGACTGACTGTGTGGAGTTTGCACGTTCTCCCCGTGTCTGCGTGGGTTTCCTCCGGGTGCTCCGGTTTCCTCCCACAGTCCAAAGATGTGCGGGTCAGGTGAATTGGCCATGCTAAATTGCCCGTAGTGTTAGGTAAGGGGTAATGTAGGGGTATGGGTGGGTTTCGCTTCGGCGGGTCGGTGTGGACTTGTTGGGCCGAAGGGCCTGTTTCCACACTGTAAGTCTAATCTAATCAGTCTTCTGGTACTATTCCTGTAGAAAATGACGACAAAGATCAAAGCCAAAGGCTTGTCAATCTCCTCCCTGACTTTCCAGAAAATCCTAGGATAAATCCCATCTGGCCCAGGGGATTTATTTATTTTCACACTTTCCAGAATTTCTAACATCTCCTTGTGAACCTCAATTCCGTCTGGTCTAGTAATCTGTTTTTCAGTATTCTCCACAGTGTTTTTCTATGAAGCCCTGAAGTAAAGAGAACAGTATTTTTCATGGTATATCAGATCTAATCTTAAAGCAGTGTCCCCCTTTTCTGAACCACACACACCCAATCCCTCCACAAACAGATTTCTCTCTGAACTTCATTACTCTTTCCATCACCTTAAACACCTCACTCCTTAAATACGTTTAATAGAGGACACTTGTGATGCAGTGTAGTGTCCATGCCTGTAGACCAGAAGGTCCAGGTTCAGTTCATCTGCCCCTTTCTCTGCCAGAGGTCCGAGACAATATGCTTGGACAGGATAATTCAAAAACACTTGAAAATAAAATCTTTATTCAATGGAATGATACCTGTCCTCATAATATAACCCTTGATTACTAACGACACAGAATTTTACATCATGGGAACTGGCAGTTTGGTCAAATGGTCTGTGCTAGTGCTTATGCTCCATACCAACCACTTCCCACCTTAGTTCATTTCATTTTACCATGACCCCTCCTTCTAATCCTTCCCTATATTTTAGTAGTTGCTCCTTTAATTACATTTCACATAATGAGTGTAAATGTCTTTTCATTCACAGTTCACCCTACAGGAGGTAGACATTACTCTTCCAGAAAATTCCATCTGGTTCGAGAGGTACAAGTATGATATTCCAGTTTTTCATCTGAACGGGCAATTTCTGATGATGCACCAGGTTAACTTTAAAATCCTCGAGAAAAGGCTGGCTAAACTGGAACAGGAATTGAACCAAAGGACTTGAGGTTATGAAGTGCAGCTTGAAACAAGAAAATGTATCCGCTTCTCCATTGGTATTAAGACCAAGTTCTTTTAAACAGTAGCTGGTTGAAATGCGAATACTTTATAGTTATTTTGTTTCAAATACTACTGGTAAAAATAAATAACTTGAAGGTTATTAAATGCTTAATGTAACAGTTTCAAAAGAAACACAATTGACTTTGTTGCAAAAGCATTGTGCCATTTCCAAACTTGCTTTGTGTACACAAGTTTGATATTCTAACTTTCTACAGCTTTTCAATTTTTCAAACTATTTCCAAAATATTAATTTGTTTATTTATGCATAATGAGCAAAACAGTACACAAGGATGGGAGGATTTTTAATCCGTAAAACCTCTTCATCCGTTCAGTTAGGTCAGTAATTCTGTACTAGGATTCCTTTTGCCTCCTTTTTGTATATCCTCACTTGACAGTGTTCTGTCAATTTCAAATGAAGGTAAAATGCTGTAGATACTGAGATCAGAATTCCTGAGGAAAAGGAAGAGTCATACTGGACTTGAAATGTTTACTCTGTTTATGTTTGTGTTCCTTCCTCTCCCGATGTCCCCACCAGTACCCTTCCACTGACACTCTCATTCGTTTGACTGAATTAGTCCTCACCCTCAATAATTTCTCTTTGAATCCTCCCATTTCCTCCAGACAAAAGGGGTAGCCATGGGCACCCGCATGGGCCCCAGCTATGCCTGTCTCTTTATCAGTTACGTGGAACAGTCCATCTTCCGTAGTTACACCAGCATCATTCCACACCTTGCCGATGGCTGTATCGACACTACCTTGTGTTCCCACGAGGATGTTGAACAGTTTATCAACTTCACCAACACATTCCACCCCGATCTTAAGTTCACCTGGACTCTCTCAGACACCTCCCTCCCCTTCTTGGACCTCTCCATCTCCATAAACGGTGACCAAATCAACACTGACATCTTCTACAAACCCACCGACACTCACAGCCTTCAACATCCATCAAAGTTTCACCTGCACTTCCACACGTCATTTACTGTACCTGTTGCTCCCGATGGAGACTCGTCTACATTGGGGAGACAGGACGCCTACTTGCACAGCGCTTCAGAGAACATCTCCGGGACTACCCCGTGACTGAACACTTCAACGCCCACTCCCACTTCATCAAGGATATGCAGGTCCTGAGCCTCCTCCATTGGCACTTCCTAACCACACAACACCTGGAGGAAGAATGCCTCATCTTCTCATGACCTGTCCTACCTGTCCACCTTCCTTCCCATCTATCCGCTCCACCCCCCGCCCGACCTATCCCCATTCAACATTTGTGAGAAGATTTGTAGCTCAGGTGCTCGTTGTTGTGGTTCTGTTCGCAGAGCTGGGAATGTGTGTTGCTGACATTTCGTCCCCTGTCGAGGTGACACCCTCAGTGCTTGGGAGCCTCCTGTGAAGCGCTTCCGAGTTGTTTCCTCTGGCATTTATAGTGGTTCATCTTTGCCGCTTCTGGTTGTCAGTTCCAGCTGTCTGCTGCAGTGGCCGGTATATTGGGTCCAGGTCAATGTATTTGTTGATAGAATCTGTGGATGAGTGCCATGCCTCTAGGAATTCCCTGGCTGTTCTCTGTTTGGCTTGTCCTATAATAATAGTGTTGTCCCAGTTGAACTCATGTTGCCTGTCATCTGCGTGTGTGGCTACTAAGAATAGCTGGTCGTGTCGTTTTGTGGCTAGTTGGTGTTCATGGATTCAGATCGTTAGCTGTCTTCCTGTTTGTCCTTTGTAGTGTTTTGTGCAGTCCTTACATGGGATTTTGTACACTATGTTGGTTTTGCTCATGCTGGGCATTGGGTCCTTTGTCCTGGTGAGTTGTTGTCTGAGAGTGGCTGTTGGTTTGTGTGCTGTTATGAGTCCTAGTGGTCGTAGTAGTCTGGCTGTCAGTGCAGAAATGTTCTTGATGTATGGTAACATGGCTAGTCCTTTGGGTTGCGGCATGTCCTCATTCTATTGTCTTTCCCTTAGGCATCTGTTGATGAAATTGCGGGGCTACCCGTTTTTGGAGAATACATTGTAGAGGTGTTCTTCTTCCTCTTTTTGCAGTTCTGGTGTGCTGCAGTGTGTTGTGGCCCTTTTGAACAGTGTCTTGATGCAACTTCTTTTGTGTGTGTTGGGGTGGTTGCTTTTGTAGTTCAGGACTTGGACTGTGTGTGGCTTTCCTGTATACCTTTGTGGTGAATTCTTCGTTCGGTGTTCTCTGTACCATCACATTTAGGAATGGGAGTTGGTTGTCCTTTTCTTCCTCTCTAGTGAATCTGATTCCTGTGAGTGTGACGTTGATGATCCGGTGTGCGTTTTCTATTTCTGTGTTTTTAATTATTACAAAGGTGTCATCTACATATCTGACCCAGAGTTTGGGTTGAATTTGCAGTAAGACTGTTTGTTCTAATCTTGGCATTACAGCTTTCGCTATTAGTCCAGAGATGGGTGAGCCCATGGGTGTGCTATTGATTTGTTCATATATTTGGTTGTTGAATGTGAAGTGTGTTGTGAGGCACATGTCCAGTAGTTTGAGTATGCAGTCTTTGTTGATAGGTTCCCCGTCTTGTCGTCTGTTCTGTATGTCCAGCAGGTTGGCTATTGTTTCTCTGGCTAGGGTTTTGTTGATAGAGGTGCACAGTGCCGTTACATCGAATGAGACCATAGTTTCTTCCTTGCCTATACATGTATTTCTGATGATGTCCAAGAATTCCAGTGTTGACTGTATAGAGTGTCTGGATCCGCTGATCAGGTGTTTCAGTTTCTGTTGTAGTTCTTTAGCCAGTTTGTGTGATGGTGTCCTCGTAGCGATATGATGGGTCTGAGTGGGATGTCTGGTTTGTGCACTTTAGGTGGTCCATACAATCTGGGGTTGGTGTTGCTTTCAGGTTTCATTCTCTGTAGGTCAAACCTGGTTATCTGTCCGTTATTCCACAGATTCACTCGTCTCAGAAGAAATTCTTGCTCATCTCGATCTTAAAATGCTGCTCTCTTATTCTGAAATTATGCCACCTGGCCCAAGACTCCTCCACAGCGGGAAACCACGTAGAGTCATCGATGTATCTTATATTTCAATAATTGTGTAAAGGAGTTGGGAGATGAGGTGGGGGAAGAGGAGGGAGCTGCTGGTAGGGTTGGAAGTGTTCACCCAATTGAACCAGGAGTGGGAAAGGGAAGTTGTTTTTCCTTCCTCTCTGTGTCTGTCTCTTGCCACCCTCACACCAAGTAAAACTGGAGCCATCGTCTCTTTTGGGGGTGGGGGGGTGGGGGTGTTGGGAATGGGTGGGCTGCTCTTCAGAGGGTCAGTTTAGACTCGAAGCTTCCACACTGTAGGGATTCTATGATTCTAAGACTGCCATTCATTCTACTGAAGTCCAACCTCTTCATGTTGTCCTCAAAAGCAAATCTCTTCTCGGGACTGCCTCCAGTGCCAGTATGTCTTTGATTAGAGAAGGGGCCTGAAACTGTTCACAGCCCTCCAGCTAGTACCTTGTACAGCTTTAGCAACAACTCCCTGTTTTATGTTGCATTCCGTTTCTCCCCCTGTTGTCTGAGCCAGCATGCTAGCTTTTTTGTGATTTATGCAGGAGGGATTCCAAATCCCCCTGTTCCATATCTTTCTGCAGTTCCATTTTTAAATAATATTCAACTCCTCAATTCTTCCTGCCAAATTGCATAATCCCACTTATTCCCATCTGCCAAGTTTTTGACCATTCATTTAACCTGCCTCCATCCCTCTATAGACTCATTATATCATCCATATATCTTGTCTTCCCACCTACATTTGTGTCAACCACAATCTTAGCAATACAGTTGGTTCTGCTACAGTGCAGTCATTCCGTTCTCGTGCAACCCCGTGTTATAAGAACACAGTGTAATTGCAGCACCGTTTAAACTAACATGGCTGGATTTGTATTATAACCAATACACACTTTAAACATTTGTGCTTTAGAAATATAGTATCCCCAATTCATCAATTGTGTTATAGCAAATTCACATTAACGAAATATGCTTTATAACAGAATGATCTGTAGTACATTCATTTTCCTCATCCAAGTTAATATACATTGGAAATAATTGTGGTCCAAGTACCAATTGCTGTGGTACTCCATTAATTTGCCATTCTGAGAATAACCCCTTTTCCAACCCTATCTTCTATTAGTTAGCCAATCCTGTATCCATGCTGAATTGACTACTTTCAACAACTTGGGCTCTTACCTTATTAAGTAGCCTAATATATGGTATTTTATCAAACACCTTCTGAAAATCCAAATATGTTACTTCTTCTGTTACCCCTTTACCTATCCTGATTGTTACCTTCCAAAGAATTCTAATAGATTTCTCTGGAATAATGTCCCTTTTATGAAGCCGTGCTGACTCTGCTCGATCATATTATGCAATATTATTCTCAATTCTTTGTTATTACATCATTAATAATTTTCCTAATAACAGACATTAAACTAACTGATCTAAAGCTACCTGTTTTTTTTTGCCTCCTTTTATATCAGGGTGTTACGTTGTCAGTTTTACAATCCTCTGGGACTTTTCCAGAGTGTTAGAAGGTTACTACCAATGCATCCACTATGCCGGTAGCTACTTATTTTGATGTCCTATACATCCATCAGGTCCAGGCGACATATTGGTCTTTAGCCCCATTGGTTTCCAAATACCTTTTTTTCAAGTGACAGTTATTATTCTTATTTTCTTTTCTCGTTTTGCCTCTTAGTTATTTAGTAATTTTGGAATGCTACTGGTATATTCAACCAAGAAGACTGATACAAACGATTATCAGTCTCATTCCCAAAGGGGCTTATGCTAATTTTGGCTTCTCTTTTTTAAAAGAAGCTCTTGCTATCCCATTTTGAATTTACTTGTAAGTTTATCCTCAAAATTTATTTTCACCCTCTTTCTTTGTGGTTATAGAGTCATAGAGATGTACAGCATGGAAACAGACCCTTCAGTCCAACTCGTCCATGCAGATATCTCAACCCAACCCACTTGCCAGCACCCTGCCCATATCCCTCCAAACCCTTCCTATTCATATACCCATCCAAATGCCTCTTAAATGTTGCAATCGTACTAGCCTCCACCACTTCCTCTGGCAGCTGATTCCATATACGTACTACCCTCTGCGTGAAAAAGTTGCCCCTTAGGTCTCTTTTATATCTTTCCCTTCTCACCCTAAACCTATGCCCTCTAGTTCTGGACTCCCCCACCTCAGGGAAAAGACTTTGCCTATTTCCCAGGGATTTAAACATTTAAAGGCAACCATTTTATCTCTAAAGTTTATCAGTCCCATTTCTTTCACTTTGAGCAAATTTTGGCTCTGCTTACAAATCCTCTCTAGATGGTGGTACAATTTCTATTAACTTCAGTGAGAAACCCTGCAGAAAATCTGTGAGCAAGTGCAAGTTTAATGAAAGTCTCGCATCAATGACTGCAAAATTCCGATCACTCATCTCCAAAGTGAAACATGAGAATCATTCCACATTAACAGCAGGTTCACATTTGACCCACACATTCCTAAACAGTCCAGACTGCAATTCCTGTTAACAACCTGCCAACATAAAATACAGAATCCCAGACACTATTATATTTAATATATTTAACAACTTGATTCAAAATATAATTTTGAAGAAATTCAAGTGTCAAAGTTTGTCACTAAAAACACCACCTATGTTCCAGAGCAACAACAAAACTTGCCAAAACCATTTTCTGAAAAGATCACACAAAGTAATATTGGTCTATGCTGATTTATTATTGTTTGATTTTCTTTTAAAAAAAAACAACTTGTCCAATCTTCTGGCTTACCACAAGTATTTGCCACATTGTATGTTTTTTTTCTTTCAATATAATGGCATCCTTAACTTCCTGGTTAATTCTGCCTGGTTTATCCCCTTCCAAAAGTCTCATTTCTCACTGGGAGACATCTTCATTGTGAGCCATGAACTAATTTCTTACGTGGTCTACAATTGTTCATCATCGCCATTTGCTGCTAAACTCCTTTCCCAGTGCATTCCAGCCAGCTCTGCCCTCATTCTTCTGTGATTACCCTTATTTAAGTTGACCACAATTGTATCCAATCCAAGTTTCAACCATCTCAATCTGAATGCTAAATTCTACCATCTTATGGTTACTGTTTCCTTTCTCTCAGAATCTATCTTGAATACAATGTATGAATTCTTCCTTGTGACTACCGCTGCCAATCTGACTTTACCAATCTATGTGAAGATTAAAATCACCCATGTTTAATGTACTGCCTTTTATGCACGTCCTCATTATCTGCTGATTTATTCTCAATTAGATATCTCACAAAGCTAACTATAGCTATAATCGTGGAGCTACTGGTAGGGGTCTGTATACTACTACCAGTGCCTTATTCCCCGTTTTTATTTCTGTCTCAAATCTTGTGATCCAAGATCACTTCTTGATATTGTACTTATTCCATCCTGTACTAATAATGCTACCCCCAACATGCTACTTGCCTATCCTTTCGAAAAGTCATATACGCCTGAATATTTAGTTCCCAGCTTTGATCTCCTTGTAACCATGTCTCTGTAATAGCTAAAATATTCAACCTATTAACTTGTATTTGTCTCTTCAAAGTGACGGAAGAATTACAAACTTGAAGTCAACAGCAGTGGGGGAACAGAGATCACAGAAAATTAGAGCTGAGTCCAATTGTGTGTTAATTTCTAATAAGAATCCCTGAATCTAAGCAATGTCCATAGCTCAAGGACATCAAAGAGAACAAATGGAGCCTAGCTCTACCCACCACAAACCTGTTTCATGATCAACGAGCATAGCTATTCCTACTAAAGATCAGGCCTGTGTTGCACGAAACCAGATAAGATTTCAGGTTTAAGACTTCCCTCTCATTGAGCCTTCACCCACCACCACCTTGTCCCAGAGCTGCTCAGCATAGAAGCAGTGACTTTTGATGCAAATGTAGTCCATCTACTCGTGGAAGGAGTGACCTCATAGAATCATACAATATAGAAGAGTCCCTTCAGCCCATCAGGTCTGTTCCGCCAAAAATCTACTACTACTTACACTGGTCCCACTTTCTTGTTCTAGGCCCACAGCCTTGATTGTTAGGTACTCAGCCAGGTATTGTTTAAATGTTGAGAGATTACCTGTCTCAACTTTAGTCCCAGGCAGTGCATTCAAATGCTCACTACCCTCTGCTTTTTAAAATTGCGTCCCCTTGATATTGACCCTTAAACTAAGGGGAAAAGCTGTTTTCTATTCAACATGTCTATGCTCCTCAGTTATACACCTCTATCAGGACCTCATCTCCAACTTTCTCTGCTGCAAAGGAAACAACCTGAGCTTGTGCAGCCTCTCTGTAGCTGAAATGCTCTACCCTAACAACGTCCTGGTGAATCTCCTCTGCACCCCCTCCAGTGTGATCACATCATTTCTCTGTTCTCTATTCCAGCACCAATTTTATATTTTTCTATGAATGAGCTCAATATAAGAAATGTTGAAGAGACCATTCAGGAAAGCACAAGAATAGATTAGTCTGGAAATAATAGAAAAATGGAAGAGAGTCTCAGTTGCAGGCAAGGTTATCTTTTATTTTAAAATGTGTGGAAAATTATATTTTAAATTCAATAATAGAAAGTGTCTTTGAAATGGTGAAGATGATTTGGAATAAATTGCTTGGCTGTGGAATGGAGCTAAGTACCTTAGGAACATTCAAACCACTACCAATGAGTGAGTATACTTGAGAGAGAGGCCTTTACTGGACTTTATGGTCTCCTCTTCTGGCCCTATAGTCCATTTAGGACCGAGATGAGGAGAACTTTCTTCAATGTTGTATGGTGAGACTTTCCCCACTCTATGGCTCCTTATAATCCCTGTGTTAACTTAATTCTAACTTATGCTAACCCATTGACCAGCCTTTACCCTTGCATGCTCCCATGCTTGGTCACCCAGTATCCACCATGTACCTCAGGAACTATGAGATAAAATGAAGATCAAAGTATCAATTTCAGACTTCATTATATTATGAAAAAACTATTGATAAATGTGCATTCAGTACATTTAAATACCTTCAAGCACTTATAAAAATTAGCATTTGTACTCATTTCTTCACTGTGACAGCTAATTCCTTAATAACAATAATAAAATACTGTGGCTACTGGAGATCTGAAATAAAAACAGATAGTGTTGGACAAACTCAGTTGGCAGCATCTGTGGAGAATGGAGCAAAACTTTACTTTTTAGTTACTCTCCTTCAGAACTAAACCCATAATAATTTCTTGGAGCTCTTACTCAAACTGTGCATTAATAGCTCTCTCTCTCTAGTGTAATAACGATAGGTTGTAAAAACAGGAAAAATAGAGACATAGAATCATACAGCACGGTAACAGATCCTTCAGTCCAACACATCCATGTGAGTTTCCCAAACTAGTCCCACTTCCCCTGCATTTGGCCCATACCTCTCCAAACGTTTCCTATTCATGTACTTGTCCAAATGGCTCTTAAATATTGTAACTTTACCAGCATTCAGCACTTCTCTGGCAGTTCAGTCCACATAAGATCCACCCTCTGTGGAAAAAGATATCCCTCAGGTCCCTTTTAAATATTTCTTCTTTCACATTAAACACATGCCCTCTAGTTTTGAACTCCCCTACCATAGGGAAATACCTTGGCTATTTTCCTTATCCATGCCCTTCACAATTTTACAAATCTCAATAAAGGTCAACCCTCAACCTTCAATGCTCCAGTGAAAAACGTCCGAGGCAATCCAGCCTCTGCTTATAACTCAAAGCTTCCGGCCCCAACAACATCCTGGTCAATGTTTTCTGAACTCTCTCCTATTTATTAATATCATTTCAATAGCAGGATGACCAGAACCAGACACAGTACTCCAAAAGTGGTCTAGGGTCATGTCAACAAATAGCTATTGAAAGTAAAAGCATGTATTCTTCCAATTCTGAGACAGGATAGGATTTTTTTCTGGAAATTTAAAGAGCGGGGAATTGAAATAACAGACTATATCCACTTTAATGCTGATTTTTTTTAACACTTTATTAAAGGCACCCACCGTGGAATAAGGGAAGCACCCTGTTCAGTTCACAGTGCAAAGTCTAAATAATTTCACAAAAATGCAGGCCTCCAGGTCTAATCATTGTTAGCTGTTATCATTGTTAACTGTTATCATTGTTTCTGAACACAAATTTCGGATCCTCAATTCTCAAGAGTGTAATCTAAGCCTTCCTTTGATCTCTAACAATCAACACACCCAGGCTTACTGACTTCAGAACAGTCACATGACCCTCCCCCTCATTGATCCAAAATTTAAAAAATATATTCCCAAGATATAATCCACTCCTCAACCTCAATTCTAAAACCAGGGTGAGGCTTTTAGTGGACAAAATTGCTAGCCGAGGTACAATGAATTGAATAATCTTCTCTGTTAAATCATTGTGTGTGAGGGAAGGGGACTCCAATTCTTGGAAAAACAAAATAAGTAGTTTTGACAGAGTGAATAAGGAAATATTGTTTCTACTGACAGGAAGGTCAATAACCATTGCCATCTTCCAAACTTCTGCTCCCTATATCCTAACTTGCACTAGATGCCTTTCATTCATCAGTTATGTGCTTCATTAATCCATGTTGATTTCCAGTTAAGCAATGCCTAGTCTTTAAAATTCTCCTCCTTTGAATCCCTCCTGGTCTCGCTACACCATTCACTTTTACAGTACCTTTCTCCGTCTCTTATCTTTCCAAACTCTCTGCTCTTCTTCATTTCTTGTATATGGAGTACCCGCAATTTTAATTGTTCTCAGTGTCCATGGCTGCCTGAGCTTTAACTCTGAAATTTCCTCCCTGAAACCTCGCCTCTCCCTCCGTTAAGATGTTTCTTGAAATCGACCAGATCAAGGTTGCAGTCCCCTTTCTTCATATTCCCTTGTGTGGCTTGGAGTTACATTATGCAGGAAACACTTCCATGAATCGCGATGGGACATTTCACCATGTTAGAAGGTGCTCTCTAAATTCAAAGTGTTGGTGTCAATAAAAGAACATTGTTCTGAACACAAAAAGCTGCAGATGCTGGAAATATGAATCAAAGCAAGGATGTTGCCAGGGTTGAATATAGGGAGAGGTTGAACAGGCTGGGACTGTTTTCCCTGGAGCATCGGAGGCTGAGGAGTGACCTTATAGAGGTTTGTAAAATCATGAGGGGCATGGATAGGATAAATAGACAAGATCTTTTCCCTGGGGTGGGGGAAGAGTCCAGAACTAGAGGGCATAGGTTTAGGGTGAGAGGGGAAAAATTTAAAAGGGACCTAAGGGGCAACTTTTTCACGCAAAGGGTGGTTCTCATGGAATGAGCTGCCAGAGTAAGTGGTGGAGACTGGTACAATCACAACATTTAAAAGGCATCTAGATGGGTATATGAATAGGAACGGTTTAGAGGGAATTGGGCCGGGTGCTGGCAAATGGGATTAGACTAATTTAAGATATTTGGTCAGCACAGACGAGTTGCACCAAAGGGTCTGTTTCCATGCTATACATTTCTATGAACTATAGACCAGTGAGCCTGATGTTGGTGGTGGGCAAGTTGTTGGAGCAAATCCTGAGGGACAGGATGTACATGTATTTGGAAAGGCAAGGACTGATTAGGGATAGTCAACATGGCTTTATGCGTGGGAAATGTCTCACAAACTTGATTTAGGTTTTTTGAAGAAGTAACAAAGAGGATTGATGATGGCAGAGTGGTAGATGTGATTTATATGGACTTCAGTAAGGCATTCAACAAAGTTCCCCATGGGACACTGATGAGCAAGGTTTGATCTCATGGAATACAGGGAGAACTAGCCATTTGGATACAGAACTGGCTCTAAGGTAGAAGACAGGGAGTGGTGGTGGAGGGTTGTTTTTCAGAATGCAGGCCTGTGACCAGTTGAGTGCCACAGGGATTGGTGCTGGGTCTACTACGTTTCATCATTTATATAAATGATTTAGATGTCAGCATAAGAGGTATAGTTAGTAACTTTGTTGATGATACCAAAACTGGAGGTGTAGTGGACAGCGAAGAAGGTTACCTTAGATTACAACAGGATCTTGATCAGATGGGCCAATGGGCTGAGAAATGGCAGATGGAGTTTAATTTAGATAAATGTGAGGTGCTGCATTTTGGGAAAGCAAATCTTAGCAGGACTTGTACACTTAATTGTAAGGTCCTAGGGAGTGTTGCTGAAGAAAAAGACCTTGGAGTGCAGGTTCATAGTTCCTCGAAAGTGAAGTTTCAGGTATATAGGATAGTGAAGAAGGCGTTTGGTATGCTTTCCTTTATTGGTCAGAGTACTGAGAGTACAGGAGTTGGGAGATCATGTTGCGGTTGTACAAGACATTGGTCAGGCCACTGTTGGAATATTGTGTGAAATTCTGGTCTCCTTCCTATCGGAAAGATGTTGTGAAACTTGAAAGGGTTCAGAAAAGATTTACAAGGATGTTACCAGGGTTGGAGGATCTGAGCTACAGGGAGAGGCTGAACAGGCTCGGGCTGTTTTCCCTGGAGCATCGGAGGTTGAGGGGTGAACTTAGAGGTTTATAAAATCTTGAAGGGCATGGATAGGATACATAGACAAAGTATTTCTGTGGGGTGGGGGAGTCCAGAACTAGAGGGCATAGGTTTAGGGTGAGAGGGGAACGATATAAAGAGACCTAAGGGCAACGTTTTCACTCAGAGGGTGGTATGTGTATGGAATGAGCTGCCAGAGGAAGTGGTGGAGGCTAGTACAATTGCAACATTTAAAAGCATCTGGATGGGTATATGAATAGGAAGGGTTTAGAGGGATATGGGCCAGATGCTGACAGGTGGGACTAGATTGGGTTGGGATATCTGGTCGGCATGAACGAGTTAGACTGAAGGGACTGTTTCCGTGTTGTACATCTCTATGACTTTAATTGCAGGAGAAACTCAGCAGGTCTAGCAAAATTTGTGCAGAGAAAACACAGTTAACGTTTCATGTCCAGTGACCCTTCTTCAGAACTGATTGTAACTAAGAAAAGGTTAGTACACATGCTGATGATGGGATGGGGTAGGGTGAATAGGTGGAGGTGGAGCTGAGAGAGAGAGAGAGAAAACACAACACTTAGCCAGACAAAGGAATGGGTAAAGGTCAGCCTGGGTGAATCAAAGCTGCTTATAGAAACCATTAATAAGTGACAATGGGATGGTTATAGTAGCAGCCCATGTGATAACATAGCCTGGGGTGTGAGCTGGGTAAAGCACATGGAATGAGGTGCTCAAGCCCTCAAATTATTGGACTTGTTATTGAATCCTAAAGGTTGCACGGTGTCCAACTGGAAAAAAAGGTGCTGTTCTTCCAGCTTGCACTGAGTTTTGCTGGAGCATTGTAACAAGCTTGAGACAGAGACGATGGCCACGGGAACAGGGTGTTGTGTTGAAATGGCAGGCAAAAGGAAGCTCAAGGTCATTTTTTTGCAGATAGAATGTAGGTGTTCAGCAAAGTGGTCAACCAGCCTGTGTTTCCTCTTCCGAGCGTAGAGGTGACAGATTGTGAGCTGTGAATACTATAGACCAGATTGAGTGTAGTTCAGGTAAATCACTGCTTCACCTGACAGGTGTATCTGGGCCTTGGATGATGAGGAGCGAGAAAATAAGCAGGTAGGTATTACACCTTCTGCAATTGCATGGGAAGGTGCCATGGTGGATGTAGGGAGGTTTTGGAAGTGGAAGAGGAATGGTTTAGAGTGTCCCAGAGAGAATGGTCCCAGCAAAAGGCTGACATGGTCTTCTGTAAAGACTTTTAAACATTCTCCCAGTTTGTCGGTTTCCATTGCATCTGTTCCAATGATGCAAGCTACCTCCTGCAGTATTACTGCTTGTCTGCTGGCCTCTGAAATGTCTGCCTTTCTCCTCAACTGAGGATTCCCCAATACCATGGTTGACGGGGCCCTCAGCCTTGCCCAAGACATCTCCCCCACTTTAACCCTCTCCCTTCCCACAACAGTAATAGGCTCCCCCTTATCCTCACCTAGAATATCCCACCAGCATCCATGTCCGAAGAATCACTTGCCACCAGTACCGCCACCTTCAATGGGATGCAACCAGCAGACACATCCCCCACCCCCCGTGAGCCATCTGCAGGGACCGTTCTCTCCGCGACACCTTGATCCACTCCTCCTCCACTCCCAATACCTTCCTATACCCCCCAGAGTAATTTCCCATCTAATTACTGCTCTCTCTCTCTTTCCTTCCAGGCTCCATCTTCATCCCATCTTCAGCTTGCATACAAACATTTTACTCTCTCCAATTAATTCTGAAAAAGGGTCACTGGACTTAAAATGTTAGCTCTGCTTTCTCCACAGATGCTGTTAGGCGTGGTGAGTTTCTTCAGCAATTTCTGTTTTTGTTTCATTAATCTGAACACCTTCATCAATCCCTCTCAATTCCAATGAGAACAATGCCAGCTTTTAAAAGGAATGAGATCACGTGAGAATCATGATGTTCGCAGCGCTTCCAGCAAATACCTGTAGGTGGTGCTGTTTCTACCTGCAGTACTACTGCTTGCCTGCTGGTGGTGCTGCTCCATGTCTGAATCGCCAATCTTCAAATGAATTGTTAACAGAAGCAGAATGTGCTGGAAATACACAGCATCTGTGCAGAGAATCAGAGTTAACATTTCAGATGGATCACCTTTCAAAGCTAAAAATCTGTTAAAAACAAGAGAAAACATCAACAATAGAAGGCAACATGCCAACACTTTAAGTGGAAGCACCCCTGCATTGTAAATGTATTTTGATCAATTCAAAATGTTCTGCAATTTGTATGTAATACAGAATAACACCCTACTGTGCCTATACCTCCTCTAAAAGAACCATCCGATTCATCTCATTTCCCTCAGCAAGTTACCGTGCAAATTCGCTTTTACATATTTATACAATTCTCTTTTGAAAGTTACAATTGAATGCTTTAGATGAGACATAGCTTCCAAGATAAGGGGTATGTTCCACATTTAGGAGGATTTCTCCAATGACCTTAATGGAGAGATGGACCAGAATTTGACCTGGGTCAGATTGGTAAAGGATGTGAGTCTTCTTGAGGTTGAAGCTAAATCCAATTCTAAGGCTGACATCGATGTGGAGATTCAACATCACATTGGATTAGCGAATGCCACCTTTGGATTCATAAGGATGGAATCTTTGATACTGTGATAAGTGTCAAAGATACCAAAATCCTTGCGCATAAGGCAGTCATCCTTCCAACTCGCCTATATGGCTCCGAAACTTGGACTATGTATCGACGCCACCCCAGGACCCTTGAAAAGTACCATCAGTGCTGTTTGACATAGATGTACTAACATCAGCATCCTCGAAACAACTAATAGACCCAGCAGAGGCCATGATTATCCAAAACTAACTCCATGGCCAGTCACGTGCTTACGATGCCAAGTTCCAACTACCAAAGTAAATTTTCTTTGCCCACCTCAAGGTACACAGACAATAGACAATAGGTGCAGGAGTAGGCCATTCTGTCCCTCGAGCCTGCACCACCATTCAGTATGATCATGGCTGATCATCCTTAATCAGTATCCTGTTCCTGCCTTATCTCCATAACCCTTGATTCCACTATCCTTGAGAGCTCTATCCAACTCTTCCTCAAATGAATCCAGAGACTGGGCCTCCACTGCCCTCTGGGACAGAGCATTCCACACAGCCACCACTCTCTGGGTGAAGAAGTTCCTCCTCATCTCTGTCCTAAATGGTCTACCCCGTATTTTTAAGCTGTGTCCACTGGTTCAGCACTCACCCATCAGCGGAAACATGTTTCCTGTCTCCAGAGTGTCCAATCCTTTAATAATCTTATATGTCTCAATCAGATCCCCTCTCAGTCTTCTAAACTCAAGGGTATACAAGCCCAGTCACTTCAGTCTTTCAGCGTAAGGTAGTGCCGCCATACTTGGATAAGTGGACAAAAGAAGCATTTAAATCACTCCCTGAAAGCTTCACGTCGATGAAGTGCAACAGAGGTGGCAATGCATAGGAGACTTGATTCAGAAGAAACTACCTTGAAGAAAACTCCTGCATGAAGGGACACAATTCTTTGAGAATGCCTGTCAACACTAGGAGGTATGGAAAATAGAATAGAAGTTTATTGTCCCATGTACTTTTACATGAAAATAGAGTGAAAAGTTTTAAAAGTCACCCTACCACAGTGCCTCTATTACTGACAGGAATCATACAGAATTTTTAAAGAAGAAAAATAAGATAAGTTCATCACAGATCAGTTAACAGCTCCTGGGCTCGGGTGAAACCGATTAGGAAACGATGGAAAACCCTGACTCCATGCTGGGACAAGACTACCAAGTCAGGTCCTTTGGAAAACTGGGCCAGAAGCCCTCACCGAAGAAGACCACCATGGCAGGCAGAGACCGCCACTCCTGGCTGAGACCGCCTGCCGGGCTGCAGGAATATCTAAAGACCTCCACACAGAGACGAGACCACCACACCAGGAAACCAACATACCAAACCGAGACTTCCTTCCACTGGAAGCTGCCTCATCTCTGAGCATAGTCTCCTGTTTCCAATCCTCCAGAAGCTGCCGTCAATCCATTGTCCATTCCTTTCACCAACTCTCCTACTTCTTCAGGAACCCAGGCCTAGCTGCAGACCTGGAGCCTCAGCCCAGACTGAGAGTCTATGGCAGGGGAGTCAGCCTGGGACCTGTTCCTTTCTTGCCAGGAGACCCCAGGCTGGGGTGGAGGCATGTCTGGCTCATTCAAGGATTAGTAGCAGAGGCCTTCTCCCTCAGCTGCCAGTCTCCAGGCTTTAAAGAAAAGAAAACAAAAACAAAAGAGCAAAAGTAAAAATAAGAAAGCCGATGGAAGCAGACAAGCCCTGGGTTCCCAATGTTGCAAACAAAAGGAACTGGAGAAAGGAGTGCCAACAATCTCAAGGCCAAGAGCTACTGCCACCTCCTGGTAAAATCTGCCCATGTGTGGTTGGAGATGCAGCTCTAAGATTGGGCTTATCTGCCACTGAAGGACCCACTGAAGGTCCACACGTGAGCAGTGACACTGAATTTCTTAGGTGGATAATCATACTCATTACTGAGTGATTGCTAATGATGATGACAAACTATTGAATCTGCTTCCACCATGCTTTTAGGCAGTGCATTCCACATCACAATAATAATTGTGCTTATAATCCCCTCATGTCACTTCTGTTCCCACGAGTTTTTCATATTGGTTATATCCCTCCTGCCACTGGAAACATTTCCTCCTTAGTTAATCTACCAAGTCCGTGAGGGTTTTGAATACCTGAGCCTGATTAAGAGGGCAGCTGCCCCATGTGATGACCAGGATTCAAGTGGGTGTTTGGGGTTAGAGGTGAGTGACCAATCATTAGATTGAACGCTGCATCTGTGGAGTGAGACAAATAAAACAGCAGGGTTTTGAAGCTAAACTATTCAAGGAGGAAACAAACTGTGCAATACACCCGGGGCAGGGGGTGGAGGTGGGGTCACATACCTCAAACAGACTGGTGGAAATTCAATGCAAGCTGGACCCCAACCTTGTTCACTTCCCTACACCCATTGGATGAACCCTCGAAAGCAGAACAATGGCAGACCACTCAGAATGGGAGAAACCTTAAGGAAATATTTGCATGTGAAGTGGCCCAAATACTGCTCTGTGGTAGCTTCAGATCTGGGATCCAAAGGGCCAAACTGTTGGGTTAGAGAGTTCGGTAAGCATATCTCCAAATTAAGTACAGCTCTAGCGACAGCCAGCTGTATTGAACAAGCGAAAGGGAAAGAAGTTGGAAATGTAAAGCTTGAAAGAAGAGCCAGAGAACGCAAAGAATAGAACCAAGCCAAATTTCAAGAGCAGGAACAGAGAAACCAGGCGAATTTGCTACACACAGGGCAGTTTCCAGCCCAGGAAGAGGAGGCCTGTAGGGGAACAACGTGCAATTTAGGATCATGTCAAAAAGCACAGCTTTCTGCCATTAAAACAACAGAGTAAAGTCTGCCCTGTAGATCGATCAATGTACCATTGAGAGTTTGAGCGATTAAGGTACCCATTTGTGGTCCAGGAATGGCTAACGTGCACCTTGAGGGCAGAAGAGAAGAGTCACAAGGTGGACTGGGGGATCGTCAGGGAGGAAGCACATTGGCACACTGAGAACCAAACAGGTTGGAGATCCCCCACCAGCCCTTTCCAGGAGGAACCCCTACTTTCCACATTCCTCAGCATCCACAGTATCCTGCTTCCTCATCCAGCCCCAGTGAACCCACTAACCACCAGTTGTCGAGATAGGCAAAAAGTTGCCAATATCTACAACACAGTCCCAACCCATAATAGTACAACTGACAGAGATAGCCAAAAAGTCCCTTCCTTCAAACCCAATCTCAGACCCCTATCCATTGTTCGAAAACTCCCACCAGCCGAGGATTTTGCACAGGCTTGGTGACCCTGAGGAATTCAAGCTGATATTAATGTGCTTGAGCCCCTCAGTCTTCACCCCATCCACAAAATGTGGGCAGAGGGCAACTGGAGGTCAACTATAATAGAGGGGACCCTGTAGAGCAGCAAAAGAAATAGGAACAGCGACTACATTCATTAGGGGCTGTTGGGCGCAGTTCATTGCTGTCATTGGGTAGCAGAATCCAGTTCAAGGTGCGGATTAGGCCAACTAGTCTCGGACCCAAGGGAGTAAGAAGGCCTGCGATAGTTTTGACAATGATACACACATACACACACACACACACACACACACGGCCGCGCTGGGGAATTGTCCGTTGTGGTAAAATGAGGTCCAGGGGTTAGTAAAAAACCATGCAGCAAGGCTGAAAAGATGCACCTGGTCATAGTAAATCCCAGCCATGACCCTGGTATGGAGCAACGAAGAGGGTGACGGAAATAATGAGAGTAGCTGCTGCTACCACCCCCTGCAGGGAAGGTTTGAGCAATCGCCACAGGAAGATGCGCCAACTGTGGCCAGATTGGTCATTATTCTAGAGTGTTCCACCCATAAGCACAGGGAGCAAACCAGAGGTACTCCACCATGCCAATGGAGGGACTTGCCAGTGAATTACACCGTTAAAGCACTGCTTAGAATGGTTGTCCAGTAGAACAGCACCAACTGCAACAAAGTTCCACCCTTTATGTTGTATGTTGGTGAGAAACAGTCTTGAGCACCACAGGAGTCACTCCCCATGTCCTGATGACCAGACGGCACATGGGGATCAAACACCCTGCTGGGCATGGATATAGCTGAACCAGAATTCTCAGCCCTTAACCGCAAAACGCCAGTCAAGCATTGTTCAACAAAGTCCATGTTGCTCCAAAAGGCAGACAGTGTTAGGATGGATCATTAAGAGAGATAAGGTAAAGCCTACTTTGATGGCAAAGTTAACCCCACTGAATTTGAAATAGAGCAACAAGTCATACTCCAGGTTAGTTTAGATTCCCTACTGTGTGAAAACAGGCCATTTGGGCCAATATGTCCACACCGACCCTCCAAAGAGAAACCCTTCCAGAGCTATATCCCTCTGACTAATGCACCTAACACTATGGGCAATTTAGCCTGGCCAGTTCATCTGACCTGCACATCTTTGGATCATGGGAGGAAACCGGAGCACCTGGAGGAAACCCATACAGACAGGGGGGAATGTGCAAACTCCACACAGTCAGTCGCCCGAGGCTGGAATCAAACCCGAGTCCCTGGTGCTGTGACACAGCAGTGCTCACTACTGAGCCACAGTGCTGCCCAGCCAGGAATATTCCTGTTCACCAGGTACTCAGTGGGGGCCATGTCATCAAGTAACCCACTGGATGCCATGAACTTGACTAGAAAATCGTTTGACTAAGGGTCAGAGAACTTTCTGGAAAGATGCAGCAGGAGGGAATAAGAGGGGATACCTAGCAGCCATTTCCTCAGTGAAGACTTCACTTGGCCCAGGAGCTCTGACCAGCTGGGGAGGGAGAGGGAAGACAACTACATCTGAGGCTAACCTTCATCAAGCTCATCAAAGCCGACTACACAGCCTGGCTAAGTTTCACTGCATAGGTTATACCTGTTCCTAGTCTGGTGGGCTGGAGTAGTTTAGAAAGGATTGCAACAAAGACTTAACATTGTGACTGGTAGAATAATTATGTAAGAATAGAGAGTTTTATTGTGAAAGGGTGGGGTTTTAAATTATATTTGGCCGTATGGCTTCTTTTTGTGTCTTTGTGTATTTTGTGAATAAAATTGTGCTGAATTGCAAATCAACTCTGTTTTAATTGTCTCACAAGTATAGCACTTGAGTAAAATGAGTTTAATATAAATTGGTCAAAGTGTCCAAAGCAAGATCAACATTAGGTTTAATACTATTCCCTCTTTTTGAACAGGGTTACCATCTGGCACAACACCCATATCTAACAAGACTGACATTATTGGTCAGAGTCTCTGTAGTTTCCACTCTGAGTAATTTAAGAGACATCTCATCCAAACCAGATGATTTTTATACTGCTAGATTTAAGTACCTCCTGCTTATCTTTACTTTAATCCAATCAATCAATTTCTCTAGTACCTCTTCTTTTCTTGCTGAAATATGAAAGAAATTATTAATTCCTAATAAAATTACTAATTTTACTCAAAAATTATCAATATAATTTTCATGCACATGCTAGTAATTGGTACTAACAATGATAGCTATACTTTATGCAGATGGATGAAACCACTTGATAGTTTCGATCTGTTGTCTAAAAAAACAAAATAATTGAAGTTTGCATTGACCTGCACAGATAAGATATCCTGCCTAATCACCATGTAGACTCAATGTGAACATCTATGATAAAATCAGATTATAACAATCTAGAAATGACCCCATATACAGTGGATTAACAATTTTACACAAAGTTCAAAACAGAAAGAGAATGTCATCATGTTTTTATAGGGCAGGCGATGGTCTAGTGGTTTTATTGCTGGACTATTAATCCAGAGACCCAGGTAAGGTTTTGGGGAGATGGGTTTGAATCCTGCCATGGCTGATGGTGAAATTTGAATTCAACTTTTAAAAATTCAGAAATAAGAGTCCAAAGTTAAGATGACAATGGAAACCTTTTTCAAATGTTATTTACAGAAGGAAACTGTGGTCTTTATCAGTCTAGGCAAAGTGAAGACTGCAGATGCTGGAAACCAGAGTTTAGATTAGAGTGGTGCTGGAAAAGCACAGCAAGTCAGGCAGCATCTGAGGAGCAGGAAAATCGACATTTCAGGCAAAAGCCCTTCATCAGGAATCAGTTTATCAGTCTAGCCTATGCTAAGAGTCTGGGGGTCACACACGTTCTTTACTCTGAACTGCCTGCGAGGAAATTATTGCTAGCCTGGTCAGTGATGTCCATCCTGTGAATGAATTAAAAGAAAACAGAAATTACAACCTGTGTTTTGTATTGAGTGAATTCAATGTGGTGAAGGAGGCTCTCAGGAGAGCACAAACTCATGTCACACCATGTCAGTTTAACATCATTAAAACAATGCAGGTCTTCCTTGAGGATTTTCCCTACCTGGTTGATGCTAGATAACTATATATTTAAAAAAAAAACATTAATAAGAGGTTCCATTCATGTTGTTGTTGTACAGGACATTGGTTAGGCCCACTTTAGGAATATTGCATGCAATTCTGGTCTCCCTCCTAGCAGAAGGATGTTGTGAAACTTGAAAGGGTTCAGAAATGATTTACAAGGATGCTGCCAGGGCTGGTGTATTTGAGCTTTAGGAAGAGGCTCAAAGAGTGGTGCCTGTATGGAATGAGCTACCAGAGGAAATGGTGGAGGCTGGTACAATTACAACATATAAAAGTCATGATTTGGAGATTAGATTAGATTAGACTTACAGTGTGGAAACAGGCCCTTCGGCCCAACAAGTCCACACCGACCCGCCGAAGCGCAACCCACCCATACCCCTACATTTACCCCTTACCTAACACTACGGGCAATTTAGCTTGGCCAATTCACCTGACCCGCACATCTTTGGACTGTGGGAGGAAACCGGAGCACCCGGAGGAAACCCACGCAGACACGGGGAGAACGTGCAAACTCCACACAGTCAGTCGCCTGAGTCGGGAATTGAACCCGGGTCTACAGGCGCTGTGAGGCAGCAGTGCTAACCACTGTGCCACCGTGCCGCCCATTCGGTGTTGGATTGGGGTGTACAAAGTTAAAAATCACACAACACCAAGCTATAGTCCAAAAAGTGCAATTGGAAGCACTAGCTTTCAGATTGCCACTCCTTCATCAGATCCTATCGCCACAACTACCTGATGAAGGAGCAGCGCTCTGAAAGCTAGTGCTTCCAATTAAACATATAAAAGGCATCTGGATGGGTATATGAATAGGAAAGGTTTAGAGAAATATGGGCCAAGTGTTGGCAAATGGAACTAGATTCACTTAGGGTATCTGATTACATGGAAGAGTTGGACCGAAAGGTCAGTTTTCATGCTATACATCTCTATGATTCACTTGGGATGCTTCAGGTCAATCCACATTCAACACCTCATTCTGAAGACTCTGACCTTACAAAATTTGAGGCAATGCACAATATTTTAAAATAATCATCAATATCTTAAATAACCCATAACATTCCAAAAAGAAATCTAGCTTTGCCTAAAACTAATCATTTCTTACAAGCAACATTAAAATTTGTCCATTGGTTTTTGAGATATTTTGTTTATGGGCACATTGGTCATGGTGGTTCAATGGTTAGTACTGCCCAGTCACAGTACCAGGGACCCAGGTTCAATTCCCAGGCAGCTGCGAGTGTGGAGTTTGCACCTTCTCCCAGAGCCTGCATGGATTTCCATCAGGTGCTCCGGTTTCCTCCCGCAGTCCAAAGATGTGCAGGTTAGGTGAATTGGCCTTGCTAAATTGCGTACAGTGTTCATGAATGTGTGGATTAGCTGGATTAGCCATAGAAAGTATAGGACTGTGGGGATTGGGAGGAATGCTCTTCAGAGGATCTGTGTAGACTCAAAGGGCTGAATGGCCTGCTTCCACTATGCTTCTAGGATTTTAATGTCTTGTTAATGATAATGGTCTAATAAATCAATTACCAATAAGCATCGATAACTATGGGTTAATATAACAGTAAGAGGCATGATATGTTACGATTGCAGACAATACAGTAAAACAAAACCTGCAGACTTGCAACATTTTTAATAATAATCATTACAATATATAGTGGAGTCAGATCATAAAGTCTGTCGCACAGAAACATGGTCCATGCTGATGTGTACAATGATGTTCAAGCCAAATGCGAGTCACAAAAAGCTATTCCCTTTTCCTTCAGGCCCTGCATATAATTCAGATATTATATTCAGTACTTCTGAAGATTTTATTTTAAGCAAATTCACAAACTACTTGTACTGCAAACAAATCATTTTCTTCAATGATAACAGAAATAATTTGCTTTTACGCAAATACTACAGGATATTATCCTTTAATTTCCAGCAGTTCACACAACAACCATCTGCAATTTCATTTGTGCCCAATTTCAATTTGTTCTGTTTTTCAGCCTTTAAATCTAACCCTTTCCCATACTTGTACTTAACAGGAAATTACAAAAATTTCATTTTCAAAAAAAAGATATTGGATGTCTATCAAAACACACAGAGCACCATTTCATCGTAGTCCAATTTATGTAGGCAATGGGTTTTAAAAATTCAATCTTCTGCTTCAGACAAGCAAATTCAACTGATCTAGTAATTTTCCTGCACACAGTGGCAGACTAGGCATTGAGGACACCTTTCTTGTCTTGCAACCTGCTCTATTAGCTTAATGGAACAATGATTTCTCCCGGTTACTCAGCAGCAAACTTCACTATCTTAAAAACACTTGAAAAGCAACTTTATTTGATAGTATTACACAATGGTGCTGATCATTTAAGTCTTCAGACCAAAACGTTTATAAACAGGTACGTTAGTAACCAGAAGGCAGTGTGAATAATTGGCAAAATGACCAGAGGGGAGATGAGGAGCATTTCATTTTTAAATGCAGTGTGTTGTTTGATCTGGAACGTGCAGATTGAAAAGGTGGTGGTAGCAGATAAAAAGTGAAAATTCAAAAGTAAAAGGCATATCAGATCACTTGAAGTGGAAGCATTTGGGGAAATGAACTGACTGAAGAGCTCAGGCTCAATGTGCCTAGCATCACTGTCCAGTACAGAGAGATTAATTGGGCAATAATTGTCCATTTAAGGACCTCAATTGGCAGTAGGGCAGGTATGGGGATAAGCTTTCCAACATTAAATTTAATTGAGGCCAAAGCAGGAAGATGAAGGAGTCCCATCTCCCGCCCTACGAGATGGGTCATCCCCACTGTCAAACCTGGCCCAATACTATTCAATGTGTATCTAATAAAAACTCACCATAAACCGAATAAAGATTTGTGCACCTTGTGTCTTTCACTGTGTTCCACACCTGCAAAAAAAAAAGAACTCAGACATCCTGTCCACTCTGAGAGCTGGCTCTAAAAAGAAGAAAAAAATAAAAACTCACCATATCAACTTCAACAGCACCTTGTTAACCAACAGCCTAGTACCTGAAAGGATAAGGGCAGCAGACACATGGGAACACCATTGCCTGCAAGTTCCCCTCAAGCATCAATCATTATGACTTGGCATTATTTTGTCTTCACTTTGGTGTTGCTTGGCCAGATTCCTGGAACTCTATCCTAACAACACAATAGGTGTACCTATAATTCAGGGAATGCAGCAGTTCATGAAGGCAACTCACCATTATCTTCTCAAAAGCATACTGGTTTAGGCAATAAAGGTTGGCCCAATCAGTGACTTTCACATCTTCAAATTAATTTTTTAAAATGTTTATTAAAGTCTATTACCTAGTTATGGTGATTGTGGTTCTGCTCGCCGAGCTGGAAGTTTTTGCTGCAAACGTTTCGTTCCCTGGCTAGGGAACATCATCAGTGCTGTTGGAGCCTTGTGTGAAGCGCTGCTTTGATGTTTCTTCCGGTATTTATATTGGTTTGTTCTTGCCGCTTCCGGGTGTCAGTTTCAGCTGCAGTGATTTGTATGTGGGGTCCAGGTCGATGTGTCTGTTGATGGATGTTCTTGCCGTTTCCGGGTGTCAGTTTCAGCTGTAGTGGTTTGTATATGGTGTCCAGGTCAATGTGTCTGTTGATGGAGTTTGGGGATGAATGCCATGCTTCTAGGAATTCTCTGGCTGTTCTCTGTCTGGCTTGTCCTATGATAGTGGTGTTTTCCCAGTCAAATTCATGTTGCTGGTTGTCTGAGTGTATAGCTACTAGAGATAGCTGGTCGTGTCGTTTTGTGGCTAGCTGATGTTCATGGATGCGGATTGTTAGCTGTCTTCCTGTTTGTCCTATATAGTGTTTTGTGCAGTCCTTGCATGGTATTTTGTAAACTACGTTAGTTTGGCTCATGCTGGGTATTGGGTCCTTTGTTCTAGTGAGTTGTTGTCTGAGCGTGGATGTTGGCTTGTGTGCTGTTATGAGTCCTAAGGGTTGCAGTAGTCTGGCTGTCAGTTCTGAGACGCTCCTGACGTATGGTAGAGTGGCTAGTCCTTTTGGTTGTGGCATGTCCTCGTTCCGTGGTCTATCTCTTAGGCATCTGGTGATAAAGTTGCGTGGGTATCTGTTTTTGGCGAATACCTTGTATAGATGTTCCTCTTCCTCTTTTCGCAGTTCTGGTGTACTGCAGTGTGTTGTGGCCCTTTTGAATAGTGTCCTGATGCAGCTTCGTTTGTGTGTGTTGAAACGAAGCTGCATCAGGACACTATTCAAAAGGGCCACAACACACTGCAGTACACCAGAACTGCGAAAAGAGGAAGAGGAACATCTATACAAGGTATTCGCCAAAAACAGATACCCACGCAACTTTATCACCAGATGCCTAAGAGATAGACCACGGAACGAGGACATGCCACAACCAAAAGGACTAGCCACTCTACCATACGTCAGGAGCGTCTCAGAACTGACAGCCAGACTACTGCAACCCTTAGGACTCATAACAGCACACAAGCCAACATCCACGCTCAGACAACAACTCACTAGAACAAAGGACCCAATACCCAGCATGAGCCAAACTAACGTAGTTTACAAAATACCATGCAAGGACTGCACAAAACACTATATAGGACAAACAGGAAGACAGCTAACAATCCGCATCCATGAACATCAGCTAGCCACAAAACGACACGACCAGCTATCTCTAGTAGCCATACACTCAGACAACCAGCAACATGAATTTGACTGGGAAAACACCACTATCATAGGACAAGCCAGACAGAGAACAGCCAGAGAATTCCTAGAAGCATGGCATTCATCCCCAAACTCCATCAACAGACACATTGACCTGGACACCATATACAAACCACTACAGCTGAAACTGACACCCGGAAACGGCAAGAACATCCATCAACAGACACATCGACCTGGACCCCACATACAAATCACTGCAGCTGAAACTGACACCCGGAAGCGGCAAGAACAAACCAATATAAATACCGGAAGAAACATCAAAGCAGCGCTTCACACAAGGCTCCAACAGCACTGATGATGTTCCCTAGCCAGGGAACGAAACGTTTGCAGCAAAAACTTCCAGCTCGGCGAGCAGAACCACAACAACGGATACCTGAGCTACAAATCTTCAATCAGATTTTAAACTAGTTATGGTGAATTATAAGCACCCATAATTTCCTTTGCATCCAAAAATTTGCCAAATCTAATAACCAAGTAGTCTCAAGGGGAAAGAATTCTAGATTTACAATCTTCTCCTGAAACTGGAACTCATATTCTAGACTCTCTAACCAGGGGAAAAAGCCGATCAATACATTGCGACATAGATTCTTCAGGGATTTGACAATTAAATCAGCAGTCATTTCTTTAAAGTCCTGAGGATATTGTCCACGGAAAGAAATCTATAAAGATCTCTGAAGTAACAAATGTTTTCCCCATAGTAGCCTGGCTGGACCGTAAAGGACTAAAAAATTAAACACAGTGAAAGTGGTTTTGACCTGTTTTCAGAGTTAAGGTTACAGATCTTGTAGATCTGCAGCACCTTCAAATGAAAACATCTTCTGGAACTGATAGGGAGAAACTTGGACTTTCTGAAGGAGATGGGAAGCAGGCTATATGGGGTTGGGAGGTGATGTAGTGGGAAGCTGTGGAGGGGAGATCTTCAGGAGTTTAGGTCTAGAAGAGTCCTGAAATAATACTTTGGCTTTCAGCGATAGGGTGATGATCCAGGATGAGATGGAGATCCTTCCTTAGGAAGGATGGATTTGGATGTTGTGGGACAGTCCCTGCGGAATTCGGACAGTGGAGAAATGGGGAAAATGTGTCTGGTAGTGGTATTCTGCTGGAGCTGGATCCTAACCCACAAAAGGAGTGTAGTTGATTGACTCTGGGTCTAAAATTGGACATTCTAAATTAACCCACAGCCAGAGAAATCAGCTGTCAAAGAAAGTTGACCAAACCAAACAGCAGCCAGCAACTATCGGCTACAGGGAATCTAAGGTCAAAGAGGTTACAAAGGTTCAAGGGAAATGAGTTACAACCAGCCTGAGGATTATGTATTGGAGAGGTATTGATCAGACTTTCTGGCATCCTGACTTCTTGAGTATGTGCACTTTTACACTTCCTAGCGGGGCAACAGAGAAAGGTGTTGGCATGACCCTATTTAAATGATTTGAACTCAGCTCATGACCCCATTGGCTAAAGGTTTCAGAACATTCTGGAAGGTCTGAGGTGAGAGGGAGGATAAAAACATGCACCTGGAAACACCCCCTCAGTGAAGACCCGCAACAAAACACGTGGCAGAAGATTGTGAAGCAACCCAAGGAGATCCAGAAGGAATCTGCACTGACATGCAAGACCCACCTTTGTATAAGTGAGACCCTGCCCCACATCAGAGAGTAAGGAGATTCCAATAGTCCAGCTCAAATACCATGGATCATTGCAATTGATATTCTTCCTTAACAGTTGAAGGCAAATATTATGGGAATTTAGGAAATGCATGTTTTTAATAAGGAACATTTTGTTAATAGAATTCAATTGAACCACAAACTGAATTGTGTCACTTCATCCACCTCACCAACAAGACCGCACGGATAAAATGTTTTTAGTATATAAACTGGTCAAAGTGTCCAAAGTATGGACAACAGGAAATGTTAGGAATGGCAAACAAATTATTGACTAAAGTGGTAGGTTTTTAGCAGCATTTTAAAGAAGGGGAGAGAGAATCCCAGAGCTTAGGGCCTTGGCTGTTGAATGTATGAGCACCAAGAGTGAAGTGGGAGAAATCAGGAATGTAAAAGAGGTCAAAATTGAAGGACGAACACGGGCAAAAGTTCTTTATCACTATCATTCAGTCCTTGTGGACTGTTCGGATTCTGTTAGGATTCTTATTGTTACTTCCTAAGAACTGAATTGTCACATTTGTTTCTTTCCTATTCCCTGATCAACAGGAACACTGCAATAAACAGGAACATCCTGCACCAAAATGAACTAGGAGAAAGTGAGGACTGCAGATGCTGGAGATCAGAGCTTGAAAATGAGTTGCTGGAAAAGCGCAGCAGGTCAGGCAGCATCAAAGGAACAGGAGAATCAACGTTTCGGGCATAGGCCCTTCTTCAGGAATCCTGCTGCGCTTTTCCAGCAACACATTTTTATGCACCAAAACGAAGCCATAGACTGAACAGCACGGCTTCAAATGCATTTAATCACAGTCTGCCGGCTGCAATAGATAGATAATACAAAAGCTACCCATAAACATACACCCACATAAAACTTGCTGTTCAGAGTATCACTTCAGTGTTTTGTGAGACAAAAAAAAATCAAACACCAAACACAAATCTCTTTAAAACCAAAGTCAGAAACAGTTCAAATGTGTGGCATTTTTATTGAAGCTTGAAATGATTATTAGCAGATGGGTTTCCAATCTGCCATTCCTTCCTATAAGGAATTGAAGGGAGTTCTTTTGCACCTTAAGATACACATATTTTTTATACAATAAAACATTAACCCTGCTCCAACAGTAATACATTTTAATACATATCTAGGGATCATAAAGAGTTGATTTCATCATTGATTTTAGCAGAGAGGAGACTTTATATTAATATTTATCAATAAACTCATTTGAATGTAGCTGAAATATTTAAAGCCTGAAAATGTTATCAAAACCGCATCATATCCTAGAAGAATGGAAATACTGTGGTGCACTGAGTATCATTCCTGCCTCTAAGCCAGAAGCTTTGTGGTCAAACAGTAAAAGTAAGGAAGATTCCCAGTCAGCCATGTGAGAGAAAGAAAGTTGGAGTCATCACTATCAATATTCAAAAATCCAGTCTAAAACACGCATGTTGCTCGAGCAGCCTTGGAGCCAGTTTAATCAGTTGATCAGACTGTTGCCACCAGCACTTGGTTTGATCCTCATTCAAACATGGGTGGATTTGGAAACTGCTGGCTTGCCACACTGTATGTTGGACCAGCCTTCTTTCAGAGAATTGATGATGATACTAGAAGGAAGACCTGTAGGAAATTTGGAAATGAATAATTTACCATGATTCTTATTTTCCAGAATAACTCTCCAAAGGAAAAAGTGAGGTCTGCAGATGCTGGAGATCAGAGCTGAAAATGTGTTGCTGGAAAAGCGCAGCAGGTCAGGCAGCATCTAAGGAACAGGAAATTCGACGTTTCGGGCATCAGCCCTTCATCAGGAAAGCCCTTCCTGATGAAGGGCTGATGCCCGAAACGTCGAATTTCCTGTTCCTTAGATGCTGCCTGACCTGCTGCGCTTTTCCAGCAACACATTTTCAGCTCTAACTCTCCAAATCCAAACACATAAGGATGTTCTGATAATCCTGATGGATACGCTGGAAGAGAAAACACAATTAGAAGCAGCACCTTTCTCACGTTAAAAATAGACAAATCAATAGCTACAGATTGCAGTTGTCTTTTACTAAAAAAAATAGTCTGCATTTTTGTTGTTGGCTTCTTAAAGTTCAGAAATCTTAATCTTAAACACACACAATCATATTAAGTTCAATTCTTTCTCCACAATTCTGGACACATCCAACAGAGACCATAACATTTTATTATCAACACTATATTCTGATTTGCAGGATGATTCTCTTGAGAGGCAAATATTACAGACACTTGGAACCAATATAAACTTACTTTTGTCAACAAAGAGAAAAGGGATGAATAATTTCCACCCCAATTCATGGCCAAATAATTTGTAAATAACACTGTCAAACAAGCTAAAGTGACAAACAGGAATTGGTCAGTTTTGTGATAAGGAATTATTTAATAATATTACAAAGACAATTTGAACAATTGTGACAATATTAAGATCTATCAGAGTATCAACAGCATTCCAATATAATGTACATTTCCAATCACAATGCCATAAGTGTCAACAAGGAAAAAACAGAAGCTGCAGGAAAAACTCAACAGATCTAGCAGTATCTAGAGTGTAACCAAAATTACTCTTTTTTTAAATAATACATTACTATAAGCTTTGGTCATATCTTCAGATAGGTCCCTTATGCCCAAGAGAGTCAGAAGAGGCAGTTTAAAACAGGCAGACAGTGTTTGTTCCTCTCTCCACCAACACCATCCCAATGATTTCAACATTCAGCACACACACCCGCACTCACAGGAGTGTAATGATCCTCTCTTGATTCCAACTTATTGGTTTACAATGACCTTAAAATTCATTGGAAGCTAAAGCTCCAGTGCCATGCTGTACTCACTCGACCATGAAAATTTGATTCACATCTCATTGATCAGAAGGTTCTGGGTTCAACCACACTTGGATCGAACACACAATAGAGATTGAAACCTCCATATCCTACTGGGGAATTACAACATTTTTGGTAATAGTATTTTCTGAGTAAGACATTAGACCAAAGCCTCTACTCAACTGGTTTGACATAAAATATCAGTTTGAAGGACATAGGAATTTAGGTAGGTTAACTGGCTAACATTTCTCCCTTAAATAATGTCACTAAAACAAGATTATTGTTTGACCATTTATCTTATTTGATATTTTTGGAAGTTTTCTGGCCAACACTGAATGTCACTTTTGCCTAAATAAAACTGGCCACACTTCAAGAGTAATTAATTGGTTGTAAATCTCTTTGTAGCATCCCTAAAACAGGAAACAGACAATATTTTTGTTTTGAAAGCAGTTTTAAGGCTCAGTTTTGTAAAATTCCATTTGACATTAGCTTAGTTATTTTATCCCATAGATTCCCAGAATGGTCAGTTGGCCTCATTAGGCCAATGGGAAGTGGATGAATAACATTCAACTTTCTTATCATTTACTAACCCTACTAATAGATCAATGTTGCTTCATGCAGGACTACAGCCACTAGAGAGTGTTAGCCACAGGTAACAGTTGTAGTGCAGTGGACAACACCCTCAGCTTTGTTACAAAGTAATTTGTTTAATTCACATGCCATGGACTTGACTTAGATGAGATATTAAGCTGTTTCCAACTAGCCTCTTGGGGGACCATAGAAAATCCCATGTGAGATCAGGGAAGTTCTCCCCAGCATTCATTGCTCGATTAATATCGCCAAATAGACAGTGGTGGTTCAAGAAGGCAGCTCATCATCAGCTTCTCAAGGACAGTTAGTGGTTGGTAATAGAGCCACCCAGCCAGCAAAGCCCACATCTCTTGAAAAAAAAACAAGAAAAATATAGTTAGTAACATACTGTTGGTGGGGAGATCTTTGCATGAAAATCGGCCTGCTACGTTTCTTACCAGATTGACGACGTCAAACGTGGTCAATTAGCTGTAAAACACTTTGGGACAACCTGGGTAACATTTTCAGTCTTGGGAGGGGTTGTAGTGGCAGAGATAATGAATTTCCGTAAACAGCTGGCGTACCAGTTTGCTGGCATTTTGTCACTTCTGGACTATTTCGAAACATGCTGCTTCAGAGCTGGGTGACAGCTAGCTGCCTATATTTGTTTCTCTCTCCACCATCAGGAAAATGCCCATGTGGCCAACTGAATATTTACAAGCAAAGCCTGTTAAGGGCAATGCTTTTATATCAAAATGTGAGGGTGGGGGGGATAGAGAGAGAGAGAGGGAGTGGACTAAATCAACATGGAATTAGAGAGGGAAACAAAGCTCTTCATCACCCCACTGTGCCACCTCTCTTGGAAGGCATCAAGAGCATTGATGGACACATTGTAACTGCAGAAGAGGGGCAGGCAGTTGGAATTGAAGCTTTGGAGAGGGAGAATGGAGGCAACCCCCTCCACAGCCTGGTGTCGCCCCCATTTTATAAGCTACCTGCCTATAAGCAGGCATAGATCATTGAGGCAACTGAAGGATCACTCAGGGTCAACATTTGAACCTGTGTGACAGACGCCTCTCGAAGCGTATGTACAGAAACAATCTCCCAGATGCAGAACAGGCAGGGTAGGGGCTGCATTTTGGCAAAACTCGAGTCTTGAACATTATGTTTCAGTTTTGTTGAAGCTAGACATTATGTCTAACTGACATTATGAGCTGGTCACTGCTGAGGCACCCCTGTATATCAAAACCCCCTCACAGCAGCAGCCTGGCAGCTGTAACCAGCTTCATGAAGAAGTCTTCAGAGAGCTTTTCGATTGCAAAACGTCATTACTTCCCTCCCAGTTACATAAGCTCCAATGGCACAGTTCCCAATTGTTCGGGGTCAAAGGTCCTCCAGCTTCAGGACCACATCTGCCAACTTCAAGACGTCAGCAAAAGCAAACCTCAGCCACTGAATGGCCAGTCATTCCAACATTGTACATGACAACTAATGCAGTCATTGGGACCTGGAATTTGTCTCATCATCAGGATCTTGAGTCCAGACCATGGGTATGTGAAAGGCAGTACAGAAATGAAATAATTACAAACTAATATTTACAGCCCAAAGCAGTAAAATCCATGCTAACTCATGACACCCTGAAAAAGAAAATGGCCAAATCGTTGAGAATTACATTATCCCCATGTGCTTTGTTAAATTTGAGGATCTATTGGCTCTCCTTTAATTTGGTAAAAGGAAAATCCTATAGTTTGTACACTGTTTCCTCACTGAGTTCTCATATATTTTGAGAGTCTCTGCACAATACAAAGTAATCAAAAAGTTGTCTATATTCCTTCCCCAATGTCAACCTTAAACGGAACTCCAATCCCAAGTCACATGGTAAGGTTACCCTCTGAAGGGTTTGGGATTTCCATGAATACATCTCATAGGCATCTTTTCTCATTATTAATTCACAGAACATAACCACCAGGAGCAGGAGTCGGCCACTGACCCTTCCAGCCCGTTCCACATTTCAAGATAATCATGGCCTCAGTTCCACTTACCCACCTTCTCACCATATCCCTTAATTCCCTTACTGTTCAAAAAATTATCTTAAGCTTTAAAAAACATTCAATGAGGAATCCTCAACTACTTCACTGGGCAGAGAATTCCACAGATTCACAACCCTTTGGGTGAATATGTTCCTCCTCAGTTGAGTCTTAAATCTGCATCCCCTTATTTTGAGGCTATGCCCACTTGTTCTAATTCTACCCACCAGCGGGAACAACCTCCCTGCTTCTATCTTATCTATTCCCTTCATAATTTCATATGTTTCAATAAGATGCTCGCTCATTCTTCTAAATTCCAACAAACATAATCCCAATCTACTCAGTCTCTCCTCATGAGCTAATCCTCTCAACTTTGGACTCTCCTGTGCACCCACTCAGTGCAGGTACATCCTTTCTCAAGTAAGGAGACCAAAACTGCACACAGTACTCCAGGTGCGGCCTCACCAGCACACTGAACAGCTGCAACATACCCTCCCTACTTTTAAACTCAATCCCTTTAGCAATGAAGGACAAAATTCCATTTGCCTTCTTAATTACCTGTTGCACTTACAGACTAACCTACTGTGATTCATGCACACGGACAATCAGATCCCTCTGCACAGCAGCATGCTGTAATTTTTTGACATTCAAATAATTGTCCTTTTAATTGTTAATTCCTACCAAAATGGATAGCTTCACAATTATCAACATTATACTTCATCTGATAGACCTTTGCTCACTCACTTAAGCAACCGATATCCCTCTGCAAACTTTCAGTCCTCTGCACACTTTGCTCTACCACTCATCATAGTTCCATCTGCAAACTTTGACACACTACACATGGTCCCCAACTCGAAATCATTTATGTGAATTGTAAACAGTTGCGGTCCCAACACTGATCCCTGAGGCACACCACTAGTCACTGATCAACAAACAGAAAAATCATTCATTTATCCCCACTTTTTGCTTCCTGTTAGTTAACCAATCCTCTATGCATGCTAATACACTGCCCATAACGCCGTGCACATTTATCTTATGCAACAGCTTTTTGTGTGGCACCTTGTGCTATGCCTTTTGGAAATCCAGATGCACCACATCTACTGGGTCCCTGTTTTACACCACACTCAAAATATCTTCATGAAATTCCAGTAAATTAGTCAAGCATGACCTGCCTTTCATTAACCCATGCTGCATCTGCCCAATGGGACAATTTCTATCTGGATGTCTTGTTATTTCTTCTTTGATAAGAGATTCAAGTGTTTTCCCCACTACAGAAATTAAGCTAACTGGCCTATAATTCCAGTTTGTCTACCTTTTTTAAAAAAAATAACAGTCGTGTCACATTTGCTATTTTCCAATTTGCTGGAATTGCTATTTCTCTCACTATCTCTTTTAATACCCTGGGATGCATTCCATAAGGGCCAGGAGACTTATTCACTTTTAGCTCTGTTAGCTTGCCCAATACTTCCGCTTTTGTAATAATGATTGTTTCTAGTCACTAGACAAGACCAGCATTCAGTACCCATCCCTAATTACGCAGACAGCAATTAGCAGTCAACCACACTGGACTTCAGATCCACAAGAATGTAGGCCAGACCAGCTAAGGATGGCAGATTTCCCTCTCTAAAAGGGCATTTAGTGAACCAGATGGGTTTTTAATGACCATCAGCTTTCTTTTCAAGATTTTCCTTCTGATTTCAGATTTTAGCACCTGCTGTGCTGAGATCCAAATCCAAGCCCTCAGATCTTTAACCTGGAGCCCTAGATTTCTAGCTCAATGACAACAGCTATCTCCACCACCTCCCTTGGGGCTTAAGATTCCAATAATCATTGTGTGTGTGATACGTTCCCTGCGCATTGAATTATTGTGAAGCACTGAACTAGTTATGGTGACAGTACATTGGTAAATTAGCATGAGTAATGTCACCAACAATCTGTCCTGGACCAGTCACATTGATGTAACGGCCAAGAAGGCACAATGCCTCTTCTTTCTCTGAAAGCTAAGGAAATTTGGCATATCCATAAGGAACCCTCACCAACCTTTACAAATGCATCGCGGGAAGTATCCTATCTGGCTGTGTCACAACTTGAAACAGCAACTGCTCTGCCCAAGATCGTCAGAAGCTACAAAGAGTTGTGAGCACAGCCCAAACCATCACACAAGCCAACCTTCCATCCATTGACTCCATCTGTACTTCTCGCTGCCATGGAAAGGTAGCCAAAGGCCCTTCCCAACCCAGTTATATCATCTTTCAACCTCTTCCGTCATGCAGGAGATACAAAAGCTTAAACACACATACCAATAAGTACAAGAACAGCTTCTTCCCCACTGTTATTAGACTGTTAAGTAGACCTCTCAAATTTCAAATGTGATGTTGACCTTGCTTTTTGCGCAACTTGTATTCCTCCCTATGATTTTGTTATGATCTTGCCATACTGCACACAAAACAAAACGTTTTACTGTAATTAGGTACGTGACAATAATAAACCAAATCAAAATCTCTTGGGTTAAGATTCACACTTCTACTCTTCCAGAAAAAATGATATTTTGGATTCTTTTTATAAACTGTGTTAAGCAAAGTGAATAGAGGATAGCAGAAGTATACGCTCTGAGCAGTAACTGAACTATCTACCTCATCATGGCTTTTGTCAATAAAAGAAAACCATGGACAACATTTACAGGAAAGCTTGCCACAACTAGTAGGAATAGCATGCATCCACACGCACAGCAAATGAAAACACCAAACATTGTGATAAAGCACAATGGATATTTTTTTACAAAGCATGAGGAGCAGCCCTAGAGGGGATTGCTGTATTCCCAGGAATTACCTCATCATTGCGAAGGATCCACTACTATGCATCTCCTGTGAAATTAATAGCAGGTTAATTTTGTTGTATCCAAGGTGATTTTGCCCAATTTTGGGCAGTAACATGTTGATATTTAGAGCTGGCTTCTCAAGAACAGATGATCTCCAGGCATTCACAGATAGATTTACAAACGTGATTACTCATTCTTCTCCTCTCACTTCCTCTGTGCTCCTGAGCATTCAGAACAGTTCTGCAGGATCAATTAACCCTAAAAGATTTCTAATCTAAACATTCATTATTTGTGCACATCTTGAAGGGGACCATCTGGCCATGATCGACATCACTCCTATACTTAGTTGCACTCTGAACAAGGATGACCACTTAACAATAATCGCAAGGTGGGAGCCTTGACCATCAAGGGTGCCGAGGCAAGTTGTTCCACTGTTATTTACTAACTGGGCTGAGGTCAGTTTTTTCTGCATGGAGCCAAGATTGAACCAATTTTCAGTTATTGACAAAATTGTGCTACTCCGTTGTATCAAATCCACCAAGAATGGTGCTTGTTGTGCTGGCCAGCGATGGATAGTAAACATGAATACTGTCTTTTTAAAAGAAACCATTTATTAACTTTCCAAAAACTGTTAGTTTAGAAACATCTTGCATTTGTAAATAACACCCAAAATGGTATTGCAATATCGAAGAACAAACCAAAAAGTTTAAGATTTTATTTACAAAGCTTTTTGACTTACATAAAGATCGATACTATAACCTCGCTGTAACAGGCAGTCATTTACAAACATGACTATCCAATCACCTCATCTGTTCTTGTTGCTATGGAAATAGTCTTAGCAGGAAACCTAAGAAACCCCAATATCATAAAAGCACTGGACCAAATTCTACCCAGTTTCACTACTCCATGTGGGTTTTGGAATATGGATTAACTGCATTTATAAATACAAGGAATGTCAAGACATTGGCAACTGCTGGCTCCATGATAATTCAGTGCTGTGCAGGTATCCAACAGTCATCAATCTGGGGTAAGGGTCAGGGATCAGGGGAGGAAAGGGAGGCATTACAGCCCAACCAGTACTAAGTAGTCCTTCAGGCCACTTGGCTTCTTAATCATCATCTTCCTCTCCTTCATCCTCTGTGTCTCTTTTTCTCTTCTGTCCTTTAGTGCTTTCCTCCTCCTCTGTAAGATAACAGCAAATGATTTTAATACCAAGATACCAAACGCATCATTCAAATGTCACGTTCTAACAAGTCACTACAACTAAGGCCAGAGATTTCACAAGGATGGAGCAAGAGCCTCCAACTAGCCAACATGATGCTGGAGCTCATGTCAAGAGTTACACGCACAAATTCAGCAGCCACCATTTTTACAATGTGGGAGGGGAAATGGCAAAGAAAAACTGGGAGTTTACAATCAGTGATTCACAACAAGAAGTGCAGCTGCCTTCAAACAGATACAATTTTCATGTGTGGGATGTCCAAAATACTGGCTCTTGACATTTGAGACAAAAGTATAAAAGGTTTCTCTTTATTCAATCATCAATGTGTGTGTGTGTGTCATTGGTCAAGGCAACATTCATTGCTCATCACTAATTGTCCTGGAGAAGGTGACATTGAACTATCTTCTTGAACAGCTGTAGTCCTCTGGGTGCAGAAACACCCACAGTGCCATTAGAGAACTCCAGGATTTTGACCACATTGACAGTGAAGGAATAGCAATATATTTCCAAGTAAGGATGTTGAGTGGCTCAGAGTGGAGTTTACAGGTGGTGGTGTTTCCATGAATCTATTGTATTTGACCTTCTAAACAGCAGAGTTTGAAAGGTGCTGTTGAAGAGACTTGATAAAGTGCTACAATGCATGTTACAGATGGCACACGCTACTGCCACTGAGCATCAATGGGGAAGGGAGTGAAGTTTGAACATGGTGGATGGAGTGTCAACCAAGTGGGCTATTTTGTCTTTCTTGAACATTTTTTTTAAACTGCCCTCCTGACTTGTGCCTTACAGATGGTGTAGAAGCTGTGGTGGAGTCAAGTCAAACTACCTGTCACAGAGTTCTCAACCATTGATTGGCTCCTATAGCCACAGTATTCAATATGGTTGGTCCAGTTCAGTTTCTGGTCAACATCAACTCCCAGAATGTTGATAATGGAGAATTCAATGATGGTAATGTCATTCCATGTCAAGGGTTAAAGGTTAGATTTGCTGTTGGAGACAATCATTGCTGGGCATTTATTTGGCATATTATTCAGTACTTACTAGCCCAAGCCTGAATATTGTCCAGGCCTTGCTGCATATGAACACAAGCTGGTTGAGTATTTGAGTTGTAAATGGTGCTGAACATTGTATAATCATCAAACAACATCCCTAATTCTGACCTTATGATGGAGGGAATATAATGAATGAAGCAGCTGAAGATGGTTAGACCTAGGACAATATCCTGAGCAATTCCAGCAGCAATGTACTGGAGCTGAGATGACTGACCTCCAACACCCACAATCAGAGCCATCTTGCTTTGTGCCAAGTACAACTCCACCAATGGGAATTTTTCCCCTTAATTCCTCTTAATTTTGCCAAGGCTCCTTGGTGCAAAACCTGGTTGAATATTGCCTTGAATTTGATGTAGGATTGTGAATGTATACATTTGTTTCTAAATAAGGGATTAAGCACTTGAATGAAATTCTTACTTTTACAAAGTAAGGAATTAAGAATCAGAGGGGAGATGAGACAAAATATTTTATGCAGCAAGTCTTCAGGATTTAGCATATGCTGCCTGATAACGTAGTGGAAGCACATTCAGTAAGAATTTCTCTGAAATTAGTTACATAAGTTGTGTACTGTGGTGTAGTGTGTCAAAGTTCAAAGATGACACTAAGATAAATATAAAGCAAAGTGTGCAGAGGGATGTAGACAGGCTAAATGAGTGGGTAAGGATCTGGCGGATGGAGTTAAATGTTGGTAAACGTGAGGTCATCCATTTTGGTAGGAATAAAAGCAAAATTGACGATTACTTAAATGGTGAAAGATTGCAGCATGCTGCTGTGCAGAGGGATCTGGGTGTCATGAATCATAAAAAGTTAGTTTGCAGGAATTAAAGTGGCAAATGGGATATTGTCCTTCATTGCTAGGAGGGATGGAGTTTATGCAGCAATTGTATAGGGAGCTGGTGAGGCCACACCTAGAGTATCATGTACAGTTTTGGTTTCTTCACTTGAGAAAGAATATATTGGCACTTGAACAGGTGCAGGAAAGGTTATCTAGGTTAGTTCCAGAGTTGAGAGGGCTAACTTATAAGAAGAAATTGAGTAGACTGGACTATACACATTAGAATTTAGAAGAATGAGGGGGATCTTATAGAAATGTATAAAATTATGAAGGGAATTGTTAAAGGTAGAAGCGGGGAGGTTGTTTCCACTGGGAAGTGAAAGTAGAACTAGCCTCAAAATAAGGGAGACCAAATTTAGGACTGAGCTGGGGAGGAACATTTACACCCAAAGAGTTGTGAATTTGTGGAATTCCCTGCCCAATGAAACAGTTGAGGCTACCTGTTGAATGTTTTTGAGACAAAGATAGACTTATTTTTGAACAGTAAAATAATTAAGGGTTACGGTAAATGGGAAGGTGAGTGAAGCTAAATCCATTAAAAAGATCAGCCATGATCTTTTTGAATGCTGGAACAGGCTCTAGGGGCTAGATGCGTACTCGTGCTCCTAGTTCTTCTGTACTTTCCTGAAAAGGAAACATGTGCAGTAATTGTAGAAAGATTAGGTGAATGGGACTAATTGAAGACAATTATCAAGGAATGGGCACTTTGGTGTTCATTGAGCCAATTAGCTTCCTTCTGTGCTATATTATTCTGAATAGTCAAGAAACAGAAGACAGACAATACCTTCATCCTCATCCTCTTCTTCATCATCTTCCTCTTCATCAAGCTCACCATCGTGTTCATAGCCCTTCGATGCAGGAGAGAACAGTACTTTAGTTACAAATGATTTCAGATGGCCGAATTGAAACGCAAGAATCTCAAATTTCATCCTCAAATGACTATCTACATTCCCTTTGCACAACTGATTTACCATTGCACTAATTTTGAAGAGGAGAATGGGATAACTCAGTTCAGTTATCTGTCCTAAATGAACATCACTCCATAACATTATCTGGACATCAACACAGTGGTTTGTGGGAAATGATTGCTGCATTTTATACATTACACAATTGACTACACTTCAAAGTAGTATTACAATATTTATAAAGCACCTTGGACTATGCCCAGAATGTGAAAGGTGCAGTGTAAATGCAAGTTTTTTTTTTAAGGAGGTCATCAACTGTTAATACAAAACTGAATGGTACTGCATTAAGACTGAGGCATGGGAACAGATGTAATATGATATTTTGTCAGGTTAAGCGAATTCTGCACCGACCAAGTAACTCATTGACGGATTGAATTTGACCAGGGTGCTCTCAATATGACCAATCAAAACTGTCAGCCGAAACTGTTTCATCACATTTCATGGTATTACCCAAGTACTGCTTCCAGAAGTACATTAAGCTAGTATAGAACATAGATATACATAGACAGACTTGTTTAATGGTTAGTAGCCCCAACTTTACACCATCCAGGCTGGCAAGCTAAATCAACAATGCTGGTCAATGTACACAAACTGCTTCAGATATATAGGCAGTCTCAAAACCTACTGCCCAATGCACAAATAGTGTTTCAGTTTTAGTCACAGAATCTTTCCGTTCCAGATAGGAATAGAATCAGACAACACAGAAGAAAATCATTCTGGCACTTCCAAAGATACTTTCCGTTTTTCTCTTTTTTTTTCATGGAATGTAGGCATTACTGGGTAGGCCAACATTTATTACCCTTTGAACTGCTGCAGTCCTTGGGTGTAGGTACATCTACAATGTCATTAGGGAGTTCCAGAAGTTTGACCCAGTGACAGTGAGGAAACAACGACATATTTCTAAATCATGATGGTGAGTGACTTGCAAGGGATCTTACAATCGATGATGTTTTCATGTATCTGGTACCCTTATCCTTCTAGGTGGTCGTAGTACGTGTAGTGGGTTTGGAAAGCACTTTCTGAAGACCTTTGATGAATTTCTAATGCACATCTTGTAGATGGTATATACTGTTGTGACTGAGCATTAGTGGTAGAGGAAGTGAATGTTTGCCAATGTGGCGCCAATCAAGTGAACTGCTTGTCTACACTACCACACAGGATTAGGCCCTTCAGCCTACCATGCCTATGCCAATTCTAAACCTTATTTAGACCCACTACTTATTTCCCATGCATGGTTTCTATCCCTCTGTTCGTCTCCCATTCACGTGTCTATCAAGATACACCTTAAATGTTGCTAATGTCACTGCTTCCACCACCTCCACTGGAAGTATGTTCCAGGCACCCACAACCCTCTGTGGGAAACATTTTCCCTACACTTCTCCCTGAAACATTCCCTCTCTCACCTTGAACCTGTGCCCTCTTGTAGTTGGCCTTTCCACCTTGTGGAAAAAGCCTCTGACTACCACCCTATCTATGCCTCTCATAATGTTGTAGACTTCTATCAGATTGCCTCTCAGCCTTGAATTTTCCAATGAAAACAATCAGAGTTTATTCAAACTCATACGTAAAACCCTCCTGACAGACAATGTACTGGTAATCTTCTCTGCATTCTCTCCAAAGCATCCACTTCTTTCTGAGTGTGGTGACCAGAACTGCACACAATATTCCAAATGTGGCCTAACTAAAGTTTTGCACACCTGTCACATTATATACCAACTTTTTTTATTTGATGCCCCAGCCAATGAAGGCAAGCATGTTGTATGCCTTCTTGACCACCTTATCCACCCACATTGCCACTTTCAGGGATCTGTAGAGCTGTACGTCTGGATCTCTCTGTATGTCAATGTTCCTATGAGTTCTGCCTTTTATTGTAGAATCTGCACCTGAATTTGATCTTCCAACATGCCACATTGTTATTTGTCCAGACAATCAACATTTGTCATGGATGGTAACAAACTTGCATTTTGTTGGAGCAGCAATCATCCAGGCAAGTGGGGAGTATTCCATCATACTGCTGATTCATGATGGACAGGTTGTGAGGAGTTGGTAAGTGGATGTTTGGGCCAGTTAGGTTTTTAATGCAAAGCTTACAGGATGAGAAAGGTCACCCATCCTATTACATGGTTTCTTATGGGAAACTAATTTTTATTTAGCATGCTTTTTTTTTGGAACACATTATGAGTGTTAAATGAGCAATGGTTGTACTTCATTGTTTGTAAAACACCGTGGGACATCCTGAGGTGATAAGGCATGCTACAGAATTATTTAGACTGAGCTCCTGAAGCACTTCAATAGAATGCAAACTCATGGGCTAATTAGTAACGAAAATAATTTTAAAAAAGTACACTTGAGATACTCAGCAGGTCAGGCAGCATCTCTGGAGTGAAAAATAGTGTTAATATTTTATGTCGATCTGACATTTCACTAGAACTGAAGTAGCTGGCAATGTAAGAGTTTCTTTTTAAGCCAGTGTTGGGAGGTGGGGTAAGTGGTAGAAGGGGAAACAAAAGGGAAGGAGAGACTAAATAAAAGATTTCAAGATACAATAACCAAAGAGAGTGGGAATGAATAAAATGAAGAAACAAATATTGTTTCCAAATGAGGCCCGAAAGGCTACATTGCGCCTACATAAATACAAATGGAAGGGATAAAGAACAAACTAAGTTTTAACTAATGAGCACGTCATATTCATATTGATGCACAACGTTTAGTCCTCTCATGAATGGAAAAAACTAAACAGAGAACATTGACTTGATCCTCTTTTAAGTCCACAGGAATTTTCAAAAGACATTAGCATATACAGTTGAAAAGGACTAATATACAGTATTGAGAAGAAAAGGTTGGGGTCGAAGATTAAATTTACCAACTCTTTTAAAGAGCCAGGACAAGCATGACAGGCTGAATGATCTCTCCTTCTGCGCTGTAAAATTTTCAAATCAAGGTCACTATTCTTTTTCAATGTATCCCTTTTCGTGCTTTCACTTGTAAGCTGCAATGAATCTGAAGAACACTCCTTCAAATAATATGGACAAGGGAGTTACAGATTCAGACAACAGATCATATCTACAATACAATAGAGTGGATAGATCACCCAGTAGTCAGATCAGGGAATGGCACCCATAAAACCAACAAAAATCCTCTCACTGGAAACAAGTGTTGTGGAGCAGTTGGCAAAGGGACAGTTGACAGTCATTCAGCTCCTTCTCTGTTATACCATACAGTTATTTCATTGCTGTTCTCAACCTTTACTGCACTTGCCTACCTTAGATTCTCATGCTGAATCCATTTGCCTGCAAAAATCTTTCAGTCTCAGGTTTAAAAGTTGCAGTTAATCCATACCCTCAACAGCTTTTATTTTGGGGAAGTCTTCCAGATTTCCAGAACATTTTGTGTGAAGAAGTGCTTCCTGACATTATCACTGAATGACTGTTTTTTTTTTAGAAAGTTCTACCCTCATTTTGGAATTGTCCCCAAAACCTGGCGGAAGAAATCATTTCTCTCTATCTGCCAAGTGACAATTCTTTAAACTTGAGCACCACAACAGTTGATAAAGCATCTTCAATGCAATAAAATGTCTTGAGGTCCTTCACAAGAACATTACAGAACAAAATGTGGCATCAAGGCACATAATGAGATAGCAAGGCAACTGTCAAACTGTTTGGTTAAAAATATAGATTTTAACATGAGGTAGAGAGGGTTAGGGAAGGATTTCCAGTAGCTGAGGGCAACACCAATGACGGAAAGATTAGAAAAGGGATGATGGTCTAGAATCCATAATTTAAAGTCTTGGAAGATTGCGGGATTCAAAGAGATAATAGAAATAGAGAGGGGTGAGCATGGAGAGATCTGAAAGCAAGGTGAGAATTTTAAAATTAAGATGCTGCACAAGTCAGTATAGGTCAAAACCACAGGGTTAAGGTGGAATATGACTTGCTGCAAGTTAAGACAGGAACATGAGAGTTTTGGACGAGCTCAAGTTTGTAGAGCATAGAATGTAGAACAGCAGCCAAAAGTGGATTGGAATAGTCACATCCAGAACTTTAAAAAAAGGCATGAATTAGAGTTACAGCAGCAGCTGAGAAGATTTGGGCAAACTTTTACCAGGTGAGAAATAATGTGGAAAAATGTAAGGTTGTCCACTTTAGCAGGAAGAATAAGCAACATATTATTTAAATGCAGAGATTTTGCAGATACATGAATCACAAAGCATTCACATGCAGGATTGTATGTAACTAGGAAAGCAAATATAATTTTTTTTATTGCGATGGAAATAGGAAATAAATATTGGGATGTTTTGCTATAGTTCTATTTAAAACTGGTAAACTGCATCTGGAGTAATGTGTACTGCTTTGTCTCCTTTTTTAGAAAAGGATATAAATGTATTGGAAGCAATTCAGAAAAAGTTATAATTCCATCTGATGGATTTGCTGGACAATTCAGATCCCAGAGTGAGACCTTGCTTGAGAGATCATAAATTTTATTTTTATGATTGGGTTACCACGATGGTCAGTCACTGAATATATTCACAAGAGCCTACCAATGTAATTTTAATAAAATAAGTTTATCACACAAGAGTAAAAAGGTACACTTCTATTAAAAATCCCCAAAAGAAATACTCAACACCCTTTCCCAGCAATATCCTTTCCAGCCACTCCACTTGAGTGAAGTTTCACTCATTTTCCTCACTCTAAACTTTCTTACTCAACTGACAAGGTGCCTGAACTGCTGTGCTCTTCCAGCACCACTGATCCAGAATCTGGTTTCCAGCATCTGCAGTCATTGTTTTTACCCTGCAAGCTTATCCTGTCAGCAAATTTATTCATATTTATCAGATGTGAATCTCTTAATTACTATCTCTTCCCCCAGATACAAACTCACCGACTTTTCCTGTCTGAGCTCTTCAGGGCATTTTCCAACTAGTTTCACTACACTTAGTTTGATAAACAGGATATCTATTGGTGAGAATCTTATCTTCTGAACATAACCCACTTCTGACCTTGCTTTCCCAGTGGTGTAAAAACTCGTTAGTAAACAATTTAGCAATAATATCACCAGGCAGCTATCTGAAGTGACAGGATTTCTTGGAAATATCATTTTGACACACTGCTTCAAATAAAAAGGAACTTCTGATATTTAAAAGGAACAAGTCACTTTCACAGAACTGAAAAGCAAGTACCCATTTACACTACTTTAGAATTCAACTGCCCAAATAATATCAGTATTATAAACCTTTATCACAATTCACTTGACTGATAATGAGAATGAGAAGGTTAGACTAGCCAGACTATTTATTGACACTTAGCAGAATTAGGGGTGAACTTATTAAAACATACAAGAACCATATAAAAGAATAAGAGGTTTCCCACATCAAGTAGAGATGAGAAAGATTTTCTCAGAAGGTCAAAGTCATTACAACTCTATCAGAGATTAATGAAGTCAAAATAATTTAATTTTTTAAAGCAACATTACTAGATTCTTGACTAACAAAGGAGTCAAAGTTTGCCAGGTATAGGAAGAAAAAAGGAGTCAGAGTCATACAGCATGGAAACAGACCCTTCAGACCAATCTGTCCACACCGACCATAATCCCAAACTAAACTAGTCCCTCCTTCCTGTGCTTGGCCCATATCCCTCCAAACATTTCTTATTCATATCCATATCCAAATGTCTTTACACACTGTAACTGTACCCACATCCACCACTTTCTCTGGAAGATCATTCACATATGAACCACTGTGTAAAAAAAATTGTCCCCATGTCTTTTTTAAAATATTTCTCCTCTCACCTAGAAAATATGCCCCCCCTCCCCCCGTTTTGAAATTACCAACCTTGGGGAAAAGACACTTGCCATTCACCTTATTTATATCCCTCATGATTTCATAAACCTCTGCAAGGTCATTCCTCAACTTCCTACACTCCAGTAATCTAAGTCCCAGCCTGTCCAATCTCTTCCTATAACTGAAACTCTCCATTCCCAGCAGCATCCTCATGAATCTCTTTTGAACCCGCTGCAGATTAATAATATCCTTCCTATAACAGGGCAAGCAGAACTAGACATAGTACACCAGAAGGAACCTCACCAATGTCCTGTACAACCTCAGCATAAAGTCCAAGCTCCAATACTTAAATGGTCTGAACAATGAAGGCAAACTGCTATATGCCTAGAGTTGAGGCTACAATCAGATCAGCCAGGAGAACGACAGAACAGGCTAGAGGGACCAATGGCTCACTGCTGCTTTGAATTCATGTTCTCAGGAGCCAGGAAAGAGGCGGAAATAAATGGGCATAGTGTAATGGTATGGGTGTGGCCAGAAGAACATCACGTGACAAAGTGGCAAACAGACTGGTTCAGCCACAGACTGTTGTCAGCAAAGTGGACAGAGTAAGTAGGTTAGGAATGAAATTGCCAGAAGCATGGGTTCAGTTTTCTCTTTAATTTGAGGAAATGTTTGCTCTCACAACATTGGATAAATAGTCTGATAATTTAGCAACAGTACAGGATTCGCAAGAGATACTGAAGAAGAAAAATGGGTAAAAACCTTCTAGGAGAAAGTGAGGTCTGCAGATGCTGGAGATCAGAGCTGAAAATGTGTTGCTGGAAAAGTGCAGCAGGTCAGGCAGCATCCAAGGAGCAGGAGAATCGACGTTTCGGGCATGAGCCCTTCTTCAGGAATGAGGAAAGTGTGCCAAGCAGGCTGAGATAAAAGGTAGGGAGGAGGGACTTGGGGGAGGGGTGTTGGAAATGCGATAGGTGGAAGGAGGTCACGGTGAGGGTGATAGGTCGGAGTGGGGGTGGGGGCGGAGAGGTCAGGAAGGTGGTACTGAGTTCGAGGGTTGGGACTGAGAAAATGTGGGGGGAGGGGAAATGAGGAAACTGGAGAAATCCGAGTTCATCCCTTGTGGTTGGAGGGTTCCCAGGCGGAAGATGAGGCGCTCTTCCTCCAGCCATCGTGTTGCTATGGTCTGGCGATGGAGGAGTCCAAGGACCTGCATGTCCTTGGTGGAGTGGGAGGGGGACTTGAATGTTGAGCCATGGGCTGGTTGGTTTGGATGGTCCGGATGTCCCAGAGGTGTTCTCTGAAACGTTCCACAAGTAGGCGGCCTGTCTCCCCAATATAGAGGAGGACACATCGGGTGCAGCAGATGCAGTAAATGATGTGTGTGGAGGTGCAGGTGAATTTGTGGCGGATATGGAAGGTGCCCTTGGGGCCTTGGAGGGAAGTAAGGGGGGGAGGTGTGGGCGCAAGTTTTGCAGTTCTTGCGGTTGCAGGGGAAGGTGCCGCAGGTGGAGTTTGGGTTGGTGGGACCTGACGAGGGAGTCACGGAGGGAGTGGTCTTTTCGGAACGCTGATAGGTGAGGGGAGATGCAGTTGATCACGTCTGGGTGGGGGGGGGGGTGAGGTTATGGATGGTCTGGGAGATGATGGTTTGGTGGTGGGAGGTGGGGTCATGGTCAAGGGGGCAGTAGGAGGAGGTGTCTGCGAGCTGGCGTTTAGCCTCAGCGGTGCAAAGGTCGGTGCGCCAAACTACTACCGCGACTCCCTTGTCTGCCGGCTTGATAGTGAGGTTGGGGTTGGAACGGAGGGAGTGGAGGGCTGCACGTTGCGAGGGTGAGAGAGTGGAGGGCTGCACGTTGCGAGGGTGAGAGGTTGGAGTGGGTGAGAGGGGTGGAGAGGTTGAGGCGGTTAATGTCGCGGCGGCTGTTGGCTATGAAGAGATCGAGGGCAGGTAAGAGGCCAGCACGGGGTGTCCAGGTGGATGGGGTGTGTTGGAGGCGGGAGAAGGGGTCGTCAGAGAGTGGGCGAGAGTCCTGGTTGAAGAAGTAGGCGTGGAGGTGAAGGTGGCGGAAGAATTGTTCAATGTCTCGCCGCATGTTGAATTCGTTAGTCCAGGAGCGTAGGGGAATGAAGATGAGGTCTCTGCTGAGGACTGATCTTTCATCCTCCTACTGCCCCCTTGACCATGACCCCACCTCCCACCACCAAACCATCATCTCCCAGACCATCCATAACCTCATCACCTCATGGGATCTCCCATCGACCACCTCCAGCCTCATAGTCCCACAACCCCGCACCGCCCGTTTCTACCTCCTGCCCAAAATCCACAAACCTGACTGCCCTGGCCGACCCATTGTCTCAGCCTGCTCCTGCCCCACCGAACTCATCTCTGCATCACGGTCCTGTCCCCCTTAGTCCAAGAACTCCCCACCTACGTTCGGGACACCACCCACGCCCTCCACCTCCTCCATGATTTTCGCTTCCCCAGTCCCCAACGCCTTATCTTCACCATGGACATCCAGTCCCTGTACACCTCCATCCCCCATCACGAAGAACTCAAAGCCCTCCGCTTCTTCCTTTCCCACCATACCAACCAGTACCCTTCCACTGACACCCACCTTCGACTAACTGAACTGGTCCTCACTCTGAAAAACTTCTCTTTCCAATCCTTCCACTTCCTCCAAACCAAAGGAGTAGCCATGGACACCCGCATGGGCCCCAGCTATGCCTGCCTCTTCGTCGGATATGTGGAACAGTCCATCTTCCGCAGCTACACTGGCACCACCCCCCACATCGATGATTGTATCGGCTCTGCCTAGTACTCCCACGAGGAGGTTGAACAGTTCATCCACTTTATCAACACCTTCCACCCCGACCTCAAATTTACCTGGACTGTCTCAGACTCCTCCCTCCCCTTCCTAGACCTTTCCATTTCTATCTCAGGCGACCGACTCAACACAGACATCTACTATAAACCGACTGACTCCCACAGCTACCTAGACTACACCTCCTCCCACCCTGCCCCCTGTAAAAACGCCATCCCATATTCCCAATTCCTTCGTCTCCGCCCATCTGCTCCCGGAGTATCAGTTCCAATACCGTACAGCCCAGATGGCCTCCTTCTTCAAAGACCGCAATTACCCCCCAGACGTGATCGACGATGCTCTCCACTGCATCTCCTCCACTTCCCGATCCTCCGCCCTTGAGCCCCGCCCCTCCAATCGCCACCAGGACAGAACCCCACTGGTCCTCACCTACCACCCCACCAACCTCCATATACATCGTATCATCCGTCGTCATTTCCGCCACCTCCAAACGGACCCCACCACCAGGGATATATTTCCCTCCCCTCCCCTATCAGCGTTCCAAAAAGACCACACCCTCCGTGACTCCCTAGTCAGGTCCACACCCCCCACCAACCCAACCTCCACTCCCGGCACCTTCCCCTGCAACCGCAAGAAATGTAAAACGTGCGCCCAAACCTCCCCCCTTACTTCCCTCCAAGGCCCCAAAGGAATCCTTCCATATCCGCCACAAATTCACCTGCACCTCCACACACATCATTTACTGCATCAGCTGCACCCGACATAGCCTCCTCTATATTGGGGAGACAGGCCGCCTACTTGTGGAACGTTTCAGAGAACACCTCTGGGACATCCGGACCATCCAAACCAACCAGCCCATGGCTCAACACTCACTCCCACTCCACCAAGGACATGCAGGTCCTTGGACTCCTCCATCGCCAGACCATAGCAACACGGCGGCTGGAGGAAGAGCGCCTCATCTTCTGCATAGGAACCCTCCAACCACAAGGGATGAACTCAGATTTCTCCAGTTTTCTCATTTCCACTCCCCCCACCTTGTCTCAGTCCCCACCCTCGAATTCAGCACCACCTTCCTAACCTGCAATCTTCTTCCTGACCTGTCCACCCCACCCCCACTCCGACCTATCACCCTCACCGTAACCTCCTTCCACCTATCGCATTTCCAACACCCCTCCCCCAAGTCCCTCCTCCCTACATTTTATCTCAGCCTGTTTGGCACACTTTCCTCATTCCTGAAGAAGGGCTCATGCCCGAAACGTCGATTCTCCTGCTCCTTGGATGCTGCCTGACCTGCTGCACTTTTCCAGCAACACATTTTCAGCCAAGAAGAAATGAGTGCCAGCAGAGATTAGAATTAGATCATCTGTAACTCTTCCATAGTCGAGTGAATGCAGGTGTATGCAACAAGCCTTTATACTGTAATACTTCTAGTTCCATCAAGCTTTCCTGAGGAGCAGTTTGTGGAACCTCACAAAGTCTGGCCAGAGCTTCAAACCAAAGCAACGTCTACCTCCTTTCCCTTAATTGCATGGGAAATGAAAATGAACAAGGGGAGGAAAAACAAAAGTCATTGAACTTTGGAGCCAAATCAAGCCGGAATCCTCACACTGGTGCATAGATAATTCACAAATTTTGAAATGTAAAATCTGTGGACAGGGCAATATAGTGGGTTAGACACCAACTTTTCATTTTAAGGGTTTGGATTCAAATCTTTCACAGACTAATCATTTGAAAGATTCCTATTTGGTGCTAGTGACAGCCAAATTAAAAACATGCAAGCCCAGTGCGGTCTAACTCAAGGGAGACACAGTGCACAACGACTCTATTTGCAACGTAATTCAAGATAGTCTCGTTGCTTGTTACTACACCTTTTGGGCTAAGGCAGTTTGCTGGGGAAGAATAGTGTCATACCTGAGAGTTCCAAACCATGGAATGTACTGCTGACAAACATATTTCATCATTAACCCTTTCAATTCCTCAATGATTACTATGCTATCAGACTGCTTATCCAGTATTGATTGAGCAAACATTTTCTTCTATCATTTTCTCCCAGCTTCATTAAGAGGTTTGAAACCATTGCCCTGCTCCAATCTCCATTCCTGCATTACTTAATCAATTCCTCTTGTGGTAGAAACAAACAGCCTGCTTGTATCTTTGTCATATTTGACTCACCAAAATGTACGTCTGGCCACACACATGCCATCACTAAGACCAGCTACTTCCAGCTCAGTCTGACTTCACCTCTGTCTTGGCTCATGTGAACATACAAATTAGAGAGCAAGGATTTCCTTCAATGAATGCACAGCACACATGAAATCGGCTCCTTGGACTATCATCCATTCATTTCTACAAGTCAATTAACCTCACAGTACACAGTTTGTAACCAAACATTGAGAAGCTGGCTTTCAAATCTGAAACATTGATAGCGTTTCTCTCTCCCCAGACACTGTTTGATTGGAGAAGTCTTTGCAACATTTTCGGTTATCATAGGGGAAGCTGGAATTGTTCTCCTCAGGAGAAAGTGAGGACTGCTGGAGCTCAGAGTTGAAAAGTGTGGCAGTAGAAAAGCATAGCAGGAGAATCTCCTGCTCCTCAGATGCTGCCTGACCTGCTGTACTTTTCCAACGCCACACTTTTCGAACCTTATTCTCCTCAGACCAGGAGATTAAGGGGAAAATTCATAGAGGTGTTAAAAATCCTTTAAGATTTTGAAAAAGCATACAAGGTGAAACTATTTTTACTGGCATGAGGGTTGGTAAGAGGGCACAATTCGCCGAAACAAAATAGTGATGGTGAGAATGTATTTATTTACTTTTACATAGCAAGTATGGATTCTGTAATGTGCTGTCTGAAAGGCCAGTAGAAGCAGCTTTAATATTAAAAAGGGATTTGGATATATACAGCACTTGAAAATGAAAGACTTGCAAGAAAGCAGGGAAGTGGAATAAATTGGATAGACGTGATGGACAAATGATTCGCTTCTGTACGGTGTAATCTACAATAACCACAAATCTCATCAAGAGAATTATTTCCAATTTCTTATTCCTAGATTTTCAACTAAAATTTAACACTACAATTTAGTCAAAGATAATATTTTCAAGATGAATCTTAAAAATTACTTTTAAAAAATAGACTCCACAATTTAATGCTAAAATCAATTCCACTGGACTCAATACATTAACTCTATTTTTCTCTTCCACAGATGCCTGCCAGATCTGCCAACTTCCTGCAGCACCTCCTGTGTTTTTATATCGATAGCATCAGGACAGGTTTGAATCTTGCCATTGAATTCTTACCTCTTCCTCCGCACTGACTTCATCTTCATCATCTTCCCCTTCTTCATCTTCTTCCTCCTCATCATCTAGTTCTTCTTCTCCATCTTCTTCTTCATCTTCCTCCTCCTCTTCCTCTCCTTCTACATGTAATTAAAAGAAACTCTCGAATTTTATTCATTGAAATATTTCTATTCGCACAAAGCAAGTTTGCACTTTGTAACATGGCTTGGAACTTCTCTCCAGAACTGATCTAAAATCTACAAAAGCTGCTGAGGACGATGCTCCCAAACCAATAGCTCTTTTACTTGAAAGGTCTCACTAATTTTTTTTAAAAGAAACAAACATTCATGGGATATAGTCTCTGGCTAGGCCAGCACTTATGGGCTATCCTTAATTACTGAGAAGGAAGGTAAGAATCAACCACATTGCTATGGATCTGAAGTCACACCAGGTAAAGCAGACCAGGTAAAGATGATTGATGGTCTTCCCCAAAAGGACACTAATGAACCAGACGGGTTTTTTCAACAATGGCTTCATGGCCATTATTAGACCCTTAACTTCAAATTCTTTACTGAATTCAAATTCCACCATCTACCATGCCAGGTTTGAACCCAGGTCCCAAGGACATTAACTGAGTTTCTGGATTAACAGTCGGGCAATAATACCACTATGCCATTGCCTCCCATACCTTAATCCCCTTCAATCACACACTTTCACCTCATTCATTCAGACTAGAAGTATACAAATGGAATAAAAATTGAAAGTAGATGTTGAAAATCTCAAATATATTACTTATTTTACTCAAGTCACAATATACTTGTGTGAGTATATATACTTTCAACATATCCACTTAACTAAACCATCAGACTCAATTCTACAGCACAACATATTTGCTAATACAACGGTGTTTCTTTTTAAATAAAGTGCCTTAAGTTCCTATTACTTGCTGCAAAATATAATTTCATTAGAAGGTAGTTATACCAACCCTTCATAAAAACTTGATTAACTACTCTTTGAGTACTGTGCACAATTCTGTGGAGATGGGACCAGAGATGCTATACCTAGAACATGGGTTTTAGTTATCTGCAGCCACTCCTTGATCTCATGAGTTCAACAGAACCTGAATATGTCTAACATTAATATCCTTCATTCTTCATGTGTACCACTGGATATCTATACATCCTCGTTCTGCCAAACATAGTTATGGACATGCACAAGAGTTTGTAGGGAACTTTATGTCTGACATGGTTTTAAGTCTGAAATTTACAACAGGCTTTAACTTCAATTTGTCAGTCATAGAACATAGAAAAATACAGCGCAGTACAGGCCCTTCGGCCCTCGATGTTGCGCCGACCAAAGCCTACCTAACCTACACTAGCCCAATAACCTCCATATGCTTATCCAATGCCCGCTTGAATGACCATAAAGAGGGAGAGTCCACCACTGCTACTGGCAGGGCATTCCATGAACTCACAACCCGCTGAGTAAAGAATCTACCCCTAACATCTGTCCTATACCTACCACCCCTTAATTTAAAGCTGTGTCCCCTAGTAACAGCTGACTCCATTAGCGGAAAAAGGTTCTCACTGTCAACCCTATCTAAACCCCTAATCATCTTGTACACCTCTATCAAATCTCCCCTAAACCTTCTTTTCTCCAATGAGAACAGCCCCAAGTGCCTCAGCCTTTCCTCATACGATCTTCCTACCATGCCAGGCAACATCCTGGTAAACCTCCTCTGCACTCGTTCCAATGCCTCCACATCCTTCCTATAGTATGGCGACCAAAACTGCACACAATACTCCAGATGAGGCCGCACCAGAGTCTTATACAACTGCAACATGACCTCAGGACTCCGGAACTCAATTCCTCTACCAATAAAGCCCAGTACACCATATGCCTTCTTCACAGCTCTATTTACCTGGGTGGAAACTTTCAGAGATCTGTGTACATGGACACCAAGATCCCTCTGCTCATCCACACTACCAAGTAGCCTACCATTAGCCCAGTAATCCATTTTCTTGTTACTCCTACCAAAGTGAATGACTTCACACTTAGCTACATTGAACTCCATTTGCCACCTTTCTGCCCAGCTCTGCAACTTATCTATATCCCGCTGTAACCTGCCACATCCTTCTTCGCTGTCCACAACTCCACCGACTTTCGTGTCATCCTCAAACTTGCTCACCCAGCCTTCAAGCCCCTCCTCTAGGTCATTTATAAAAATGACAAACAGCAATGGTCCCAACACAGATCCTCGTGGAACACCGCTAGTAACTGCACTCCAAGATGAACCTTTACCATCAACTACTACCCTCTGTCTCTTTCCAGCCAGCCAATTCCTAATCCAAACCACTAATGCACCCTCAAATGCCATACCTCCGTAGTTTTTGCATTAGCCTGCCATGGGGTACCTTATCGAACGCCTTGCTAAAATCCATATACACCACATCTACTGCTTTACCCTCGTCCACTTCCTTGGTCACCTTCTCAAAGAACTCAATAAGGTTTGTGAGGCATGACCTGCCCTTCACAAAACCATGCTGACTATCCTTGATCACATTATTTCTATCCAGATGTTCATAAATCCTATCCCTCACAATTCTCTCTAAGACTTTGCCCACAACAGAAGTGAGACTCACTGGCCTATAGTTACTAGGGCTATCCCTACTCCCCTTCTTGAACAAGGGGACCACATTCGCTATCCTCCAGTCTTCTGGCACTATTCCCGTAGACAATGACGACATAAAAATCAAGGCCAATGGCTCCGCTATCTCCCCCCTAGCTTCCCAGAGGATCCTAGGATAAATGCCATCAGGCCCAGGGGACTTATCTATTTTCATCCTTTCCAGTATTCCCCAGACCTCTTCCCTACATACCTCAAGGCCATCCATTCTAATCACTTGTGACTCAATATTCACATCAGCAACAGTGTCCTGTTCCTGAGTGAATGCTAACGAAAAGTATTGATTTAGTGTCTCTCCAATCTCCTCCGCCTCCACGCACAACTTCCCACTACTATCCTTGACTGGACCGATACCTACCCTAGTCATCCTTTTATTCCTGACATACCTATAGAAAGCCTTTGGGTTTTCCCTAATCCTACCAACTAAGGACTTTTCATGTCCCCTTCTCGCTGCTCTTAGCTCTCTCTTTAGATCCTTCCTGGCTACCTTATAACTCTCAATCGCCCCAAATGAACCTTCATGCCTCATCTTTACATAGGCCGCCCTCTTCCCTTTCACAAGGGATTCCAATTCCTGAAAGCCTGCCTAACATCCTCATCCCTCTTCCTACCTATGTCGTTGGTGCCAACGTGGACCACGATCTGGGGCTGCTCCCCCTCCCCCTTAAGGACCCGGAAAACACGATCAGAGACATCACGTACCCTTGCACCTGGGAGGCAACATACCAATCGTGAGTCTCTGTCGCCCCCGCAAAACCGCCTATCTGTGCCCCTCACTATTGAGTTCCCAATAACTATCGCTCTACCTTTCTCCACCCTTCCCTTCTGAGCAACGGGGATAGGCTCCGTGCCAGAGGCCTGAACCTCGATGCTTACCCCTGGTAAGTCATCCCCCCCACAAGTATCCAAAACGATATACTTGTTCTTGAGGAGAATGACCGCAGGGGGTCCCTGCACTGGCTGCTTCCTCCCACTCCCCCTCACTGTCACGCATCTCTCTATAACTTTCAGAGTAACTACTTCCCTAAAGCTCTGATCTATGACCACCTCTGCCTCCCGAATGATCCGCAGTTCATCCAACTCCAGCTCCAGTTCCCTAACACGGTCCCTAACATGGCTACAACCACCATGACTCGATTTCTCACATCTTGTGATTTTCACTAACCAGTTTGTGAACCTTTCCATTCTACAGTTTGGCCACTGGGCATATTGAAATTTATGTTTTTTTTGCCATTCATGCTGTTGATGTGACATTGTTTGTCCCTGTTTGAAGATGAATTACTGGATGCTGGTAACTTTCGTATCGAAATCTTTAGTGTCTCTGAGTAATCTGGTATTCTGTCATAAATGTAGACACTTTGTTCAATGGTGTTTGGTGTCGCTCATTTAAGTTGAATTTCTGATGATGACAAAACTATTCATCCATGATCTCCTGCAGAGGCTTGTAGTATCACAGATGCCAGTCTTCAGCCAATTCAATTCACTCCATGTCATATCAATAAATTCGATATTGCAAAGGCTATGGGCCCTGGCAACATTCCAGCATTAGTACGAAAAACTTGTCCTCCACAGTTCGCTGCATCCCTTAACCAAGCTGTTCCAATACAACTACAACTACCCAACAGTATGGAAAATTTCTCAGGTATGTCCCATACACAAAAAGCATGATAAATCCAACCCTGCCAATTATCACTCCATCAGACATCAACAGTGCTATCAAGCTGGATCTACTCAGCAATATCCAGTATGACTTCTGCCAGGGCTAATCAGCTCCTGTCCTCATTACAGCGTTGGTTCTAACATGGACAAAAGAAGCAAGGTGAAGTGACAGCCCTTGACATTAAGGTTGCATTTTACTGTGTACGGCATCAAGGAGCCCTAGCAAAACTGGAATCACATGGAAAGCTCTCCACTGTTTAGTGTTATACCTGGCAATTAGGAAGATGGCTGTGGTTGTTGAAGATAAGTCATCTTAGCTCCATGATATCTCTGCAGGAGTTTCTCAGAGTAGTGTCCTAATCCCACCCATCTTCAGCTGCTATCAATGACCTTCTCTCCATCATAAGGTCAGAAGTGGTCATATTCACCAATGATTACATCATTGCAAATGATTGCATCAGCACCATTCGTGACTCCTTAGATAAAGAAGCAATCAATATCCAAATGCAACAAGACCTGGCTAACATTCAGGCTTGGGCTGACAAGTGGTAAATAACATGTATGCCACACAAATGCCAGGTAATGGCCATCTCCAGAAGGAGACAATCTAACCACCATCCCGTGACATTCAATGATGTTAGCATCACCGAATCCTTCACTGTCAACATCCTGGGAGCTTGCCATCAATTAGAAACTCAACTGGAATAGTCATAAAAACAATGGCGAGAAGAGTAGGTCAGAGGCTAGGAATACTCCAGCGAATAACTCACTTCCTGACTCCCCAAAGCCTTCCACAATTAGATTAGATTACTTACGTACAGTGTGGAAACAGGACCTTCAGCCCAACAAGTCCACACCGACCCTCCGAAGAGCAACCCATCCAGATCCATTCCCCTACATTTACCCCTTCACCTAACACTACGGGCAATTTAGCATGGCCAGTTCAACCTGCACATTTTTAGGGTTGTTTCGGGAAGAAACCGGAGCACCCGGAGGAAACCATGCAGACACAGGGAGAATGTGCAAACTCCACACAGACAGTTGCCTGAGGCAGGAATTGAACCCAGGTCTCTGGTACTGTGAGGCAGCAGTGCTAACCACTGTGCTAGTGCCACCCACAATCTACAAGGCACAAGTCAAGAGTGTGGTGGAATACACTTCACTTGACTGGATGAGTGCAAATTTCATAACACCAAAAAGGTTTGACACTATTCAGAACAAAGCAACCCACTTATTTGGCACAACATCCACTCCCTCCACCACCGACTCAGTAGTTCATGCTGCTGCTGTCTACAAGATGCACTACAAAAATTCACTAAAGATGCTTAGACAGCACTTGCCAAGCTCATGACCACTACTATCTAGATGGACAAAAACACCAGATATATGTTAAAGACACTAACTGCAAGCTCCCCTTTAAGTCACAATCCAGAATTGGAAATATAGAACACAGAACATTACAGCACAGTACAGGCCCTTCGGCCCTCGATGTTGCACTGACCTGTCATACCGATCTGAAACCCATCCCACCTACACTATTCCATGTATGTCCATATGCCTGTCCAATGAAGACTTAAATGTACTTAAAGTTGGCGAATCTACCACCATTGCAGGCAAAGCATTCCATACCCTTATTACTCCCTGAGTAAAGAAACTACCTCTGACATCTGTCCTATATCTATCACCCCTCAATTTAAATCTATGTCCCCTCATGCTCGCTGTCACGATACTTGGAAAAAGGCTCTCCCTGTCCACCCTATCTAACCCTCTGATTATCTTATATGTCTCTATCAAGTCACCTCTCAACCATCTTCTCTCTAACGAAAACAACCTCAAGTCCCTCAGCCTTCACTCGTGAGACCTTCCCTCCATAAGAGGCAAAATCCTAGTAAATCTCCTCTGCACCCTTTCCAAAGTTTCCACATCCTTCTTATAATGCGGTGACCAGAACTGTACACAATACTCCAAGTGCGGCCACACCAGAGTTTTGTGCAGCTGCAGCATAACCTCATGGTTCTGAAACTTGATCCCTCTATTAATAAAAGCTAAAACACTGTCTTCTTAACAACCCTGTCAACCTGGGTGGCAACTTTCAAGGATCTGTGTACATGGACACCGAGATCTCTCTGCTCATCTACACTACCAAGAATCTTACCATTAGCCAGTACTCTGCATTCCGGTTACTCCAACCAAAGTGAATCACCTCACACTTGTCCACATTAAACTCCATTTGCCACCTCTCAGCCCAGGATCTCCTCACCATTCCTTTAGTGTCATCAGATCAAAGTCCTGGAAATCCCCCCCCAAACAGCATTATCAGTCCAGCTCCGGCACATGGACTGCTGTATTTCAAGAAGGCTGCTCACCACCAGGGAATGGACAACTAGGGAATGGGCAATAAATACTGGCCAAGTTAGCGACACCCATGTCCCACAGGTGAATAAATATATAACGAGGAGCTAGTGGCTGCTGACACCTGGTGGGCTAATCAGTTGTGTGTGCACAGATATTCAGCACTGTTTGTGCTAAATCTTGAGGACACATTCTGTTACATCATTCTCAAGATCAGGTCAGTGGCTGACTCATGTTGTCATAATGCATTTAGTCTTAGAGTCATAGAGATCTAGTCCCACCTGCCAGCACCCGGCCCATATCCCTCCAAACCCTTCCTATTCATATACCCATCCAAATGCCTCTTAAATGGTGCAATTGTACCAGCCTCCACCACATCCTCTGGCAGCTCATTCCATACACGTACCACCCTCTGCGTGAAAACATTGCCCCTTAGGTCTCTTTTGTATCTTTCCCCTCTCATCCTAAACCTATGCCCTCTAGCTCTGGACTCCCCCACCCCAGGGAAAAGACTTTGCCTATTTATCCTATCCATGTCCTTCATAATTTTGTAAACCTCTATAAGGTCTCCCCTTAGCCTCCAACGCTCCAGGGAAAACAGCCCCAGCCTGTTCAGCCTCTCCCTGTAGCTCAGATCCTCCAACCCTAGCAATATCCTTGTAAATCTTTTCTGAACCCTTTCAAGTTTCACAACATCTTTCCGATAGGAAGGAGACTAGAATTGCACGTAATATTCCAACAGTGGCCTAACCAATGTCCTGTACAGCCGCAACATGATCTGCCAACTCCTGTACGCAATAGTCTAACCAATAAAGGAAAGCATATCAAACACCTTCTTCACTATCCTATCTACCTGCAACTCCACTTTCAAGGAGCTATGAACCTGCAGTCCAAGATCTCTTTGTTCAGCAACACTCCCTAGGACCTTACCATTAAGTGTTAGAAGTCCTGCTAAGATTTGCTTTCCCAAAATGCAGCACCTTGCATTTATCCAAATTAAACTCCATCTGCCACTTCTCAGCCCATTGGTCCATCTGGTCAAGATCCTATTGTAATCTGATGTAACCCTCTTCGCTGTCCACTACACCTCCAATTTTGGTGTCATCTGCAAGTTTACTAACTGTACGTCTTATGCTCGCATCCAAATCATGTATGTAAATGACAAAAAGTAGAGGGCCCAGCACCGATCCTTGTGGCACTCCTACTTCAGGAAGAATTCCCTCCTCTTCCATTTTCAAACCACTAAATTTAGCACAATTATTTGATGAGTCAGCAAGTCATGACTTTAAATTTGAAATCAGCTCAAACTCTGCTGGCAGGCTCATTTCCCTTCATCGATGCCATTTATGCTTTACCGTGTGTGTTTCTGATATTCTTGTATGTCTTCACAACTTGTGAGAGTGTTGCCTGTTTAGTCTCTTGCACCAAGCACTTGGGAAAGTCTTATGAACTTCATTGAGTTTTGAAGAAGTAACGAAGAGGATTGATGAGGGCAGAGTGGTGGACGTGATCTATATGGACTCCAGTAAGATGTTCGACAAGGTTCCTCATGGTAGACTGGTTAGCAAGGTTAGATAACATAGAATACGGGGAGAACTAGCCATTTGGATGCAGAACTGGCTCAAAAGGTAGAAGACAGAGGGTGGTGGTGGAGTGTTGCTTTTCAGACTGGAGGCCGGTGACCAGTGGAGTGCCATAAGGATTGGTGTTTTTTTTTATCATTTATATAAATGATTTGGATGTGAACATAAGAGGTATAGTTAGTAAGTTTGCAGATGATACCAAAATTGGATGCTTAGTGGACACCAAAGAAGGTTACCTAACAGTACAACGGGACCTTGATCAGATGGGCTAATGGGTCAAGGAGTGGCAGATGGAGTTTAGTTTAGATAAAATGTGAAGTGCTGCATTTTGGAATCAGGGCAGGATTTATACACTTAATAAAAAAGACCTGGGGAGTGTTGCAGAACAAACAGACCTTGGAGTTCATAGTGCCTTGAAAGTGGAGTCGCAGGTAGACAGGACAGTGAAGATGGTGTTTGGTAGGCTTGCCTTTATTGCTCAGTGCATTGAGTACAGGAGTTAGGAGGTCTTCTTACGGCTGTACAGGACATTGGTTAGGCCACTTTTGGAATACTGTGTGCAATTTTGATCTCCCTGCTATTGGAAAAATGTTGTGAAACTTGAAAGGGTTCAGAAAAGATTTACAACGATGTTGCCAGGGTTGGAGGATTTGAGCTATAGAGAGAGGCTGTATAGGCTGGGGCTGTTTTCCCTGGATTGTCAGAGGCTGAGGGTTGACCTTACAGAAGTTTTAAATTCATAAAGGGCATGGATAGGGTAAATAGACAATATCTTTTCCCCAGGATGTGAGAGCCCAAAACTAGACGGCATAGATTTAAGGTGAGAGGGGAAAGATTTAAAAGGGACCGAAGAGGCAACTTTTTCACGCAGAGGGTGGTGCATGTATGGAATGAGCTGTCAGAGGAAGTGATGGAAGCTGCTACAATTATAACATTTAACAGGCATCTGGATGAATACATGAATAGGAAGGGTTTAGAGGGATAAGAGCCAAATGCTGGCACATGGGACTATATTAATCTAGTATATCTGCTTGGCATAGACAAGTTAGACTGAAGGGTCTGTTTCAGTGCTATACATCTCTATTACTTTAAGTTATAAGCTATGTCAAACATGCATTTGTGAAATGAAAAATTGAGAATGAATACTAATATTGTGTGGTTAGAAAGAAGGATCAGTTGGAAAAATGGGTGTGTTTTAATGCTGGGTCAACATACACTATAATCAATGGTGATCGAGAGAGCTCTCTAAAGAACTAGTAAATGCATAATGGGCTGACTGACCTCCTTTTGCACTGCATCACTCAGCTAAGGGAGACTGTCAAAATTACAATTGAAAATCTAATCGCAGCAATGTGTACTAACTACAAGATGCACTGCAGAAATTCAGCAGATCCTTAGACAGCATCCAAGTTCAGACGACTACAATCTATTTGGATAAGGGCAGCAGATATATGTGAGCGACACTAACTGACAAGCCGCACTCACCCCTGACTTGGAAATATCCTCACCATTCCTCCAGTGACATCAAATCAAAATCCTGGAATTCCCTTTGTACGTCTAACTACAGCACGTGGACTGCAATATTTCAAGAAAGCAGCTCACCACCACCTTCTCAAGACACCTAGGGAATGGGTTAGATCTACATGTCATTGGGCATTGCACCAACTCAGTGCCTCTTGTTCCTAGCCCTCCAGAGACTCCAGGAACTACGAAGGTTACCTTCATCATCCTCGTCATCATCAATACCGTCAGCTTCTGCATCCGAGTCAGGTGCCTCCCGGTCTTCCTGATCATAACCATCCAGGTACATGAGCTGGGGGAGAAGCTTGAACACACTTTCTCTGTAGTCATTCAAGTTCGTCACTTCACAATTGAAAAGATCCAGACTCTTCAAGTTCTCTAACTTTTTCTGTGGAAGAAACATTATGTAGAATTTACAACACAGCAGCAGGCCATTTGGCCCAACTGGGCCATGCCAGCATTGAAACTCGGCCCAAGCATCCTCTCCGCACTGTACAGGCCTAACTGCAATTGGAAACATCATCTCTAGGTGTGTCCTATTGAACATTTTCATAACCCTAAAGCACCTCCAACAGTCTACTGTTTGTAAGTTTTGTTTTAGAAGTAAAGAGTTTCTGCTCTGTGCACAAACCGAAGCCTGTTTGGAAAAGCATTCCTGAGTTTCGACATGAAGTGATTTACATAACAGCAAATGAAAACATTTGCCATGAACACATGCAACCAGAATCCAATTTAGAATACATTTAAAAGAAAAATTACTTTACAAAAGATTTTCCTCTGATATATTTCAGAGATAACTTGATAAAGTTTGATTAATTCAATACTTAAATGGGCTTGTCACAAACAAGGCATTTTTAAACAAAGCTGCAATCCGTCACAGCAGGTAACCCAAAAATAATTTAAAACACCAGACGACTGGCTGAACAATAAGAAAACTTATTTCCCGCTAAGATTGGGTCATCAATTCCAAAAATTTCTTTCACGGTATATGTAATGTTGCATTAAAAAAAAAATCAGTTTCACTTTTGGAGATACCTCAGAGAGCTACAAATCTGCAATTACCAGGAAGTCCCAATGGTGTTTAATATGCTGTCAATACATTGCTTGTCTGGTGGAGAAGTTCTTTTAGAACTAGTTCAAAATATAGGGGAAAGTTGAGGTGCCCTTAACTTTGTGCAATTTCAAACAAGCTTCTTCACTGATCACAGTTAGACAAACCGATGCAATGATTGGGAACTCTAGTCCCATGGTGCTTGATTGCCCACTTAGGAGAAATGAAAAATAGATCAAGACTAGTTACTGGGACGCTCTCTTTCAGATGAATGTTTAGACAGATGCAACTGTATTTTTACCTTTATTGGTCGGAGTATTGAGTATAGGGAGGTCATGTCGCGGCTGTACAGGACATTGGTTAGGCCACTTATGGAATACTGCGTGCAATTCTGGTCTCCTTCCTATCGGAAAGATGTTGTGAAAGCTGAAAGGGTTCAGAAAAGATTTACAAGGATGTTGCCAGTGTTGGAGGATTTGAGCTATAAGAAGAGGTTGAATAGGGTAGGGCTGTTTTCCATGGAGCATCGGAGGCTGAGGGGTAATCTTATAGAGATTTATAAACTAAAGAGTCCTGGACGACGTTGAGCTTCTTGGGTGTCTTTGGAACTACACTAATCCAGGAAAATAGGGAATATTCTATCACACTCCTGACTGCTGCCTAATAGTGGAGAATATTCACCACTCTGAAACAAAATACGTGAAAAGGGCATGTAAATTGTTAGCAGCAATGCAATGATGCTAAGATTAGCTTTTCATATGTACACAGGATCTATTTTTAAATTAACGCAGATGATACGTTTTAGGTGAATACAAGAGCATTCATCATAGACATCACATTCTTGCAAAATCTGCTGACCTTCTTAAAAAGCACACAGCAGATTGTAACATCCTGACAACCAGCAGGTGCAGGGAAAATGCATGGCAGACATGTTAAGACATAACAAGAGAAAAAAGCAAAAATAAAAGTAAAGTACCAGAGGTTCCAATGTACTGATGTCTTTGAGTTTGTTTCCGCTGAGATTTAGATGCGTGAGATTTGGAAGTTTTTCTGCCAGGATGTCTAACCCTCCAGAAATCCTATTGTCACTTAGCTCGAGCTGGAATTGGAAAAGAGTTGTGACAATAAATTAAGTCAACTTGCATTCATATACTCCAGTTTAATGTAAAACATTCCCACGGCTACATACACAGCATTAAACAAAATTTAGCACTGAGCCTAGGTCAGCTGATCAATGGTTTGTCAAAATTGCAGGTTTAAGAAGCTTCTGAAAAAAAAGATAAGTGAAGAAACTTAAAGACGGAATTTCAGAGCTTAAGGCCCAAGCTAGTGAAGGCATGGCCACCAATGGTGAAGCGATTAAAATGGGTATGTTTAAGAGATCAGAGCTGGACTAATGCAGTGACATTATATGGTAAGAGGGATGGGGCCAGCAGGTGAAGGTTTGGCCGGGGAGGGAATTGAACACAATTATGGAAAATTTAGATTAGCGTGTTGTTGGACCAGGTGCTAATGTGGATCAATGAGCACAGGGGTGATGGGTGAAAAAGGGGTTCGGTATGATTCAGGATCTGGACAGCAAGAATTTTGGATGAATTCAAGTTTATGGAGAGTGCACGGTGGGCATTCAGTTAGGACAGCATTAGAAATCAAACCGTCTTGTAACAAAAGTATGATTGGAATTTCAGCAGCATATGAACAGAAGCAAGTTCCAAGTTGGGCAATATTACACATGTGGAATTAATATCCTCTCCATCACCAAGGCAGCCTAACCTTACAGCTTTTCATAGGGTCGAACACAACCTCAAAGTCTGATTCACTGTACACAGGCATTAAGGATCAGGGTATATTGCTGCAAAACATGGCACACAAGATCGATGACTGTCTTGGAGAATTACATGCAAACTTGGCTCCAGGAAGAATGAACAGGACAAATTATTAGAAGAGGAGAATGGTTCAGAATGAAAAAAAAGAAAATGAACAGGAATCATGAAAAAGCTTACATTTTGATCGCACCTTTCTCAACCTCGCAAATGTAAGAAGTGTTTTAAAGCCATTGAAACACTTTTTGTAGTATAGTCACTGTTCTAATGTTGAAGCTTCCACAAACAACAAATGAGATGAAAATCAAATCATTTGTTTTATCTCAGAAGGCATTAGTTGGGGGTGAATATTGGTTCAGATACTGGTGAGAACTTGTTTGCTTTTCTTCAAAGCAATGCTGTGGCAGTTTCTATACCGACACAGGCAGGCAGGGCCCTGGGTTAGTGTCGCATAAAGGACTACACTTTGGACAATGAAAGGGGCAGATGTGGAGGCAACATACAGAGTGGTCTTAGTATCATTTAACAATGGAACGATCTAACTGCAAACTGAGCAATGTAATTCATGTTAGAATTTACAACAACACTAGCAGTACTGTGCAAACAGAGGGTGTAGCTGAGGCAGTGTTGAGTGTAAAGCACTTAAAGTGACTAAATATTTGGAACCAAATGTAAAATTCCAATGCAAGTTGTGTACAGTAGTCAAAAATGTGTCTCTTAAGTTAACCAAGGAGGAAACAAAGTTGCTAAATGAGAACTTGGAGTAAAAATATTTAAAAACAAGACATAACACATTCCACTGAACAGATGAGCAGGAGATTACTTTGGAAACCAGGCCAATAGTTATTCATCAATCCAAACTACTTAAATAGCAGGTAGTACGTCCATTACAGAATTGTAGTTTGCAGGATCTAGCTGTGCACACATTGGCTGTAATGTTTCTGCATGACAACAATGCCTATATTTGAAAAAAATGCTTTATTTGTTGTGAAGCACTTTGGACCAGCATGAGGTTATGAAACAGCCAAGAGAAATGCAACTCACTTATTTCATCCTCTTCAGCCTGTCTTCTGTGCAAAGGGTGGCAGACACATGGGAACATCACAACCACCTTCAAGGTATATCTCTACAACCCAACACAATACTTCAGGTCACAGACCATTCTTACTTAAAATATATTTCTCCTTTCCGTCACTGGTTTTTAAAAATCCAGGAATGCCTTACCTAACAGCACTTGAGAACATGTTCACTCCACTCCCTGCACTGCTCAAGTTGTTAGTAACTCATCAGCTTTTCAAACCATTAGGGATGGGCAATTAATGCTGGGTTTACCATTGTGATCTCAAACCATAACATTCATTAGAAAAGGAAGTGCACTCACCTCAACCTATAATCAATTACGTGAGAATTATTGAAATCTCACTGTTCTCTGGTCACATCTGACCAATTACCCACAATGCTATCGTGTAAAAGCTTAATAAAGGCAAATTTTGAGACAAGGGCCTGAGGCGAAGACCCTGTTGGTGCCACCTTGCTGCAGAATGACCCCATCCCATCGCCTTGATTGTATTTGGGAACTCTGTGCTCTGGGTATTCAGTTCAGCAGCTGCAACATCAGCTAGTCTGTAAATTCTAGAATACTGGACTGAATTAACACAGATCAGACCAAAGTCATTACAATACATCACTTCAAATCTTCATTCCATTGGCTTACCACCATATCCAATGCTCATTGTATTTTGAGCTTGCTTCAATTTACACAATTTTTTTTAAGCAAACAGGACAGGAAGATGACCATTTTGCCCAATCCATCAACGCTGATGTTTATGCTCCACATATGCTTCCTCCTACCCCTCATCTCACAGAATCACCGTACCTAATTAAGCCAAACAGTCTATTCAAATGTTGTAAAATCTAAGTAACACTATTCCATGTAACACATTATTTTGTGATTTGATAATACTCCTCTTAACCACTTTGGTTGTTAAAAGCACGATATAACTGTTGTTAAGGCAATTTTTCCATTGCTGAATATTTCACTATTCGTCTACCAGATGTGCTGATAGACTTTAATCATATCATCTGATGCTCTTTTGAAGTTATACTCAGTTAAAGTGTAAACTTGTAGTGCACTTCCTTAATTTTAATCACTCCCATAGCTGCTGTGCTTTCAAATGCCTAGATTCCAGATTCCTCAATTCCTTTCCTAAACCTCTCTGCCACTTGACCTCTCACTGCTCCTTTCAGACACTCCATAAAAGCGAGCTCTTTGACCAAGCTGTTGATCCTCTGAACTGTTATTTTCTTAAGTGACAGTGTTAAATTTCGGTGATAATGGTTCTGTGAAATACTTTGAATGGTTATATTCAAACTCGACAAATGTGGCTTTTGTGTCAAAGATTTGGCACATAACTTCAGGCTCAGATGCTTAAGCTTCATGATTTAAGGGGGAAAAACAGTCATAAATACAATAGAATGATCCAGTAACTTCGCACTGGTAATTATCAGAACATTATCTTGGTGTTATAATTAAGACATGTCAGGTTTTGGAAATTATCCAAAATAGGGCATTTGCTTTTGTTACCACAGAGAGTCTTCAGTGTCAAATAAAAGTAACACCACAATGCTGAATAATTTCTCCCAATTGTCTCAATGTCTTTAACATTGGGAACATGGAAGACTGCCCACAGATGTACGAAGGAGGGACAAATATCTTAATTCATCAGAAATATGATGACAATGAAGTAATTTTGCTCAAACCTCATCAAGTCAACGTCCAACTTCAAATGTAGTGAAATGATGCCTAATGAACTAGTTCTGAGGAAGGGTCACCAGACCCAAAACGGTAACTCTGATTTCTCTGCAAAAATGATGAAAATACCTGCTGAGCTTTTCCAGTAACTCCAACCACAACAAAGATAGAACCCCTCAGTCCTCACCTTCCAACCCACTAATCTCCAGATACAGCAGATTATCTTCCGGCATTTCTGCCACCTACAATTAGGCCCCACCACCAAAGATACATTACCCTCCACATCCCTTTCTGTGTTCCACAGAGACCATTCCCTCCATGACTCCCTTGTTGTTTGGTCCATACCCCCCACCAACCCACCCTCTACACCCAGCACCTTCCCTTGCCACCGCACGAGATGTAAAACCTGCATCTACACCTGCTGCCTCACTTTCATCTAAAGTCCAAAAGAATCATTTCAAATCCAGCGGAGATTTTCCTGCACATCCAGTCACCTCATCTACTACAACCGTTGCTCTTGATGTAGTCTCCTCTACATCAGGGAGACAGGACACCAACCCATGCAGCATTGCAGGGAACATCTCTGGGACACACACCCAACAAAACCATTGCCCTATGGCCGACCATTTTAACTCCCCCCCACCCACTCCACCAAGGACATGCAAGTCCTGGACTGTCTTCACCACCAAATCAAAGCCACCAAAGAACTGGAAAAAGAATGCCTCATCTTCTGCCTTGGGACACTTCAATCACATGGCATCAACATCGACTTCACCAGTTTCCAAATCTCAGCGCCCCTCCACAAGCTCATCCCAGATCCAACCCTGTAACTCAGCTCCACCCTCTTGACCTGGTCATCTTCCTTTCCACCTATCTGCTCCACCCTCCCCAATGACCTATCACAATTTAGCACCCACCTCATCCACCTATTGCCATCCTAGATACCTTCTCCCAGTCGCAGCCCAACCTCCACCATTTATCTCTCAGACTCCTTCCCCTCCATGATGAGGAGCTTATGCCTGAAACATTGGCTCTCCTGCTCCTCAGATGCTGCCAGATCGGCTGTGTTTTTCCAGTGCCACACTTTTCAACTCAATCTCATTAATGCCTTATACAGTTGCAGCAACCTTTCCTGACTTTTACACTCATTCCTTGAGTAATACATGTCAAAATTCCATTTGCCTCCCTAATTACCTGCTGTACCTGCATATTAGGTTTCTATGATTCATACATGAGGACACCTGGATCCCTCTGCACCAAAGTACTCTGAAGTTTTTCTCTATTTAGATAATAAGTTGCCTTTTTATTTCTCAAACCAAAATGGATGACCTCACTCATCCACATAAAACATCATCTTCCAAATTTTACCCATTCATCTAACCTATCCATTTGGAAATTTCTCACTTTATCGCTGCAACTTATTTTCCCACGTATTTTAGGGTTATCTGCAAATTTGGCTACAGTACTTTCTATCCCCACATCCAAGTCATTAATATAACTTGTAAATAGTTGAGGCCTGATGACAGAACCACGTTGCACCCCACTAGTTACATCTTGTCAGCCAGAAAAAGCAAACATTTATCCCAACTCTCTGCTCTCTGTTGGTTAACCAATCCTCTAAACAAGCCAATAAATTACCACTAACCCCATGTGATCTTACCTTGTGTACTAACCTTTGTTTGGCACCTTACCAAATTCCTTCTGGAAGTATAGATATATTACATCTACAGGATCTCTATTGCTGGTCACATCTTTAAAGGACTCTTGGAAATTAGTGAAACGTGGTCTATCCTTCATATCAAATGTCCTGTTATTACTTCCCTAATAATGGATTCTAACAATTTCCCAATGATACATGTTAAACTAACTGGTGTGTAGTTTCCTACTTTCTGCCTCCTGCCCTTTTTCTAATCCTGTGGAACTTTTCCCACATTCAGGGAATTTTGGAATATTATAACCAATGGATCCACTATCACTCCTGACACTTCCTTTAAGACCCTAGGACATAGGCCATCAGGCCTTGGAGACTGGTCAGCCTCCAATCTCAGAACTTTTTAACCTAGTGGAGATGATTGTTTTATGTTCCTCCCTTTCTTTAACTTCTGCTTTACCTGTTACTGTTGGGATGATACTAGTATCTTCAAATATGAAAACTGAAGCAAAATATTTAGTTAGTGATTCTGCCATTTGTGTATCCCCCATTAACAACTCCAAAGTTTCATCCTCCAAGGACCAACTTTTACTTTAGCAACTGTCTTCACTTTTATTACAGCATTTGGAATTCTAATATGCTATGATCACTGTTCCATAGAGGATCCTTTACTATGAGATCTTTAATCTCATCAAATCCAGAATACCCTGCTCCCTGGTTGGTTCTCCAACATAATGTTCCTTTGAACAATATGCAATAAACTCTTCCTTGAGGCGACACATGCCAATTTTACTTAATCAATATTAAAATTACCCATGATTATTACGGTTCTTTTCTGAGATGCCGCCAGTATTTCTTCATTTGTACTGTGCCCCACTACTGTTTGACTACTTCTATCTTTCCTGATGAAGGGCTTATGCCCGAAACGTCGAATTTCCTATTCCTTGGATGCTGCCTGACCTGCTGTGCTTTAACCAGCAACGCATTTTCAACTACTTCTATCTTTTTCCCTTGCTATTGTTTATTTCCACCCAACCTTTTTCCATGCCTAAAAATAAAACGAAGAACTGCAGATGCTGGAGATCTGAAACAAAAACAGAGATTGCTGGAGAAACTCAGCAGGTCTGGCAGCATTGGTGTAGAGAAAGCAGAGTTAATATTTTGAAACAGTAACTCTGCTTTCTCTTCACCGATGCTGCCAGACCTGCTGAGTTTTCACCAGTAATTTGTTTTTGATTCTGTGACTTGGTCTCCAGTGCTGACACCATTTCTCACTACAGTACTGATCTTTTCCTTTACTAACAAAGCTACACCACCTCCTTTTCCTTTCTGCCTATCTATCCAAAACTGATTATCCCTTAGATATTCAATTCCCAAATGTGGTCTCCCTGCAACCATACCTCACTAATCACCACCAAATCCTATCCAAATATTAGGCATTTTTTTGTGCAATCCAATTATTGTCTTACAGGATAAGAGGATTACAAAGTTAAAAATCACACAACACCAGGTTATAGTCCAACAGGTTTAATTGGAAGCACACTAGCTTTCGGAGCATTGCTCCTTCATCAGGTGGCAGTGCTCAATCCTAACACAGGATTTATAGCAAAAATTTACAGTGTAATGTAACAGAAATTATACATTGAAAAATTGATTGTCTGTTGAGGAGATTGAGATGGGTTCCACTCGAAGATTTTGAGCAACTATTACTTGTATAAAAATGTAAACAAAGTGTACCTATGCAGAAAACTGCATAATAGGCACCACAACACTACAGTATCATGATGGAACAAAAGTACTTTTGTTCCCTCCACAATTGAACTCAATGATTGCTGAAGACTCACCTTTTTCAGTTTGGGAAGACGGAGAAGGTTCGTGACAGACATCAACCCAACATTTATCAAGCTGAGGAACTCCAGATTCTCAAATTCAGCCGTCAGACCTTCAATTTTACCCTCATTCGATCTGCAGTTGTCAAGAACAAGCTCTCGCACCTAGAACGAACAAATGATTTGCCAATTGAGGCCCTTACTGTAAAAACAAAACCCGAGAAAACAAGATTCAATACCTCCAAGTGAAGAAATTCTCCCTCATCTCAGTCTTAAAATGTCTTATTTTAAGGCCACGTCCCACATTTTCTAGATCCACAGCCAGGAGAACATCTTTTAAGAATGTTATATGTTTCAATAAAGTCACTGCTAATTCTTCTAAACTCTGGAGAATACAAACCCAGTTTCTTCAAATTTCTCTTCACATGGCAATCTCACCACCCCAGGTTTGAGTTTAAGAAATCTCTGCTGCAGGTCCCTCCAATTATGTCCTTACTTAAAAGGAGAACTAAACTACATAAAAAGCTTCAGGTACGGTCTCACCAAGGTTTAAGTGAATCAAGATTTAAATGCAGTTCGATCCATTTTCTGGTATTGATGTTGTAGCACGTCAATCCTATAGTATGGAAATTACACCACAATTTCATACAATGCATCTGTTTACAAGGCAGGCAGAAAACCAACATGAAATTAAATCAGGAGGAGACCATCCACCCCACTGAGCCTGTCACTGTATTTTGAAAAGGTATCCAGTTTGTTTCATTTTCCCTGCTCTTATTCTGTAGCTCTGCAGTTTTTATCTTTTTTTTAAAAATCCAATACCTTTCAAAGTGATTGAATTGAATTTGTCACCAGCATTCAGGAAGGATTTTCCAAATCACAAAACACTGCAGAAAAAATAAAAATTCATTTCCCCTCTGGCCCTTTTGTCAATTATCTTAAAATGTATGTCCTGATCTCTTGCCACTGTAAGGAGTTACTCTTTATTGACTTTATTAAAACTCTTCATAATTAAAATACAAGGAGACCCTGCACTACAATAGTGCATTTTGCTTGGAAAATTGCACAGTGATTTAATTCTAAATCTTCAATGTTACAAAACAGCATCATAGGCAGACAGTCAGAATTAAGGTCAGAAAGAAACCTTCCCAGTTTACATCCTCTGTAATCTGCATCCTTTGAAACCTCTATCACCTATTGCCCAACCTCCACTCCAGAGCTCACTCACCTCCATTAGCTTCCAATTAAAGCATCACCTGGATCGAAAAAGTTCATTGTCAAATCCCATCAGGGATTCACCTCTTTTCATCTCTGCAACCTCCTAAATCCTTCAAGTTTTGACTTGAGAAACAAATCAGTAACTACCATCCTTTGCTGCTTGGGTTAACTCCCTTAATACCTGCACTACAGGAGGCAAACCACAAGTTGGGCTGCGTTGGAGAGGAGCAAGAAAGGGGGTTGGCTGGTGATCTGATGAGAGTTCTTCAAAATTATGAAGTAGTTTGAGGCAGGGCAGGCAGAACAGATGCAGGGTTGCCAATTCTGAGAGAGTGGACCATCAAGACGAGAACACTGTGTGCAGATGTGTAATGCACAGGGATTACAAAATAGCACCCCAGAGAAAATCAAAGACATGGGAGAACCACCTCAAATACAGGATGGTCCCTTAAAGGTCCAGGAAGGTTGGTTATTCTGATTCGGGAGGAGTACAACTAACAGAAATAAATACAAGACTGTCACTAATAAAACAATAAAGAATTCAGGATAAGCTTCTCAAGCCAGAAAGGAGTTAGAATGTGGACCTTGTAACCATAATGGCAAATAATATCGATGCATTCAAAATGAAGCCTAGATGAAGATAAGTGAGGTAGGAGCAGAAAAAAAACAATAAACTGAGATGAAGGTGGGTTTCAGGTTACCCACACAGACCAGAAAAGAGATTTCACAAACTTGGGGTGCATTGCCTGGATTTCTGATAGTGAAAGGGTGATTTGATTGAAGATGACAAAAGATACTGAGGAGAACGGAGAGAAATTGTTGCTGCTGGAATATGAGTCCAGCACTGGAAGGCAGAATCTAAACATTACAGCCAGACCTTTTGGGTGTGAACAAAAAGCTGGAATTCTCATCCACAAATGGCCATTAATACAAGTTAAATTGCCAATTTTAAATCTAAGATTGATAGTTTTTTGTTTGTTGATCAAAGGTTGCTAAGAAATATGAGACAAGAGAGGGTAAATAAATGAGATTGCAAATAACCACCATCTTTATGAATGGACGTTCAGGGGTAAAGACCTAAACAGCCTCCTTCTGGTCTTCAGTCTCTACCTCCGTGTTGATATCACCTAACACATCTTGGCCAATACCATGCTAAGGTGACAAGATGCTCAAGAGTGCATATCACTTGCTTCACTTGGGATGCAGAATTATAACAAGGTGGGAAGTTGTGAAGGGACAGAGAATTTCTGTTAACGATTCATTATAATACAGCATAGTGGCACAGAGTAAACAGTCAGCTTGAACCTTGAATGGAGGCTCAGTGAACTAGATGAATAACTCTGGGTTCCCTGAAGTTGAACAGGCAACAAGCTAGGAGCAGAATACCTATCCCTCTCTACTGCAGGAAAAATTATTCAACCCTTCAGAAAGCACAAACCCTCAGCTGGGGAACAGTTCTGTGGCAGTTCTAGATGACCCTATGAAACAAGGCTGACTTTTCTACAGTGCAGACAACAGTCCATCCAGAGTGACCTAAGTATATTTCCAACAGGGATCACTGAATTGATGATTTTGTCAGGAGCTTAGTTTGTTCTGGATGCATATCCCAAGGCAAACTAAACAACTTTATCACCTGTTATTAACGTATAATAGTGATCAAGAACAGGAACCATGACTGACACACCCTTCCTTAATCCTGAATTGCTTGTCAAATTTACTGCAGCAAAGATTGAAATCAAACCAGACATATTTCTGGTCAATAGAGTTCAACATTGGATTAATGTTACAAAATTACACAATGACAGAGATTCTCTTCAAATTAGAGTCATACAATATGGAAACAGACCCTTCAGTTCAACTCATCCATGCCGACCAAATTTCCCAAACTAAACTAGTCCCATTTGCCTGCGTTTGGCCCATACCTGTCTAAACGTTTCCTATTCTTCATGTACCTGTGTAAATGTGTTTTACATGTTGTGACTGTACTTACATCTACCACTGCCTCTGGGGAAGTTCATTCCACATATGAACCACCCTGTGTGTAAAACAGTTGCTCCTCATGTCTCTTTTAAATGTTTCTCCACTCACTTTAAAGAAAATGCCCTCTAGTTTTGAACTCCCCTACTCTTGGGAAAAGACCTTTGCTATTCACCTTATCTATGCATCTCCTGATTTTATAAATCTCTGTAAGGTCACCTCTCAACCTCCTATGCTCCTGTGAAAAAAACAGCCAGCCTCCCCTTTGACAACACAAGTCCTCCAACCCTGGTAACATCCTCGTAAATTTGGGGTGGCATGGTGGCTCAGTGGTTAGCACAGCTGTCTCACAGCACCAGAGACCCAGGTTTGAATCCTGCCTTGGGCGACTGTCTGTGTGCAGTTTGCATATTCTCCCTGTGTCTGCTTTGGTTTCCTCCCACAATCTAAAGATGTGCAGGTCAGGTGAATTGGCCATGCTAAATCGCTCATAGTGTTAGGGGTAAATATAGGGTAGGGGAATGGGTCTGGGTGGGTTAGTCTTCGGAGGGTCGGTGTGGACTTGTTGAGCCGAAGGACTTGTTTCCGTACTGCAGAGAATCTAATCTAAAATTTTTTCGACACCTTCTCCAATTTAATAATATCTTTCCTATAGCAGGGCAACCAGAACTTTACACAGTATTCCAAAACTGGTCCCACTAACGTCCTGCACAACTGCAACGTGATGACCTAACTTTTATTCTCAATGGTCTGAGCAATGAAGGCAAGCAACATATCCAGAACAATGGCAAATCCAAATTCCAGAAGGCCCATTCCCTAACCCATAATTTGCACCAATGAGGAAACGAGGGGCAGCTTGTCGTTTGCTTTACGGAGCTAGCTGCACAGCCATAAGTATAGCTGCCTTCAAATAGATCCAATTTCTGCCAGCAGGATATCCAAAACACACCTTGTGAGTTTTGTACTTTTTAAGTCTAATCTTGTAGAGTTTTTCAAAGCATTGGGATACACTGTTGGACAGGTGAAAAAGTATTTTAGATAGGTCTGGGGACACCTTTGGACAGATATCTTTGGAGAGGTCAAGTGCTTTTTAAGATTAAAAGTAGTCATGAAGGAGTGTAAAATGTCAATAAACTCTTTAGGATGCTCATGCTATTAAGACATTTAAATCTCCAAGCCTTTAAATTTGAGAAAAAGAACTTCAGTTTCAAAAGAGAATAGTGCGTGCTAGTCACAATGTCTAATGATGGAAGTCAGAAGCCTATCATTACAGGATTTGTACTGAATGGCTGATTTCAGAAATAATCACAGTGGTGTACTTGTCAGTTCACAATTTAACTGATAGCTCCAAATACTTATAAAAAATCTCTGGTGTAGGGCAATGAATAAAAATGAATAAATTCCTGATGAAGGGCTTATGCTCGAAACGTCGAATTCTCTATTCCTGAAATGCTGCCTGGCCTGCTGTGCTTTGACCAGCAACACATTTGCAGCAATGAATAAAAATGCTTATTTTCGTAAGAGATTAATCAATTGAAACAATTTAAATGCATTGAATTTTTTTTTTAAAAAATCAATGAGTTCCTTTTTACCAAAATACTGAAATCTTTAACAGACTCTTAATATTTGATCTTATTTCATCTCAGCATGAGTCATGAGGTCCATCTATGGTGGATACTGGATGCGTTGGCATTCTCAGTAAAAGTATTAAATAGTAGCCATGATTTGGTACAAATTGACACGGGGGTTATGCAAGATCATTGGGGTCATTGATTGTCAAAGTATATGAGAGGCTGATGGGGTTGGGGGCAGGGGCATGAAGTGGCATTGGGAGATTGTGGGGTGAGAAAGGAGGGGGCGGGAGGGTCAGATATTCTATTCTTTCCAAGTCCCGTAGGCTGACCTTTCACATTGCCCATTTCCCCTACAGTTGCCTCCACAACTGATTCCAGATTTTAAAAACATTCTCTTTTTCATCCCTCACATTTCGAGACAAAATAGAAAAAAAATTAACGTTTACGACAGATTTTGTTTTGAGAGCACTCCCTCCATCACAATATGCCATGAAATTTTTTTTAAAAAATTGAATTTTACTGGACTTATGCTCCAATTTTGGATTTTCTTCCATTGGATCTGTTCTGTCCATTCTTTGAATTATGTTTAAACCTATCAGATGATGGCTTTAGACAACAGCAATAAAGTAAAAATGGAAAATCCCAAAATTCTGAATTTTCTTTGGAGTAAACTAAAGGGAAATAAATCTTCCACCTTATAATAAATCCAGCAAACAACCAGTGTGCTTCACCACACTGGTAAAAACGCTGAGACTTATCCTCAAATTATTTCAAGTACAAAAATAAATGCATTCTGAATTTGCAAAAGCAAAAGGTAGACATGCACTTGCCACATATTCTCCCTCAAGCAATTTGGACTCTGACTTTTTGCAGGTAGATTAGCAGTTACAAATGCATATAATCCTATGGTTCAGAAGGTAACCATTTAACATATAATTCATTGTTTTTTTTCAAAGGGCCTGCATTAAGTCCTACTCCTCCCTATTCTTTCCCTGTAGCCCTGCAAATGTTTCCTTGTCAATTATTTATCCATTTCCTTTTTGACTGCTATTATTGAATCAAAAACATAAAAAAAGCTTAATGAAATTGGCAACAGATTGTTATCTGAATTCTCTCATGAGAAGAAATGCATTTCAATTCATGGAATCCTCGCTTAATGATTTAATGGGTCAACACACCAAATGGTGACACATTGAGTTATTCAAACCAGTTTTTAGTATTTGTGCATAAAAATAGGAAAAGCTGGAAGCCTCCATCGGGTCTGGCAGCATCCTTAGACAGACAAAACATGAAAACCTTTCAACAGATACATTTAATCTGTTTTCCTTTCTCCAAATATATGCTGCCAGACCTGATGAGCATTTGCTGCTTTTAAAGTTAGATTTCCAGCGTCTGCAATATTTTGGTTTTACAATTCTCATCCTTTCATTCCTCCATGTGCTCACTCATTACCACTGCATAACCCCTACACATTCTCATTCAGTTTCTGCAACCTCCTGTAGCCCCACTGCTGTCAAAGGTCTTGGCTCTGCTCAAGTTATGGCCTTTTGCCCAAGATCAGGAATTTCCTCCCTGAACCTATCCTATCCCTTATCCTTCACCACCACCCTCATTCTTTAAGACATTCCTTAAAATCCACAACCTCCTTTAAGCTTTTGGCCACCTGTCAAAATATTTTGAGTGAGGGATATCAGATTTTGTTTGATAACATGTCAAAGTGCCTTCAGATTTTTCACCACATTAAAGACAAAATGCGTTTTTGCTTTCGTCTTAAAATCTTTAACAGAGTTTGCCAATTTTAACTGCTCCAGCCTTGGAAGCGCTACATTTTATAAATTTCAGTGTCTCCAAACTGAAGAAAGAGATAACTGTCGGTGCACGCAGTCACATGACAAGCAAGATGCCCTTGAGGAGGGTATTATTTGCTATATTTTAAGTAACAATTCAACTTTACAAAAAGATTACTAGCTAAGGGTCAATTACTACTCTTATGACATGAGGCACTGGGTATCATGATACAGCAGGTATGTGTACAGCACAGTCATAAAATATACATGCTCCTGAAAAATGTAGGATTGTGCAAGTAAAAACTGCTTCCGAAGTAAGGAACATCAGAACAGGATGCAGTCATTGAGCCCTAAGTCTGTACTCCCATTCAATAGGATCATGGCTAATCAAGTGACAAAACTCCACTTACCCACGTGCCTTTTCTCACCCCCCCCTCCCCAATTCTTTCATGGGATCTGGTCAATGTTGGTAGATTAGCCATTCTTAATTACTCTTGAAAAGGTGGTGGTGAACTTTGAACCACTACAGTTCATAAGGTGTAGGTTCACTCAGAACAGTTCGGAACACAGTCCCAGAATTTTGAAGGAAAGGCAATACAGTTCCATGTCAAGGTAATGGGGAACTATGAGGGGAACTTGCAAGTAGTGTATCCCACATATCTACTGTGTTTGTCCTTCTAGGTGGTAAAAGTCACAGGTTTGGAAGTTGCTATCGAAAGAGTCTTGGTGATTGCTGCAGTGGATGGGTTGTCAATCAAGCATGCTGTTTTGCCCTGAAGGAGTTGAGCATCAAGTGTGTTAGAGCTGCACTCATCCAGGCAAGTGGAGAACATTTCATCATGGTCCTCACTGGCACCTTGTGGACAGTGGAAAGGCTTTGAGTAGTAACAAGGTGATTTAGTTGCAGTATTTCTAGATTCATATTTATTTGGCTAGCCCAGTTCAGTTTCTAATCAACCACTTGAGATGTTGATAGTGTGGGATTCGCGTTGAATGTCAATGGGAGGTGGTTAGATTCTCTCTTTATGGAAATATTCATTGTCTGGCAGTTTTACAATGTAAGTATTATCAACACAAGGCAGAGAGTGTTGTACAGATCGTGCTGCACTTGGGCATGGATTGCTTCAGTATCTGAGGAATCAGGAATGGTGCTGAATATTTGTTTGTTAATGATTGCATATCACCACGTTATGAGGGAGGGAAGGGAATTGACAAAACAGCTGATGTCTGAACCTGGCATACTATCCTGAGCGATATTCTGAGGCTGAGATGATTGACCTCAACCAACCACAAACATCTTCCTTTATACTAGATACGCCTCCAACCAGTTAAGAGCTTGACTCCCTCCCTGATGCTGACAGACTTTAGTTTACTTGGTTACCTTGATGCCAAATTCAGTCAAATACTACCTTGATATCAAGAGCAGTGTTTCTTAGCTCATGTCTTGAGTTCAGCTCTTTTGTCCATGTTTCGAACAATACCCTAATTAGATTAGATTAGATTACTTACAGTGTGGAAACAGGCTCTTTGGCCCAACAAGTTCACACCGACCCGCCGAAGCGCAACCCACCATACCCCTACATTTACCCCTTACCTAACACTACGGCAATTTAGCATGGCCAATTCACCTGACCCGCACATCTTTGAACTGTGGGAGGAAACCAGAGCACCCGGAGGAAACCCACGCAGACACGGGGAGAACGTGCAAACTCCACACAGTCAGTCGCCTGAGTCGGGAATTGAACCCGGGTCTCTAGCGCTTGTGAGGCAGCAGTGCTAACCACTGTGCCGCCCATGTGTGGAGCAAAGCCAGCCTGGTGGAACTCAAACTGAGAACAAGTGACTAGGTTATTTCTTTTGTTTCCTTCTTTAAGGAAAAGAGCTCTGAGACACAACTGAACTATTTTTCCTCATTACCAAATAATTTCTTAACTACCACCATTAAACCATGTGTTCGCCAATTGATTAATTTACATGTAAAGCCCTTAGCAGTAATACACAAATTCACAGGTGAGGGAGAGGTAAGGAGAGGGGGAGGGGGCTAAATCAAAATGGAGCTGGAAGGGAAGGAGATAAAGCACACTATTTGCTGCAGTGCCATCTCTCTAAAAGCAGAGAGACATCACATCTCCCTCTACAAGCCCACCTGGTCACTAGATTGTTTGCCAGTGCTGCTCAATAGCACTGTCAATGACTCCTTTCAACATGTTACTGACGATTGAGAATAAACATAAATCGGACAGTAGAGTGGGTTGGACTTGTCTTGCTCTTTATTTTGTGGACAGGACATACCTGGGTAATTTTGCACATTACCAGATAGATGCCAGCGTTGTAGCTGTACCCAAACAGCCTGGCTCTGGTGTCTTGTTCTGGCGCACAAATTTTCAGAACCATTGGAGGATTGTCGTCAAGATCCAAATCCATTGCAGTATCCACTGCCTTCAGCAGTTTCTTGAATATCTCACTGACTGAACTGAATTGGCTAAAGTCCAACATCGCTGATGCTGGCGACCTTTGAAGGAGGCTGAGATGAATCATCCACTTGGTGTTTCTGGCTGAAGGTGGTTGCAAATACTTCAGCCTTATCTTTCTGCACTGATGTTCTGGGCTTCCACACAGTGAGGATGGTGATATTTAGAGTATCATCCTCCTGCAGATAGCTGTTCAAATGTCCATTCATGACTGACGTGGTAGGACCGTAGAATTTTGATTTGATCTGTTGACTCTAATTGTCTAGTTCTGTCTATCAAATGACACTTATGTTGCTTGGCAGGCAAGTAGTCCTGTGTTGTTGCTTTACCAGACTGACACTTTTACCTTATTAATTAGTTAGGTCTGATGCACCTCCTGGTCTCTTCATTGACTAAGGAGCCCAGCTTGATGCTAATGGTGAGGTGTGAGGGATATGCCAGGCGATGAAATTACAGATTGTGGTTGAATGCAATTCTGTTGCTGTTATTGGCTCATAGCTCCTTGTGGATGCCCAGTTTTGAATTCCTGAACCTGTTCTGAATCTGTCCTATTTATCACCATAGTAGTACCACCCAAAATGACAAAGGGTATCCTCAGTGGAAAGATGGGACTTTATCTCCATAAGGATTGTGCAGTGGTCACTCCTGCCAACACACTTATGGCAGAACCAGAGTCAGATAGATCGGTAAGGATGAGGTCAAGTAGATTTTTCAATTGTCTGGCAGCTATGTCCTTTTGGTCTTGGCTGGCTCAGTGTGTAGTGGTGCTATTGAGCCCCCTTGATGATGGACATTGAAGACCCCAAACAATCAGGAGGCACTTTTTACCAGTACAATCTTCAGTGCTTTTTCTAAGTGCCATTCAATATGTAGGAGTACTGATAGATCAGTCGAAGAGGTGGACATAGCTGGTAATCAACATGTTGCTTCCTTCGCCACACTTGACCTAGAGTTATAGAGTTACACAGCATAGAAACAGACCCTTCAGTCCAACTCGTCCATACCAACCAGATATCCTCAACTGATCTAGTCCCATTTGGCGCATATCCCTCTAAACCCTTCCTATTTATGTACCCATCCAGATGCCTTTTAAATGATGTAATTGTACCCACTTCCTCTGGCAGCTCATTCCATACATGCACCATCTGCTTGATGCCATGAGATTTTATGGTATCGAGAGTCAATGTTGAGGACTCCTAGATCAGGTTCTTCTTGACTGCCTGTAAATACAACACTTTAAAGCTTTAAGCAATTGCTGGTTGTAGGACAGTATCAATCTTTTAGCAACCTGATTAAAAAACTAGAAAGCAGATGAGAAATAATTTTAATGCAGAGAGTACTTAGAATCTGGAATGCACAGCCTAAGAGTGTGCTGGAGATAAAATCAATTTCAGCTTTCAAAACAGAATAGAATGTGCACCTGAAGTGGAAAAAATGTGTGGGCCACAAAGACAGCACAATGTGACTAGCTAAATCACATTTGGACAACAAACACAGACTAAACAGGCTGAAAGGCCTCCTTCTGTACTGTAACCATTCCATGGTTCAGTGATCTCTCTTACCATAGTCCTAAAGGGTTATCATCTTATTCTGAAACTTTGTCCCCTGGTTCTGGACCAGGTCTTTAACCTTCACTAGACATCCCAAAGTTTTGCAGCCAATGAGCTATATTTAATGTGAAGTCACAGTAGTAATGTAGGAAAATGCAGTAGAAGCCAAGTTACCCATAGTATGGTCTCACAGACAATGTGATCAAGACCAGATAATCTGATTTTACTAATGGTGATTCAGGAGAAAATATTGGCCAGGACACAAGAGCACTCCCCAGACCCTTAAATTACTGATTTTTTTTTTAATGTGGGAATATAAAACAGAATATTATTCTACTCTAGCACATTAACAGCCCGGACTTATTGAGTAACACTCTGGCACCTGAGGCAGAAAGTTATGGGTGCACATTCCACTTAAGAAATTTGATCAAGACACCTAAGTTAACACTTCAGTGCTCAGGTTGCACCATGGCTTTGGCTGGTTGGTACCACAAGAGCACCACACTACTGGAGGAGGATCCATGCTGAAGGAGTGCCACACTATCGGGGGCTCAGTACCAAGGACATGACATATTGTTGAAAGGCCAACACTGAGGGAGTTGTTGTTGCATGAGATCTTTAGCTCGAAAATACTCCCATGGCATTATTTTGAAGAAAACATTGTCAATTGATATTTGTCCTGCAATCCACATCACTAAAAAACAAACTATCTGCTCTTTATCTTAAATGTTATTTGTGGCAGTTTGATATGTACATCTTGGCTCCATATTACTTATAACTACGACCAGTAGAAATGTTTCATTGACTAACAAGTGCTTTGAGATATCTTGAGATTGTGAAAGACACTAAGTGGCCTTATAAAATAAATTGAAGTATAAGTAAAAGGAAAGTAAAAGACTAGGCATATTCTACACCATCTAGTGGTGAATCTTGTTTAAGGGAACAGGCCATTTCCTGGCCTCTTAATTAGGCAATGAAGAACAAAAAACAGGAAAGAAACTTTTATAATGTGGATACAAATGTGAAAAAATATAGCTATGTAGGAAATACAAATTGTAAAGAATTAATCTAATTGTCATTATTTATAAAATACAAAGGGGTTACAACTCGGCAAGAAATCCATCAGATTTCACACCTTTGTTGTTTCAAGATCATTTACTAATTAGAATCACAACATGGCATTATAAATAGATGAACAAAATATAAAATGCAGTGGAGTAATGATAAAATTGTTGATAAATCAATGATCCTACTAGACCAGTGTCCAATTCTGGAATATATTCCTTTGAGACAGAAAGGCTCTGAGAAGGATGCATCACCTTTGGCTCAGAAAAGTAAGGATGGCATACATTTGAAAGAAATGGAGTGCAGTACAATGAAGATTATCCGTATTGGAATATTGGAAAAAGTTCAGAAACCAGATGCTACCTTCAATAATAAAAAGGGAAGAAATTAAAGTATGAGAGAAAATGAACAAAAAAAAATGAAAATCAGTAAAAGCCTCCAGAAATATATAAAAAAAGGACAGAGTAGCTGAAGTGAGTTTTGATCCCCTAGAATGATTCTGGAGAATTGCATCCATCTTCATAGTAGAAAGCACAAAACCACGCCAAGAACATTAGAACATCTTTGATCAAATCATAGAAGGAGGAACTTAATACAATCATGATTGCGATAAAGTAAAATTGGTAAAAGTAATGGAATTAAACATTGCCATCGCCCCGGATCATATGACATTGGAGCAAAAGGAGCCCATTCAGCCCATTTCATCTGTGCGACAGTTTTTTCTATTTAATCAATAATCAGCTTCTTTACTCTTCCTGCCAAATTGCATAACCTCATATTTTCTCACATCATATCTCATCTGCTGAATTTTTGCCTACTCATTCATTCCTCTATATTCCTATATATGTCTATATTTCTCTGCAGACTATGCCATCCTCACTATTTGCCTTCACAACTATTTTTTGTGTCAACAGACTTGGAAATCATACATTCTCTTCCCTTATAGCCCAAAGGCTGATCCCCGTGGCACTCAAGTGACTATAAACTGCCATCCTTAAAATTTTCTCTTAGTCCAACTTTGTCTATTAGTTAGACATTGGGCGGCACGGTGGCACAGTGGTTAGCACTGCTGCCTCACAGCGCCAGGGACCTGGGTTCAATTCCCACCTCAGGCGACTGACTGTGTGGAGTTTGCACGTTTTCCCCGTGTCTGCGTGGGTTTCCTCCGGGTGCTCCGGTTTCCTCCCATAGTCCAAAGATGTGCGGGTCAGGTGAATTGGCCATGCTAAATTGCCTGTAGTGTTAGGTAAGGGGTATGGGTGGGTTGCGCTTCGGCGGGTCGGTGTGGACTTGTTGGGCCGAAGGGCCTGTTTCCACACTGTAAGTAATCTAATCTAAAGTAATCTAATCTAATAATCACAATCCTCTAACCATACTACCCCAACACCACGGGCTCTTATTAAGTCACCTTTTATGCAGTATGTTATCAAATGCCTTTTGGAAACCTCAATATATTTCATCTATTGGTTCCCCTTTATTTACCATACTTGTTATGTCTCAAAAGAATTTGAATAAATTTATCAGGCATGATTTCCTGACATGGCCTTATCACTTGCATCCCAAAGTCTTAAGATATATAGCTGCAGAGATAATAAATGCATTGATTGTATGCTTCCAAAATTCTCTAGATTCCAGAAAGGCTCCAGTGAATTGAACAACCACAAATATAACATCATTGGAAAAAAAAGGAGAAAAAGAAAGCAGAAAACTGCAGACCCAAAATTAGCCTAACATCTGTCCTTGGAAAATGCTAATAAACATTTAAGGAGCTAGAAGTAGATCACTTAGAAAATCATACTATAATCAGGTGGATGTTCTGTCAAACAGAAAGGAAAAGTGTGTTTGATACATTTGAGTTATTTAAGTATGTTACAAGCAGGTTGAAAAAATGGATAAGGTGCCACAAAAAAAATTACAGAAGAGGCCATGGTGTTTTGGGTTATAAGTTAGGATGATTCAACTGAAAACACAGAATTGTGATAAATGGGGCATTTTCAGGTTGGTAAATCATAACTAGCAGACTTCTACAGGGATTAGTACTGGTGCTGAACTACTTAAAATCTATTGGGTATGTTAATAACTTAGATGAAGGGACTGACTGTACTGGAGCCAAATTTACTGGAGAATGCAAAGTTAGGTAGAAAAGCAAGATACAAAGTGGATAAAGTCTGCAAAGAGATTTGGATAGCTTGGTTAAGTGGGCAAAAAAATTGGCTGATATGCTTGTTCACATTGGCAGAGACAAAAACTGCAAAATGTTGCAGTACAGAGCGATCCCAGTAGTTTTTGCACGTGTTACAATAAGTTTAACATGCAGGCACAACAACTTTTTTTAAAAACCATTCTCGCAAAGTCATTGGATAGGCCAGCATTTATTGCTCATACAGAATTGCCCTAGAGGTGGTAGTGGTGAGCTGCCTTCTTGAGCCTTCTGTCATGACTCATGACAGGGAAAGAACAGTAATATATTTCCAAATCAGAACGGCTTGTGACTTGGAAGGGAAATTGCAGGTGGCAGTATTCTGATGAACTTGCTGCCCTTGACCCTCTATTGGTAGAAGTTGTATGTTTCGAAGGTGCAGACTGTGGAGCCTTGGGGAGTTAAATTAAGATGGCTAAAGAACTGGAAGGGTGAGAAGATTGTTTTTGAAAACTGATCTGGAATGCACTGCCAGGAAAGGCAGTGGAAGCTAATTCAATACCAAACTTCAAAAAGAAATTTGACAAATATCTGAAGGGGAAGAGTTGCAGAGCTACGAAGAAAGGGTGGGGGAATGGGACTGGCTGAATAGCTCTTTCAAAAGGCAGCAAAGACCTGGCTGAATGGCCTTTTTTCCCCATAAGAGATCCCATGGCAGAGAGTGTCACTGTTGTAATATGGGAAGCATGGCAGTCATTCATGTACAGCAAGGTCCTATGCAAAATAATGTGGTAATTACCAGATAAACTAGCATTGATGATATTTGCTAACAATGATAAATATTCATATAGAGCCTTTTACATAATGAAGCATCCAAGGTATTTCCCAGGCCCATTACAAGTCAAAGCATGATAATAAGCCAAAGTAGTACAAAAACTAGTTCACATGACTAAATATTAAGCTTTACAGAGCATCATGAACGTGGAAGGAGAGGTAGACAGTTAGTCAGGAGATAGAGAATTCCAGTTCATCGTGCCCAGGCATCGGAAGGCATGGCCACCAATTAATCAACTAAAATCTTGGATGCTCAACAGCAAAACTTCACTGAGCGCAGAGATCCCAGAGTTTCAGGGCACAGAAAGTCTCAAAGATAGGGAAAGGTGAGGCATTTAAGGGGTTTTTAAAAAGAGGGTAAGAGTTTTAAAATCAAAATGTTACTTCTTCAGATGCCAATGTGAGCACAGTGCTGAATGGGAGACAAGACCGTTGTGGATTCAGACCTGAGCAGTATTGAAATTACCTCAAATTTATGGAGCGTAGAATATGAGAGATCAATGAGCATGGTGATCTGACTAACTAGCAATCCAGAACCCCAGGCTAACTTTGAGGATGTAGACTCTAATTCCACCATGACTGGTGGTGAAACTTCCCCCATGGACTCAATTTTTAAAATTAGAGAATAAAAAGCTAGTCTTATCTACTGTTGATTGTTGTTTAAAAACTTTAATGCCCTTTCAGGGAAGTAAATCTGCCAATCTTACATGGTCTGGCCTAGGTGCAAGACCACAGCAATGTATGGTTTACTGTTAACTGCCTTTTGGGCAATTAAGGATGGGCTTTAAATGTTGGCCTGGTTAACAATGCCACAACACAAATGAACAAATAAACATGTGCATGGTGGAAGAGTGAAGTTTGGAAGCAAATACAGGTAATCTGGGTTTCAATAGCAAATTGTTGTACAGGGCAAATCAAGCAATGTTACAGAGGTGGAAATAGCAGTATTAATGTATATATTGCCACTAGGCACTAGGTTGAATTCAAGGGGCTGAACAGTCCACTGCCAATCTTAAAAAGGAATTAATTGCACATGAAGTACTTTTGGATGTCCTAAGGATATTGTGAAGGTACTGTGTAAATGCAGGTTCTTTCTAAACTTAATATTATAGAAACCAGTTTGCTGGAATATTTTCCTGTTGTTACCAGTTACACTGTGAGCTATCAAACCTATACTCAGCAAGGGGAATGTACAAGGGAGATTCATGGCAACAATCCAGTTATGCAGGATGCTATGCAACGCCAAAAATAGAGTGAACTGCAGCAGCACCACACCTAATGATGAAAAGAGTGAAAAAGGATGCTGTACAAACAACTGGAATTGACAGGTCTCAGAATGATTTGGTTCCAGTAACATCACCAAGTAACGTGACTGCATTAGGACTGCGATGATAGCAAATCTAGCGGTGATACAAAGACATGCATTTCTATAGCACCTTTCACAATCTCAGCACGTTCAAAAACACTTGATTGACTGGAAAATGTTTTGGAAGTATTATATTGTTGCAATGCAGAAATGGGGTGCCCAAACATGCACAGCAAAATCCAACAAACCAAAAATATGATGATGCCCAGATAATCTGTCACAGCGATGTTGGTTCAGGATAAACATTGGCATGCTGTTCTCTGTATAGTGCCAGGAAATATTTTATGTCCAAATGAGAGGTAAGACAGTGCCTCAGATTAACATGTTATTTAAAAGAAAGGCAGCTCTGACAGTGCAGCCCTCCCTCAAGGAGTGCACCAGAAGTGTCAATCAGGGTTTTGTGCTCAAAGCTCTGGAATGGGAATTCAATCACAATCTGAAGATTCAGAAATGAGGGTGCCTTCCACTGAACCTCAGCTGACACCTGCTAGACTAATAAAGAGTGCCTGGTGCAAGCCATTGAGAAGACTTTTACACTGTATTGTCCATAAACTTCATTTCCTAATCACTGACTCCATCCTTCACTCTAGCAAGTGTCTGACATTGCCCTGGACTGTTTGCAACTGCAGTGTCATATTTGACTCTGTTAAGCTTCTAATCAAATATCTGTGCCGACACTACAGATTCAACACCTGCCTCAGCTTACTTGCTGCTGTGACCATCTTCCATGTCCTTGTTACCTCTAGACTCAAAACACACGTGACTAGCCTTCTACATCCTATCCTTCAAAGTTGAGATTATCGAAAAATCTGCTCAATTCAAATTCAGTCTCATTCGTTCTTTGGGTGCTATGCAATCTGCCCTGGTTCCCATTTACAAAATGTCATAATTATAAAAAATGTCATTCTTGTTTTGATATACCTCCATGACCCAATACCTTCTGCAAACTTCTCTAATCTACAACTTAGATCTTTACATTCCTCCAATCTGACTTGTTGAACATCCTGATTTTAGTTGGTCCACCACTGGTGGCAATGCTTCAAATTCTTTCCAGCTGTCATCTTCCGAAACAGAAACACACCACTTTGAACAAGTTATCAGTCATATGGCCCCATGTTGAATTTTGCTTAATAATCTGTGAAGTTCCTTGAAAATTACACTAAAGGCACAATATAAATGTAACTTGTTGTCGAGACGCAAGAAGATCTCTGCAGATAATACAACTTTGCTTCACATAAACTTTGCTTGAATGGAAGAAAGGCCAGCATGTCTGCGGCACCTTTCATGACCACCAAATGTCTCAAAGTGATTAACTGTTGATGTATTTTCAACACAAAAGTCACTCTTGAAATGTAACAGCTAACGTGTGCACAAAGCGTTCCCACAAATACCAATGTGATTGTGACCGGATTTCGGCCCGAAACGTTGACTTTCCTGCTCCTCGGATGCTGTCTGACCTGTTTGTGCTTTTCCACCTTCACATTTACTGACTCTGGCTTCCAGCATCTGCAGTCCTCACTGTCTCCCTGTCTTTTGTGATGTCAATTGAGGGATGAATATTGGCCACGAACCCAGAAGAACACCCTTGCTTTTCTTTCAGGTGCTGCAATGAGATCTTTTACATCAGGTTAGGCCCTTTGGCCCAAGAAGTTCACACCACACCTCCGAAGAGTAATCCACCCAGACCCATTTCTCCCCCCTGCCCCGGACTAATGTACTTAACACTATGGGCAATTTAGCTTGCCCAATTCACCTGACCTGCACATCTTTGGATTGTGGGAGGAAACCAGAGCACCCAGAGGAAACCCATGCAGACACGGGGAGAATGTACAAACTCTACACAGACAGTCGCCTGAGGCTGGAATCAAACCTGGGTCCCAGTGCTAACCACTGAACCACTTGCCACCCCAAACACCTCATCCCAAAAGATGACACCTATGACAGTACTGCACTGGTAGCAGCAACAGCCTGGACTTTTGACATCTAAACTGAAACAGGCTCTAAAAAGGGGCAATGATTTGGACTATGCAATATGTTATTTTCACAAAAGCTTTGGCTGGATGCAGACTGCATGTGTCTGCAAATTAACATTCTAATTTAAACACAAGAAATTTTAAGTTAATAGTGTCCACTTTATAAAGTGGCTTGCAACAGCTTTTACATACCATAGCAATTTTAGTTTACACATCTCAAGTCCCTTCACAATGACTCTGTCACATTTTGTTTCATAATGCTAAACTGTAGGACATACTAGGTTGGACAAAAACCCTAAAAGGTTTGACAATAAAGATGAATTTTTTTTGACCCCATAAAGAGAAGGAAATCGATGATGAGCAAGTGGCCAGAAATGCCAAGATCTGAGCATCATGAAGAAAACACAGAGTTTCCTGCAGGACCTGTCCTGACATCAGAATGTGCCAGGTCTTCTAAAGAGGAAAGGAAACGCTCATCTTTGAAGGAAATATTTATTAGTACACATTTTCATGAATAATGAACAGGTAAATGTATAACTCTTGTCAGACAAATGGCCCAACCACTACTGTCCTCAATCCACTCTTGGGGCTTGCTGTGCATCAGGATTCAGCTAAAAATCTCATGTGTTTAAAAAGACAACAATTTCTGTTGAAAATTTATACCATTTCAAGAAAATGCAATATGTCATAGGCTGAGTAATCATTGGCGGGCTTACTCCCAATTGTTCCTGTTCTGATAAGCCTCTACATGAACTGCCAGAGGAAGTGGGAAATCGTGTATCACTAATTTGACTGAGTTCTTTTAAGAAGTGACAAAGAAGATTGATGAAGACAGAGCAGTCGATTTTGCCTATATGGACTTTAGGAAAGTGTTCAACAAGGTTCCACATGGTTAGCAAGGTTAGATCACACTGAATCGAGGGAGAGTTAGCTATTTGAATACAAAATTGGCTGAAGGTAGGAGACAAAGAGGGTTGTTTTTCAGGCCGGTAACCAGCAGTTTGCCACAAGGATCAGTACTGGGTCACTGCTTTTTGTCACTTATATGAATGATGTGGATTTTCAAATAGCAGAAATGGTTAATAAGTTTGTAGATGTCACCAAAATTGGTGGTATAGTGGACAGTGAAGAAATTCACCTCAGAGTACAATGGGACCTTGAGCAGATGGGCTGATGAGTGGCAGATGGAGTTTAGTTTAGGTAAATGTGAAGTGTTGCACTTTGGTTAGGCAAATCAGGACAGAATTTATGCACAATGATAGGGTCCAGGGGAGGGTTGCTGAACAAAGAGACATTGGGGTGCAGGTTCAAAGTTCCTTAAAGGTGGAGTTGCGGGTTGATGGGGTAATGAAGAAGGTGTTTGGTACATTTGCTTTTATTGGTCAGGGCATTGAGTATAGGAGTTTGGAGGTCATGTTGCAACTGTACAAGACGTTAGGCCACTTTTGGAATATTGTGTTCAATTCTGCTCTCCCTCCCAGAGAAAAGAAGTTGTCAAACTTGAAAGGATGCAGAAAAGATTTACATGGATGTTGCCAGGGTTGGAAGGTTTTTGCTATAGGGAGAGGCTGAGTAAATTGGGGCTATGTTACCTGGAGCATCGGAGTCTGACGGAGACCTTGTAGAGGTTTATAAAATCACACGGGGTATGAATAGAGTGAATAGCCAAGGATTCCCCCCACCCCCCAAGGAGTCCAAAACTAGAGATTTAAGGTGAGAAGGGGAAGATATAAAAGGGACTTAAGGGGCAACTTTTTCATGCAGAGGGTGGTATGCATATGGAATGAGCTGCCAGAGGAAGTGAAGGAGACTGGTATAATTACAACATTTAAAAAGCATCTGATGGGTACATGAATGAGGAAGGTTTAGAGGGATATGAGCCAAATGCTGGCAAATGGGACTATATTTATCTAGGATATCTGGTTGGCATGGACAAGTCGGACTAGATTAAATTAGGATATATGGTCAGCATGGTGGAGTTCGACCAAAAGGTCTGTTTCTATGTTGCACAACTGTATGACTCTCCAACTCTATGGTTGGTATAGGTACAGTTACAATGTTTAAAAAATATTTGAATAAGTACATGAATAGGAAAGGTTTGGAGGGATATGTGCCAAACGCAGGCAGGCGGAACTAATTTAGTTTGAGAACATGATCAGCATGGACTGGTTGGATCGAAGGTCTGCTTCCATGCTGGATAACTCCTTTTCAGATGTTAACGAGCCTCGCTATACATTCCCATATCACCTTGAACTACAGCATTTTGTGTTTTTGTAGATGGTCTTTGAGAGGCAAACTTTAAACGGGTTTTGTTTTTAATTCAGTGGAAGTAAAAGATCTAAACTTGAACGGCAAAAACAAAAAGGACCAACTTTATAAAACGTCAATTTTATTTTTCTCTCGAGTGACGTCAGTCTTTTTCTCACCCATCTTCGCCACCGCCAAATTCACTCATTCACTTCCCCTTTAAAAGTAGCGAGTGGAAAGCGACGACATTTGCAGAATGGATACATTCCGCTGAGGATACTTCAGCGGCGCCTCCGAAGGTTCCATTTCGGAACGTAATGTAGCAAAAGAGCGAGCTGCGTGTTCCGTCAACAATGGGGAAACTGATCAGCCCTCCCTCGGGGAACAATGTAAATCGCTCGCTCGCCTCTTTGGCGACGTTTGTTCTGGCCTCCGGGCTGCCACACCACCGCAAGGCGAGTCAGCCCTTCGCATCGCCTGGACACAGCGAAGGAGAAATGCTGCTTCGCCACAACAGCGAGCATCGTATAAAAACTGAATGTGTATGTATATTTAAAAATACAAACAATCCCCTTCCTTTCCTTTAATTCCAGAAAACTTTTTAATTATTTTGTGTTGCGTTTTACACCACTTAAGAATTGGGTGGAAAAACGTGCCACCAACATGGCGAACTCTCAGTACAGACCTGGAAATGTTACCCCCACCCCCACCAATCAACCAACCACCCACCCACCACCACTAGCTCCCCTCTTTTTTTAAAAAAAGAAATCCCAATCGAAAGAAAACAATATAACTTGGCGGTTATCACGTTATATTCGGCTTTGGTTACTGATTATAACCAAAACACGGCGAGAAACCGAACACCGCGTGTGTGACGGGAAGCATCCCTTCCGCCGTTTCTTACGCCATAGAGAACGGTACAGAAATTCTCCTCTTCCAAAAAAAAGTTTACTGAACAAACTCTTTATCGAATGATTAGACCCGAGCTGAGTGTACTAAATTATAATCATTTTCCCTTGCCGCAATCGGAAGCGGTTGGACATTTAAAAAATTATCCCTTTTATATTTTAATATTCGGCTCTTACAAAATATTCGTGGAACAGTGGAAACAGACTGCGTGGTGATTTCAGATAGTAGAAACCAGTTTACAATCATGCTGCGCTGGGAAAATTCATGTAAGAGAGCTTTGTCAACAAAAAAAGCAATAACTTTTTTTCTAAAATATAACTCTCCGTGGAGATTAAATATCCCCTCCACTACCACCCCCTCCCCTCCCGTGCTCTCTTTAAAAGGGCGCCTTGGCTGTATGTTACAAATATGGCTTCCAAAGCAGTGCACAAATTTCCAGAGAGAGAGAGACCATCTCTTCAACATCCCTACACGTCCTGAGGTGAGATACGCCTCCCACTACAGTAGAAAGTTCTCATTTATTCAGCTCCTCCAGAGTAGGGAAGAAAAAAAAATCCAGCTTTCAAAGAGTTAAACTGTAACATAACAGCAACTCGGGCTTCGCTTAAACGGCTCTTTCCTTGCACTTAAAACATATTTTACGTTTATCTACACATAATATATATACACACACACATATTTATTCCCTTTCCTTCAAGAATTCGCGTTTCACAAATAACCTGACCGCGGTCTCGCTACAAAATAAACAAAATGCAAACTGGTCACCAAAGGGTCACGGCTACCTTAATTTTTTTAAAAGAAAGTAACGCCAACAAAACTAACACCAAAAATAATCTTAGTTACAAAATTTCAGAGAGGAAAGGAGTGGGCAGCTTACATCAGACGGCGTTCTGTTCCGAAGTTCCAGATGGATTCTCCTCTTCATATCCATTTTTAAAATCAATTTCAATAGTTTAAAATGACGAATTTATACTCCAAGGAAGGAGTCAGTTTGACGGTCTACTCTCAGTGTGTCGGTAATGTGACCAAACGCCAAGTTCTCTCCCCGGCGCCAAACAGCAGCAGAAGCTGAGAACGAACGAGCGAACCATGGGTGGGAATAAAGACTCACTACTGCCTCCGATTGACTTCGAGCAGAACAAACACCCACCCACATTACAGAATGTTAAAGGAGCATTCCCTTCCCAAACCCAGCCATCATTTCTACAATATATATAATTTTTGCAATTTGCCTTCGCTACAAAATGCCGCCAAAGTTGAATGAAAAGTCAGGGCTTCATTCAAAAAAAGGCTAATGTTCAGGTGTATCCTATAAGGGAAATGAGGCGTGCTTCCATGGACCAAAATGCTTTTTGTTTTGTTTTAATTTGGTCTGCATCTCTTCAGAAAACTCTCTCCAAATTATACAACTGGCTGTTTGCACCGCTAGATTGTAATATCATTCTGTATCTACATTTCCAGCCAGCAACCTCTATTGATGTTCATATTAAAACGCCTACTCTTCAAAACCAAGGAATTCATAACCGACCAAATCACAGCTCATCCTCAGAGACGGTCAGTTAATCTTTCACGAAATCTATACCAGCAGATATAAGTTGTCAATGACCCCACCTCAGATCCGGAGAGCTATGGATCTCGTTCAGGAAATGTCAACAGAGATTTCTCAATGGCTGTTGTTCAGTTAAAGTAAATTAAGGCCACTGTCTCGATTGCCCGAGTGAATCATAAAAAATCCCTTCGTGCGTACTATACAGAGAAAATGTGGAATATATTGTTTCAGAATAAACCTACCAAATACCTTGGTCTCCCAAATCACATCGGTCCGTTTTGTTACCACTTCAAACATAAATAAATGCTGCTTCCCAACCCACGTGCCAATGTATTAAGAGTTGGAATTGTTTCTATTTTGTTACACAGGTAACAATTACTACAGCAAAAACACAAACTGGTATGTTACATGCGAAATTTACTTATAATGTAAGTGTAAAGGTGCAGTCAATTAAAATTATTGATTTCAGAGAGAACCTTAGTGCTGGTAATTCCAATGGTCCTTCCGATTGATTTGGACAAAATAATATTCCAACTTCCTTCACCCTTGACCTGAAACATTCTTTGGAGGGTGCATTTCCAACAGGACAATTTCCAAACTTTCATATTATTTCACCATTATCTGCACCTTTTTAGATAATCCTCAATCCTATTTCCTCTCAACTAGATTTTAATTGAGATTTTGATCAATGCGACTGAAATTAATTTATTTGGCAGTCCTTACTCCTATTTGCAAAGATTAACTTCATTCCAAGTTCTAGTCAGACTTTCAGTTTGCTAATTTAACATTTCTTTGAATGATCTTTATAATTGTAAATCTTACCACAACAGAAGTGAAAGGATTTAGATACATGTAATCTGTTGAAATTTTTACATTGTTGTATTTTCTGTACCTACCAAGTAAGTTTGCATAGCATCAGCATGAAATCTACATTTTTGATTTTTATTTTCCAAACGATTCTTGATTCACTGTTGCCATTACATCCACATATATGCTTTTGGTGGAAATGTTCATATACATACAAGCAATATTGCTCCCCGATAAGATCACAGGGTATATGGTTATGAAAGGTAAATTAACTCCATTACTTGCCCACTCAATAATCCAACTCAAGAACTAGCAACAATTCCTCAATAACAGCAAGTTGGATTCCTGATTTCAATCCTGTTCTCAGTTGACGTTTTTAATTGAAATGTGTCCACTGCTCTATTAATAAAGCTATGGTGCTATTTAGCAATAAACAATCATCTTAGATGCAGAATTGTTTTATTTTAAATAAAACATTCACTACAATTCAAGCAACAACTTTATTTCCATTTCTGTAAAAATTAGCAGTTTTTCTGTTAGTGGGATAATTTATTTTTATTGAAATTGTAGCCCAGCTCAATTCTGAGTTTTAAACAAAACTGGTTCAGTACATTTTATTAAATTTGATGGTATAGTGTATTCAGCATGGATTTTTCACTTAAATAGATTAACAAATTATTGTGATCAGAAAGTAAATATATGTAAAACACCTTTTAAGATGAAAGTAGCTGACTTTTTAAAAAACTTTTCAAATCTGGTTTTGATGAATATATCTACTCAGTTACACCTCAAAGTCCATATTTTTCTGGTGTTATTGAATCTTAGAGGAATTTTCTAGTGGATATAGAGTGGTCGTTCATTTCAAAGCTGAAAAGAGCTCATTCAAAGGTCCTGACGCTCATTTAGGAGTATTTAGGAATTACTTCTTCAATTTCAAAAAAAAATGCCAATTATTCTTTCACTTCAGCCCACTCACCATCTGCTCCACCTACCAGCTGGGAAAGGAGACTCTGGGCCATCTACAGTACTCACTTACACAATTCCAGTTAGGAGGACGAATGGAAGAGCTCCCATGAGCACTGCTACTGAGCCAATAAGCAATAAAGAAGGGTACTGGATGACAGGGAAAGCCAAATTTCTACACGTGGGCCACCATATAACACCTCCACTCATTGTAACATCTTAAGGTGGGTAAAATTCAGCTGATTATCATGAACTATTCCCCCCAAATTCTCAGAACCACAATATAAGATACAGTTTCAAACCAAGCAAATCACCTTTTGATTGTGAATGAAAGTAGTTGCACTCTCAACTGACTTTGGGCATCATTTTGTTCAAAAAGATGATTTGTAAGATTTTACAACCCCCTACCCAATTAAGATGCACTTTTTTAATCATAAATTTCTCCCTAAGTGTTCTTGAGTTAGGAGATATCAACATAACCCCGTATTTCACAGAAACATTAACTGGGTTAAGACAATGTCATTGAGAGTAGTCTTAATGAGCAGGACAGTATATTTCGGGGGGTCTGATGATGCTCGATACTGTTTCCATAAAATCTGCAAGTTGAATTATGTTTTAAGGCTGTTTATGAGGTGAACTTTCTATCCGCACTGGGTTTAGGACGAAAATTAGTTAGACAGAACTAAAATGACCTACTTTCAGAAAACCTTCAGCAATCGCCACCTCCTGGTATTTCCACAGAAGTGCAAGATCTGCTAGCGCCGACCCAGCAACCTTGACTTTCCTGTGGCCAATGCGAGCTCAAAAGTATTTGAGCGAAAACGTAAACGACGATTTTGTGCTCATCCACAGAACAGTGCAAGTTAATTAACATTCAACACTTTAAAAAATAAGTAAAAAGATTCCTCCACACACAAAAAAACAGCGCTTCTCCGAACAATGGGATCTTTCTAGCTTGTTTGTTACTGACCAGTGACCAATATTTTAGACTTGACGTTCAACATTACAGGCAGTGAATGAATTGTTGAGACGATCATTGGTAATGTTGGATTGGGTGAATATATCTACTCAATGTAATATAATCCAGGGCAAAGTACTTGGATAAAAAAGGCTGGCATCTTTAGATGATCAGTTTTGTCACTTGATTTTTTTTTCCCCAAACCATACGTTATCTTAAAAAGAGAAAAAAAAAGTTTCACTGCAAGAAATACAATCCAACAATGCCCCGTGGACAGGAAATAAAGGCTCTTAAAACTATGGGCGGGAGATTCCCTTTGCTGTTTGTTCTCACTGGGAAGGATTTTCTGTTGTACAAACAGGGTTATCTCGTTAGAGACTGTGAAATATGGAGGCCCTTTCACTTGCATTGAAAGACACCATAAATTATGCAGTCATTAATATGAATCGACGGGTATTGTTTTCAACCTTCTCGAATGAGCCCTATTCTGTAGATTTTCTTGACCAGACGTGCAAATGCTTGAAGTGTTATGTGAGAGTTTGCTTTTTTTTCCCGCGTGGCAGAAAGTGGGTTGACATTTTAATATATGTGCGTACGCAAAACATATATAGAATACAGTATAAATAATTATTGATTCAGACCAGTCATTACTTGGCTATAATGTTCTTTAAACCTTCCCACTGTAAATCTGCACTTGTTTTAAAAAGCGAACACTAATTTTACAACCACTTTACCATTTCGAAAATGTGCAACCTTCACCTATCAACATTTATTTGGTTATAAAGCTGGTGGCCATCAAAACGTAGAACTATAAGAAGGAAAAATAGCGATTAAGGTACACCGCTGAATGCCTGTCAATCACAAACACATGACCATCACGCGCCATTACATCGAATTTTATTAAAGCATGCAAGAAAAATATATTACATGTAGACATTGCCGTACAAGACTGTATGAAGAATGGGCTAATCTATTTAGAATAAAATAGGTATTTTAATATAAATTGTTACGAATACCAGTGCACCATGAATCATATAAAATCGATTTTTGCATCTCCGTGCGATCATTGCATGAGAAAACCGCAGCCTCTTGCAACAAGCCTAACTCCAGTCTTTAGATTCCGCTTCAGAAACCACTTCTTCCCGGTGCTTTCTGTTTATTTTGTTGCACCGTTCTTTGTTTTCGTTCGGTGCTTTAGTCTGTTCAGTAACGCTAATCTGCGGAAGCAGCAAAAAAAACCCCAGCACATTTCATCTTGCTTCCCGACGCAATGCTCGATGCCATGTTTTGCAGTCGCAATTGCAATGCGCTGTCCTTCTTGCACTCGACAACTGCAATCGTCAGCAAATACTTAGATCAAACTCCCTCTAGGCGATAGCACTGGTATGACAAAACATCAAGGACAAGAGACGAAATGAACGACTGTAGCTGCTTTGTTCATTTTATACGTAGGTCGGTTTTTTGAACAAAATCTCCCAACGTAGATTTCAAAACCACTTTTTTTTAAAAAAAGTGTTACTTTAGTAAGGGCTTGGTCATTTAGGACTGAGGTGAGTGGACATTTCTACTCTCAAAAGGTTCTAAATCTTGGAAACTGCCCACTCCTGTATAAATATCTTAACATAGAAGGTTGAGATAGGTTTTTGTTCTCGTATCGAATCAAGGAATGCGGACTGGGCGGGAAACTGGCTTCAGAAGATTACCCAAAATCGTATTGAACCCTAACCCTATCACAAATCAGGGTCTGGGAGCTAAATGGTCTAATCTGGACCTATTTGTTAAGTTCTTATTTTAAGAAATTGGTTTTATTGCCCTGAAAAAGCGCCATTTGACTGCAGCTTCCTTCACTTGATAGTTTGTGAATCTTGTTTTTAAAATCAAATTACATTTTTATATCTATTTCGAAATGGCTTCTGTTAGACACCATCTCAGAATTTTTCATACCTTCAGTGAGTTTTCTAAACATAGATTTTCATTTTTTTAAAAAAAGAATACAGGAAACAATGGTTGATCAGTAATACTTTGAATCTGTTGCCACTTCCTGAACCTGTGCCCATTTTTCGCAGCCTCTGAATTAACTGAATCCGCGTGGCAAGTGGATTCCTCTGTGTTTATGACCTTGATGCATTATTCCTCCCTCAGCCATCTCAACCTCGCTTCAGGCTTTGAAATAGTTGATCATACTATCCTTCTTGCATCCCTTCTGCATTATCTAGCTGGTAGAATTTGCTGCATCTCCTGGTTCCATTTCTATCTTCCGATAAATGCTCATCGACCCAAAGTATTAACTTTGTTTCTGTCCTAATACAAACATGTGTTTTTGAAGGTACAATTTCTAATTTCCCTATTCATGGCTGGCTTTGTTTGCTTAAAAAAAAATTATCTGCAATTTTTTTTTATAAAACAGAGACTGTCGAACTGATTGCTGCAAATTATGTAATTTCACACACCACCAACTGAGATGAAAATGGACAATCTGCCCCACCTCATATTAATTTACATTACCCTGAAACTTATCAAGTGTTTCTGAGATGAGACATCAAAATGTAATTATCTGTTTGAAGCAAGAACTGCTACAGATATGAATTAATAAAATCTCTGCAATATATCAATGTGCTGAGTACTTCAAGGACCTTACCAAACAGGTAAGGAGACTAAGTACACTGGCGTCACCCAAGTTTACTTCATTGCCACTACCTCACTTACCCTCATCACTATAACTTTGAGAGGGACTCAAAAATTCAGGTGGCCTTCGATCTTCCTAAGTCCCCGTTAATCTTTGAAACTGTATGTAGACAAAAAGCCTGAATTTTCTCTGTGTGAGAGTAAATGTAGAACAGATTATAATAGAAGTTGCCAGATGTGGTGCGGAAGCAAATAGGATGCCAGAGATAGCCAGAAGTAAGCTTGCAAAAATGAAGGATACATTAACAACCAAGAAAGTTTAAGATTGTAGCAAGGAAATAAACTGCATTCTCTCCCCTTCCCCTTATGCCACAGAAATCTGGACAATAAGACACAGTCATAGAGACTTACAGAATAGAAAGAGGCCAATCATGTCCGTGCTGGTCATCAAACATCTATCTGATCCCATTTTCTACCAGTTGGTCCATAGTCTTGTCAGCTATGGCATTTCAACTGATAACCTAAATACTTCTTCAATGTTGTGATGGTTTTCACCTCTACCACTCTTTTAGGCAGTGAGTTCCAGGTACACCTAATCCTCTGAGTGAAAAGCTTTTCCTCAAATTTACCTACGACTCCTCTGTCATGTTATTTATGAAGGGGGAAAACTTCTCAATATCTTAACCCTTCATAATTTGTACACTCAGGTACCCTTCAGCTTTCTCTGCTCTAAGGGCAACAATCCCAGCCTATACGGAATCGCTCCAGTACAGGCAATATCCTGGCGTATCTCCTCCGCGTTGTCTGAAGGGCAGTCACATCCTTTTTATAGTGTAATGACCAGAATTGCACACAGTATTCCAGCTGTGGCCTAATTAATGTTATAAACATCTCCATCATTGCCTCTTAGATCTTGTATTCAGTGCCTCTATTAATAAAGGTCCCATATTCCATCTTAACCATTTTTGTCTGTCTGTCCTGCTGTCTTCAAGGACCTATTGACATGTACACCAAGATTACTCTGATCCTTTGTATTTCCTGGGGTCCAATAATATCACCAGAATTCCCTTGCATGATAGTCCTTCCAAAAATCATCACCTCACACTTTTCAGAAATATATTCCATTTGTGATTGTTCAATTCATCTGACATACGTATCTCTATCATCTGTAGTCTAAAGCCTTCTTGCTCACTATTTACCACACCACCACTTTACTGATCAGAAGTCCTACATTCATATCTAGACCATTAATGTACACAACAAACAGCCCTACACAAAAGCACCCTTAGACCATCACTCTTCCGGCTAATAAGCCAATTTTAGAATCAATTTTTCAAATTGGCTTGGATTCCATAGGTTCAGACCTCCATCTCCTCTAAGTTTTCCTGCCTTTACACAGACCCCTGAGGTCCACATGCGGCAACAGCTTCCAAGAACAGATTTCAATACATCTATCACCAACTGGTGTATATAGATCCTCCAAGCTGACACATGGCGGTGCTGCTTCAAGCAAATATTAGTTCCGATATCCCTGACCAGTGTTCCATGTCAGACCTTGTCAAAACCTGACTAAGATCCATGTAGACTCCATTCACTGCACCACCTTCATTCACACATCTAGTCAACTCCTGAAAAATCTCAACCAGACCTGCCAAATGTGATCTTCCCCTGATTAAGCCATAGTGATTATCTTTGATTAATCCTTGCCTCGTCAAGTGAAAATTAATTCTGTCTCTCAGCACTTTATCCAATAATTTCCCTAACACTAATGGTAGACGCACTGTTGTGTGGTTTCCTGATTCATCCCTATCATTCTTCTTGAATAACGGCACCACATTAGCTTCACTGCAGTTTTCGCCTATCTCTCTTATGGTCAGAGAGGATTTGAAAATTAATGTCAGAGTCCATGCAATTTTCTTCCTTACATCACACAGTCACCTGGGAGACATCTCAATTGGGGCTGGGGATTTATCCACTTTTAGGCCATCTAAAATCATTAGTACCACCTCCCTCTTAATGCTAATTTATTCAAATAAATCAGCAGTTCTTCCACCCTGTTTTCTACATTACATCACCCTTCTCTCTTGTGAATATAGATCCAAAGTACTCATTTAATGTCTCATATCTTCAGGCTCTAAACACAAAAATATCACTTTGGTCACTAATGTGTGCTATATTTCCCTGATTATCCTCTTGCTCTTGATAAATGTATAAGACATCATTGATTTTTCCTTTATTTTACCTGCCAGGGGGTTTCATTAGACCCTAAGATGTAGAAGCTGAAATAAGCTATTCAACCTATCAAACCTGCTCCAGCATTATATGAGATCATGGCTGATCTGATACTAGGGGAAAGTAGGGCTGCAGATGCTGGAGATCAGAGCTGAAAATGTGTTGCTGGAAAAGCGCAGCAGTTTTTTTCCAGTGCTTTTCCAGCAACACATTTTCAGCTCTGATCTGATATTACTCAACTTTCCTGACTTATTCTCATTTCCTTGAGTCCCTTAATGATCAAAAATCTGTCCATCACAGTTTTGAAAATAACTAATGACCCACCTTGACAGTCCTCTGCAGTAAAGAATTTAAAGATTGACAACTGTCTGGGAGAAAAAATGTCATCTGCCAAGTTTTTTCCCACTTATCTAACCTGTCTATATCCTTGTGTCAACTCTTTGTGTGATCCTTACTACTGGCCTTCCAAACTACTTTTGTGTCATCTGTAAACTTGGTAATTCAGGTCCCTCATCTGGGCCAACAGTATATATTGTAAATAATTGTGGCACTCCACTGGCTAAGGTAGCCATCCTGAAAATGCCCCTTTATCTCAATTATCTATTTTCTATTGATTCTGGTAATCCCTGTCTGTACTAATATACTATCTACAACATCAAGGTTCTTGTCTTATTAAGTGGTGTTATATGTTTTTTGTTCCCCTGCATTTTCTATGCTTCTCCAGGGTTTCTGCTGTTTTGAGCCCTTAGTATGTGTCATAAATGTCCTTTTTTCTCTTATGCAATCCTGTTTCACTCTTGACATCTAGTGTTCCCTGAACCTGTTGGCCCAACCCTTCACTGTGATAGGAACATGTTAGACTGGTACTCCCTCTATTTCTTTTTTGAATGACACCCATTGCTCCGAACATGTGACTGGGGACCCCTGTAACAACATTTGGTGAGAATTATAGGTTTGATTAAGAAGTAAATATAACTGATTAAGTAGAACAGACATTGATATGAAATTAAAACATTTAAAAAGAAAGATTCTTATAGGAGTTAACCATGAAAAACTCCATCACAGTTAGCATGAAAAGAATATGCCTAAAAGGGGACATGTATGTGTTTAGTCTACTACTAATTAAATTTATGCTTGGCACAGACAAGAAAAAATGAATAAACAGCAGTTTAATCACTAAAATGAAGGCCTGGAAAACCACCTGTGCGTGAAAGTAAATGCTAATTATAAAGAAATACTGAAACCATTTAACTGATAAAAAGAGTAAAAATGCTTATCACATGAATCCCATTAGAAACCAGGATAAGACAACACTCATGAAGACCCTCCCCAGAGAAGTTAACCATCTTTACTGATAAACATTTAATGAAGGATTAATTTAAGATTGAAAGATTAAGAGAGAGATGAGAGGAATATCCAGCTTAAAAAACAAAACATCTTTACTGATAAATGTTTAACAAAGTATTCTTTGAAGATTGAAAGACTAACGGAGAGATGAAAGGAGTATAAAACATCACAAATAAATTGACTAGGTAAAAACTGACAACTTCATAAAGGAAACTTCACTGACTAATTAAGGAATTATGTAAATGATATGGTCTCACATGAAATTAGCAGGAACCCATACTGACACTCACATTTGCAAAGGAGGAGGAGTCAATATTTTAAAAAAAACTTTCACTGAAATTTCAGCAGGAATAGATACCTCATAAGATTTTTCAAACAATATTCCCACCTGCTCCAACACACAGACTTCTGTAGAAAAGAAATACTTGTTCAGGGCTGTAAGGCAAAACTTTAATGTTGACAAATGTTCTATTAGCATTGTTAGATATTCTATTGTTACTGTTCCTAGATATTCCTCGACATTCTTAGATATACTTGAAAGTCATAAATTAAATTAAACTGCATTATTTTGTACTTGTTATTGCATCTTTTAATAGTGTTTAGTGTGACCATTTACTTATTGACTTAAAGTATATTGCATGTTAATTTATGTTAATTAAATTACAAAATTAGTAAATTGTCTTATTTAACTTTTTCTGTTAGAACTGAACTGATTCCTAATGGATTAGGTTTGCTCGCTGAGCTGGAAAGTTTGTCTACAGAGGTTTCATCACCATACAAGGTAACATCATCAGTGAGCCTCTGTATGAAGCACTGGTAGTATGGCCCTCTTTCTATTTATGTGTTTAGGTTTCCTTGGATTGGTGATGTCATTTCCTATGGTGATGTCAGTTCTGTGGTGATGTCATTTCCTGTTCTTTTTCACAGGAAGTGATAAAGGGGATCCAAGTCAATTTGTTTGTTGATAGAGTTTTGGTTGGAATGCCATGCTTCTAGGAATTCTCGTGCATGTCTCTGTTGGTGACGAAATGTCTGAAAATGAACCTTCCAGCTCAGCGAGAAAATCTACTTCCAAAACCTCAACTTGAGTTACAAATCTTCTCAAAACTCGCTAACACCAATGTGCGCAATATGCTAAGACTGGCCCAAAAATGGGAAACCAATGATATTGGACAGAGTGCCACCTGCAAACAGTTGTATTTCTTGCACAAATGCTTAAGGAAACAGGTACTACTTAGATGTCTTAAATACAACCCTCCCCTTAACACCCCAATAGCCAAAAGAATAGCAGAGCAAAATGGCTGCAGAATGCTTAGAGAAATGATTAACGATGTCCACAACAGACTCCATAAATACAATTGGGAAATTTTGGGCAATATGCTAAGACTGGCCCAAAAATGGGAAACCAATGATATTGGACAGAGTGCCACCTGCAAACAGTTGTATTTCTTGCACAAATGCTTAAGGAAACAGGTACTACTTAGATGTCTTAAATACAACCCTCCCCTTAACACCCCAATAGCCAAAAGAATAGCAGAGCAAAATGGCTGCAGAATGCTTAGAGAAATGATTAACGATGTCCACAACAGACTCCATAAATACAATTGGGAAATTTTGCACCAAATATCTTTACTCACTAATGCAACGGACCATGAATGAACAGTCACAATACAATAAGCCATAGACAATAAACAGTGACAAACACAGAAAATGAAAAAACTAGACATGCAGAAAAAGCTAAACAAACATACGTATAATGATAACACAGATAACACAAGCATGGATAAAAAAAACTTAACTGACCGACCCTTAACATGCATTGAAAAAGCTCTCTTAGTAAGAAGATTAAATTACAACTTCCAGGATGTGGACAAGAAAGATTTCTTAGCATCATTAGAAACGACACTGAAAGACAGCTAACTCACAGAAGAAACCCACCATCCATCAGACAGGCAGTCACACTAACATTAAGCAGGAAAAAGGAAGGAAACATACTCAATACACAAGAAGGACTAAAAAAAAGATTAAATCATTGTCATCCTACCCCCGACAAAGGATGAATGACAGCCGTTTTAATTCAAAGAGACTACTTTGACAAAGTGAATGCACTACTTGCAGATACCAACATTTACCAAAAAGTGGCAATAGACCCGACCCCAGAACTAGAGAACTGAATCACAGCCCTACTCAAAGAACTTCAGAAATCTGGAGAAATAAATAAGACTGACTTCCAAAAAATGAAACCAGATGGATCCAACACACCAGAGTTCTACAGATTCCCCAAAATTCACAAACCAGTAGCCCCCCACAGACCCATGGTCTCGCTACCTGGAAACACCAACTTACAGATTGGCCAAGGAGCTACACCAAAGACTAAAACACTGAGTAGGAGACTCACACCACTCCATCCACTCCACCCAAGAATGCCTGAAGACTATCAAAACACCATGATAGAATAGGATGAAATAATGGTCTCCTTTGATGTAACAGCCCTATTCACATCTACCAAAATCAAACTGGCCAAGACAACGCTTACTACGCTATTAGAAGAACCAAAGACACATACACCAAACACTACCAACTTCACCAGGAATATCATCAGGCTAGTGGACCTATGCCTTATCACCCACTTCATCTTCAACAACAAAACCTACAGACAAACCAACAGGACACCCATGGAATCTCTAATATCAGGGTTCTTAGCAAAGGCAGTAATGCAGAGACTCGAACAAACAGCTTTACCAGCCATCCAACCCAAACTTTGGTCCACCATATGGATGACACCTTTGTCATCACTAAACGAAACAAATTAGAGGAAACCCTTTCAAGACCATCAATAATACCATTACTGCATAAAATAATACTGCATAAAGAGGAGAAAAACAACAACAAACTGCCATTCCTAGATGTTGCAGTAGAGCAAACAGCAAATTGGGAACTTCAAACCAGCACCTACAGGAAAACAACACATCCGGACCAAATACAGAAGTACAGAAGCAATCATCGCAACATCCACAAATGAAGCTGCTTTAGAATATTATTTCAACAAGCCACCATACACTGCAGCACATGAAGAGCAGAGGAAAATCACCTGTACAGTGTATTCAAAAAGAATGAGTACCCAATTAACACAGTCTGCTGATTTCTCAGCAACAAACCCAAACAAGCAGACAAAACGTGTCCAGAAACCCGAGCCACTCTCCCCTACGTCAACGATATCCCAGAAATAACTGCGAGACTACTCAGACATCTTGGCATCATGGTAGCCCACAAACCCACTAACACACTAAAACAGAAGCTAATGAACTTGAAAGACCTGATATAGACAACAAGCAAAACTAACAACATTTACAAAATACTTGCTAGAACTGTAACAAACAGTATATTGGACGAACAGGCAGAAAACTAGCCACCAGGATACATGAACATCAACTACCAAAAAAAGTCTTGATCCACTCTCACGAGTATCCTTACATACAAATGAGGAAGGACACCACTTCGACTGGGGCAACACATCCATCCTGGGACAAGGCATCAGAGACATGCACAAGAATTCTTAGAAACATGGCATTCCAACCGGAACTCTATCAATAAACACATTGACTCGGATCCCATTTACCATCCACTGACAAAAAGAACAGGAAATGATGTCACCGTGGGAAATTATGTCACCACAGGAAATGGCATCACCAGCCCAAGGCAACCTAAACACATAAATAGAAAGTGGGCCATACCAGCAGTGTTTCATCCAGAGGTTCACTGAGGATGTTACCTAGTATGGTGACGAAACAACTGAAAATGAACTTTCCAGCTCAGTGTGCACACCTACATCCAGAACCGCAACCTGAGCTACAAATCTTCTCAAAACTCGATGATTCCTAATATCTTATACACTTCCTTAAGTGGGGAAAGGCATATTTTCCAAAGAATATAAGTCACAGACCTTTAAAATACTTGGGATGTTTATAATGCAGTCAAGGTTAATTAATAATAAGCAGTTTGTTTTGGAGGGTGGTAGCATATTCATGCAATTTCCTCTGTGGGATGGTAATGTAAAACTTACACAACCCAAACTTTAAACATTTGTAAAATTTGATGTCTTGAACGCAACAGAGACAAGTTACCAGGGAATACTCCTTATCTAAGGTAGCTCAAGAGTTAAAAGTTATAAATCGCTTTCCCCTCTGTCTACCTTTAGTTGAAATACTCATATCGTAAAATGTACAGGAGAAAATAAAGGCTTTTGAATTGTGGATTTTAGCCAAAAAGTCTGTCCAAATAAAACCATAAGACAAAAAAAGAGGCGTTTGAAGTTTTAAATTATCTCAAAAATTAACATCCTGAAGAAAAAGTCAGCATTTTAGCCATTTGATCAGAGCTGAAAAGCTACAGAGATCTCTTCTAGAGCACAAAGTAGGGGACAGCAGTTGGAGGTGTTACTCTCGTTGTAGTTGAGTGATGGGTGTTACAGATTGATTACAGACAAGCTACAGTGACTGTGTGACAAGACCCTAACCAACATAGCACTATGTCACAAGATCTTCTAGCAAGATTTGCTACAAGGAGCAGCAATGAATAAGAGGGTTTTGAATGAATTAAAATCAGACCCTCATGTAAGACTCTAATGTAGGCTTCGACAAAGAACTATTCTTTGCCCGCAATCCTTGGTGCAGATTTGTACAGATGATAGGGAAATCTGTGTCCAGATAACACTAGATCTTTGTTAATTAATTGAACCCAAAAAGACAAGTTGGATATGTCAGGTAGTTCTTAATCTCTGAAGGCACTGCCTGACTAATACCTAGGTAAACAATGGCTTTGTTAGGGAGAAACACCAACAGAATGTGTTCTGAATAGTCTTTTTATAACATAGGAACAGGATCAATCAATCCAGTACATCAAGCCTGTTTTACAATTCAAGTTGATCACAGCTCACCTGTATCTTCATCCCAGCTACCTACCATAGTTGTGTATTGCTTAATACGATTTATTCAACAAAAATGTATACAGTTTAAAACTGAGTTCCAGAAAATTAGAAAGTAAACGAATAATAACTACATTGGATGGGGAATGGACCTGCTTTATAATTGGCTTCATTTTAAATGTATTTAGTGGTGTTGCAGGTCTTTTGATCTCCTCCCAATATTTTTCAATGAATAAAACTATATTCTGTGGTTTCTTGTACTGACTCTAATTTTACTCATCCCAAAAGCCATCCCTTCAGTTGCCTCGATTCTGGATTCTAGAATTCCTTTCCTAAACCTCTCTATTTCTTTCTCTCTTCTATTTAAGATCCTCCTTAAAACCTACCTCTTTGAGAGATAATCATCTGTCTTAATATGTCTTTATATGGCTTGTGGTTAAATTTTATTTGATAATTCTTCCTCCAATGTGATTTATCATGGGATGTTTTACATTGAAATGTTAGTAAATGAATACATATTGTAAATGTAGTTAGAAAATTCACAATGCCATGAAATAGGTACCATTGTTACAGCCAATCAGTTGAAGAAATCTTGGAAAATATTTGCTTTGTGAGCATGACAATTACAATGGCATTATTGTGTTTTCAACTAAAGATATCAAAATAACATTACAATAGTTATAGTTACTTTTCAAATATGTGAAATAAATTTGGAAAAGAACTTGCTGTGCCAGATAAATATATCTGTTTCAACCCAATCTCTTCACCAGCCTGGAAACTGAAAGTACAGTAAAGTCATCTGTTCATCAGTGTTACAGGAATGGGAGTTAACATATTAGTATCCCTTGTACCACTGGAGGTTCAACAGCCTTTATATTTTACTATACTTATATATAGTATATACTAGAGCTGAAAATGTGTTGCTGGAAATGCGCAGCAGGTTAGGCAGCATCCAAGGAGCAGGAGAATCGACGTTTCGGGCATAAGCCCTTCTTCAGGATTCCTGAAGAAGGGCTTATGCCCGAAACGTTGATTCTCCTGTTCCTTGGATGCTGCCTGACCTGCTGCGCATTTCCAGCAACACATTTTCAGCTCTGATCTCCAGCATCTGCAGTCCTCAATTTCTCCTCCTATAATATATACTATACACATATATATATATATATATATATATAACACACACACTTACATATTACTATATTTTATATAGTAAATCAACCCAAGCAATTCACAGGACAATATTAAATAAAATTGGAGACCAAAGGGTGACCTTAATGAGTGATGAAAGGAGGAAGTGAGTTTAGGAATAATTTATAGACTTAGGAACTAGGCTAAAGGGATATGAGCCAATGGTGAAGCTATTAAAATTGCGAAGTGGTGGAGTATGGAGATCTAGGTAGTTGAATGAAATAAACCTATTAGCCAAAGGATGCAATTCAGCCCACTGAATCTGCTCCAATATTCATTGAGATCATGGCTGATCTAATAATCCTGAACTCCACTTTCCTGCCTTTTCCTATAGCCCTTGATTCCCTCACTGATTAAAAATCTGTCTGTCAGCCTTGAATATATTTAATGACCCAGTCTCGAAAGCTCTCTGCAGGAAAGAATTCTGCAGATTCACTACACTCTGAAAGAAAAAAATTCTTCCTTAACTTTGCCTTAAATGTGTGACCCTTTTATTCTGAAATTATGCCTTCTGGCCTGAGACTCTCCCACAAGGGGAAACAACCTTTCTATATCTATCCTGTCAGGTCTGCTAAAAACCTTTGTATGTTTCAATAAGGTCACTTTCCATTCTTTTCAACTCAAATGAGTACAGGCCTATCCTACTCAGAGTCTTCTCATAAGACACCCCCTCCATATCTGGTATCAGCTGAGTGAACATTTTCTGGACTGCCTACAATGCCAGTATATCTTCCCAGAAATAAGGGGCCCAAAGCTGTTCACTGTTCCAGCTGTGGTCTGATTAGTGCCTTATTTAATTTTAACACAACATCTCCACCTTATACTGCATTTCTTTTCAAATAAAGGGCAATATTCTATTTACTTTCCCTATAACCTGTTGAACTGGGATGCCCATTTTTGTGATTCACAGATGAGGACTTTCTTGTCTCTCTGCAGTTCCAGGAGTGTCTTACCTTGAAGAAGTTCTACTCTTCTCAGAAACTAGATGTTTGTTTGCCTCTTTCATTTTTGTCACTTTCTGTTTCCTTCCTCATGTCTAAGGTTTTTACAAGATCTTGGTTTTCATAGCCACATCTCCTTCCTCAGTGACTGGCTGTAGTTTCGACTTACTCCACATAAATTCCAGTTGAAATTTCCTCTTTCGCGTTTCAAATCCACCCAGGATTATATGTATCAGTGGGATTAGATTAGATTCCCTACAGTGTGGAAACAGGCCCTTCAGCCCAACTAGTCCACACCGACCCTTTGAAGAGTAACCCACCCAGACCCATTCCCCCTAACTAATGCACCTAACTCTATAGGTAATTTAGCATGACCAATTTACCTAACCTACACATCTTTGGACTGTAGGAGGAAACTGGAGCACCCAGAGGAAACCCACGCAAACATAGACAGTCCACACAGACAGTTGCCCGGGGCTGGAATTGAACTTGAGTGTGCAATGTTTGTCAGAGTGCCGCATCCCAAGGTTCACATTCAGTGTCACATGCTGCCACGAGTGAACACTTGACCCCTCTCGCTAGCAGCATTGACTCACCCTCTCTTAGAACTGCCATCCTCTATTTATTCATTTCATCTGCAAATGTGTTGTTGGTCAAAGCACAGCAGGCCAGGCAGCATCTCAGGAATAGAGAATGCTATCCCACCTCCATCGCCCCTCCCCCTAGTCCCTCCTCCCTACCTTTTATCTTAGCCTGCTTGGCTCTCTCTCTCTTATTCCTGATGAAGGGCTTGTGCTCGAAACGTCGAATTCTCTATTCCTGAGATGCTGCCTGGCCTGCTGTGCTTTGACCAGCAACACATTTGCAGCTGTGATCTCCAGCATCTGCAGACCTCATTTTTTACTCGAAGACTTATTCATTTCATCCTTCATCTCATCCAGACCTTAATAAAACATTTTTCTATTCCTTTCCAGCATTAGTGAACATAAACATGAACAACTGGTGCATACCAGCTCTCTTCCAGATCCTGTCAAAGTTTCTTCCCTCGGACTCTACCGTACTTCTAATCCTACTTTTTGCTGTGTATTCACTATACCCTCTGACCTTGCAAGCTCTGACACTGAGGAATCTATGGGTAGTTCTTCTATAATGTATTAGTTGTGTTCTTCTGCAACCCAGCATTATAGAAAAATCACGCTTTAGAAACAGTGCTTAAAGTGTTGGTGATGTAATTGCGTTACAGCCAACACACATTATAAAAGTTTGTGCTTTAAAAAGCAGTGTCCCCAATTCATCAGTTGCATCACAGCAAATTTGTGTCAATGAAGCGCGCGTTATAGCAGAACAACCTGTATACTTAGATTTATTCCATGCACCCTTACCTCAATGATTTTCAGGCACAGCTCAATATTGAGTTTTTCTTCCTTCACCTTCACCTCCATGCTGTGATGACCAGGTGAGGACAGATGACATGACTCCTCAAATTCTCTCTCTCCTCATTTGACAGAACAGGTTTTTGCCAGAATTTCTCATGGATGTTCTTTGTCAATTCTGCAAGTGTCCCATTATATTGTAAGGCATGAAGAACTTACTTGGGCATGTTTCCTTAGATCAAACAAAAAGCAAGACAAGTTTATTGAAACTCATTTTCCTGAGTTAAGAAAGATGAGATAATGCAACACTGTGCTTCTAGTCACTTACATGTATCTGGGCTAACACATATGCAAGTAGGATTTGTTAAATAAGAAGCAAAGCTACAAGGATTTTACAGTCCATGGAAGTTAAAACAAAAGGAATATACAGTATGTTATTCCTTGACTGGTCTTAATGTAGTAAATTCAATGTCACATCCATTCACTTCAGCTGTTCACCTCCATGCAGTTGGAGAGAGCAGATTTCCATATTTTAAAAGATCTTGGTTCACAGCCACTTTTCTTTCAGGATGTCCACTCCTGCAGAATTGTGTACACCACTTCCAAAGAAAGAGAGAGAGGCAGCATGTGACTTCTCAGCCTGTCATCAGAATAGTCTTATTGTCTCTCTTTATTTGTTGAAAAGCCCTGGAAATATTCTGCTTATTTGTACATTCCAGAGACACTCTGTTGGTTCATGTCTGTAGCAGTCATTGCTTCAAAAACAAATATTTGTATCTTGACATCTCACCTCAAAAACATCATGAAAGTCGTCAGGCATTGTGAATTTTTATAGGAGATGTGGTCTTTCATGAATTCACTTAATGGAATGGTGAAACGATGTAATTTACACCTGCCAGGAGACAGTGAGGTCGGCAGATGCTGGAGATCAGAGTTGATGCTGGAAAAGCACAGCAGGTCGGGCAGCATCCGATCTTTTCATTGAGAATTGTTAGCATGATACAGCCATTCCTGCTCCTCAAATTTACACCTGCCAGTCTGCCTGGCAGTCTCCATTTTAAAGAACACAATCAGCTGTAGAGAGGGTATCAGATTATTTTAACAAACAGATCCAGGCAGGAAAGGAAAATTGGAAATGGTACCTTCAAGAGAAAGATCTCCTCGTAACAGTACTCCCTTTCTTGGGCCAGAGTTCTCCCCCCCGGACAATAGTCCCTTTTACCAGCCTCCAGTATTCTGACAGACCTGCATCCCTACATTTGGCCATCCCATCTGGTCTTGATCTTTTCATTAAGAACTGTTAGCGTGATAAAGCCATCTTAGTTTTTCTGCTCCTTTCACTTGCTCCATTTAAACTTGCTGCCTTCCACTCCATCATGCCTAATCCTGACGGTGTTATCAAAACTGCTGATGAGATGCTGTTATTTGCCACTCCAACCTCTACCTTGCAGATACTGAGGTAAGTTTCAAACACTTCTTCCTAACTTCTCTGGAACATGACCCCACAACTGTCTTTACCATAGGGTGACCCTCCATCATGTTATGTGGCACTGTCACTATACTGAATGGGATAGACTTCAAATAAGTATAGCAGCTCAAGACTGGACATCCATGAGGTGCTCTGGGTGTCCAACACAGTCTTCAACATCATGGTCCGACAGATATCCACCAGGCATACTAAAACATGAGGTAACACTACAACACAGGACCACCTAGATGACAAACAGCATATGTGGCAAGTGATAGACTGAGCTAAGCAATTTCACAACCAATAAATCAAATCTACACTCTATAATCCTGTCACATCCAATGCTGGTAGACAATTAAACAACTGACTGCAGGAGGAGGCTCACAAATATCACCAACTTCAATAATGTGGGAGCCTGCCACATCAAAAGATAAGGCTGAAGCACTCGCAAACATCTTCAACCAGATCTGCCAGATGCATGATCCATCTCAACCTCCTCCAAACATCACTATTATCATAGGTGCCTGTCTTATGGTGTACATCTTATGTGGGTGGCTTTGGCTAGGTCAGCATTATTCATTCTAAATTGGCCTTGAGAGTGTTGTGGTGAGCTGCCATCTTGAAACTCTGCAATGCATTTCATGTAGGTATACAGTACTCACAGTGCTGTTAGGGAGGTAGTGCAAGGTTTTGATTCAGTGACACTGAACAAACAACAAGATAATTCCAAGTCAGGATAGTGTGTGGTTTGAAGGGAAATTTACAGATAATAGCATTCCCAAGCACCTGCCCTTGTCTTTCTAGGTGGTAGTGTTGGAATGGGAAGAGTTCGTTTAAGGAGCTTTGTTAATTTCAGCTGTCTGTCTTAGAGATGATTTATGTTGCTGTCACTGTATTTCAGTGACAGAATGACTGAATGACGACCAAGTTGATAGGTGGAATGCAAACAAGTAGGCCTGGATGGTGTTGAGCTTCTTGAGTGTTTTTGGAGCTGCGCTCATCCAGGTAATGGAGACTATTCCATCAGATTTTTGACTTGTGGACAGTGGACACGCTTTGGGGAGCCAGAAGGTAAGTTATACACTGCAAAATTCCCAGCTTCTGATCTGCTTTTGTAGCGACAGTATTTATATGATGAGTCCAGTTTCTGATGAGTGGTAAGGGGGAGGTTAGTGAGGGAAATGCCACTGAATATAAAAGGATCATGGTTAGATTGTCTCTTATGGGAGATGGTCATTGACTGGCATTAAGTGTTTAGCAGAAATGCGACTTGCCATTTTCAACTCAAACCCATATGTTGTATAGCTCTTGCTGCATATGGACATAGGAGAAAGTGAGAACTGCAGATGCTGAATCCAGAGTTGAAAAATGTAGTGCTGGAAAAACACAGCAGGCCAGGCAGCATCCGAGGAGCAGGAGAATCGACGTTTCGGACATAAGCCCTTCTTCAGGAATGAGGCTGATGTGCCAAGTTGACTATTTCAGTATCTGAAGAATTGTGTATGGTGCTGAACATTATGCAATCATCAGTGAATATTCCATTTCTGACCTTGTGTTGGAAGGAATGTAATTGATGAAGCAGCTGAAGATACTTGGGCCTAGGACACTTCCTGAGGAACACCTGCAAAGATGTCCTGGAGCTAAGATGACTGACTTACAACAACCATAACCACTTGTGCTATGTATGACTCCAACCAATAGATAGTTTTATCCCTGATTCCTATTGACTCCAGTTGTGTTAGGTCAGATCACAACATTGTATTTATACTAAAACTTCTTGGCCAGGGCTGCTCAAACTAGGCAAAAGTGAGGATTGCAGATGCTGGAGATTGGAGTCAAGAGTGTGATACTGGAAAAGCACAGCAGGTCAGGCACCATCCGAGGAGCAGGAAAATTGACATTTCGGGCAAAAGTCCTCCCCAAAATATCAATTTTCCTGCTCCTTGGATGCTGCTTGACTTGCTGTGTTTTTCCAGCACCACACTGTTGTACTCAAACTAGCTTAGGAGCATATATCTTCAGTACTATTACCTATTTATTATTTACTATTAAGTACATTACAGAACTACAGGCAGCAGAGCAGGATTCACTGAGCAGATCTTATGGAGACCTGGCAAGAATGCAACAGGCCAAATGGCCTCCTTCTGTGTTTTTACTGTTTCATGATTGAATTCAATGAAAACACAATCTGATCACAAATGTTTTATGTTTAGTTTTCAGAGAATATGGGGACATATCATGGAAAATGTTCCTGCTCCTGAGCCTTGCCTATTAAATTGGCTTCCCTCCTCAAATGATTTTCTCTTTGCACTTTCTTCAGGGTTTTCATCAGGAATATCCCAGAACACAGAAACATGAGAATGCCATTCAGCCGCAATTCAGTGAGATCATAACTGATCTGAATCTTGAATCCATCTACCTGTCTTAGTTCCATCGTCCTCACTACTCTTTTGCTTAACCAAAGTCTAGCAATCTCAGTTGTAAAGTCTTGAATTAACCTGGCTGTAAATTCTTGGCAGGCAGTTCGTGAAGTAGGTGACCAGAATTGGAATTTTACTTAGTTTTAGATTTGTTCATAAAAGTGAAGATTTTTGTGTGTACAGCTCCTAACTCTATTACGCATACCATTGTCAACAAATATTTATATATTTAAATCACTAGCAACCACAGTGAATTTGATTTTACATTAGCAGATCGGGAATCAAGCCTTCTGCATCATGAACTCTACAACAATATATTATCCTGTGAACAGACAAAGGAGGCCTAGCAGCATCTTTGAAAAGAGAAACAGATTTAATGTTTGAATTTTCTGGTATTTCCTTGATATAGCCACAATGCAGAGTACTAAACAATGTACAGTTACAGACCCATACAAAGCAGAGCTAAAGTGTCTCTTCATTTGTCTTTGAGTAAATGAAGAACATATGAATACATTGATAGCCCCCTGACAGTGCACCCTAACAAAAAAAAATTAAAATTTAAAGGAATCCTACTAAATTAAGATGTCACTAAGTGAAGAAAATGTACATCAACTCCTGTAGTGTCCACCATTTGTGGAAGGCCTCAAGTGCACGAATGGACATGGCATGCTTGCTCACCAGGCACAACTGGGTATGGACATTACCATTGAAGGGAGTCAAGCTATTGGGTCTGATGACTCCCCTCAACCACACACTAGCTAGATCCGTTAATGCTTAACTTGGCCAGACCTACAGGGTGTTCTCTGTTCTATTCATGCTCCTCCCTCTCCCCGCTGTGCACCAAGTGCCCAAAGATCAGGAGTATTGGAGCTGAAGTGAAAACATTTGAAGAAGCAGCTCCTTTTTCGAACAGGCTATAATCTGGCTCAATGCTTTTCCATATAAGCACAGCCTGAAGTCCACAAAAATACAGGTTGCCTGGGAGTCTGTGAGCCATCATAACTTTCTTTTGTATCAGATTGCATCGGACTAAATATCTTTTCAAATGTTTTCACTTTGAAAAGAGAAACCTCCATAGTGTCGTAGTATAAAAAACACTTTTAGTAACCAATGAAACAAACTAACAAATTAATCAATTAATAGCCCCTTTAGAGGCCACTCCAACAAGAAAAATACCTTCAAGGGAAGTTACTAATCAAATTAAAACATTTTGCCAAGATGGATTATTCCAGCCCTAGCTCTCATCTAACCATTGCATGAGTGATCTCCACTAGGTATATCGTTCATTGTAATTTGTCCATTTAACACTGGCCAGTAGACAAACTTATGGAGAGTTCCAGCAGATTTCCACTTGGCTTTGTGCAATGTAGCTTTTCCTAACGTCACCCTTGAACAGTTCAGCTTTTTAATTTTATTCTGCCCCAGTTCATTTTCACACAGGTTTCAGTACCTAGATATGTTGTCAGAAAGATTGACTTTTTTATTCCTTAAAGCAAGTTGACCTGCACTGAACCTGAGACACTCAGATAATCTGATGAAGTAGTGCTAATCTAACAAAGAAAAGTTTTTCTTTCTCTCATGGCAGAGTAGTACGATTTGAGATAGTTTTGCCGACAATAATACATAACTTGTTGACTTCATGTAAGTGCGGATGCAAAATGCTTCACATAGTCAATGCCAGTTGGATAGGTAAAATTTACTGATACATTAATTGGAATCACAACCTTGAAGGCAAGTGAAGTATTGATCAACCGAGCCATTTTTTTCAGTTACTTCCACAAGATAGTGACTGCATACATATAGATCATCAAAGATGTCAGAATGGAGAGGGCAGAGACTCAGATAGCCATTGGCAATCAGAAGCTGGAAAATCAGGCCTAGTTTTCTCTTTTCAGATCCTTATGCATGATGCAATTAAATTTGCTTCTTTTTAGGCAGGAATAAAGTGCTTTAGCATTACGATCAGGCTTAGTGAAATCTAGCTGCGCATGAGGGCAATGGTCTAGAACAAAGTGCTCTATGCTCAGAATGGCCAAATGAAATAAAACAATTGGGATCAGATCTGATTGAGTGGAGTATCTAAAAGGAGGATAAAGTGGCACAGGGATTTAAGAAGGGAACTCGTGCTAAGCAACTGAAGACATGGGCACCAATGCTGGAGCAATTAAAGATGGGATGTCAGAATTAGAGGTACACAGATACTTGGATGATTGTAGGGCTAAAGAAGGTTACAGAAATAAGGATGGATGAGAGATTGGAGGAATTTGAAAACACGAATGGGAATTGTAAAGTTGAGGCTTTGCCTATCTAAAAACCATTGAATGTTAATGAGTGCAAGGAAGATGGATGAATGAAACTTCATGTCAGGACATTAGCTACAGAGTTTTGGATAACACCAGGTTATTGGAAGGTAGAATGTGGAAGGCTAGCTGGGAGTATGTTGGAATAGTCAAGTCTAGAGGTAATAAAGGAGTGCACGAGAGTTTCACCAGATTGATCTCTTAAAATGATGGGATTGTTTTATGAGGCAAGACGAAGGAGACTAGTTTGCAGTCTGTATAGTTTTAAAGAATGATCTAACTTACAAAGTTCTTACCAGGGCATGACAGGGTGCTTGTAGGTAAGATGTTTCCACGGATGTTAAGTCTAAAAGCAAGGGAATACAATCTCAGGATAACAAGCAGGTCATTGAAGACTGAAATAACAGGAATTTCTTCATTCAGAGGATTATGAATCTTTGGAAATCTGTACCTCGAGGGCTGTGAAAGCTCAATTATTGAGCAGCTTCAAGGCAGAGATAGATGTTTCATACTACGGATTGGCTGAACAGGCATGGATGTAGGTTTGAGCAGCAGATGAACTGAAGTGTGTTACTGGGCAACTCACACAACACCAGGTTATAGCCCAACAGGTTTATTTGGAAGCACTAGCTTTCAGAGCACTGCTCCTTCATCAGGTGGTTGGAGGAGCAGCACTCTGAAAGCTAGTGCTTCCAAATAAACCTGTAGGATTATAACGTGGTGTTGAATGATTTTTAACTTTGTCCACCCCAGTCCAACACCGGCTCCCTCACATCATGGAAGGTAGTGAACAGTCTGGCCTCACATCAAACAGATATTAGGATTCGTCTCAAGGTTTCTTTTTGTTTAAATTCTTGACAAACTTAACCTTGGTTCTCTTCAGGGAGCTTTCAAAATGAACAGACAGGAAAATGGATTCTTCCAAATATGCCTTTTCACCTGAGGTACTCAATAACCACAGGCTAGAATGTTGGAACCTTTATGCTTATAAACTCTATAAAGGCATTTTATTGCAAAGTCCATCAATTCAGTGAGTCCTCATCCTGGTTTGTATTAGAATGACCTAGACAGAAGGAAGTCTTTTAACTGTTGCACCGAATTGTAGAGCTACCCAATTAGTTCCACTCTACTCTTTCCTGATGGTCATGTCAATCTTTTCTTTGCAAGTATTTATCCAAAGCTGTAAAATTTCAGCTGTATGGAGAGATGGGGATGCTGGGTGTCCTTCTTAGGGACGTTAGGGCCATTCAGCCTTCAGTGCCCGTTCTACCATTCATTCAACTATGACCTAATGTCTTCCTCACTTTAACTCATATGTCCAAATTCCTTTGGTTAACAAAACAAAATCTATCTACAACTGATTGAGCATCTGTTTTCAGTTGCAGAAGAGAACTCCAAACCTCTGAGACCTTTTCAATATAAAACACCTTGACAAACGGGCTTTAATTTTTATATGATGCCTCCCCCATTGCTCAATAAACTGCTCAATCAAAAGAAATTTCTAAATTCCAGTGAATGTCATAGTGGTTTATCTAATCTTCTGGTAAGTCAACCATTGGAGGCTAGGAGCAGAAACTTGTGCTGCCCCGGGAATGAGAAACAGAGTGCGGGAACTTCATTGAGCATGAGGCCAAAACTCAGGTGCAGAAGGTGGGCTGAAAATTTATAATTAAATTCTTGAAGTTTCAAAGGTGGGTTGAGCTTTCTAATGGCAAATATTGAGAGTCCCATTGGACGTGTTTCCATCTCATGAGTACTCCATAAAGGGCCACCTAACCAGAATGAAATTCCATTTCCGAATGAAACTCTCCACAAGAAATCAATGTTGATTGCTTCTGATTCTTGATCGCATCTAAGAAGCATGCAGCAAGTATAATATTGTACTTGCTGGACTTTGGAGCGAGTAGCTGCTAGCTCATCCTCTTTGGGCAACATTTGTCTTTGTTTGCTAACGGGTGCCAATCATCCAAGCTGCATAAGAAATGGAGGATGACTGAGGGAGGGATGGGGTAAAGCCAGAATGTTTAGCTGCCGGTGTTTAACTCCAAGAACTTGAGTGATGCTCCACTCTTGCAGCAAATGAATGGTTTTTGAGGTAGTATTTAAGTATGGTGCCAAGACCTTTGACCCTTAAGGTAATGGTATGGTGTTGACATCCTGTCTATCTGCCCAAAATGATTTGCCATGCTCACCCACAAGAGTCTATGCTGCACCTGTCCAAGGCCAATATATTGTTTTAAGGTGTGATGTTCACCATACTCCAGTTTACTAGGATATTGTATTCTTGTTCTGAATATGGAATGGTCAGCGTTTCTGCAGTCTTTTTCATGATTTTCGTTCTTTGTTCATGACATTTTACTAAGGTATGTATCTGCATCTCCACTGTTTCTAGCTTCTCATCATTTATAAAGTACTCTGTTCAGGCTTTTATTTTGCTGTAAAATGCATGACCTCAAATTAGCCTAAAGTTTTGCTCAGCATTCACTTAACCTATCAATATCATTTTATAATCTAACACTTCCGTCAACACTGCTTAGTGAGGAAACCCAACTATGTGTCATCGGTAAAATTTGGATGTGTGACCTTCTATCCTGTAACCCAAGTTGTTGAGGCCCTAACACAGATATGCTTCTGCTTTAATATAAAATCACAACAGACTCCTCTTGCTTTCCAAGTAACAGAATGACAATTTCTGAATTGATGAATGCTGAAGATTGAAAAGAAAGTGCCCCTTGTAACATGTGAGAATAAAATAATTCTGGTGACTCTCCGCAAATTACTTGACTAATCCATCTCACAGAGCAGCAAAAGGTTGGCATGTAGGGGGCAGTCTTGTTCAATTATAGAACAATAAGATATGATTGACATTGAATTGGACTTTGTAGTCAATGATGAAGTTGATTTTGATTAGGTCTAGCTGAGAGAATTGACCTCTCACTCTACAGTGGGACTGTAATTGATTACTGCATATCTTTATTGGGGATTTCAGCTTGATGTCTGCAAGCTGCCCAAGTAACCAATCATGTTAAAGGATTTTCATAGCTCCCCCTGCCCCCAACAACCTTCTCAACTCAAACAGGAAACAGAAAACGTTCCAATTAAATCACTTTTAAATATTTTCATATCAAGCTTATTAAAGTTTGGAGCACACACACAGGGGTGAAGGAAGAAGCATAAAATATTCTGTAAAAACATATTAAATACTTATTGCAAACAAAATTTAGCTTAAAATGTATGAATTAACAGCCTCTGATTATACAATTGTTTTCTCGGAGCCAATTTTTCACATTTTGTTAATCATATTATAATTCATTTAAAGAAAATAGAAAAATAACGGTTGTTCTCCATCAGCCAACCATGGATGTGCTGGAGGATACAGATGTAAGGTTTTGGTCAAGAAGTGCAGGTGAGATGTGAGGAATTGCCCTGTACCTTGGCATACACTGCACATGGAAAGTGCAGGTTGGAGAGACACTCGAAGGCAATAAACTGAGAGGGCTGCATGGACTGGTTGGACTGAAGGGTCTATTTCCATGACTCTATGACTGCCAGGCTCAAGCAAGGGAATAGGACTGACTAGATTGCTCTATGGAGAGCCAATATGAAACCTATGTGCAGAATAGCCTCCATCTGTGTTACAATGACTCTTAGTTTAATGTTAATAATTCAGTTGCATCTAATTGAACATGATATAACATGTTATAGGGGTTTTAAGACTGATGTGACAAATTCTCACTGATTTAAATGATTTCAGAGTCTGGGGATTGGAGATGATACACCTGTGATAAACTCTGAGGGACAGGCAGCAACCTAAGCATTTCCAAACTGCAGAAGCCCAACTCCTTTTTATATGGAATCCCTACAGCATGGAAACAGGCCCTTTGACCAACAAGTCCACACTGACCCTCCAAAGAGCGACCCATCCAGACCCACTCTGCCAGCCCAGTTCACTACAATTTATCTCAGACTAATGCACCTGATCTACACATCCCTGAACACTATGGACAATTTAGCATGGCCAATTCACCCTCACCTGCTCATCTTTGGACTGCGGGAGGAAACCAGAGCACCCAGAAGAAACCCATGCAGACACAGGGAGAATGTGCAAATTCCACAAAGACAGTCACCCAAGGCTGGAATCGAACGCAGGTCCCTCATGCTGTGAGGCAACGGTACTAACATGTGAGCCACCGTGGTTTTCTCTCTCTCTCCCCCCTCCAGTTACCGAGCTACTGTGCTGCCCCACAACGGTGTAAAGTTGTGGTCAGATTCAAAGCAGTAATTGTAGTGAATGCTGGCACCAATCACCACCTTCCACACTTGCAAATTCCAACCCCATTATTCAATCCTAACAAGACTAACAGAAAATGAGGAAAAGTACAGGAAAGTTAGCCATGTTGAATGATGTTTTCAACTGATGCCAAAACTGACATCTACAGCTTGGGCTCCATGTCCCATTCTACAAAAGTGAAGAAACATCGGGAATGTTTCGACAGTTTAATTTCACTGGATGTCTGCCTCCTAACTATGAGCATTGTGTTTTCTTTCAGTTTTTCTTAGGAATATGCACTGCCATTCTTTCATGTAATCTTGAAATGTCTGAATAAAATTCCCTCAAAAAGTGGAACTCTTATAAGAAGTTGCGAATAAGAGGAAGCTGGATAAGCACATGAAAGGGACAAACAAAAGAACATATTGAGAGGATGAAGTGGGGGTAGGAGAAGTCTCACATGGAGCACAAATATCATCTTAGACTAATTGGACAAATGGCCTATTTATATTTTGTAAATTCTATGTACATTAGATTATTGATAGAGTTTAAAATTTCTTTTTTTTCACCCTTATTTCAGTGACGTTTGAAGTATTCTATTTAAAAGGTAAGTACCACCAGCATGATTGAAAGATAACAATAGGTTATTTGAGGAGTCACTTTTTAAATGATGCTTTAGAATTGTGTAACATTGGAATACCAGTTCTATATAGAGTTTTATGTTTGGATAATCTCTATATGATGGAGTACAGCTGCTGTCTTAATATTTCCAAAGCAAATAATATGTACTTTGTTCACATTCATTTTGCGACCTTTCATCCAAAAGGTATGTTTCTCTGAGCAATGAGAGCTTCATCACAGAACAACCTATCTTTAGAAGATTATTCTGCTGAACTTCATTCAATTTCACAATTGCAACAACTTTATAATTGTTGATTTTACAACAGTTCTCATCCAACATGACCATTCCAGAATCAATATTGTTTCTTCCCCTTTCTTCATTTTGTTTCTGCTGGATTTTTGCCTCTCCCTCTTGAGTTGGTAATTTGTCACACATAAAAAGGCAGATTAGCATTCTTATAGCTCCACTCATAACCTCAGGACATCCCATGCGCTTTACAACTTAATTGAAGTATGTTTTTTGAAGGCTGTGAATCACGCAAATGTTACCTGTAGGTGGCACAAAGCATGCATATTCACAAAGAGGCCAAGTGAAATACCTACTGCACATCTGATGAGAAAATGAGGATTTGACAGATTGGATGTTGTATTAATTCGAAATGATCGATGTTGAGAAGAACTCAGCCAGGGGACAAAGATAATTTCATTATTGCTTCAGCTCTTGTTTGGAGAGATGTCCTCGCTTCAGATTTTGTCAACCCAACTTTTCATTTCTTTGCTGTTTTCTTCACAGATTGTTTCCTGTCTGCTAAGTTCCTCATTTTCTTTACCGCTTCAACTAGTTTCCTCTCTTAGCGATTTTGAAGGAGCTTGAGACCCTGTCCTTTTGTCTGCACCAGGGAGTCTTTCTCCACCTTTTGCCTGATACAGAATCTAACTAGGGACTGGAACTTCTCACATCAACCCCATGACTAGCTGAAGCTTTCTTTATCACAGCCAGGGACATCCCTTTATGATTCCACAGCCCATCATTGCTTTCTTGCTGATTTAAAGCCCAGGTGAAGGCTGCAAATACAAACAGTCATTAGCTCCAACTACATAAATACAGACTGTGGCCATCATTGCAATACTATTAGATAGCAAGTTGGCCGTTGTACCATTTGTTTAAGTGTAGTCACGTTGCAACTAAATTACACACTGCAAGATCCTCCGAACTGCATTGCATTAATAACTAAATAATGTACTTACATTTGTGACGATGGCTGCAAGCTATATATGGGCTAGGACACTGTGAGGAACTTATCTGGTCTTCTTTAAAACATTTGCCACAGAATTTATTACAACCGCCTGAGAAAAGAGATGGGGCCTTATTTTGCCATCACATCCCAAAGATGTTCTTCCAAGAGTTCAACACGCCATCAGTTCTGCACTAGATGTGTTAGCATGGATTATGTGCTTATGTCTATACAGTGGGACCTTTGCAATAACTTTGCAACACATGAATGCTTGAGACTGCATATAGATCACTGTGCACAGCTGGGTCACCTTATTTAAGGGAAGAGTATACTTACACTGGAAGGAACTTAGAGAAAGTTCATTCATAGGATCAGCTGATTCGTGGGATGTCTTATGAGTAAAGGTTGAACAGATTGGGCCTATTCTCTTTGCAGTTTAGAAGAATGTGAAGTGACCTTATTAAAAGTATTAAAGCTGAGAGGATGTTTCTTGTCCGAGGGGAATCTAGAATTGTGGGTACAGTTTAAAGATAAATGTTGTTAATCTTCACAGAGAGCAATGGATGCTGAATCATTGAATATATTTAAGGCTGATTTTGACAAAATTTTGACCTGCAAGGGAGTAAAATGTAATGGGGGACAACAACAAAATGGAGTATGGGCTACAATCAAATCAGCTATGATCTTACTTCATAGTTGAGCAGACTGATGGGTTAAATGAACTACTATTCCTCCTATTTCTTTTGTGATCTAATGACAGGACTCACAACCTTCTGGCTCATAGCTAAAGGGGTTACACACTGAGTCATGGATAAACCAAATCCAATTTGCTGTCACTTTTCGTAGTGGTCTCTGATAGTAGCCATACCAAGACTCCAGTGTTTCACTCTGTAACCTATAGGGATTGAGACCAATTATAACCAACTGCCTTAACCTTTACTGCCACACTGATAACTACTTCAAGAGTAGATAGTTGAGGATCTATTCTCTGTAATCCATTTATTTGCTTCACTAATTTGTTCAGTCATTGGGGGAATCAGTTGAAGACGTTTATTAAAATATTTGGCATATATATGTATAAAGAACTTTGGTGAACTACTTACAATGATCTTGTCTTCAGATCTGTAAATATATTTGGAAATTGTTAATGTAAGTGCTTTCTTAATAAATATTTTGCTACAGCCCAGGTGGAGATATATCCAAAACCACTTTTTAAGAAATAATTACATGAAGATAGAGTCATGAAGTGCAGGAACTATTCTCCTAGCACCACTGCAGTACCATCAGCAATACCATTGCTAATTCCCTCTATCAGATCTTCCTGATCTCCCCTTACATCTTCCAAGTACCCCATTATTCTTCCGATCACTCCTCCCTCTCCCATCGCCTCTCCTTCAAGATAAATTTTATTTTTGCCAAATTTACCTATACCCTGGGAATTAATGAATTTGTGCAGAAGATATATTATTGCAACAGAATAAAACCTTTTGTTAGCCACGTAAATCCAGGGATAGAGTGGGGGACTGGGTTTGCATGGGATTCTCTTTGGAGCGTTGGAGCAGACCTGATGGGCTTAATGGCCACTTTCTGCACTGTAGGGACTCTGGAATTTTGCAACATAGAATCCAGCCTTTGGTCTGACAGAACTATGCCCAACTCAGGCTCCCTCCTACAAAATGTGAAAGCTACACTGCTTTTAAGTATTGTGATTCATCATCTTATGACCACAAACATTTTATCTGACAGTTTGAAAAAATATGTAAGGTTATGGTGTTTGGAAGATTTATTTGCTCTCCGATGAATAGAATTTTTGATTAGTTATGTATTAGCACAGTTGATGATGCAAAGCTGGGTGGCAGGGTGAAATGTGAGGAGGATGTTAGGAGATTACAGGGTGACCTGGACACGTTAGGTGAGTGGTCAGATGCATGACAGATGCAGTTTAATGTGGATAAATGTATGATTAACCACTTTGGTGGCAAGAACAGGAAGGCAGATTACTACCTAAATGGAATCAATTTAGGTAAAGGGGCAGTACAGAGAGATCTGGGTGTTCTTGTACACCAGTCAATGAAGGTAAGCATGCAAGTACAGCAGGGAGTGAAGAAGGCTAGTAGCATGCTGGCCTTCATAGCAAGAGGGATTGAGTATAGAAGCAAAGAAGTTCTTCTGCAGCTGTACAGGGCCCTGGTGAGACCACACCTGGAGTAGTGTGTGCAGTTCTGGTCTCCAAATTTGAGGAAAGACATTCTGGCTATTGAGGGAGTGCAGCATAGGTTCACGAGGTCAATTCCTGGAATGCCGGGACTACCTTACGCTGAAAGACTGGAGCGACTGGGCTTGTATACCCTTGAGTTTAGAAGACTGAGAGGGGATCTGATTGAGACATATAAGATTATTAAAGGATTGGACACTCTGGAGGCAGGAAACATGTTTCCGCTGATGGGTGAGTGCCGGACCAGAGGACACAGCTTAAAAATATGGGGTAGACCATTTAGGACAGAGATGAGGAGAAACTTCTTCACCCAGAGAGTAGTGGCTGTGTGGAATGCTCTGCCCCAGAGGGCAGTGGAGGCCCAGTCTCTGGATTCTAGGATAGTAGGGCTCTCAAGGATAGTGGAATCAAGGGTTATGGAGATAAGGCAGGAACAGGATACTGATTAAGGATGATCAGCCATGATTATATTGAATGGTGGTGCAGGCTCGAAGGGCAGAATGGCCTATTCCTGCACCTATTGTCTATATATAGACAAAGTTGCAGCAGATGCAGATATCTGAATTTTCTCATATGTTTAAATAAATGCATCTTGATCATGTATATTTTTTCCCTCATATTCTTCTATGTTGCAGCTCCAAATGTTTGCAAAGTTTTCCATGAAACAAAACCCAGCTGGCTAATAAATAAGTATGTTTGTACCTAATTCTTTGAAAGATTTTTCAAGCACAATTAAGACCTTCTGTCGTTCCAAGGTACAAAACTGCCTAGGGAGGGAAGCTTCAATTAAGTTGCAATTAGCAGATATTCCTGACAAATCTTTAGATGTAAAAGCTTGTTGTCAATGTGCCCTTAGTGACTGAAGGATTGTTCTATAGAAGGCTGTAACACTTCATTGTTCTATAGAACACTGTAACATCTGCAGTCAACAATAACACTACTAGGTAACAACAAGGACTGCAGATGCTGGAAACCAGAGTCTAGGTTAAAGTGGTGCTGGAAAAGCACAGCAGGTCAGCCAGCATCCGAAGAGCAGGAAAATCAATGTTTCGGGCAAAAGCACTGCCAAGTTGGACAGAAAACAGGAAGTGTAAGGAAATTTATGCTTGGAGGCTGAACTTCTTGAGGAAAAGCAGAAAAACTTGCTTTACAGCCACTGAAGTACATTGTGGACTGAAAACAAAGCATTTTTTTACTTCAAAAATATACTTTATTCATAAAATTATTTTGATATCTATACAATTGGTCATGCCATTCTTATGCACAAATTGCATTTCTTTACATACAGGGATCGGAATTAATCATTTGTATGTACAAGTCTGTACATTGACCATCCAGATATTTTGCTGAGGTATCTATGGGGCCCGATTACTGTGTGGGCCCCCTGTTCTTCTTAGGCAGGCAGATGTTACACGGTGGTCTTTCCCCACCATGCCTTGGCGGCAGCTGCCCCAAGCTTCAGCGCATCCCTCAACACGTAGTCCTGGATGTTGGAATGTGCCAGTCTGCAACACTCAGTCGAGGTCAACTTCTTCAGCTGGAAGATCAACAGGTTTCAGACCTTGACCAAGTTGATGATCCTCTAGGCACAGTTGATGTTCATCTCGATGTGCGTCCCGGGTTACGGAGCTGCTTGGGACGAACCTCGATAAACACCACCACATTCTTCTCCAGACTTCCTTTGCATAGGCACATTCCAGAAGGAGGTGTGTGACAGTCTCATCCCCTCCACAGCTGCTTTGATGGCAGCGTGCGGTGCGGCAGAGAGTCCGGGCGTGCGTAAAGGATCTCACAGGCAGAGTCCTTCTCACCACCAGCCAAGCCATGTCTTGGTGCTTGTTGGAAAGCTTTGGCGATGAGGCATTCTACCAAATGACTTTGACAGTCTGTCCAGGGAACTGCTCAACAGGATCTGTCCTCTCCTTTTCCCAAAGGGTCTCAAGGACACTACGTGTTGACCACTTTCTGATGTACTTGTGGTCAAAGGTGTTTTTCCTCATAAATTTCTCCACGAAGGACAGGTGATATGAAACAGTCCAACTACTCGGAGCGTTCCGCAGCAGCGAGGCCAGGCCCATCCTTCACAACATTGGGGACAGGTAGAACCTCAGTACATAGTGACACTTGGTGTTTGCGTACCGGGCATCCACACACAGCTTGATGCAGCAACACACAAAGATGGCCATCAGGTTGAGGGTGGCATTGGGTGTGTTTTTTCCCCCGTTGCCCAGATCTTTATACATCGAGTCTCTTCGGACCTGGTCCAACTTTGATCTCCACATAAAGTGGAATATGGCCCAGGTGATTGCAGCGGCACAGGTTCAAGGAATAGGCCAGACCTGTGCCACATAGAACAGCAATGACAGTGCCTCACACCTGATGACCAGGTTTTTACCTGCAATGGAGAGCGATCATTGCTTCCATCTGCCTAGTTTCTGCTTCACTTTACTGATACGCTCCTCCCAAGACTTGGCGCATGCCCCAGCCCCTCCGAACCAAATACCCAGCATCTTCAGATGGTCGGTCCTGACGGCGATGGGGATGGAGGGTTGGTCCCGAAGAGCATCGCCTCGCTCTTGCCTCGGTTTACCTTGGCCCCCGAGACCCGTTTGAACCGGTCACATATCCACATGAGTCTGTGCACGGACAGCAGATCTGAGCAGAAAACATTGACGTCATCCATGTACAGGGAGGCCTTAACCTGCTGCCAGGAATAGTCACCCCTGTCAGGCTCGCATCCTTCCTGATGGACTCGTAAATAGCTCTAAGCAGCACACAAGCAAGACAGGAGAGAGAGGGCAGCCCTGCCTGACTCCAGATCTGACTAGGAAGCTATCTGATTACCACCCATTGATTGAGACTGCACTGACAATGTTGATGCAGAGCAGTCTGATCCAATTGCAGATTCCCTCCCCAAAACCCAGTTTGGAGAGAACATCTCTCATATACGTATGCGATATCCTGTCAAAGGCTTTCTTCTGGTCCAGGCTGATGAGGCAGGTGTCCCACTCCCTGTCCTGACTGAAAACAAAGCATGCTGAAGATCACAGCGGTTCAGGCAGCATCCATGGAGAGAAAGCAAGCTAAACTAGATAACTCTTCATCAGAGCTGAAGTGAAATGTGGAGGAGGCAGCATGTACACAATAGTGGGAGGGTGGGGGTTTGGAGTAAAGGGGGAGAAAGGATGTTGATAGTTCAGATTAAGTGATTGGTATGTGAAAATGGCAGATTAATGATGTGTCAGACTGCCAGACTGGAAAGAACAGATAGTCCCACTATTGTGGGAGGAAGGGAGAGAGGATGACAGAGAATGGAACAAGCAAAGGTAAGGTGTTGAGTTCAATATTGAGCCTAGAAGGTTGTAAACTGTCTAGTTTGAAAATGAGATATTGCTCCTCCAGTTTACACTGTGATTCGCTGAAACATTGCAGCAAGCCAAGGACAAACAAGTGGGCCTGTGAGCAAGACGCTGTGTTAAAATGACTGGCTATGGGAAGGTCATGCTTGCTGAAGGACCGGAGGTGTTGTGCAAAGCAGTCACCCCGTCTGCATTTGGTTTCTCCAATGTAAGTAGGCCACATTGGGTGCAGCAAATACAGTACACAAGATTGGAGGAGGTACAGGTGAAATACTGCTTCACCTGGAAAGAGAGGCCTTTGGATGGTGAGTAGGGAGGACATGAAGGGACAGGTGTTCCATCTTCTGTGATTACATGAGAAAGTTCTTTGGGAAGGGAGAGGTGATGTTGGTGGTCAAGGAATGGACTAGGGTGTCCCAGAGGAACGATCCTTGCAAAATGCAAACAGGGAGAGTGAGGGGAAATTATGGCATTCTGCTAGAGTTATCTAAAATAGCAGAGAATGTTTTTTTTTGATGGGGTGAAAAGTGAGAACAAGAGGGATCAGATCACATTGTTGTGAGTGATGGGAAAGGGCAAGGGTGGAGGTATAGGTGATAGGCCAGATGACCTTGAGAGTCCTGTCAACCACAGTGGATGGGAAACCACCATTATGGAAGAAGGAAGCCATGTCAGCAGCACTGTTTTGGAAGGTGGCACATTGTCAAATTTAATCACTATTGTAATGTCGGAAATGTGGCTGCTATCCTGATCAACAGCAAGCTCCCAGAAACAGCATTGCAATAATGACCCGAATGCTGTCGATTGAGGTATAAACATTGGATGGGACATAAAGGAGACCTCACCTGCTCTTTCGTCAAATGCCATTGGAATTTTCTCTATTTGCTTGAGAGAACAGAATGGAAGTTGGTTTCAACTTTCAATATGGGACCTCAGATACTGAAGCATTCCCTCAGTCTGGCATTGTGAACGGCAGAGTATAATTTGTACTTCGGTCTTAAAGAAAATGAGGGTGTGTGCACTTATAATAATCTAACATTCCCCTTAATTTATTAGACATCCACGTGAAAGTAACAATACAAAAGTATAGTTTGCATAAACTTGCTTGTAGGAATTAGAAGGCATTTTGGGACATCAATAAAATTAAGCATTTGTGCAGAGCTGTCAAACAGCAGTGTTTACTGAGTGCTTGCAGAATGTTTCTTTGAGATAACTCTGGTCTTGTTCTGCATAGTGCCTCAAAGAATTAGCGCCAAAACTGTATAATGTGCTTAACGTTTTCTGCTGGGTGTTATCCAGCTCAGGCACAACCTTTGTCGACAGAAGCAGGAAATGTCAAACATAGTTAACATCTGCACTCAGCATTATTTGTCTTGTTGCAAGTTTTAGGCTTGTGCATTTGTTCAGAACAAAAAATAAGGAGACAGATGCATTTAGTTTTAAAACCAAAAAAGGAGGGGGGAATAAAATACAAACAGCTGTACAACTGCTGAATGGGGCTATTGGAAGAGTAATTGTTTGGATCATTTCAGTCAGATAATGGAAACATGAGTAAAAGAAATCAAACTAAAAAAACAAAATGTGGATATTTCAGGGAAATGGACTATGGGCAACATTAAAGAGAAAATGCAAGGTTCAAATATTGAAAGTCTAGGGATTGATATCAAACTTGAAAGTGAAGCAGAAAGAGTTGGCAAAGTTCACAGGGTCAACCAATATCAAATAGAAAATGAGGAGGGCACCAGGGAAAACATTGACTCACTTATCAGAACTATCAGATCCCGCCACATGAAGGAAGTTGAGGCAAATTTGGATTGGTCCATTTGATTTCCTAGTTTTTCCATGGGATTGAAAGTATTTTGGAAGTAAGTAAGGCTAGTATTTATAAACTATCCCTTTCACAACCTCAAGATGTCAAAAGCAACTTACAGCCAATGAAATAGGGAATAGGACTGAACCTTACATTTTATTGGTTAAGTGCACATGCATGTGTGAGAAGGTTTTCAATTGGTTGACAAGAGCTGCCTCTTTTCATTCAGTATAAAGTGTCATTTTTGCTTTTACATTTACATTTTTAATGAATCATCTTGAAAGAAAAATTTCACCAAAATGTGTTGTTTTCTCAACACTTCCTGCTATTTGTTGATTATAGTTCATAGATTTCCATACATCCAACCACAAGGTCAGATGAAATTTGGGCTTAATGTCTGTTTCACAAAAATGGCATATTCAACAATGAGTGCATTGTAGTTTGATGCAAAAGTGTTTGACTTGCAGTAGGATTTGAAACTATAAACTTTTGACTGAGACAACAATATATCTATCTTTGCAGAAGGCTTTCGAAACAGTTCAGAAAATTCAACTTTAACATTCAAAATCAAGTTTCTGGAATGCATCATCTTTTGTCATTGTTAGTACTGGTCTGACAATGCTCTTTTGTCATGTTAGGAGGCTTTACTAAATTAAAGGGACAATATGAATGCAACTTGTTGTTATATGGCTTGTTTAGTTGGAAGCTTCAGTCTAAACCGTGGACTGCTCCATATCTACAATTAATGTGAGGATTCTGAACAGCCCATCATTTTAAAGAATGGGCCCAGAGCCAGCATTCAGCATCCTTTGGTTTATCCTTACGGTGATAGAATGAGAAATAAATACAAGAATAAATAATTTAATATTGGAAATAGAATCCAGTTTCTAATTTAACTATCTCAGATTGATTTAAGATCTCAATGCACATCTTCCTTTTCAACTTTAATTAAGAAAAGTAGCACTTATGACTGGAATTGATTTGTTGTTATGGCAGCAAGCAGTATGCTTCACCATCATACAATAACGTTTGGGATACCTGTACTCTTCAGTTATTACTACCAACTGGAACACATGAATTTTCGTTAACTCACAGAATGTAACAGACTGATTTCATTTTTATAAATTTATCATTTTCATCTGCTGGATATATAGATTTTGTATGGTGCTGCCATACATGAAAAAATCCTTCACTATTTATTTTGAAAACCTTGAAAAGGACTAGTTATGGCAAATCACACGGCCATTTGGATAATTCATGTTATACAGAACTGAGGATAGATAAGATAGAGCATGAAAGAATAACATTTCTCTGAGCCTTGAATAGTCTATACATACATGGATTCATTGAACTATGAGGACAAAGCCTATCAAATATAATCACCTGGCAGCTCTTTGCTCTTACAACCGTTCAACACGTACCCCTTTAGGTTGCCTTTGACTAGGGCTGTCATGTAATGCTGCAGGGGGTGCTTAGTAAAGTCAAAGCAGTGTCCAATATTACAGTCTGAATTTGCAAATTGATAACATCTGCTAAATACTCCTGTGTGTGCTAAGAATTATGCTGACAACCAACAAGATTGTCAGTCAGGCTCAGAATATTGCAACTGCACATAATGTAAACTACAGATATTTAAAGAGTAAAAAATGAGGTCTGCAGATGCTGGAGATCACAGCTGCAAATGTGTTGCTGGTCAAAGCACAGCAGGCCAGGCAGCATCTCAGGAATAGAGAATTCGACGTTTCGAGCATAAGCCCTTCAATATTTAAACACAGGGCCTAGTTGTCTTCAGACAGAATATGTATTAACATTCTAATGTTTTGAAATGAACAAAGTAAGGAACAGCTAATCTCTGATTTGTTGCTCAGAGCAAAGCCTTGATCCATCAGAGTAAATCAGTTTTGGTTAAACTTAAAAAAAGCTTTGCAGTTAACTCTCAGTTTTCCCCCGACTAGTGCATTCTCTGTGACCGATCAGAGTCTAATTTCCACCAATCAGAACTCTCTTCTTTTACAGCATAAAATATTGTTCCCCTTTCCATTGGTATTTTTGAGAATGACCTGATGAGTGCAAGATGAAACGCTTTGTCAAAATGTTTTTTTTAATTGATACTCAGGATAGATAGATGAGGTGAGTGGGCAAAGATCTGCCTAGTGGAGTGTAATGTGTGAAAATGTGAAATTGTCCATTTTGGTAGAAAGAATAGTAAGAGATTGCAGTGCTGAGTTACAGAGTAATTTGGGTGTCTTCATGCATGAATTACAGAAAGTCAATGTGCAAGCAATTAGGGACACTAAGAGAATGTTGCAATTGCGAGAGCAATTGAATACAAAAATAGGGAGGTTATGTTTCAGTTATACAGGGCATTGGTGGGACCATATCTGGAGTACTTTGTACTGTATTGGTTACCGTATTTAAAGAATGGTGCAAATGCATTGAAAGTACTTCAGAAATGGTTTGCTCAACATAGAGTGGGCTGGTTCTCATATGTCTCAATACTGAATGGGCTAGGCTTGCATCAAGGAGACAGTGAGGTCTGCAGATGCTGGAGACCAAAGTTGAGAGTGTGTTGCAGTTCAGGCAGCATCCTGAAGCAGAGAAATCAATGTTTTGTGCTGGAGCCGTTCATCAGGAATGAGGTTGGAAGCCTCGGGGATGCAGAGATAAATGGGAGGGGGGTGGGGCTGGGGAGAAGGTAGATGAGAGTACAATAGTGTATGGCCGTGGGGGTAAAGGTGATAGGTCGGAGAGGAGGGTGGAATAGATAGGTAGGGAGGAAGATTGACAGATGGGATAGGTCATGAGGGCGGTGCTGATCTGAAAGGTTGGAACTAAGGTAAGGTGGGGGGAAGGAAAATGAGGAAACTGGTGAAGTCTACATTGATGCCCTGGGGTTGAAGGGTCCCAAGGCAGAAGATAAGGCATTCTTCCGCCAGGCGTCTGATGGTGGGGGAGTGGCGATGGAGGAGGCCGAGGACTTGCACGTCCTTGGCAGAGTAGGAGGGGGAGTTGAAAAATTCGGCCACGAGATGGTGGGGTTGATTGGTGTGGGTGTCCAGGAAATGTTCTCCACAGCTCTCTGCGAGAAGATGTCCAAACTCCCTAGTGTAGAGGAGATTACATTGGGAGCAACGGACATAATAAATGACATGTGTGGAAGTATAGGTGAAACTTTGATGGATGTGGAAGGCTTCTTTGGGGCCTTGGATGGAGGTAAGGGCTTAGGTGTGGGCGCAGGTTTTGCAGGGGAAGGTGCCAGGAGGGGAGGTGGCATGTAAGGGGGCATGGACCTGACCAGGTAGTCGCAGACGAACGGTCTTTGCGGAAAGCGGATCAGGGTGGAGAGGGAAATATATCCCTGGTGGTGGGGTCTGTTTGGAGGTGGCAAAAATGTCAACGGATGATGCGACTTATGCAGAGGTTGTTGGGGTTGAAGGTGAGGACCAAAGGGGGTTCTGTCCTTGTTGCAGTTGGAGAGGTGTGGTTCGAGGGCGGAAGTGCAGGACATGGATCAGATGTGTTGGAAGGCATCTTCGACCACGTGGGAATGGAAATTACAGTCTTTAAAGAAGGAAGCCAGTTAGTGTGTTCTGTGGTGGAACTGGTCCTCTTGGGAGCAGATGCAGTGGAGGCGGAGGAATTAGGAATACAGGATAGCATTTTTGCAGGATGTAGGGTGGGAGGAGGTATAATCCAGGTAGCTGTGGGAGTCGGTGGGTTTGTAAAAAATGTCAGTGTTGTGTCCATCCTCGTGGATGGAGATGGAGAGGTCTAGGAAGGAGAGGGAGGTGTCAGAGATGGTCCAGGTGAATTTAAGGTCGGGGTGGAATATGTTGGTGAAGTTGATGAACTGTTCGACCTCCTTGTAGGAGCACGAGGTGGCACCGATGCAGTCATCAATGTAGCAGAGGAAGAGGTGGAGAGTGGTGCTGGTGTAACTCTGACAAATGGACTGTTCTACGTAGCCGACAAAGAGACAGGCCAGTTTCCTCATTTCCCCTCCCCCCACCTTACTCTAGTTCCAACCTTCCAACTCAGCACTGCTGTCATGACCTGTCCCACCTGTCAATCTTTCTTCCCACCTATCTGCTCTACCCTCCTCTCCAACTTTTACCCCCACCTCCATTCACCTATTGCACTCTCAGCTACCTTCTCCCCAGCCCCATACCCCTCCCATTTATTTCTACAGCCCTGAAGCTCCCAGCCTCATTCCTAATGAAGGGCTCCAGCCCGAAACATCGATTTTCCTGCTCCTCGGATGCTGCCTGCCCTGCTGTGCTTTTTCAGCTACACACTCTCAACACTAGTCTTGCATCTACCAGAATTTAGAGTAATAAGCAACTTGATTGAAACATAGAAAATTCCGTGGGGTGTTGACAGGCGGGAATGTTAAAAGGATTCTCTTATGCAATGACGGCTCACTGTTTAAAAATAAGGTTCATCTGTTTATGGCAGATAAGGCAACGTTTTTTTTTCTCACATGATTCTTTGGAACTGTTGTTCTCAGAAGCCAGTGGAAATAGAGTTTTTGAATAACTTAAAGGCAGATGTGGACAGAGTCTTGATGAACAAGGGAGTGAAAGATTATTCTGGGTAGTTGGAAATATTGAGTAATCAGATCTTACTGAACAGCAGAAGAGGCTAAGTTGCCTGACGATGAGCCACAAATACTGACCTAGTTGATAATGCCTTCCTCCCACAAATGAATTTTTAAAAAATTATCAAGAAATTAATATTTTAAGCTTTGCAAGTACATTTCACAAATTGAATCTAGCTCCTAACATTTAAACCTGTGTCCAAGCTACAGGTAGCTAAACATGAATTACTGTATTATTCAATAACACTGACTCAAAGCAGTTATTTTCTAACTGGGCATTTTTCCACTTTCATTTTAATTTTTCTGCTCATCGTGACGCCATTGGACCATATCTTTGTTATACTGTTGAAGAAGAGATGTTACTGGATGCTGCTAAGTTCCCTGCTTGTGTGCATTAGATAACGATGCCTGTTTGGGTGTCAACGCTGAAAACCGCCTAATCCAGTTTCAGAAAAAAGGACATCTCTACCTTATTCAAACATTTCTACTCAGTTACCTTATAAAGAAACATAACTCTTAGCGGCGGTAGAAAATGGATACGCCTGAGCATAGTCAGAACACGACTGATTTGGAGGTTCCAGGTAACTTTGTCTGTGACAGAAAGTAGCAGTTGCTGTTACTTCAGTAAAATGCAAAGATTATTTATTTCCTTCAGTTTATATTAGTTGCTGAATGCTTTTAAAGTTCAAAACTTTTGAATCATTTACTCTACTTTGGGACTACACAATATGATAATAAATGAATAATAATCTAATTAATAATAGTGATTTCTGACAGTATAAACTAATTTTACAGAGTTCTGAGAATCCCCTAGAGTCACTAGGGGTAGTTCAGGTGATTTGAATGGGCAACATATCACATTCTAAAAATTTTATTTTGCAATTTTATGTATTGTAGACTCCCACAATTTTATTGAAAATAATACTTTATTTCACCAGACTGTTGTTGTACAAGTTAGTCCATATCTGACATAAGGTGGAAAATTCAGTTCTTGTAACAATATTTCCACGCATAGCCAAATATGGAGTAGGAATGTGCATAATTAGCCCTATTTTAATATAATGTGTTTTGTGTAATATAAATATTAGTTAACTTTAACAGTGTAAAATTAGCATAGCTGCATTTTTAGTTCTTAAGTGTAGAAAACCTAATTAAATGCAATCTTTTAAAATAAGAATTGATCCTTCCACAATTGATAATGCTAAATACTTCAGGGAGGATCTTAACTGTACTGGTAAGTGGAAAAGGAATGATGAAGTAATTAAAATTATGAAAGTCCATTCCTGAACATTTCCCATTTTATTGCCACTGATTTTGATAAGAATTGCACCACAATGATATTTAATCTACATCCTGTATGGACATATCTAATGAGCCTTCCCAGGTAAAGCTGCTGAGAAGCTACTGACGCTCCCTGAAGGTAAGTGGAAATCTTTTATGAGTGGAATTCTTACTTTGGTGCATCTTCATGCTGCACAAGGAACACCTGAATTTTTGCTACTGTATGATTCTTTCTTAGCCTCAACAACCTTGCAACATCCCATCCTCCATCACAATGCTAAAACTTGTTGCAACTGGTGGCAGCAAGCAATCTCAAAGTTTTCCAACATGTATTTTCCAATCGTTGCTCCCAATCTTTGTTATTTCACCCAACAGTATAAAGATGCCAGTATCTCTGTGGTCTTCCAATTCTGGCCTGTTGCATATCCAATTTTCATGATTCCACAGTAGGCATCTGTGCATTCAGCTCCCTGGATCCCAAGCTCTGCAATACCCCTCTTAAGTCTTTCTACCTCTCCACCTTTTAAGATACTGTTTAAAACCTACTCCTTTGACCAATATCTTCTTATGTGGTTCGGTGTCATAATTTGTTAGATAATGTTCCTGTGAAGCAAGTTGGAATGTTTAATTACATTAAAGGTATTCTGTACGTGTTAGGTTTTGTTGTTGACTACTGAACAATCATGAACATAAAATGCAAAGTGATTAATTCTGTATACCTTGAATGCAACGACAGATGTTTAATTGCCTTTTACGGTCACTGTGTTTGAAAGATAAATATTTGGAGCAAAAAATTTGCAGATTATAGGAGGAAAGTGGAGTTAGCAATGGACCGAATGGTCACTTTTTGTGATGTATGATTTTATTAAAAAAGTATCACCAACCCATCCCAGATGATATCTTCACTGCTGTGTCCACCTTGAGGTTTGCAGTAGCTTCTGTCCTATCAGGGAAATTAGATGGGATTTTCTCAACATTTAGATCATTGGTTTACAATGATCTTGCTGACTTTTAAATTTTATTACCAAGATCAGTATAAAAATTGGTGCAAAGTAAGCAAAAATCAATAAATATACTCCTGGCCTGGGAAAGGACTGGAAGGTTTGCATCTACCTCTGTGAAGTCCTGCCTTCCCTTGTGCATATTGAAAAATTAAAAGTCTGAAGTTGTTGTGCCAGCATATATGCATTGCACAAGGCTTACAACACATGGAACCTTTCTGTTATTTTGGAATCGTTGTGGTTGAAAGCACAGAAAGGGCTATGAGGTCCATCGTACTCTTGGAGAGAGCTGTCCAGTTTAGGCCCAACCCCAGTTTTTTTTCTCTCCATAACCCTGCAAATGAGCGCTCTTCATGTACCTGTCCAGTTAGCTTTCCAGGTTCTTTTGAAATGTGATTGCACCATCTTTTCAAGCAGCAGAGCTTTCAACAAAACTCTGGATGGAAATATTTCATTTCTCCTCTGGTTCTTTTACCAATTATTTTAACTCTATAATCTTTGGTAATTTACCCACTTGTCAGAGAAAATAGCTTTTTCTATGCTTGCTCTGTCAGAACTTCTCATACATTTGAGCATTGCTATTAAATCTCCCTTTGATCTTCTCTGCTCTCAGGGGAACAATCCCAGTCTCTCCTGTCTCACCATATAATTGAAGTCCCTCATCCGTGGTATCATTTTAGTAATTCTCCTCTGCATCTTCTCCAAGATCTTGACATATTTCCTACAGTTTGGTGCCAAGAATGGCACATAGCATTCCAATATAACAGAGACTGTTATCATAAAAATTACTCACCTATTCATCGATGAAAAATGCTGTGTAACTCTCAATGAAGAGGAATGTTTTAACAAGTGTTATAAAACACTAGAAGTATTCATTTCCATTGAAAAATAATGAGAAACCTACATGAAAACAAGCCAAATAAAAACCGAAAGTACTGCAGATGCGTTACATCAGAAACAGGAACACAAATAGTTGGAAAAACTCACAGATCTGGTAGCACCTGTGGAGAGAAATCAGAGTTAATGTTTTGGGTCAGATGACCCTTCCTCAGAAATGATGGTGACTAGGAAAATATTGGTTTGTATGCAGAAGATAGGGTGGGTGGAGGGGAGAAGGAGTAAATGATAGATGGGGATATAGCCCAGAGAGAGAGAAGAACAGTTGGTCCGACAATGGAGTGGATAATGATCTGGCGAGAAAGATGAATAGCTATTAATGGGGACTATTAGTGGCTGTTAGTGATTGTTGCACACAACCCATTGTTAGTCACTAACTGTCCCCATTAATAGCTATTCAGCCCCCTAGCCAGATCATTATCCACTGCTTTGTCTGTCTAACTGTTATTCTCTCTGTTTGAGATCTATTCCTACCTATCGTTCATTGCTTATCAGCTACCCTTACCCTAACTTCTGCATATAAATCAACATTTCCTAGTTTTCGTCATTTCTGTGGAAGGGTCACATGACCCAAAATGTTAACTCTAATTTCTCTCCACGATATTGCCAGAACTGTTGAGCTTTCACAGCAATTTACATTTCTGTTTCTGAAAACAAGGAAATTGACCCAACCATTCCATATTTGTGCTTATCTCTCCATGCAATGAGAAATATTTCCTGTTATCCTTCTCCTGGCTTCAGGTACTTCTTCATCTAAAATTGTGGATGTAGTTTTATGCTCATAAAAGTATAAAAGCAGGATATACATGTTCTCACCATCGTTGGCTGAGATGGGATGTGGGGAAATGGAAAGGCTTTGGGACAACATTAGTGATCCAAATGCTTTTCCAAGAGAACAACTTGGGCATGTTGCAATGACCACAGAAATTCACACATAATCTAATCTAATCTACTCTAAAAAAAATATTTTTTGGCCTATGTTTCATGCAAAGTGCTTAATGGCTGCCATAAACTAAAATGGAAGCACTACAGTAGAGGTCACATGATCTCTTGCTCCTTTTGCAAAACACTTTAAAACTCTGCTGTCTGGTTCTTGACACCTTTACGAGTGAAAACAAAGATCTATGAAACATTTTTCTAGTATATACATATGACCTACTTACTTGACAGTGGGTATCTTCAATTGCATCTGTTCTCGTGTTCAGCTAGTAAGTCTTCTGTGGCATTTATACTTGATTCTGATTGGGATCAGTAATGGCTTCATGCATTGTGTTTGCATATCTATAGAAAAGCAGAACCTCCACAATAGCTTCCACTCTGTGAAGAACGCTGACTATCTTGTTATCTGCATTTGGGAGCAGTGAAAATGCCAATGGCCTTTAGAACTATCTGCTTCTCCTGAATGGCATCCAAAATATAGTTGGAAAACTTCTGTTTACACCCAGCTTTACTCCCCAGTGACCATCCTTTGCATCAAGAGTAGGAAAAAACTTTGTTGGGGAGAGTGAAGCTGATGCCACTGAGCTCTCTGTTGTGGGCATATTTGTCCACAATCAGTGGTGAATGCTGACTGTGAATCTGGGTACATTCTTTGGGATCTCATATTCTTTGTACATGAATTGAATTGAGTATGATATGAAGTGTAATAATAAAACAAAATTCAATCACTTCTGGAAAACAGAAGTTCATGAATTAATTGAAGCATTAGTGAAAATAATTTGTAACAAAATTATGCAGAAACCATAAATATAGGATCAAGTGGAAATATAGAACATAGAAAAATACAGAGCAGTACAGGCCCTTCGACCCTCGATGTTGCGCCAATCTAAGCCCACCTAACCTACACTAGCCCACTTTACTCCATAAGCCTATCCAATGCCCGTTTAAATGCCCATAAAGAGGGAGAGTCCACCACAGGGCATTCCATGAACTCACGACTCGCTGAGTAAAGAATCTACCCCTAACATCAGTCCGATACCTACCACCCCTTAATTTAAAGCTATGCCCCCTCGTAATGTCTGACTCCATACGTGGAAATGTGGGGCTTCAAAAAGACTAGAGTAGATTCTTACATTTGATGACTTAGCATGAAATAATTTATTCCCTGACTTTCAGCACTACAAATGTAAGACAGTATTTGAAGAAAAAAGACAACATATTAAACCAGAAGTCACTTGAGAATGAAAATTTACCCTATTGTTGTTTCCCATCAGGAGTTTTTCCATATCATTTGCGAGATCGTGAACAACTCAGGAAAAGGAAGCTGGAAAATCAAGAGAAGAAAACCTCACAGTGAGTGATTAAATATGGCATGATTATAATAACTGTCAAGCATAAGGAAAGATAATTTACTGCTAGCCCATTTTAAAGGGATGAACGTGTACATACTCTGGCTGGAAATGCTCAGTGCAAAATGAAACATGTGATATGCGTGAACTCACAATTTAAAACCAATCCCAACTTTGTACTGGTTAGTTTCACAGATGAATATTGTGTGGTAAAAATTGTAATTATGGTGGTCTCATAGTTGCTAGTTTTGCTCAATCCAATGGCCTGTTTCCTCAGGAAAGTGAAAATATTGTCTTTTTCTCTTGAACTGGTGGGAGCAACTGCCCTTCCATTAAAAAGATAAGGCAAAATAGCAGGTGATTTTCACAGGATCATTAGTCAATCCAGTATGTATTATTTATTCTTGGATGTGATGGTGAGCTGCCTCACTGGCTTGCTAGGGCTACTTCAGAGGACAGATAAGAGTCAACTACTTTGCTGTGAGTCTGCAGTCATGAATCAGCAAAACTGGGGAAAAATGACAAATTTACTTTCCTAAAAGACAATAGTACACGGGATAGGATTTTATAACAATCCGGGCCATGTATTTATATAAATAACTCTTTTACACATTTGTACTCCAAAGTCCATAGAATTACAAGAAATGCACAGCCCTGAAAGAAACCATTTAGCCCATTTAGCCAATGCTAGTATTTATGCTCCACTTGACCTTTTTATCTTTTCTTATCTAACTATCAACATAACCCATTATTCCCTTCTCCCTCAAGTGTTTATCTATATTCCCCATATTGTTCATCTTAACCACTCCCTGTGGTAACCATGTCCACATTCTTATCACTCTCTGACTAAAGAATTTTCTCCTGAGTTCAGTTTGATTCTTTGGTGACTATCTTGTCTTGATAGCCTCTAGTTTTACTCTTTACTCAGTAGTAGAAGCAGTCTGTGTTACTCTACCAGAACATTTCATAATTTGCAAAACTCAAATTAGGTTATCGTGCAGACTTCCAAATCCGAGGTGAGTCCCAGTCTCCTCCTACTTCTGCTAGATATATCCTCATAGTTCTGACAAAATTTTTGTCAACATTTTTGCCCCTTCCCCGTTGTTTGATTATGTGGCAACCACATAATACACCATGCTCCAGGTATTGTCCAACCACTGTGTTTTTGTTAATTTGTTCGATTTTAGCATTTTAGCAAGATCAACATTTATTGCTTAGTTGTGTGTCATTGCAACGCTACCTCTAGGACATCTAATATTGCACAAACTCCCTTGGCAATGCTATGTCACTGCCAAGCAGCAGACACTGCTGCCTTTGTACTGAAAAGGTGGCCTATTGAGTCAGTCCTTCGGCATTCAGTGAAATTTGGTTAAAATCCTTGCTGTTGTAGTTGTTTCCCCAATTTCAAATAAAGTCCGGAGCTGCTATCTTTCCCTCATTCTACCATGAGAGGCTGTCTGGAAACACTACTTTCAGAGTTTTTGCCCCATCTCAGACCTCTCCAGTAGCAGAAATTGGGCCTGAGCAGGGCTGTGCATACATGTGCAGATGGTGAGGTTAGTCCACACACATACAGTGCTGATGACCGTACATGCATGGGCATATTCTGACTTAAGGCAGTCTTTCACCAGCAACTGATGTCACGAGGCCTGTTTGCGCGGGTGGCCATTTTGACAGTCATCTGTGTGGTTGGGTTAATTTGTCCATTATTGCCCAGCCATATTTTTCTTGCAGCTGATATTTGTCCATCTTAGATTAGATTCTCTACAGTATGGAAACAGGGCATTTGGTCCAACAGGTCCACACTGAACTTCTGAAGAGTAACCCACCCACACCCATTTCCCTATATTTACCGCTGACCAATGCACCTAACACTAAAGGCAATTTAGCATGGCCAATTCACTTGCCCTGCACATCTTTGGATTGTGGGAAGAAACGAGCACCCGGAGGAAACCCACGCTGACACCCACGGGGAGAATGTGCAAACTCCACACAGATGGTCACCTGAGGCAGGAATCAAACCAGGTCCCTGGTGCTCTGAGGAAGCATTGTTCATGACTGAGCCACCATGTCGCTCTTCCTTGTTAAACCATGCCAAACCCTGTAGTATATATGCAATTACAGAGTTTTAGGGAGAGAATTTTAGGATTTTGACTCAAAAACAGTGAAGGGATGGAGATTAGATTAGATTAGGTTACTTACAGTGTGGAAGCAGGCCCTTCGGCCCAACAAGTCCACACCGACCCTTCGAAGAGCAACCCACCCAGACCCATTCCCCTACATTTACCCCTTCACCTATCACTATGGGCAATTTTGCATGCCCAATTCACCTAATCTGCACATCTTTGGACTGTGGGAGGAAACCGGAGCACCTGGAGGAAACCCACGCAGACACGGGGAGAAGGTGCAAACTCCATACAGGGAGTCGCCTGAAGTGGGAATTGAACCCGATCCCTGGCGCTGTGAGGCAGCAGTGCAAACCACTGGATAGAGGATAGAAGATAAAGGATAGTGTGGAGCTGGCAGGTGAGGTGTTTTTCTTTTATTCATTCACGGGACGTTGTCGTCGCTGGCTAGGCCAGCATTTTATTGCCCATCTCCAATTATCCAGAAGGCAGTTAAGAGTTGACCAAATTGCTTTGGGTCTGGAGTTACATGTAAGGCAGACCAGCTAAGGATGGCAGTTTCTTTCCCTGGAGGACATTAATGAGCCAGATGTTTTTTTCCAACAATTGACAATGGTTTCATGCTCATCATTGGATTCTTAATTCCAGGTATCTGCTGCCGTTCTGTTCCAAGGTAGAGACTGTGTGTTTGGAGATTCTGTCGAAGGAATCTCATGAGTTGTTGGCCATTATTCTAGACAATGGTACTACTGCCATGATGTGCTGATGGTGGAGGATCTAAATGTTTCATTAAGGGATCAATGGGATTTCTGAACAAATGAGCTATTTAATCTGATGTTGTTAATTTCTTAATTGCTGATGGAACTGGACACATCAAGGCAAATGGGGAATATTCCATCACACTTTAGATGATGGATAGGCTTTGGGAAGTTATGAGATGAGTTATCACTGCAGAATTCTGAGCCTCTGAGATGTTCTGATAGCCACAGTATTTAAATGTCTCAAAGTGAACACCCCAGGATGTTTTTGATGGGGAAATAAATGATGGTAATGCTATGGAATGCCAAGAGAAGGTAGTTTTATTTTATCTCTTTGGAGATGGTTATTGGTAAGCACTTGTTATTTACTACTTATTAGCCCAACCCTGAATGTAGCCATGTCTTGCTGCATGCAGTCGCACACTAGTGTCTGAGAAGTTGCAAATAAAACTGAACATTGTGCAATCATAAGTGGATTTGCCCACCTCTGGCCTTGTGCTGAAAGAATGACCATTGATAAAGCAGCTAAAGACATTTATGTCAAGGATACCACTTCTGAAATGATATCCTAAGGTTGAAGTGATTGGCCTCCAGTAAATACAGTCATCTTTCTTTATGTTTGCTACGACTAACTAGTGGATGGTTTTCCCTCTGATCCTATTGATTTTCACTTTGTTCAGCCTTCTTCATGCCATACTCCGTAAAATTGTGTCTGGATGTCAATGCTGTCACTCTTACATTACCACATAGACTTTGGGTCTTTTGTTTGTGTTTAGGTACACTCAAGTGAGTCTGGAACTGAGTGACCCTGGCAGAACTCAAACTGAGCTTTGAGCAGGTTACTGCTATGTAAATGCATGAGTGAATAAGAATGATTTATGTTCTATTTTGAGTGATTAGTTTTATAGTCAGGTGAAAACGTTGCACATTGAAATGTATAGGGTGCAAACTAGAGACGTATATCTGAATATATATGTATTTTACTTTGTTTATATATTCTTACTGTGTCTTATTTATTCTCAATTATGGGCTCCATTTCTGAGTGTAATTGACTCAACGGGTTAAGATCACCAATCAGTTAGCACTAGTTATCTTCTGTGGTGAATGTTCAGCTGGTGTTCTTTCACCTGGGATATTTTGAAAGCAAGAACTAGTTAAAAGGACTCCAACCAGCTTGTTTATTAACTAATTAACTTAATGGCTGTCAAAAGCCTCTTAGCCTTCGGTAGTAAAATTACCATGCAAACATGAAATTATTCAGCAGGTCTGACCAAATCTGTGGATAGAGAACGACTTAAAATTTAAGCTGAATGATAATTTGTCAGATCAGTTTGTACTCACTAACTTTTAACTCTGTTCCTCAGCATGGAAATGTTGCTTAAGCTGCTGAATATTTCTGTCATTTTCTGATTTTGTTTTGGTTTTTCACTGTCTGCAGTGTTTTGCTTTCACATAAAGTTACACTGTTGCATGCTGGAAAAAGGAAGAAAGCAGAGTTATTTATTCGAGTCCAGTGACTCTTCAATATAACTCCAGTAATCTCTGTTTTTGTTTTGGATCTCCAGCATCTGTCAGTTCTTTCTCATGTTATCTTACTGTGTTGTGCACCATCTAACCCATAGGTGTTTGTTGACATTCTATCTGGATATACAGAATGTTGTTTTGTACTTTACTATTGTCATTCTATCAAGATTTTGTACTTGCTTGTTAACATGTAAGTCTCTTCCCCATGTAACCTCATTCCATTGACCGCAATGGGACTGAATAACAAGTGTTCTGTAAAGAGAGTGAAATTCTGATTGTGCCTCTATTTCACGTCTACCTGAATTGAATTCTACCTTCATGTCTTCCAAGATTCTTACCAATTGCTAGCAATAAGTCTTTCCTTAAGATTTTTTGTTTTAAATTGTCTAAGTATTGTGTAATACATGAAACATTTGCCAAACGTGTAAAGCTGTCCTTTTGTACTTGCGATCATTAATTCACAGGGAGGTGACAAAGGGAAAAAGAGGAAGAAAGGCAAAGGCTAAGGGACCAAGGAACACGAATAAGCCAGTAGCTGAACCAAGTCCTAGCCCAAAACCAGAGTCTGCACAAGAACATACAGAGGAGACCAAAGGCGAACCAATTCATCCTGACCCTGAAAGTGAGAGGCCTGCATCGCTGGAAGAAACTGAACAGCTTTTTATAACTGAGGGGATACCCATTCCTGCAACAGGTATTCCAAAATACCCAGATTGAGGACTTAGCTCAGTAGCAAGGATTCAGTGTATTTTATTTCAGCATCAGGAAAAAAACACACTCAAAATAATTAATCCAATAGGAGACCAGTCATGGCGTTCAAGGGTAAACCACTTTGCAAAATGTGTGCTTTTAATGTTCTTAATTTTTGTAATTCTCTACCCAAGAACACTGTCGTTGCTCAACCATCCAGTATGTCAGGAATAGAGGTCAGTAGATTTGAGTACTGAGGAAATTGGACAGTAGGATGTTGAGGGAAAGTGGCATTGAGGTAGAAGATCACCCATGACTTTATTGAATGGTGGAGCAGTTTGTTTTCTTATGCAATTAGACATCTTTAAGATTGCTTCACCAAATATTTAATAGAAAATAATGCAATGGTTTGGTATATTTGTTATACTATCATGGAATAATCAACTAAAATAATTTGAAATTCCTGTAAAAAACATTTTCAGTAGGTTTATTATTGCACTGTAGTTTGACAATTACAGGTCATTCTGCTATAACACGTGTTTCTTTCACATGAATTCACTGTAATGTAATTTACGAATTGGGGATGCTGTTTCTAAAGCACAACTTTTTAAAATGTGTATTTGCTATAATGTAATTACATCAACAACACTTTGAGTGCTGTTTCTAAAATGTGATTTTTCTATACTGCGGAGTTGCACAAGAACACAACCATGTTACAGAAGAACTACCTGTAAATTAAAATATCACATTTATTACCATATCTTCTAGATGTGCCTGGAGAAGCAGAGCCAGTTGATGTGGAAACACCGGTGATCCAAGCTGAACATGTGCCTGAAGAAAATGCAGCATTAGAAGAACCAATAGTTCTGAGCTTTTGAATGCTACAGAACTCATTTAGGTTTTCTCTGACAATTGTTATTGGAAAGATAATAGTAGTACTCTTTGTTATAATCAAACACCTCTATTGCAAAAGTAAACTCACATCCTGTCAGAATGTGATGCAACACTCTGGTATTTAAATACATGTTAAGACCTGTTTTCTGATGTGGCAACACCTAAAGTTTCATATATTGGTGGAATATGTTATTGAGACCCTGCTATCCCCTATCCATTTTTGAAGCATAGTATTGGAAATTTAAGAAAAGACAAGAATGGCTTTCTTTTTAAAGCAAGGGGGATATCCCTCCTGCAGATAGGAAAATAACATGGAGCTGTCTGACAGACAGCATGACAACAGAACATTTGGTCCAATGCTCTATGCTTGTGTTCATGCTCCATATCAACCCACTTTAGCAACAGTCAAAATGTGTGTCGCTGGGAAAGCACAGCAGGTCAGGCAGCATTCGAGGAGCAGGCAAGTCGACGTTTATAACCCCTTCATCAGGATTGGTGGGAGCTTGGGGGGTTGGGAAGGGGCTGGGAGATAAATAGAAGGCCGGGAGTGGGGGAAAGGTAGCTGGGAAAGTGTTAAGTAGATGTAGGTGGGGTGGGGTGATGGAGATAGATTAGAGGGGAGGGTGGAGCAGATAGGTGGAAAGGAACATGGACAGGTAGGACAGTTCAAGAGGGTAGTGCCAGATTGGAGGGTTGGATCTGGGCTGAGCTGGGGGGGAGGTGATAAGGAAACTGGTGAAGTTGATGTTGATGCCGTGTGGTTAGAGGGTCCCAAGGCAGAAGATGAGGCATTCTTCCTCCAGTCATCAAGTGGCTTGGGGAGTGTGTGTGTGTGTGTGTGTGTGTGTGTGTGTGTGGGGGGGGGGGAGCGGGGAAGGAGAGATGGAGGGGATGATGATGGAGGAGGCCCAGGACTTGCATGTTGTTGGCAGGGTGGGAGGGGGAGTTGAAGTGGTCAGCCACAGGGTGCTGGGGTTGTTCGGTACATGTGTCTTGGAGATGTTCTCTGAAATACTCACAAGTCATGGGCATCCTCCACCAACCCCCTCTCACTCCTCCAAGGACATGCAAGTCCTGGCCCTCCTTCACCACCAAATTCAAGCCAACTGACAACTGGAGGAAGAACGCCTCATCTTCTGCCTTGGGACTCACCAACCATATGGCATCTACATCAACTTCACCAGTTTGCTTATCTCCCTTCCCCCAACCTCACCCCAGATCCAACCTCCAACTCAGCCCCACCCTCTCGAACTGTCCTATCTGTCCATCTTACTTCTTACCTATCCACTCCACCCTCTCCTCCAAAATATCACCATTATGTCCCACCTGCATCTGCCTATCGCCTTTCCAGCTACCTTCTCCCCACCCCCACCCTCCTATTTATTTCTCAACTCCCCACCCCATTCCTGATGAAGGGCTTATGCCTGAAATGTCGATTCTCCTGCTCCTTGGATGCTGCTTGACCTGCTATACTTTTCCTTTGCCACACTTTTCGCAGCTGATCTCCAGCATCTGCAGTCCAAACTTTCTCTCAGTCGCTCTGCTTTAGCAACAGATCAAGAGTAAGCCGTTTAGCCACATGCACCTGCACTGCCTGCAGAGAGATCATGGCTCGTCTGTGACCCATCTTTGCCCATATCCCCTAAAACCTTTGAGGATAACTTTGGTTAACAAGGAATAGCATCCTTAAATAGAACGGCAGATGCAGTTTTGAGATTCTAGAAATCTAGCAACAAAAGCAGACATTGCTACAGAAACTCAGCAAGTCTGGCAGCACGTGTGGACAGAAAGCAGAGTTAATGTTTTGATCCCAGTGACCCTTCTTCAGAACTCATTCTTACTTCATTTCACCCTGTCAGAATACCTTTCTCTTCCTTTCTCCCTCATGTTTACCAAGCCTCCTTTGAAATGCATCTATGCTAGTTATTTCACCCACTCCCAGTGGCAGGAAGTTCTTGCCTCTTCATGTAATGTACTTTTCTGAATTCCCCAATTTAATTTCTTGATGACTGTTGTTTTTGATTGTCTGTAGTGTTGTTCTGCCCCACAATTGGAAATATATTTGTGAAGAAGTTTCTCCTGAAAATTTGCTTGTACTTATTAGTAAGGAGGATAAACAGAACAGACGTGGACATTTTTGCTTCCATTTTTATGTTCCCAATGTGCTTGTCAACTGATCTTCATGAATTCAGTTGAACCGTCTTTCCTAGGGTGGCACGGTGGCTCAGTGGTTAGCACTGCTGCCTCACAGCACCAGGATCCTAGGTTCAGTTCCAGCCTCAGGTGACTGTGTGAGTTTGCACATTCTCCTCCTGTCTGTGTGGGTTTCCTCCATGTGCTCAGGTTTCCTCCCACAACCCAAAGATGTGCTGGTCAGGTGAGTTGGCCATGCTAAATTGCCCATAGCGTTAAGTGCATTAGTCAGAGGGAAATGGATCTGGGTGGGTTACTTTTTGGAAGGTCGGGTTGGACTGAAGGGCCTGTTTCCACATTGTAGGGAATCTAATTTAATCTAATTAGGGAAATTCAAATGAAGGAAATACTTACAATTACCCATATTGTATCCATGTTTATTGACATGTAACTGTGATTGGAAAAAATTCCTTTATGGAATAGAAATATTCACAAATTTTAGATATTATCACAAAATTCTGATATCAATAAATACTAAAACTTCTCCCTGAAGGAGGCAAACTACATATGACACAGCTTGACAACAGCAACAACTTATTTATAAATCACCCTTAACATAATTAAAATATTCCAAGGTGCTTCATACTGAAGAAATTTTAGTTAAAAATCACACAACACCAGGTTATAGTCCAATAGGTTTACTTGAAAGCACTTCCAAATACACCTGTTGGATTATAACCTGGTGTTGTGTGATTTCTAACTTTGTTCATCCCAGTCCAGCACTGGCACCTCCTCATCACAAACAAAATATGATGGATAAGAATCAGAACTTGGCCAAAGAAGTAGGTTTTTAAGAAGCACCTAAAGAAGGGAGGAAGCTAGAACCTTAGAAAAATGTAGGAAGGGAATTCCAGAGTTCACGACTTAAAGAGTTGTCCACCAAAGGTGGAGCAATTTAAGTTGGAAGTGCTCAAGAGGTCAGAATTATATGAGTGTGGATAAATGAGTCATACAGCGTGGAAACAGACCCTTTGGTCAAATCAGTCCATGTTGTACATAGCCCCAAACCAAATTAGTCCCCCATGCCTGTTCCTGACCCATATCCCTCCAAAACTCTCCTATTCATGTCCTTATCCAAATGTCAGTTAAACATTGTAATTGTGCCCACATCCACCACTCCCTCAGGAAGTTCATTCCACACGCGAAAGACACTCTGTGTAAAATATTTCCCCTTTGTGTCTTTTTTAAATCTCTCCTTTCACCTTAAAAATGTGCCCACTACTCTTGAAATCCCCTATTCTAGGGGAAAAAAACAACTACCATTAACTCTATCGATATTCCTTATTATTTTATAAACTTCTATTATGTACCTGCACCCCTAGAACCCTCCATTCTAGAATCTACCCAAGGCCCTATCAGTAATTGTATAAGCCATACACTTGTTTGTTGTACCAAAAAATAATGGCTTGCATTTATCCAAATTGAACTCCATCTGCCATTTTTCACTCCATTGACCCATTTGATCAAGATCTCGTTGTACTCTTAAAAAAATCTTCTTCACTGTCTACTATACCACAGATTTTGGTGTCATTCGCAAACTTACTCACCATGCCTTCTATACTCTCATCCAAATCGTTAATGTAAGGAACAAACAAAAGAGGACTCAGAACAGATCCCTGCGGAACACAACTGGTGACAGGCCTCCAGTCTGAAAAGCAACCCTTCACCATCACTCACTGTCTCCTGCTGTTAAGCCAATTATGTATCCAATTGACAAGCTCATCCTGAATCCGTGTGATCTAACTTTACTAATTAGTTTATTACGTGGAACCTTGTCAAAGCCTTTACTAAGGTCCAAGTAAATAACATCTACTGCTCTACCCTCAGCAATGTTTTTGGTAACTTCCTCAAAAAACTCAATTAGGTTTGTGAGACTCGATTTTCCTCGCACAAAACCATGCTGACTATCCCTAATCAATTTTTGCCTGTCTAAATGTCCATAAATCCAATCTTTAATAATCACCTCCAACAATTTACCCACAACCAAAATCAGACTGACAGGTCTACACTTTCCTGGTTTCTCCTTACAATCTTTCTTAAACAAAGGTACACTCTCCAATCATCAGGCACCTCACCTGTAGTGAGAGATAATGTAAATATTTCTGCAAGGGGTCTCGCAATTTCCTCTCTTACTTCCCACAACATTCTTGAATACATAAGATCAGATCCCGGAGATTTTTCTATCCTTAAATTCTCAAAGACCTCCCAAACTACTTCTTCTGTAAGGCAAACTGTTATTAAAACATCAAAATTTATTTCTCTATGTTCTCCAGTCTCCATTTATTTCTCTGCAGTAAAAACTGAAACAAAATATTTCTTTAGTATCCTTCTCAACTCCTGGGGGTTAAACACAAAGACAACCTCCTTGATCTGGATCCCTACCTTCTCTCCCTTGTTCTTAATGTATTTGTAGAATCTCTTTGGATTATCCTTAACCTTATGTGCCAATGCTATCTCATATCTCCTCTTTGCCTTGCTGATTTCTTTCTTAAGAATGCCTCTACACTCTATTATTGATTAAGAGTTTGAATTGAACCCAAGTTGTCTGTATTTAAAAAAAGATTCTCCTTTATTCTTGACTAGAACCTCAATGTCTTTATTCCTCCATTGTTCCTTAATGTTACTAGCCTTATCCTTCACTGTAACAGGAACATAATACCTCTGAGCTCCTGTCATCACACTCTTGAAAGCCTCCCACTTGGTCAGATGTCATTTTATCTTGGAGAATTGTGGGCCGAGAGAAGATTACAGAGATAGGAATGGGCAAGAAGACACAGTTCAGAATTTGAGAATTGACATACTGCTTGGCATGAAACCAATGTAGGCCAGTGAGCAGAAATGATAGGAAAACAGGATGTAGAGCAAATTTAAGAGTTTGATAAAAACATCTATAGTAACCCTCAAATCACAAAACTAGCAAGGTAACAGAATTCTTAGAGTTATTCCTTGTCAGAAGATGTATAACTGAGGTGTAATAATTTAGTCAGAAACTGGATGTCCTTCCATAGTCGGCACTAGGATTGTCAGTACGCGCTTTTTTTAAATAGATATGTTTATTGAAAATTTAACTTGTTTTTACAGGTTTACAAATAAAAAAAACAAGTATAAACATTGATATACAATTAAATCTTAAATAAATAATAGATAAAATCTATCAAACAAAAGAAGAGATGTCAGTACGTACTTAGTTAAACAGCTGAGACAGTCCCTGTTAATCTTTGAGATGTTATAAGGCAATCCCAATCAAAGTAACTGAGTTTCAGCAAATGATTTGCAGTCTTAATGTAACTTCAAGACAATGCATTCATTTTTGTACTAGCAGCCATGAAAATAAAAGAAAAAATAAATTTGAAAGAGATATGTTACAGTTCAGAAAAATAATGATTTACTTTCATGGATTGAATGGGTTGTTAAAAGGTTATCCCACAGCAGAACTTCACAACTCAGGCTTCACTTAATCATATTTGCACAACTGGTACAATTGCAACATTTAAAAGGCATCTGGATGGGTATGTGAATAGGAAGGGTTTGGAGAGATATGGGCTGGGTGCTGGCAGTTGGAACTAGATTAGGTTGGGACATCTGGTCGGCATGGACAGGTTGGATCGAAGGGTCTGTTTCCGTGCTGTACATCTCTATGACTTTACTTTTTCAATTTGGAAAATCTGGGCAGACGTTTATGTTAGTGATAGAGCTGTAGAATATATCAGTTGTAAGTGGAAGCTTTATGTTGAAATTTCTATACAATGTGCATTGTACGTTAGTTGCAAAAATGATCATAACTATTATTTCTAAAGAAGGGTCACTGGACCCAAAACATTAACTCTGCTTTCTCTCCACAGATGCTGCCAGACCAGCTGATTTTTCCAGCAATTTCAGGTTTTACTTATAACTATTATGTGATTTTATGCACATCACATTATATAAAGCTAGAATCAAATATTACCATCGTTCTCAACACTGCTATTCTCTGAGATCAGACAATGCAAAGAACTACAATTATTTTGCACATACCTTAATTATGTTTGCTTTAACAACAATCATTTTAATATTTATATATTTAGTCTGTGAATGCAGTTAACATTATTGGAGAAATATCATAATGTTCGTTGGTGAGCCTGTGCAGTAATGATGGATCAAATGGTCTCCATTTTTCCCTTGTAACATTTCTGTGATTCTAGGTGGACAACATAAAGGAGTTAAAATGAAATAATAAATGCTGGAAATTGCTCAGCAGGTCAGGAGTGTCTGTGATGAAAATAACAGAATTAATGTTTCAGGTCAATAGCCAGTCTCCCAAACCTGGCAATAGTTGGAGATATGACAGGTTTTAACTCAATCCAGAGATTGTGAAGGACCGAACGTTAAAATGGGAAATTCTGTGATGGGTTGGGAGATACAGGAATAATTAAATGACCAACGGGATGATAATGCAAGGCAAACAAAACTAGGAATGAAACAAATGAAAAAAAAGGGCGGGATTGGGAGGAGTAACTGACAACAGCAAGGCCATCACTAACAGCTACAGTTTAAAATAAGACTGAACTTGCAATTTATAACGTAAAATTGTTGAACTCAAAATTAAGTCCAGAAGGCTATAAAGTGTCTGAACGAGGAGGTAGTGTACCTTCAGCTTGCAATGAGGTACACCGGAAAAGAGCAGGATGTCAGGGACAGAGACGTCAGATCGGAAGTGGAGTGGTGAATTAAAATAAGCATCGGGAAACTCAGAGTGAGCTTGCTATCTGAATAGAGGTGATCGGGAAGGCAATCATCAAATCTGCATTTGTTCTCCCCAGTGTATAGGAGACCAAATTATTAGCAGCAAATACAGTAACTGAAAGATGAAGAACAGCTTGTACCTGTGGCTATTGCTAACTCAGGGCATTTAAGCAAGCTTGGCATTTCAATTGGACAAATTGATTCTGTTAAATGAAGCTTTCCAAACAAATTATAATTAATTTGTTTAATAAAACATAGTCACTTCATTATTTTAACAGCACCTTCTAATGTCTCAGACGTAAGTAGCCATGACAGATGAGGAAAAAGTACAGATTTAAACCCCAGTGTGTAGAGTTGATTGCTTTCACTGATGTGGCTGAAACAGTAGAGTGGTGACCTCAATGCTCCTGGATTAGAGATGGAAAATCATTATCACTGATCATGGAGAATGTATGATTGAAACATACATGTGGACCTTACCTGGCTGTGGTGTTCTGTACGGTTTAAGAAAGTACATGTGAATACTGAAATAACCATCTATTTACCCCCTCTGTCATCTTTCCACATTGCTAAAATAATCCTGATCCTTCAAATTTGTTCCCTTTCAGTTAGGAGAATCTCTTGAACATTTAATTTTCTAGTCAGCATTAACTTAATTTTGTACTCATAAAATATTAGTGGAATGAGTCCTGTAATTTCAAATCAAACATCTCTTTGCACCAATGTCAGTTTTTTGGGGCAGCACTGTGGCTCAGTCGTTAGCACCTCTAGGGACCCAGGTTCGATTCCTGCCTCAGGTGACTGTAGAGTTTGCACATTCTCCCTGTGTTTGTGTGGGTTTCCTCCGGAGTACTCCGGTTTCCTTCCACAATCCAAAGATGTACAGGTCAGGTGAATTAGTCATGCTAAATTGTCATTAGTGTTAGGTGCATTAGTCAGGGGTAAATATAGGGTAAGGGAATGGGTCCAGGTGGGTTACTCTTTGGAGGGTCAGTGTGGACATGTTGGGCCAAATGGCCTGTTTACATACTGTAGGGAATTTGATCTAAAAGATGTGCAGGTCAAGTTCACTGCATGTTTATATTCAAATCACAATTGTGATGTAACCTTAAACCCACCCCAATAATGCTTATTCACTGGATTTTCTGTGTGGGTTCCTGCTAATACCCATCAAATATTCTGCAGAAACCATGGAGAAATAATGTTATACTATAGCTTATGAAAATATCCAAATTTAAATGCAGTTGACCAATTGCATTGCAAAGTTCAAAAAGATGAAAATACCTTTAACATACAACTTCTCTTCCACTGCAATTTGTTGTTGGAATCACTGACCGAATATCACTCTGATTTGAACTTTTCCCCAAATTAACATTTCACGAACTATAAGCAAGGTGTGCGTATGGGTCCCTGTGGGGAACAGCCAAGAGCAGTTGGTCTGAATGGCCTGTGTCTGTGCTGTTTATTTTGAGCAATGAATTTATAAAGATCCAAGCCATTGCTTTGATTACCTGTCTAATTTTGAACAGGTTAATCCAATTTTTGAATAGCAGATCCAAATAAATCTCAAAAGGGAAATTAATTAATTCAGAATACCTAATTAAGTATCCATATCCAGAACTGCTTTTGTCTTGATATTAGCAGGAAAGATTTGCTAACACACTTTATTTTATGATCCTGCATCAACAAATTATCATGCAAACAAAGCATTGATAATCAAATTAATTCTGACTGTTTATTGCCAAAATATTTGTAAACTCTGGGAGCATAGGACATTCAGACCCTCAAACCTACTCCTCCAGTCATTAGATCATGGCTATTCTCCATTTAAATCCATTTATCCATCTTGTTTCTGTCTCGCTTAATAATGTTACCTAACAAAAAACCTTGATTTTGAAATTTTCCATTGATTCTTCACCATCAACAGCCGTTGAAAAGTGAGACTTCCAGATTTCCACTATCCTCTATGTGAAGCAGTGCATCCTGACATCATCCCTGGTTGGCCTGGCTCTAATTTTAATGTTGTATGTCCTTGTTCTGGGATCCTGCTTTATTCCACCACAGGAAATGGATTCCTCTTCATTTACCTGAGCAAATCCTCTTTAATTATCTGAACACCTCAATTATGTATAGATGGATTTACAAACGCTCATATTCACTTAGTATAATTACTGTGCATTGAGGAAGGGAGCAGCAGGTGCGCCAGATATTAATTGGATTTCAAAAAGACTGTTATTAGCTGCCATATGGCAGCTTGTTATTATCACATATTGAACACTGCAGAATGCTCGCCTGTTACCAGAGCAACCACCATACTGTGGATACTTGGGATAATCTTTATCAGTATTTCAGGGGGAGTATCCTATTGCATCTGACCGTCCACATGCTACATATGTCTCATTATCTATGTACACCACTCAGTTGCACAGAAAATTCACAAGGCGCATACAATGAATGTAGAATTTAAATCCTCAGCTGCTAAAAGGAGATATATTGAATGAAAATAGTTGTAGCCATAGACTACATTAAGATCTCTGTAAAAATTATGAATACATTTCAGTTTTGGAAATTCTAATTAATATTTGTAATATAAATGGTTAGTGTGTGTTTCTTTATTGAGAGGCCAGGCTCAAGAAGAAGCTGATCATGTTACTTTTTTTCTTGAAGAGGAAATAAAATGAGACATATTTAAACATTAGAAAACGACAGATCCTAAATGTAAGATAGTAATAAATGCAATGGGGAATTTAGGAAGAAGAAAACCTTTATGCAGATAATTTGGATAGTAGAAATTGTTGTCTCAGGAGATCGGTAGATAAATATATGAGACAGAAAGATTAGAGGTTAGGCTGATAGTGAGATGAAATTGTGAGAAAAAGATCAAGTGGAGCATAAACTTCTTGCAGCATTTGCTGTAGTTCTGTGCTGCACATTCTCTGTACTACTTAGTGTATAATTTGTGAAAAGTATTACAAAATGTGAAACTACAATTCTGTGAACAGAAATAATGGGATCCATTTGTCCCGATCTCAAAACATTGATTATTTCAAGAAACCATCCCAAGTTGGAATGTTTTCTCTGTTCTGCTTTACCTCTAGGTTAAAGTCCTAAAACTCCCTTCTTAACTGCATGTACCTACAGCATATAGACTGCAACAGTTAAAATAGGCAGCTCACCAACATCGTCTCAACGACAATTAGAAACAAACAATAAATGCTGGCCTGGGCAGTGACACCCACATACTATAAATGAATAAAACAAGTGGAGCAACTTTTAAAACCTTTCGCAACAAAAAATGGATGACTGAATTTCCAACAACCAATTCATTTTGTAGTTTTGACCAAGCATATAAATTATTATATAAACACACAAATAAGTAAACATTAATTCAGCCACACTTTTGTTCAACTTTTTTCAAAAGACAGAATTGTTAGCCATAATTTTCAGTAGTGAAAGATTTCTAATCTTTCCAAACCTGCTATCATCTTTAACACTGCTGTAAATGATAATACAGAAGCCACATAGTATTTTGTGGTTTTATAACACTGTATACATACAATATACTGTAAACATTGCTGTGTTGGGAGGGCAAGACACACCCTTGTTTATGGCACTTAATAACTTATTGATTTCAATATCTCCTTTCTGATCCTATTCTCACTAGTAGACATGTTTAAAATGTATAAGGAATGCCACACAAATATTTTTACACAAACTAACACATTTTTGACAAGAATAGATTGTCAAAACAAACTCAGCTGACACTCCAGTGTAAGACGAGAAAGTGATATACTGTTGGAGAGCTGTCGTCCAGGTGAGGTGTTAAACCATAGCCTCTGCTATCTTCAATGGAGAGCATTCAAAGCCATTATTTTAAAGAAGAGCAGGGGACCTCTCCTCTGGCCAATATTTATCCATCAATCAACTAAATTAAAATAAATTACCTAATTATTGTAATATTGCTAATTTGGATGTTTGTTGTGTGCAAACTGACTTGCGTATATCATCCATTACCACAGTGAGTATATTTCAAAAAGTACTTAATTGGTTGTAAACTATCTTGAGTCGTCTGGTGGTGATGAAAATGGCTGTGGAAATGCAAGACTTGCATGTGTTTCTTCCATTTTAATTTTTTTTTCAAACATTTTCAACTTCTTCTAATTTTCAGAAAGTGCTAAATTGTACAGAAGGGCTACAATGCTTCTTGATTATTTGTATTATGATCCTGAATGAAACTGCCAAATTTATGTCAAAATCACATGAGGAACCAATTTAATTTCTTCAATATAAGAGTTTGAGAATCCAGGTATTTATAAAAAGAAAAAAGCCGCAAGATTTCACATTTTTGCACAAATGGAAGTAAATATACTCTGCAAAATTTGAACAGCAAAACAGTTGAGTATATATATGTATGGCCTCGAATAACAAGAATTAACATGAGATAAATATAGTTAACAGACAGAATGTGGTCAAACACTCCACAAGGCATACCAAGCAGCAAATGCAGTCAAAGCAGACCCTATTGATTTATCTGCAAATCTCCCCACACCACTCTACCTGCAAGTTAGTGATACTATGGGTTACCAAACCTTATTAAAACTTCACAAAGGATTTCAAAAAAAAATCCCTAATAAACCTTTTCAGTGATGCTATTCCACACTATTATATCTGGAAAGTACTATCTGACCAGCCTTAGTAAGTTCTTGTAGTGCTTTGTGTAGATGGTACACACAGCTATCACTGAGGTAGAGGAAATGACTGTTGAAAATTTTAGTTGGGCTGCCAATAAAATGGATTGCTTTGTCCTGGATGGTGTCAAACTTCTTGAGCATTGTTGGAGTTGCATTCATTCTGGGAAGTGGAGAGTGTTCCATCACATTCCTGATAGGTACCTTGCAGATGCTGGACAAGTTTGAAGGATCAGGTAATCCATTATTTGCTGCAGCAATCCCAGCTTTTGAACTTTCTCTTGGAGTCACAGTATTAATGGGACAGATTTTCCAATAGTCAGATAGTTATTATTCCAGTGTAAGTGGGAGTTGTGCAAATGACTCCGCGGTATCCTCATTGTATCAATCTCTGGAGGAATTGCCTTGGAAATTCAATTTTCCTTCGAGCAATTCCTCCAAGCCTGGAACTCACTGAATGCAATAATAAAAATCAGAGACTTTGATTGATTGACTAATTGATTGATTTACTGTCATGTGTATCTTGTTACAAAATACAGTAAAAAATGTTGTATAGTGTCGCTACCTTCTGCGCCATCTCTTAAAACACAGTAAAAGATAAATCAAAACATAAAATATAAGGGCAGAAAGATGAAGAAATAAACAAAGTATCCGACTTCACAGTCCTTCTTGTTAACTAATTCATCATGAGCCTTGGGCCTGGTGGCCAGGCACAAGTCACCTTCACCACACCACCAGCACTTGAACAAACGTTGTCACTCTTCAGCACCATCTTGCCTCCCCCATGTAACTGACACCATCTTGATTATACACTTGACTACAAAACCAGAATAAAGAAAACAGAAATAAAGGAACACATTTAAGTCTTAACTCCATGCAGACACCAGGATTAAGCCACAGCCTGGAGTCTCAGGAGGAGCTGAGTACTTGCTGCTGCTGATGCTACCACCTCTGTTCTCCTCCCTCTGCCTCCAATTCTATAACTGCCAGTATCACAACTGGGTCCAGGAACATGCTAGGGCAGGGCTCGCTCAAAGGCTCCAATCACTGGATCTCTCACTGGACCCCACTGACCAATGCCTTGCCAAAGCAAAAGGTTTTGAAACAAAAGGGGGAAAAAAGACAAAAAGCGAAAGCAAACAAAAAGGAAAAAAGAAGTGTACGGACGTGAATGAGCTCAGGAGCTTGAACGCAGCACTGCTCCTCCGCTGCCATCTTGAACAGAGTATTGGTTCTACTGAAATTAAGTAAAATAGTTATTCATTTCTGATTGTATATCACTGTGCTGCCATCCCTACTGGGTCTGTCCTGCCAGTGGGATGGAACACATCCAGGAATGATGTGTGGTTTTGTGTGGAACATTGTGTCTAAGGTATAATTCTGAGAGTTTGACTGTGTCAGCCTGTGGCTTGACCATCCTCAAGTTATATCCACAACGCAGCACCCCAGACCCCAACCACTCACACACCCACACACCCCTTACACTCACATACATCTCCCACAAATCCTGCCTATTTCACACACAAACCCTCAACACATTTACACCCTGCACATATGCCCTAGCATACAATTCAGTGTAAAATAATCAAAGACACTTCAATTTAACACCCACCACCAAGTAAACATGGCTTGCCTTCTTAACATCTGTGCTTGAAACTTGCAGATGCCATCAGTTGTTTTCTTGGAGTGTCAATGCTGCTAAAGCAAGCCTCAGATGGGGTGAAAAGAGGGGGAAATAACTAATGGCTGCAGTCAGTAGACAGACAACTGTGGGACATTAAGAGATGAGATATTGGTCAGATATGGCGTGAAAAATATATCAAAGGCATGTAGGTGAGCGCACAAACACAAAAAGATTTGTATAAGTGATTGGACTTCTGACTGATCTGTGTTCTCTGAATGACCTACTTCAACAACCCGGAAAATTTGCATTCAGCCTGCAGGATAAAGCATGGCCCACTCTGAGCACTGCAGTGATATGGAACCCTGACTGTCTAAGTGACTGACTGTGGGCAGGCTCCTAGACTGAGATTGGATACTGCCCTTGATTAACTATGGCAAGACTCCCTAGCTGGTAAGTCCTGTTTGGCATGACTAAGGACTACTCCCCTTCAGCACACTGATGTAGCATGGTGCTGAACAGGATGTCCACCCCCTTCACTGATCACAACTGACAAACATCACAAGTTGCCCAACTTTGTGTTTATGCTAAAAAGCAGGGCAAGATAGAAGGATTGTGAGTCTTTAAATTCTGAATAAGAGGGCAAAGCACAAAAGTACAAGGCAGGGCAGAGACATTCTGAACATCCAAGTGCAAAGTGAGTGAGCACTAAGAAAGGAAGTGAGGAGCCCTGAGATGTACTCTGGGCCAATTCATGATGTAGGAGCTTGCCCTTGTGTATCAAGTGCCCTGGCAGAGAATTATATTGAAAGGTGCTGTTCCCAAGTGCTGTAATGAAGTGAGTTAGAGATGTGTCACGTGATGGGGTGAGAGATGTAGGTGTCTGATGCCAAACTCCATGGATGAGGTAGTTGCAGGAAACTTGCCATGGAGTGTACTCTGAGATATTAGGGACTGTTATCCAAGCTGGAGGGCCAGAAGTGCAAGCAATGAACTGGAGCTGCCAGGTATCTGCTGTGACTTGCACATCAGCAATTGTTGCTGTCCAGTTCCTATCTGGAATGTGAGAGAATAGGAAACTGCATGTCAATTAAATGAGATTAGGTATTACTGAATTGTAAATGCAAACAGCTATTTCCTACTCATGGACAGGGTTCTCATCAGCTGCAAATGTGTTGCTGGTCAAAGCACAGCAGGTTAGGCAGCATCTCAGGAATAGAGAATTCGACGTTTCGAGCATAAGCCCTTCATCAGGAATAAGAGAGAGAGAGCCAAGCCGGCTGAGATAAAAGGTAGGGAGGAGGGACTAGGGGGAGGGGCGATGGAGGTGGGATAGGTGGAAGGAGGTCAAGGTGAGGGTGATAGGCCGGAGTGGGGTGGGGGCGGAGAGGTCAGGAAGAGGATTGCAGGTTAGGAGGGCGGTGCTGAGTTGAGGGAACCGACTGAGACAAGGTGGGGGGAGGGGAAATGAGGAAGCTGGAGAAATCTGAATTCATACCTTGTGGTTGGAGGGTTCCCAGGCGGAAGATGAGGCGCTCCTCCTCCAGCCGTCGTGTAGTTGTGTTCTGCCGGTGGAGGAGTCCAAGGACCTGCATGTCCTCGGTGGAGTGGGAGGGGGAGTTAAAGTGTTGAGCCACGGGGTGATTGGGTTGGTTGGTTCGGGCGGCCCAGAGGTGTTCTCTGAAGCGTTCCGCAAGTAAGCGGCCTGTCTCACCAATATAGAGGAGGCCACATCGGGTGCAGCGGATGCAATAGATGATGTGTGTGGAGGTACAGGTGAACTTGTGGCGGATATGGAAGGATCCCTTGGGGCCTTGGAGGGAAGTGAGTGTGGAGGTGTGGGCGCAAGTTTTACATTTCCTGCGGTTGCAGGGGAAGGTGCCGGGGGTGGAGGTTGGGTTGGTGGGGGGTGTGGATCTGACAAGGGAGTCACGAAGGGAGTGGTCCTTGCGGAACGCTGATAGGGGAGGGGAGGGAAATATATCCTTGGTGGTGGGGTCCGTTTGGAGGTGGCGGAAATGGCGGCGGATAATACGTTGTATGCGCAGGTTGGTGGGGTGGTAGGTGAGAACCAGTGGGGTTCTGTCTTGGTGGCGGTTGGAGGAGCGGGGCTCAAGGGCGGAGGAGCGGGAAGTGGAGGAGATGCGGTGGAGGGCATCGTCGATCACGTCTGGGGGGAATCTGCGGTCCTTGAAGAAGGAGGCCATCTGGGTTGTGCGGTGTTGGAATTGGTCCTCCTGGGAGCAGATGCGGCGGAGACGAAGGAATTGGGAATATGGGATGGCGTTTTTACAGGGGGCAGGGTGGGAGGAGGTGTAGTCCAGGTAGCTGTGGGAGTCAGTCGGTTTATAATAGATGTCTGTGTTGAGTCGGTCGCCCGAGATAGAAATGGAAAGGTCTAGGAAGGGGAGGGAGGAGTCTGAGACAGTCCAGGTGAATTTCAGGTCGGGATGGAAGGTGTTAGTAAAGTTGATGAACTGTTCAACCTCCTCGTGGGAGCACGAGGCAGCGCCGATACAGTCATCGATGTAGCGGAGGAAAAGGTGGGGGGTGGTGCCAGTGTAGTTGCGGAAGATGGACTGTTCCACATATCCTACGAAGAGGCAGGCATAGCTGGGGCCCATGCGGGTGCCCATGGCAACTCCTTTAGTTTGGAGGAAGTGGGAGGATTGAAAAGAGAAGTTATTCAGGGTGAGGACCAGTTCAGTCAGTCGAAGGAGGGTGTCAGTGGAAGGGTACTGGTTAGTGCGGCGGGAAAGGAAGAAGCGGAGGGCTTTGAGTCCTTCGTGATGGGGGATGGAGGTGTACAGGGACTGGATGTCCATAGTGAAAATAAGGCATTGGGGACCGGGGAAGCGAAAATCCTGGAGGAGGTGGAGGGCGTGGGTGGTGTCCCGAACGTAGGTGGGGAGTTCTTGGACTAAAGGGGACAGGACCGTGTCGAGGTATTGGGAGATGAGTTCGGTGGGGCAGGAGCAGGCTGAGACAATGGGTCGGCCGGGGCAGGCAGGTTTGTGGATTTTGGGCAGGAGGTAGAAACGGGCGGTGCGGGGTTGTGGGACTATGAGGTTGGAGGCGGTGGATGGGAGATCCCCTGAGGTGATGAGGTCCTGGATGGTCTGGGAGATGATGGTTTGGTGGTGGGAGGTGGGGTCGTGGTCAAGGGGGCGATAAGAGGAGGCGTCCGCGAGCTGGCGTTTGGCTTCAGCGGTGTACAGGTCAGTGCGCCAAACTACCACCGCGCCTCCCTTGTCTGCGGGTTTGATGGTGAGGTTGGGATTGGAGCGGAGGGAGTTTTTTACTCATTTTTTACTCGAAGGGTTCTCATCAGGCCATTCAAATGTGTTTTCAAATTAGACTTGAAACAAAATGTGTAATTTCTTTGACTCCCATTTCTTTGAACTCACCATATTTTACAACAAAATTGCCATTACCATTGTCATTCAGGACTCAGAAAATTCAATCCATAATTACACTAGATAAGGACTAATTTACCTTCTTTGTATGTCCATGTGCTCTGAATGATCTCTGAAGTTCATGTCTGTATTCTCAAGGCTTGCTAAAGTTCTAATCTAGTGTAGTTTGATGCACGATGTCATATAGTTTGTTTTAACTCCACCCACAATGTCGATATTTATGCAGTGATGTGCAACCCCACGATATTATTAAAAAGTTGTTCCAGATTCCTGAAGATCTTGCACAACAAATATTTAGACTTTATTACTTTCTCCCTCAATCTGACCTCATGCATTAACTTTTTATTCTCTATCCCAACATTTTTGCACTTCGGTATTCCTCTCTGATATTATCACCTGGTTACCATAACTTCTTTGTTAGTTAAAACCCTTTCCAATAACACAAAGAGAATGCCCCACAAGGAACACAATCATGACTCTACTCAAGTGCAAATCATCAATATGTATCTATCCCATGTTCCGCAGAATGGGTTCAAATGTCTGAAGAATCTAATTCCCTATCTCCCACATATTAAACTGTCATAGCCTCTTATTTCAACACATTTGCACTTGGAGATTGCATCTGAGGATGAGTACTTTTGAGGTCCTTCTTGCAAGTTTTCTACCTAGCTCTCTATGTTCTGACTGGATGGTCACTTCTCTCTTTCCGCAGATGTTGTTGGATGGACCACAACAATGAGGACCATGACAGTTAGCTAATCATCCTTCTCTCCACCTCCCCCCCCCACCCCACCCCTGCCCCAGGGTACCCCCTTAATGACATTCTTGACCCTGGTGCCAGGAAAGCTAAGTCTGGATTCATGTCTGCAACCATAGAAATGTCTATCTGTTCCCTTAGGTTTTCAATCACAGTCACCCATGGTTCTTCTAGCATTCCTTTTCACTATCACGGCTCAGTGGTTAGCACTGCCGCCTCACAGCACTAGTGATCCAGGTTTGGTTCCAGCCTATGTGACTGTATGGAGTTTGCACATTCTCCCTGTGTCTGAGTGGGTTTCCTCCTACAGTACAAAGATGTGTAGGTTAGGTGGATTGGCCAAGTTAAATTGCCCACAGTCCAAAGATGTGCAAACTCGGTCCTAGGTGGGATGCTCTTTCGAGGGTTGCTATGGACTTAATGGGCCATATGGCCTCTTTTGCCACTATAGGGATTCTATAATTGTGGAGGTAGGTCATTTGTGCCTGCATTCCCCAGATGGACTATCACTCTCAGAACTGAATACTGGTTGGAAAGTGAGTTACTCTTGGGTTGTTCTTTACTACCAGCCAATTTCTTTCTGACTGTCTGGTGATCATTTATTCCATACACTTTTGCATAGTCTTAAGCTGCGGAGTGACCACATGTAAAAACATGTTATGCATATAGTTCTCACCCACCACACTCACGTAAGCTGCTGCTCAAGTTTTGAAATGCGCAGCTCAAGCTGCTGCAACCGACAACACTTCCTGCACAAAAGGTTGTGTAAGACGTGGGAAGCTGCATGAAGTTCCCACATAACATAGCATTACACTCATGGGTTTAAACAAAATTGCATTCCTTCATTTAGCAGGTGATCCTTTGCAACAAGAAACCTCAACAAAATACCTTCCAAATATTATTTAAACCTTCCTACTATATATAATTTCCATTAATAATGTTTATCAATTCACTAGGTAAAACAAAACTTACTTTAAAAACATTAATACCCATCATCTACTCACTTGTTCTTTATTATTAATACGTATGATATATATCTTAGTCAAAATGTGGTGGATGGGCACTGGATGATCATTTGGATAGAAATAATGTGCAGGATATGACAGAAAATCAGGAGATTGGCAGAAGACAGTGAAGCTCATTTGAAAACCAGTGCAGGCATGATGGGCACTGTAGCATTTCTGTGATTCTGTAAATGTTATAAATATCCTTCCTAAAGTATATGATAATGAAGCATTTAGAAAAAATGACCTGACTGGGTAAAATCAACCTTGATTTATGAAGGAGAAATCATGTTTGATAAACTTGTTTGAATTTTCTGAAGATTCTATTAAGTAGAGTAGATAAGAAAGAGCCAGTGGATGTGGGGTATTTATATTTTAGAGTATTTTTTTTATAAAGTCCCGTAGAGGAACTTAGTAAATGAAAATTAGTGCATGTGGAATAGAGGGTAAAATGTTAGTATGGATTAATGTTTGATAAGCAGAAATAAACATTTTCCATCTGGGGAAAGTAGGAATAAATAGGTATTTTACAAACTGGGAGGCTGTGTCTTGTGGGTTACTGCAATAATCAGTGTTTCAGATCCAGATATTCACAATCTATCTCAATTAGTTGGATGTGGGAATCAAATAAAATATTTCCAAGTTTGTGGATGACACAAAACTCAATGAAATGGGGGTTGTGAGGGAGAAACAAAGATGCTTCCAGGGATTTGGGCAGAACAAGTGAGTGGACAAGAGCATGGCAGATAGAATATGATGTGGATTAACATGAGGGAATCCACTTTGGTAGGAGGAAAAGGGGTGCAGAACAGTTCTTAAATAGTGCAAGATTGGGAAGAGGTGATGGCCAAAAGGATTTCAGTTCATAAGTCATTGAAAGTTAACATGCAGGTGCAGCAAACAATTAGGAAAGCAAATATCATGTTTTATTTATTGCTAGAGAATGGGTACAAGAGTAAAGAAGTCTTGCTTCAATTATCTAGAACCTTGGTAAGACCAGACCTATAGTATTGTGTGCAGTTCTTGGTCCCTTATCTACGGAGGAATATTCTTTCCATAGAGAGAGTACATTGAAGATTTAGGAAGCTAATTCGCAGATGTCAAGACTGACCTACAAAGAGAAACAGGAGACTGGGCCTATATTTTCTTGAATTTAGAAGACCAAGCAGTGATTTCATTGAAAAGTTTTCTTTAAATGGTTAGAACGCAGACAGAATGTTTTCCCTGATCATGGGGTCAAGAACCAGACAAAATGTCAAAATCAGGGTCAAACCACTGAGATGGAAAGGAATTTCTTCACTCAGAGACAGTGTATCTTTGTAATTCTGTTCCTCAGAGGGCTATGGAAGCTCAGTCACTGAATATTTTCAAATTGGAGACTGATAGATTTGTAGATACGCATGACACCAAGAGATTTGATGGTAGCACAACAAACTGGTACTGAAATAAATGATCGATGATCTAAAATGGCAGAGCAGGCTAATAGGACAGAATGGACCACCATTATGCTTTTATGTTATTATGTTATGTTATTATGTTCTGATATTATCTTATGTTCCCATCCACACAAACTACAAAGACCGTGGTATTGCCTTACATTTCCAGGTGCAAGTCCCAAAGGCAGGAGAATTCCTGGCTCTGAAAATCTGACCATTAACAATGACCACCTGAACTCCCTTCTTTAGTTCAGGAAGGAGAGTAGAGGCTGGTAGGATGTTGTCCCAGATGACTAGCTGTCAAGGCTTCTGGGTTCCAAGGTAGATTGGATAGAAAGCATTATAATTGAAAAGGTGTCACAGGACCATATCTGAAAAGTTCCTTACTTCTCCAATGGAGTACATTGGCTCTCTAAACCCTGAGTTCAGACCTGTTTTTCTCAGATCTAACATGCACACACTGGTTCCATGTTACAGGGATAGTAACAGCCTATCTGAGTGGAGCCAATTGAAGAATTAGATGCCCAGCTGCTTCTGTCTAATGTCCCTACACAAAATCTGGCTTGATTCTAGGTCTATCCCCACAAAGGTGGGACATGCCATGGTTGGGAAATGGACTGGTGATTTGGGGCATTTCCACTACATTGAAGAGCTTCTCACCATGTTGAAAATTGGACCCATTTGTTTCAAAGACACCATATGAGCAATCTTTCTTCCTAAGGTCAATCCCATAATAGAACAAGCTGCCGAAGGCATTAATCACAGTCCCAGTTTTAGATTATTCCCATTTGGAAGCTTTCATTATCAGGATTACCATCTCAACATGGATTAGCTTGTGTTACTCATATAAATGTTGGTGAAACTGCAAAATTAGTTCATGATGCCCACACAACTAAAGCAGAGATAGAATTACCAACAAAAAAGTAACTCTGTATAACTCTGCAATGTGATTTTGTGAAGGAGGGTGGGTGGTCAATAGATTGACTGCAGAAATAAACTATTTAGTTAATTGGTCTCAGCCTTGCTGTATGATGTGCTGCAAATCAATAACATTGTGCTGATATGAAACAACCTGTCCTTGATTGTCACAAGTTCATTGTTGCATGTGAGGGCAGTCACTGTCTTGAATATAGGAAGGATGAGATTAGATAGTGCGTGTTGAAAATTCTAATGAGTATTCCAAGTTTGCAGATGGAGCTGATTTCCTCCATCCTTTCAGTGGTGTATGTTTGGACAATTCTCGCAAGTTGATTCTCATGTGACACCTTTCATGACCTCAGGATATTCCAAAGCCAATAGTCCTTCTAGCCAATGGAGTACTAATCGCAGTTGCATTGCAGGAAAACATAGCAGCTAATTTGTGTGTATCTAGTTCCTAAAAATCAACAATAAGCTAAAGGAAAAGACCATCTGCTGACATTGAATCTATTTTCTTTAAAGTGGGAAATAACTTTATAACTGACACATAATTGTCTAGTAAGTTTCTAATTGTGATACAGGTCTTAAGTGTAGCTCAAAGATATAAATTCATTCCAAATTAATATTTTCCCAGCAGAAATTGCAAAAATGTTCTTACTTCTGATGAACAAGTGACTTTCTCATTTTTTTTTCAGAAAGGAGTTGATTATTATTGCCTATATCTGATATTAATGGGATTAAAAATGCCTCAAAATGCAGTAATTTTACAATTATTTTCAGTTAGTTTCAGATGATATTCTCATTTTAATGTGGAAGTCATGATCCTACAATGTAAGGGCTGAATTGCTATTTTTGGTCAGAGGTATTGGAAGCAGGAGTGCTCACACAATATACATTTATATAGCTAGCAGAATTAACATTGGAAGAATGCTTATATGCTTTACAGGCATATTATTAAACAAAATTTGACACAAAGCCACTTAAGGAGATATGAGAATATATAATTAAAAAGCTTGGTCAAATACTAAGATTCTTAGGATTGTCTTAAAGAAGATGAAAAGGATGGAGAGGTCTAGAAAAGGGCACAGAGGGGATTTATCAGGATGTCATAAAGGCCTGAGAGTTTTAGTTAAGAAGAGAAATTGTATAGACTGGGGTTGTTTTCTTTGAAGTAGAAGAGACAAAGGAGTGGGAAAGGGGTCGTCATGATTGAAATGAATAAAATTATAAGGGGCATAGATAGGGTAAAAATGAAGAAACTTTTCTCCTTGATGGAGGGATCTATGATTAAGGAACGTAGATTTAAGATAAGGTGTAGGTCATTTAGAGAGAATGTAAGGAAATTTTATTTTCATCTCCAGGGTGTTGGAAATCTGGAACTCACTGCCTGTGGGGATAGTAGAGGCAGAGACCCTTATAACATTTAAAATTTTCAGATGTGAACTTAGGATGCCAAGTGCTGGAAAACAGAATTAGCTGATTATATTTTTCTGACTGGTGCAGACTCGATGGGTCAAAGGGCCGTTTTCTGTGCTGTAAACCTTTATAACTATAAGTTTAGGGCCCAGGTAGCTGGAGGCACAGCCGTGAATGAAGATATTGGGAATTCTCAAGAGGTCAAATAGGGATACTATATTTGAGGGTTGTAGAGGTACGAGAAGTCTTAAAAATAGAGATGAACAAGGCAATGAAGTGACTTGAAAACAAAGATGAGAATTTCAAAATTGAGATGTTGAGGACCTGGAGCCGAGGGTGTCAGGTGAATGGGATTTGATGTGTGAGGACCAGCATTCAAAATACATGGAGGAGTTGGGTAGCTCTGCCCAGGAATATTCACTCATGGAAGTAAACAATCAGAGAAAAGTCACTCTGGTAACTAAAATGAAAGGAGCTACCCCTCCAAACATAAGCTGGTTCTTTCCTGTGCTTGCTGTTAATAGGCAATGAGGCTGCAAGACAGGGGAGTGAGGCTGAGAAGAAAAGCCAATGAACCCAGGGAGGAAGCCCAGGAGTGATGTAAAAGCTGATGAGTAAGGCTATGGGGTGAGGCTGACTGCCTGATATCTCAGTGGGATGGGGCAAGACAATCTGCAATGTGGGGAGAAAGAAAGTCCAATGGGGAGAGGTGGAGAGGGGCTGAAAAAGTAAGTCAGGGAATGGATAGGAGGTCTGCGAAGGATGGAAGGATCTGAAGGAAAAGAGGACTGCAAAGGAAGGAAGAAGTGTTGGAAAGGAAGAAGAGGCACCAGGAAGTAGTATGAGAGACTGGAAGAGGAAGTTAGGGTCTGTAAAGGGAGTAGAAGTTCTGCAAAGGATGAAAAGGGTCTGCAAGGGGAAAAAGGAACAGAAGCCTTCCCAGGATTCCAAAACATTCAATTGGTGGCCAATATCCTGGCAAACTAGCTGATTACAACCTAGACTTGACCGTGAAGTCTAAATTGCATGGTTTATGCTTGCAACACCTACTGCATTTCCCTCATCTCCTGGCTGCCAAATTTAGACGATAATGTCATTTCAAGATCAGTGGGACTCAACATCATGGGTACAAACATCCCATTAGTCCACTCATCTCTAAAAGTCAAAGGTGACGTCAAAGAAATTTCTTCGTTTACTGTTAGCAAAATAAAACTTGGAGCAAAATCTTTTAGTGTCTGAGTAACATGGGTTGTGGCGAGAGAAGAATGTAGGACCATAAGAGAAAGGTGCAGGAGTAGGCCATTCAGCCCCTCGGGCCTGCTCTGCCATTCATAAGGATCATGGCTGATGCAATATTCCTCATGTCCCCTGTCATGCATTTTCCCAAAAGCCCTTGATTCCCCTACTGATCAACAGTCTATTTCTATCTCAGCCTTAAATGAAATGGACGAGAGTTCCAGGGAGATATATTCTGATATTGGGAGAATGCATTTTTTGTACTTTTGACAAGTGCTATGGCCAGCTTTAGGTGCCAATTAAGGGGGTCTTTTTCTTATTAAACACCCTGTAAATAGCTAACTCACATCATTAATACTTAAAATTCTATTTTACCAAATATGCTAAACAAGCTAGACATTGGGAAAATTTGTCAAGGTAACCAGAACGGGTTCAGTCAACTGCTTGCTCTGAGCAACCTCCATATTATTCAGCACCAAACAATATCGCATGCCACGATCTAGAGCTACATGAATCCCTCCTCGTCATACATTGGCATCTGGCTTTTGACAACTTTTCACAAGCATCATGGCATCGCTTCAATACACTGGATAGGGCACTCTTGAAGCACAGACATGCATTGCATGCTGCATCGATAACTTGCACTGAAAGTTTGCAGAAGAGACACTTTGTGTGCATGACCACGGACTCAGCTCACTGTTTGGACCATCGTCCACCTCAGGGCTGCTTGCTTAATCTTTTAGCGTTTATATAGAATGGGATCCAGTTCAATGTGTTTATTGATTTAGTTCCAATTGGAGTGCCAGGCTTTAAGGAATTCTCTCCTGTGTCTCTGTCTTGCCTCTGCTATGATGGTTACATTGTCCCAGTTGAATTTGTATCGTTTGTTGTCTGGGTGGTTGGAAATGAGAGAGTACAGGTCGTGTTTGGCAGTGGCGAGTTGATGTTTGTGCACTCGTATAGTCTGTTTTCTTCCTGTTTGCCCTATGTAGTGTTTTTCACAGTCCTTGCAGGGTGTCTTGTAGTTACTGTTTGTCCTGATAAATGTGGGTATCAGGTGTGGAAGGACCATGTGAAAGGTGTTTACTGGTTTGTGGGCCACTAAAATTCCAAGGAGGCTGAGTAGTCAGGTAGACATTTCTGATATGTCTTTGATGCATGCTATGGTCACTATCATGTCTGGTCGTGTAGTATTTTCTTCTCTAGGTTTGTTGCGGATGTATGATTGGATACGGCTCTTAGGGTACCTGTTTTGTTTAACTTCCTTAAATAGGTGTTCTGTTCTACCTTCTGAATTCTGGGTTACTGTATTGTGTCCTTGCCCATTTAAATAGTGTCCTAAAATAGCTTCATTTGTGGGTGCTGGGGTGGTTGCTGTTATAGTTCAGTATTTGGTCCGTATGGGTATTCTTCCTGCACATACTGGTCTGCAAAATCTCTATCACATGTCTCAAAGTCTTAAGAGAATACACCTCACAAAAATCCAGAGAGGGACATGTCGATTACAGGGTCCCATTACAACAAGCCAAGAGCAGCCTCCCATACCAGTTCAGTGGATTGGTCATGGCCCAGCATTGCTTGGACTGTGCTCGGTCATGGGTTCATGGGGTCATACCTCTGCCATCTGATAAGTGTGTCACGGTCACTCTTGTGGTTCCATTGTGGCCAGTCAGTGGGTAGGCCTAATGTGGTCAGAGAAATATGTAGTCACTAGTCAGGGACCTGGGCACTTCTCATCCAGGGCTGTCCAGTTAGGCCACTCAAGGGGGTGGGGCATCGTCAGTCTGTCAGATCTGTCCAAATAAACTAAAGTGAAGAGGGTTTGGAGAAGAGGGTTAAGGGGGCCTGCTACTGTGGAAAAGAGAGTTGGCAAGCTATTTTTCAGGATAATTGGTTACAGGCTAGTGGGAAGCAGGGATGGGGGGGGGTCTACAAAAATTAAGAGGAGGCAACAGTACCTGCAAATGGGTGAACATAATAAAACATGGCTGAAATGGGGGTCATGCGGGAGGGGTCAGGTCAATTGCACCCTGGCTTCAAGAGATGGGGGAGCTGAGGGTGGGTGGTGAGTGAATGCCAAAAGTTGGCATGGTCACATTGTATTACAGGGGCTCGGTGAGAAAGGTGGGCAAATGCAGACCAGTTGAGTGAAAAGGTGCAAAGACAATGGGAAGAGGAACCAGGAAAGGGATTTGGTTGGTCAGAGAAGGAGTCTGTAAACCACTGGCTGAAGAGCATTCACTATCACCTTCAATTGTACTGGAATTTGGAAGTTTGCAATAGGGAAGGAAATAACTGCAATCACACTCAAACTGTGAGGGTGGGTCCAGAAGGACCTACCGATAATAGGACTTTTAAAGAAAATTACACACAGATCATGCACTATACAGGTCACAGTCCTGTGAGGCCTGCAATCACTGGCCATCCGAAAGTATTTGGCTTTCTATATGCCTTGCACCTTCTGCCACAGATGTTGTTGACTAACTCATTCATACTAACAGGTTTAGTCACAGACATTGTGAAAGAATAAGGATGTTGTAGGACATGGGCCGAAAATGGACCTGTACCCATGGCCCAATAAAAGCCTGCTTCCTCTTGCTTCCATATGCTGCACCAGACTCTCACCATAGATCTCCATCCATGATGCATTGTTTATGGCCATAAAGTTATGCCTCATGCTGAAACAATGTCATTTGGGGTGACACAGAGAGACAAGATATAAGATGAAAGCAGTTCCTTTTATAAATAAAATACAAAATAATGTCACCTCTTCCTTGAAAGTTCCCATGACGTGTTTTTCTCCTCTTCCCCCTCCCACTAGTGCACTGTCTAGTTCCTGAGAGTGGAGGTAGTCTGTTCAGCGGAATCCGTTGGCTCTGAAAGTTTGCTTGGCTGACCCCAGAGGCACTTGCATCTGGACCAGCCAGACATTCCAAAGGTCTTCGTGCCAGGTGCAAGATAACCGTCCTGAGTGTTTGCTTCCAAGGGTCATAAGGTGGCAGGGAGGATGGCAATGAATGGTCTGGCTGCCAATGAAGTGCATGATTGGAGACTTCTGAAAGGGTCTCTATGTAGTTTCCCCTCTGGCTGGGTTGCCTCCGGGCACCTTTTTGACTCCTCTCTCGCAGATCCTGAGGAATCTGGATCTGGTTCTCCATGGCAGATAGGCAAAAGTGAGAACTGCAGATGCTGGAAATCAGAGTCTAGATTAGAGTGGTGCTGAAAAGCATAGCAGGTCAGGCAGCATCCGAGGAGTAGGAAAATTGATGTTTCAGGCAAAAGCCCACTCCATGGCAGATGCCAATCTGCAGAGGCAGCCAGATGGTCACATGATTCGCTACTCTGCTGCACCTTATGGGCAATGCATTGCATTCCACAACTCTGATTTCCAGACCTCTTACTCCCCATTCATGTGGATGGAATCCCTGATTGTTGACACCACATGGTCCTCCTGCCTGGGGCTGTGCTGGTGCCAGGTCTCAGCATGCCAGCGCCCTGGGCATTCCTTCCTTGGCCAGCTGCAGAGCTGTTGCACTGAGGTGCTCAGCTAATGGTGAAGTTGATTTCTCACACCTTCCAAGCGAAATCTTCTCACTGAGGTAAGAACACTGGAACTAGGAGCAGGGGTAAGACGTTCATTTCCTCAAGCCTGACCAGCCATTTCTTTAATATACTGTACGTTTTTTATTGAAAAAAAGGGAAATGTCTTTTGAGTATTACAACAAATACAAAACAAAACAATTCAAAACAATATAAAGAAACACATTCATTACATAAATAATAACTAACAACTATTCAATCATGTCAGTAATAATAATAATAATAATGCAGCTCAGTAAAACAAAGTAATAGCCCTCAACCATTGGGAGCATACATTTATACATATTCATTTGTTTGTAATTCTTCCTCTCTGGATACCAGATTCATTAAACAGAATCATTATGGCTTTTTAAAGGCACTTATTAGTGTGACAAACAAATCTGTACCCAAGTAGTCCAAAAAGGGCTGCCATATCTTACAGAAATTCTCAGTTTTATGGTGCAACATACTTGTAAGAAAGTCCAAAGGGATGTGTTACATAACTATTTAGGCAAGCCCTAAAAATCCGGGAATCCCATCTTCCCCAGCTGAAAACTCAGAATACTAACTATGGGTGTAAAAAGTTATGTTTTGGCAATATTGCCCTCACTCTGATGCATTGGCCTCCATGCTTTAACAGTATTAATAACTATTGGGCTATGGCAATGTTCTTTAACTGTCCACAGTTTGTCCAAGAACAGTAAGCTAGTAAGGGGCATCTTGACTGAGAAGCTTCAATGTCTAACCATAGTGAATGAGGGTCCCCCGGGCCCAGACATTCATGTCTGTGGTCAGCAAGACTTTGGAAAGAATCCTGAGGGATAGGATTTATGACTATTTGGAAAAATAGGTGATTAAATGCAGTCAGCGTGGCTTTGTGAGGGGCAGGTCATGCCTCATAAATCTTATTGAGTTCTTTGAGGAGGTGATGAGACAAGTTGACGAAGGTCAAGCAGTGGATGTGGTGTATGTGGACTTCAGCAAGGCATTTGATAAGGTTCCCCAAGGTAGGCTCAATCATAAAGTGAGGAGATATGGGATACAGGGAGATTTGGCTGTATGGATTCGGAATTGGTTGGCTGACAGAAAGTAGAGAGTGGTTGTAGATGGAAAATATTCTGCCTAGAGGTCAGTGGTGAGTGGTGTCCCGCAGAGGCTCTGTTCTTGGGCCTCTGCTCTTTGTAGTTTTTATAAATGACTTGGATGAAGAGGTTGAGGGGTGGGTTAGTAATTTTGCCAATGACACAAAGTTGGAGGTGCCATTGATAGTATTGTGGACTATTGCAGGCTGCAGCTTGACATAGACAGGATGCAGAGCTGGGCTGAGATGGAGTTCAAACTGGATAAATATGAAGTGATTCATTTTGGAAGGTTGAACTTGAATGCTGAATATAGGATTAAAGACAGGATTCTTGGCACTGTGGAGGAGCAGAAGGATCTTGGTGTTCAAGTACATAGATCCCTCAAAGTTGCCACCCAAATGGATAGGGTTGTTAAGAAAGCATATGGTGTTTTGGCTTTCATTAACAGGGGGATCGAGTTTAAGAGCCGTGAGGTTTTGCTGCAGCTCTACAAGACCCTGGTGAGACCACACTTGGAATATTGTGTCCAGTTCTGGTCGCCCTATTATAGGAAAGATATGGAGGCTTTGGAGAGGGTGCAAAGAAGATTTACCAGGATGCTGCCTGTACTGGAGGGCTTGTCTTATGAAGAGAGGTTGACTAAACTTGGACATTTCTCACTGGAGAGGAGCACGAGAGATGACCTAATCAAGGAATACATGTAATGAGAGGCATGAATAGAGTCAATAGTCAGAGACCTTTCCCCAGGGTAGGATTGACTGGCACAGGAGGTCATAGTTTTGAGATATTAGCAGGAAAGTATTGAGGAGACGTCAGAGGCAAGTTCTTTATGCAGAGATTTGTGAATGCATGGAATGTGTTGCCAGTGTTGGTGGTGGAAACAGTCAATAGGGATATTTGAGCGACTGCTGGACATGCACATAAACAGCAGTGAATTAAGGGGTGCATAGGTTAGATTATTTTATTTTAGATTAGGAATAATCCTCGACACAACATCGTTGGCTGAAGGGCCTGTTCTGTGCTGCACTTTTCTATGTTCTCTATGTTCTATGTAAGATAACAACAAGCTTAATTGATACCTTTTAATATCTGGGAGATTCACTCCTCCTGGGCTGTGGGGTAATTGCAATTGCCAGATGAAAGAACTGAACCAGCCTTTCAGTCTCCTAAATGTTTACTTAGTAAAGATCAAAGGAAGCATTCATATAGGATACAGCAGGCAGGGGAGAATGTTCATTTAATGAGGGCTATCCGACCTAACCATGAGATCGGAAGTGCCTCCCATCTTCGAAGGATTTGTTTGATTCTGTCGAATAAATGGGCAAAATTGTTTTTAAATAGCTGATCAAAGACGGGAGTAATGAACATATCTAAGTAGTGAAAACCCTCCTGTGACCATTTAAAGGGAAATCGAGATTCACCCTCAGGACCAATCGTTTTCGGTAGACCACCCATGGGCATGGCCACCAATTTTGCAAAAGTGATCTTGTAACCCAAAAAGCCGCCAAACAAATTAATGCATTGTACCAGATGAAGTAGCGAAACTGTTGGGTTTGACAAAAAGACAAAAATGTCATCTGCAGACAATGCAATCTTACGTGAATTTGTCCCCACTTCTGGAGTAGATATGAGATCCCAAGTATTGCCAATGCCAACGATTCAATCATCAATGTGAAAAGCAACAGTAATAGGAGACAGCCATGTCGAGTGCCCTTCAGAATATTAAAATTGCTTGATCGCACACCATTGGTGACAATCACGGCAAAAGGGTCACTATAAAGAACCTTTACCCATCTGATAAAACCTCACCCAAGCCAAGATGCTTGAAAGTATAAAAAAGATATGGCCATTTGACCCAGTCAAATGCCTTCTCCGCGTCTAGAGAGATCACTAATTCCTGTACTGACCATTGTTGACATACATGGATCATGTTAAGTAACCTCTTGACATTATTAGACGATCTGTGACCTTTTATAAAACCCATCTGATCCTCCTTAAATATGGAGGGCAGCGCAATTTCTAGTCTCAGTGCAAGAGTCTTAGCTATGATTTTCAAATCGACATTGATTTAGAAAAAGAAGGAAGCATATGTAAGGTATAGACAGGATAGATCATATGAATCCTTAGAAGAGTATAAAGGATGTAGGAGTATACTTAAGAGGGAAATCAGGAAGGCAAAAGGGGACATGGGATAGCTTTGGTAAATAGAATTAAGGAGAATCCAAAGTGTTTTTACAAATACATTAAGAACAAAAGGGTAACTAAGGAGAGAATAGGGCCCCTCAAAGATCAGAAAGGCAGCCTTTATGTGGAGCCACAGAAAATGGGGGAAGATACTAAATGAGTATTTTGCATCAATATTTACTATGGAAACGGATATGGAAGACATAGACTGTAGGGAAATAGATGGTGCCATTTTGCAAAATGTGCATATTACAGAGGAGGAAATGCTGGATATCTTGAAACATAAAAGTGGATAAATTCCCAGAACCTGATCAGGTGTGCCATAGAACTCTGTGGGAAGCTAGAGTAGTGATTGCTGGGCCTTTTGTTGAGATATTTGTATCATCGATAGTCACAGGTGAGGTGCTGGAAGACTGGAAGTTGGCTAACGTGGTACCACTGTTTAAGAAGGGTGGTAAGGACAAACCAGGATATTATAGACCAGTGAGCCTGACGTCCGTGGTGGGCAGGCTGTTGCAGGGAATCCTCAGGGACAGGATGTACATGTATTTGGAAAGGCAAGGACTGATTAGGGATAGTCAACATGGTTTTGTGCATGGGAAATCATATCTCACAAACCTGATTGAGTCTTTTGAGGAAGAAACAAAGAGGATTGATGGGGGCAGAGGGATAGATGTGATCTATGTGTAGACTTCAGTAAGGCTTTCGACAAGGTTCCCCATGGGAGACTGATTAGCAAGGTTAGATCTCATGGAATACAGGGAGAACTAGCCATTTTTTAAAGAACTGGCTCAAAAGTAGAAGACAGAGGGTGGTGGCGGAGGGTTGTTTTTCAGAGCTGAAAAATGTGTTGCTGGAAAAGCACAGCAGGTCAGGCAGCATCCAAGGAGAAGGAGAATCGTCGTATCGGGCATAAGCCCTTCTTCAGGAGACCTAAGGGCAACTTTTTCACACAGAGAGTGGTATGTGTATGGAATGAGCAGCCAGACAAAGAGGTGGAGGCTGGTACAATTGCAACATTTAAGAGGCATTTGGATGGGTATATGAATAGGAAGGGTTTGGAGGGATATAGGCCGGATGCTGGCAGATGGGACTAGATTGGGTTGGGATATCTGGTCGACATGAACGGGTTGGACCGAAGGGTCTGTTTCCATGCTGTACATCTCTATGACTCTATTCAGGAGTGAGGTGGACCTATAGGAAGCACAGTTCTATAAGGCCTTCCCTTTTTTAACGATAAGAGAAATGTTTGCTCCCTTAAAGATAGCAAGAGAAGGCCACGACTGAGTGAATCGTTAAAATACTAAGCATCGGTCCTGACAGTATATTTGTACATTCCTTTGAAAATCCACTGGGAATTCTGTCAGGACTAGGTACCTTTCCATTCTGGAGCTGCCTCACAGCCTCCTGCACCTCTTGCGCTGACAGTGGAGCATTAAGGAGAGACTCTTGCTCAGTAGGTCACACCTGGGGGTTCAAATTCTTAAAAAAAGACTCCATCCTAGCTTGCTCATCCTCACAACATTCAGACTGATATAATTTGGAGTAAAATTTCTGAAATGCCACGTTAATCTTCTTAGAATAATGGGTTAAATTTCCAGTATCTTCCCTGATTGAGGTAATGGCTTGGGGAGCACTCCTCTTCCTGGCAAGATACGCTAAGTACTTGCCCAGTTTGTCTCCATGCTCAAACAACATTAGTTTTACAAATGTAAGCTCCTTCTTAGCTATCTATGTGAACCTGGAGTTTAGTGTGGACCGAAGCGCTGTGATCCTCTGTAATTTAGCCAGCGAGGGCTAAATTACAAAGTTACAAATGATCAGCCGTGTTTTGAGCAAGCGTTACTGCTCACCCTTCTCCCGTTTACTGGCAGAATAGGAAATAACTTACACCCTAGCATAGGCTTTGGCAGTTTCCCAGAGAGTGGCTGGATTACTGGCCAAGTCTGAATTAATGTCTAAAAGAAATCCCTGAATTCAGTGGAAAAGAATTCGGTAAACGTGCTATCCTTAAGGATGAAGGGATCCAGTCGCCAGTGCCTCAAAAAATCATTGTATCCTTACTTTTGATCATTAGATACAGAAATAGCGTGATTAGAAATAGTGATATTACCAATTGTACATGACACCACTAAGCCCAAATATGCTGCGGGAGTCAAAATGAGGTGAATTCTGGTATGGCATTTGTGTGGATTGGAGAAAAATGTAAATTCCTTGCCAGTTGGGGTGAAGGTGCCTCCAAACATCTGCCAGTCCTAGTTCAACACACAAATCCCCTACTTGCTTAGATTGTGAAGAAGATATTGAGGGGCCTTTGAGCAATCAGCCTACCACAGGATCTATCAGCCAATTAAAATCCGCCCCGATGATAATATGCTGAGATGCGCGCATAACCACTTTAGAAAGTGCATCTACAAGGTACTTGAGGGGGTGGGCCAGGGGACAGTAGACATTTAAGATCCCATATTCTTCCCTATTTTTCAAAGCTTTAAGGATTAATACATTCTAACAACTTAAATGGGAGATTCTTCCTAACAAGTATGACCACTCCACTACTCCTAGTACTAAAAGATGAGAAATAAACTTGGTTATATCCATTCTGTTGCAGTTTCAAATGTTCTGCATCATCTAGGTGTGTCTCTTGCAATAGACTGGAGAGTACCTTCTTCCTCTTGACCAGCAAGTGACTCCCCTTAATGTTCCAGGTACATCATTTGAACACATCCTTAGCCATAATATTCTATAGCACCATTTAGACTCCAGTGAGGAAGAAATCAAATTACGAATCGCTGAGCTTCAGTACAAAAACTAAAACAGCTATTTCTAACAAACCCACAAAACTTGCAAAGACTATGTACATCAAAAATGGAAAAGCAAAGAAGCACCAAAGGCACTGATTAGAAGAAGTTATCTCCCATCCAAAGGGGGTACCTACACACCCCAAAACCCGACCAACTATCCTGATAACTCCTCCTAGCTGGGGTTGTGCCACAACACAGATAACCCAGAATAAAGTAGCAAAAGAAGAAAGCAAAAGGCAAGATTAGTAATATACACCAATAAGTTAAAAGTAAATATGTCACCCATTCCCTGGTATAACTTAGAAATTAAAGGTAAATACTCTAACCATCCCAAGCATAATTTAACGCAACTTATTGCCAACAAAAGGAGACTCCACCAAGTCCTCCCTAAAGGTCAAACCCGAGCAACTTTATTATCTGTACCTATTCAATCATCCCGCTTAAGTTAGCATGTCCACAAAGTTCCTTGCTTTCTCTGGTCAGTCAAATAAATGTACAGAAGCACCGCTATATATCTTAGAGAGTACTGAATCCCAAGCTTTCTCAATCTCTTCTTGATGCCATCGTAGGATTTCCTTTTCTGGCTCAATGCCGCTGAAAGGTCTTGGAGAAGCATGACGCTGAAGTCCTGGCACACCAATGCCCTCAGATCCTTCCCTTGGGCTCTGGAAGCTTCCATGACTCTCTGATTGACTTTATAATGATGGAACCATACCAGGACAGGGCAAGGGCGTTGGTCAATACTTGGCCTCCTTGCCGTGACCCGATGGGGCTCTCTCAATCTTTACCCTTCCCTTTTCAACCTCCAAGCTAAGGAATTCCGACAACCACTTCACAAAGAATTCCACTGACCACTCAACTTCCATCCCCTCCGGCAAACCAACAACACGAAGATTCTTCCTTCTGCCCCAGTTCTCAAGATCATCCACCAGATCCAGCAAGCCACAGACCGGTACTTCCAGAGATTCAATCTGAGTCTTAGATGAATCAGCCTCAGCTTCCACCCCTGTGACTCTGCGTTCAAACTCATCAGTCTTTTACCTCAGGTCTTCCAGCTGCTGTTCATGCCTTTGCAGCATAGTAGAGACTAGTGTCAGCTTTTCCTCGATTTTTTTTCTTTGATCTGCTTTCCCAGGACTTGTGTGATTTGGTGAACTCCTCAACCGAGGCCTGGTGAGTAAGCAAGCTGCCGCCTCGGTGGATTGAGCCGTGGCCCCTGCCCCAGGCAAACTCCCTCTTTTCATCAGCATTCTCCCGCAGTGAAAAAAAGGTAAGTGAAATTTTCAAGTTCTGTACCTCTTTTACCATTTTGTTGTTTACAGTGACTTGGATGGGACATGTTCTAGCTCTGTCCTGCCAATGGACGAGTGCGGAGCCTAGCAACGCAATCCTCTTAGATCGCTGCCATCTTGGATCCCTGACCTGCCATTTAACACATCTGTTGCAAGCCTCAACCTCTTTTTCATATCAGCTTCTCATAATTATCACCTCCTCAATATTTCAAAAATCTATCTATCTCCTTTTTAAATACTTTCAATGATCCATCCTCTACAACTCCCAAGGCTAGATAAATCCAGAGATTCAAGACCTTCTGAGAGAAGAAACTTCTTTGCACCTCAGTTTTAAATGAATGTCCCTCATTCTGTTACTATGTTTGAAATTCCCCTACTAGTTGGAGATTCCATCCTCTCAACAGTATCAGTATGTGACCGAGGTGGTGAGAGTTGCAGGAGGCAGCCTTGCCGATGCTTCCTCTGAGGGCTTGGTACACTTGACCACAGAAGTTGAGGAGATGGCATTTCAGGGAGATGTAGACATGCTAGTGGTAACTGCAAGACAAAAAAGGGAGAAGTGGTGTGCAATGAATAACACTAACTGTGAAATTAATGGGAGAGAAACAGTTGAATGAAGAGTGACACTTACTCAGTTGGCAGGACATGGATGTCTCAGCATCTCTACAGGAACAGTCACATCTTCTCCTGCAAGGGTCAATTTCTCTCCTGTTCTGAGGTGAGGCCCCTAATGTCAGCCACACTCCCACCTGTACAGGCTTTTGCTGCCCTGTTAGGGGCTGTTTTCTCCTGTAATGAGAGAAGTGCAGGGACTGAGTGAGATGAAAGTGGTTGGCATGGCTGTTAGTGCAGGTCAGTTAAAGGTAGTGAGATATTCCAAGGGAGTTAGAAGGCAGCACAGACACCATGCTCCATTACTAGTGTGGAAGAATGAGGTTATTGTGAGAGGGAGTTGCAGGAAGAGTGAGAGTAGTAGAGCATGAGCCTTGGTGACAGGTCAATGCATTTGTGGACATAAACTGAATGTAAGGTGGGAGAGGAGTGTTGCACTTACCCTGGCACAATGGAGAAGGTGCTGCTAGCAGTTCCTCTGCACTGTGGAAATGGCACTGACTTGACTGGTGACCTTGGATCATCTTACCATCTTCTGGTGTCATTACCTCCCTCTGTCCGTCCTCCTAGTACTTGGGCAAGGCCTCCAGGTTCTGTCAAGATATTGCGGTGTCATCTTTCACTCCTCCTACTTCTCCAGATTCTGTCCATCAATGAGCCGAGCAGCTTTGGAATGTCTGTGCTTATTTAGGAACAAGGTGAATTTTTAAAAATGGCACAACCATAAAGGATACTAGCATTTTGGAGAATATCCACTGAGTGGCAAATTGTTCTGGGGCTGGTTCAGACATAAGGGACACATGGGATGGTGCATTTTATTAATGAGATGGATTTGGTGAAATATTGTGAGAAAATTCATTAGGCTTCTCAGTGGAAATTGCTCCAAAAAACTTGAAGCACCTTGGACTTGACAAAAACAATGTTAAGATTCCGCCCTTGGTAACTTTCCAATATCATTAGAAAAAGAAAAAAAAGTCAATACCAGTCGTGGGTAACACGCTCATCTCTGAGTCTGAAGGTTATATATTCAATTTCTACCCCGTAGACCTGAGCTCAGAATTGAGGCTGGCACATCCACTGTGATATTAAACATACATTGCAGCAATGGATGAGAGTTATGTCTGTTTTCCAAGGGTGGACATAAAAGATCAATGGCACTATTTCGTGAAGAGCAGAAAAGTTCTTCTTGTCCTTCAACAAACATTAACTTCTAAAACAATATCTCTATTTATGGAGATACTTATCATTTACTTCAGTCATTTATGGGATTATGCTGTGTGCAATCTACATGCTGCATTTCCACACTTCAAATGTTTTTTTCATTAGCTGTGAAGTATTTTGGGACATCCTGAAGTCATATATTGTATTCCAGAAATGAAGTCTATTTATTTAGCTCCCAACTGGACATTTGAAAAACATTTAGCAGAACTGTGGCATTTAAATTGTTCACTTTTCTACATCATGTGGATGGCAACTTCCTAGTGAGACATCCACTAGGAAATATATCTCTTTCCTAGTGAAATATATCTCTTGTAATTCAGGTGGTTCAGCTCTTCCCACACTGGCTGTGGTTACCATGAAGAATTCTCCTTCTCAACCTCTCCCCTTGCCTGAAGTATTGTGACCACCTGTCATCAACTGTCATCTCCCTCTAATGAGAGAGCAGCCCTTGGGTCTGATAAGACTATGGCGACTTTACCTTACAGGTCTACAACCCTCTTAATCCAAATGACTATTTGTACAATCGTTAGATAATTCCACTCCATTAGCAGTATTGTAGCTCCCTCCAGAGGTGAGAACAAAAACAGTTAAGATCAATGTCTATTCAATATGTAATCTGTAATGACAGGTTTCTTATTTAATTTTATAACTTGGATTTGATGCACAACAAGTCAAGGGATTCTTATGTCAGGAAGAGGACAGCTGGTATTCTGGTCGTCTTCAAAGCATTATGCTATTACAAAGTAAATAGCACAGAAATAAACCATTTTGGTCCAAGTGATCCATTCCAGCATTTTTGTACTATTTAAGCCTTCTTCCACCTCTCTTTATTTCACCCTGTCTGCTAGCCAGACCCATGTGAAGATGTTTTTAAAAATATATTATTGAAAAAACCTATTCTCTTCCATTCTATTCATATCAACCACTTCCAGTTTTCTGGGTGAAGGAATTTCTCCTGAACCTATTATTGGATTTACTATTGACTAGATTTATCTTAAAGACTAGTTCTGGTCTTGCCCAGAAGTGAAAACATCTTTTCTACGTTCACCCTATGAAACTCTTCACAATTTTAAGGACCTCGATCAGTTTATCTCTCACTTTTCCCTCATGACTGAAAGGAGCCTCATGACTGTAGCAATGATTAGGTACAAAACACACTTTATTCTCCACCAGCAGAAGGGTCTTTGACCTAGCAATTAAACAGCACGCTCTACTAATACATTAAACCTTCATCCATCAAAGGTCTAAACTTTCTTCGAGAGATTATTTATAAATTTGAACGACTTAGCATTTAGAAAGGCAGTGGAGTATCCAACCTCATGACCATAGAATGATTGCCGTAAAAACCCATCTGGTTCACTCTTGCCCTTTAGGAAAGAAATCTACTATCCTTACCCTATCAGCCTCCATGAGACTCCAGACCCACAACAATGTTGTTGACTCTTAACTGCCCTCTGAGATGGCCTAGAGGGCCACTTAATTCAAGGGCAAATCTGGACAGACAACAAATGCCAGCCTTGCCCATGATGCCCACATCTCATGCATGAATGAAAGAAAATCGAGAGCTTTTGCCAAGGAGGCAAGTATACATATCAGATAAATACTGTAAAAACCCCTTTAACACCAGAATTCAGAACCAATTTCTGCTCATCAGGGTATCTTGGATGATAGGGCATAATCTAAAACGTAATGTCAGAGCTTTCAGAATTAACATTACGAACAAAAAGTATGGACAAGAAGTCTGATAGATTTTTGAACTCTCTTCCACAAACAATGATATCTTAGGTGTTAAATCAATTTTTAATTGTAACTGTGATTGATAGATTTTTGCTAACTAAAAATATCAGGAGTTATGGGGACAAGATGGATATTTAGGGTTTGGCCAAAAATCAGCCATGATCACACTGAATGACAAAAACAAGCTCAGAACGCAAGATGGCTTCTTAGGTCTCTATGTGAGTATGCCAGATAGAATTTTTTTTAGTTATAAAGCCAATCTGGGCTGAATCCAAACAAGAGATCCGAAAAGTAAAGAGCTTTCACAGAGAATTGTTAAAGATAGAGAATGCACATATGGATGTAATTGGATTTCATGGAATATTTCAAAGGCAATTGATTTGTACCTATATTTGTAGAGGACAAATGTTCAGGTATGTGGGGTTAAAGATAGAGTGAGCCAGGTAACTTGGACATTTTATGAGAGTTCACTATTTCTGATACAAGTAACAACTGGATTTTGTAGCTGTTGGGAGTTGTGAAGGAGAGGCAGTGTCTATGCAGGTAAGTATTGCAATTTTGCTGATACAAAATTGGGATGATGAGGTCTGAGAGGTTAAAAAGCTTTTGAGAGAATCAGGAAGATCGGATAGAAAGATGCAAGGAAAACAAATTTCAAGTAAGGGAAAGGTGAATGAATAACTCAGATTTAATTCAAGCAGAGGGTAGAGAACATTTACAACAGGGAGACAGGAAGTGCAAAAAAGTTGATGGAGAATTGGGTGTTTTAAAGAGTGGGTGACTAGGGTTGAATACAAGTTCAAGTCCCATTCTAGGACATAATGGTCAAGGAAGAGTCATGTGATGAAAAGAAATTGGAGCCTCTACAATCACAATCCATACCTCCAGCATATAAAAATGCATTTTGCCACACAATTTGAACTCCTTTGGGGAGGATAGATTATTTGGATAGCTGGTTTAAATCAGATCAATGCCAAAGTCACTATTCATGCTGAAGATTGTGATGCATTTAGCAAGAACTCACAGAGAATGCTTTCACTGTATTTACATATTACAAATTGCTCCATAACATTGTTATCAAACAGAATTTGGTACAGAGTCACGTGAGGCAGGATCAAAAGCATTGGCAAATGGATTTCACCAGAAGGAAAGTGAAGGAGGAACTGTTTAGGGAAAGAATTGCAGATCTTGAAGCCAAGACAGAACAGCCACCCATATTGGGGTGATTAACATTGGGAAGATGTGAGAATTGGAGGAACACAGAATTTCACAAGGTTATAGATTGTTGCAGAGGTAAGAAATGAGTGAGGGTGACCAGGTTTTGAAGAGATTTTTAAAGAGAATTTTAGAATTGAAATGTTGCAGTCTGGTAACAACAGTAGATCAGCAATCACAGGCGCGATGAGCGAATGGAATTTGGTGCAACTTAGGTTACAGGGAGCAGGATTTTGGATGAGTGAAAGACCATTGTTATAGTCGGGTGTTCCCTCTGGATCTGACAATTGTGTTTCACGCTGTAGGTTAAAAAATCCTTTTGTCTCAATCATTTGTTTTACCTAAGGTAACTCCAGAGGTCACTGAACTATGTCAAGCCACTAGGCAGCAGTGCTCAATTGCTGTTCTCCAAACTCTGTTATTGCTTCTCAAACAAATTAAACACCAACTACATCATTGAGCTAAGCAGTTTACAGAAACAGTAGGCCCCATCGCTCTGATTGACATTTTAAGTTGATTGCTCAATTTCCTTTTTTTTGTTGCAGTGGCATCCCTTTCGACAGGTGGCATTTCTTAGGTCTCACTGATATTTGACTGAAGACTTGTCATCACTGATCCACACTGAAGAGAGGGACAGGGTACAGCTGTTGCCCTGGTAACGGGATGGCATCCCGACCCGTGGCGCACGCGCAGCCGAGGTCACGTGGCGGGTCCACGTGGACCCGTGCGGTGATCACGTGGCCGGTCCGCCGGCTGCAAGATGGAGGATAGTAACCAGCTTCAGGTCGCACGCTCGGAGGGTGAACTGTTACAGTGCCAGGTTCGAGCATTGAGGGCTGAGCTCCGCAATCTAAGGTATTCAGGCGGCAGCACTGCGGTATCTATCGGTGACAGCGACACAAAGCTGTGTTTGTCATTCCTGGTTAATCTCAGGGAAAGAGAGTGACTTGCATTTCGATAGCGCCTATCACATCCTCAGGCGATCGGCAGCTAATGAATGCTGTTAACAGTGGACTAAGCACCACGACAGCAGGATTCCACAAACTGCAACATGATTTTTTTTTGTGATCCATGGGGTGAATTCGGGGGTGAGTATTAGTCAAAACAGGCTTGTGTTCGAGGCTCTGGACAGAACTTTTGAATTTGCAGCCTCCTGATTGAGGTAAGAGCATTCTGTGCCCATGAGTCATTATGGAATGGAAGTTGGTTTGAGTGTGTACAGGAGAGTGCAATTTACAAGCAGGATTTAGTAATTTGGTGATAAATCCATGTGTTTTTTCCCCCCTGGATTTGCAGATTAGCTTGCTACTTAATAGTGAGAGGATTGAAGTACATGTGATTATACAAAGCTTCAGTCAGAAGTCACAATAATAGGTTATAGTTCAACCAATTTATTCAAAAATACAAGATTTCAGATCACCTGACAAAGCAGCAGCACTTCCAAAGCTTGTGATTTCAAATAAACCTGTTGGGACTATAACCTGGTGTCACATGTACCCAATCACACACTGGGTCCTCTGCATCACAGGGCCTTAATGAAACCACACCTAGAATATTATGGGCAATTTTCTTCTTATCTGAAGAAGGCTTTTCTTGCTATTGAGTGAGTGTAATGAAGGTTTACCAGGCTGATTGTGGGACTGATGTAGGAGAAGTTGAATCCCTCTGTGTTATATTTGCTGCAGCTCAGAAAAAATTGGGGTATCTCAAAAATATTTAAGAACTTAACCAGACTAGACAGGGTTGATTGCAGGATGGATAGTCTTGATGGTGGGAAGTCCAGAACCTGGGGTCATAGTATAAGAATATGGGGTAAACTATTTAGGACTGAGTGTGAGGCTTTTTTTGTCCAGAGAGTGGTGAGCCTGTGGAATGTTTTAAAAAAAATCATTCGCAGGATGTGAGCATTGCTGGATAGGCCAGTATTTATTGCCTGTCCCTAATTACCCAGAACATAGTTAAGAGTCAAAAACATTGCTGTGGGTCTGGAGTCTGACTAGGTGAGGGTGACAAATTTCTTTCCCTAAATGGCATTAGTTGGATGTTTGCTATCAATGTGCTTTAAAGCACCTTACATAATTTTGGATGGACAAATACTATGAAACCTAGAACACCGCTGCAATTTGCACAAAAAGCAAGCTCGCGGAAATAGTGATAAGTGGATAATCTGTTGCTTGAGGGATAAATGGTGGCTAGAATACCAGTAAGAACGTTTTGCTCTTCCTCAAAACATCATGACATCTCTTCCACCCACACAAGGCAGCAGCTAGGGCCTCTGTTCAGTCTCAAATGAAAGATGTTTGTGCAATGCTGAACATACAGCACCAAAAGAATTGGGTCAGTTAAAGTGATGAAGAAACAAAGGCCAATACAGATTTAGATAGAAAAGAGGAAGAATAGGCCACCTTGCCTTTTGAGTCTGCTCGCCAGCAGGTGGTGTAGTATGTGCGCATGTGCAGGAACACAGTGCAGTGTGACTGCCCAGCAGCAGAGTGGTCACAGCAGCTGGCTTTTAGCTGTATGGCAATGCTAATATAATCACACTGTGATGGTACACATTGCTTCTGATCAGATTTGCTATTTTGGCAATTAGAGACTTTCTCCCATATTCTGGAGTGTATTAGTGCAAGAAATGGATGAAGTAACATGGGAAGTTGGTTGTTGCTTCTAAAATCTAATTTCCACAAAATGCCACTGCTGATATACTATGCATAGAACGTGGTGATGTCACAGTGCATGTGCAGACATTTCCTGAAGCCTGTCATGGCCAGTTGACTCTGCTGACCCTGTCAGCACATGTGCTGGTGACCATTTTATTGTCCATCTTGGCATCCAGAGTAATGACTCAATTTTTTTTATTTCATTTTCTTTCAAATGTACTGTTTGCTGCTCCATGAAAATTCATGTGTTTTAATTTCTCTGCATTACACTGGCTTTGTCTTCCAGACAGTTATCAATTTAAAGCCCTCACCATGTTTAAATTCTTCTAAGGTGCCTCACCTATCTATCTTTGTAATAAATTTCAGTTTTCGAAGCCTTCTCGAACTATGTTCCTCTATATTTAGATTCTCGTCCATCGCCCACATTCTTTTTCTAAAAATATACTTGAGGAACAGCATTTCAAAGTGGAAAATTACAAAAAATGCTATTCAAATAAACTTTTCCACCTCCACCCAATAATCCACTTGAGGTGCCTTTAATAGAATGTACTACTACTGATGTTTACAATTTACAACTTAGCTAAAGATCCACAGATTCTAACCACTTGGTTTATTATGTACTGTCTTAGGCAATTGTAGCCATGTCTTCAGCTGTTTAGATCTTACACTGTAGAATAACCATCGTAAAAACTTTCTGCCTCTCCTTTTAAAACCCACCTCAACTCTTTGTAATATTGCCTTTGGGCTCAGATAGCTTTTGTTTGATATACATGATTATAAAACATTTGCCAGTATTCTAAGGACATGGCATACAATCAGGAGTATTTATGTATGTGGATGAGTTAGTTTGAAGCCATAGGAGTATTGAGGAATTTCTTACAACATTATAGGCTGATCTGTTGAAGGGCAAAGTATTATTGAAAATACTCCTTGTGTACTGAAATGCACACTCAAAACAATACAATTTCACTGTAGCTCTGCTAGCTATACAGTACCCAGGGAATGGCTAGTTCCCAATTGTTCCAAAGTCATGCATTTCATTGGATAAGTGCAACTACTTTGAAATGTCTTGTGTCTTTGTATCTATATCCTTTTTTGGGAAAGTGGGAAGAGCAATAAAACATTGCTGATTTGTAATTTTAAATGTGCACTGTTAGGCAACAAGTCACCAAAGCTGGCCATGTCCATAAGAAATCTATTGAGGACCTGTATTCCTTTCTGAATGTCTTGAAAAAGGACTCCAACCAGGATTGTTTACCTATCAAACATCGAGATGATAGCGTACCCCTCTCTTTGGAGAAAGGTATGAAATTCTAGTTCAATTTATTGCATATTCTACCTTGGCTCTTCAATAAACTCTGTTTGATGTCTGCACCTTGTATGAACCCTGTAGTCCCTATTGACTAGATTTGAATTTATTGTTTAGGTAAATAGATTGGCAAAGTAATGAATCCATGTAGTGAGATTGGCTTACCTTGGATATAAGAACAAATTATTGGAAGTGTATTTTGATCTCAGAACCAAGGCCTATTGGTTGAAGAACTACCTCAATTCCATGTTTAGATCCTAGAGGAAGAATTTAGAAATAAAAGAAAATTGGGAGAAGATTTTAACCTACGTGCTTGTGGACAAGCATCCGAAGGACAAATTCAGGAATCCTGAGGGACAGGATGTACATGTATTTGGAAAGGCAAGGACTGATTCGGGATAGTTAACACTGCTTTGTGCATGGGAAATAATGTCTCACAAACTTGATTGAGTTTTGTGAAGAAGTAACAAAGAAGATTGATGGCAGAGCAGTAGATGTGATTTATATGGACTTCAGTAAGGTGTTCGACAAGGTTCCCATGGGAAACTGATTAGCAAGGTTAGATCTCATGGAATACAGGGAGAACTAGCTATTTGGATACAGAACTGGCTCAAAGGTAGAAGACAGAGGGTGGTGGAGGGTTGTTTTTCAGACTGGAGGCCTGTGACCAGTGGAGTGCCACAAGGATCAGTGCTGGGTCCTCTACTTTTTGCCATTTACATAAATGATTTGGATGCGAGTGTAAGAGCTACAGTTAGTAAGTTTGCAGATGACACCAACATTGGAGGTGCAGTGGACAGTGAAAAAATGTGTTGCTGGAAAAGCGCAGTAGGTCAGGCAGCATCCAAGGAACAGGAAATTCGACGTTTCGGGCATAAGCCCTTCATCAACGAAAAGGGTTACCTCAGATTACAGCAGGATCTGGACCAGATGGGCCAATGGGCTGAGAAGTGGCAGATGGAGTTTAATGCAGATAAATGCAAGGTGCCACGTTTTCGGAAAGCAAATCTTAGCAGGGTATATACACTTAATGGTAAGGTCCTAGGGAGTGTTGCTGAACAAAGAGACTTTGGAGTGCAGGTTCATAGCTCCTTGAAAGTGGAGTCGCAGGTAGGATAGTGAAGAAGGTGTTTGGTATGCTTTCCTTTATTGGTCAGAGTATTGAGTACAGGAGTTGGAGGTCATGTTGCGGCTGTACAGGACATTGGTTAGGCCACTTGGGATATTGCATGCAATTCTGGTCTCCTTCCTATCGGAAAGATGTTGTGAAACTTGAATGGGTTCAGAAAAGATTTACAAGGATGTTGCCTGGGTTGGAGGATCTGAGCTACAGGGAGAGGCTGAACAGACTTGGGGTGTTTTCCCTGGACTGTTGGAGATTGAAGGGTGACCTTATAGAGGTTTACAAAATTGAGGGGCATGGATTGGATAAATAGACAAAGTTTTTTTTCCATGGGGTCGGGGAGTCGAGAACTAGAGGGCATAGGTTTAGGGTGAGAGGGGAAAGATATAAAAGAGACCTAAGGGGCAACGTTTTCACACAGGTGGTGCATGTATGGAATGAGCTGCCAGAGGGATGTGGTGGAGGCTGGTACAGTTGCAACATTGAAGAGGTTTGGATGGGTATATGAATAGGAAGGGTTTGGAGGGATATAGTCCAGGTGCTGGCAGGTGGGACTAGATTAGGTTGGAATATCTGGTCGGCATGGATGAGTTGGACTGAAGGTTGTTTCCATGCTGTACATCTCTATGACTCTGTGATATTTTCAAAAGGTAATTTTAAAAAATTGAAAGCATGGTGTATTCTTTTGAGACTGCAATGAATGCACTTTGTTTGGAGCCACACATTGGCACTTATAGATTTTAAATGATTAGTCAAGTCCTGGCTTAAGAGTATAAGTCCTTGCATTAAGATCTTCCCTGCCACCCACTATCCTCCTGATTGTAAATAACATAGATTCTCTGTTGCCCTGCTATAATTTATATATTGTATGAAATTTAAGAATTACATATGTTTTTAAAGGAAACATTCAAACAGTACCCATTGGATATATTGAATCCTGCTTCACTGCAAAAAATGGCACCCCACGACAACCAACTATATGTAGTTTGTCCCGTGCACGACTTAAAATTAGCAAGATAATTTTCAACAATGCGGAGCACTCACTCATGGGCTTGGATCAATTTTCACATGTCTGGTAAGTGGGTTTCTACTCTGGAAGTCATTGTGACCTTTTTTTAATCTTCTCTGACTGATTGATAGAAAAAGACTATGCTATATTGAACTTTCTGTAGCACTATTCTAAAGTAATTCTAACTTGAATTAAATTGTTTTCAATTTCCATAAGAACATTGACATATTTTCTGATGCTAGTTACTGTAGCACTAGATTTACTGAATTTAGCTTAATCAACTGTAATGGGGTTTGAACAATCTCTTGTGCTCTCAGTTGCTAGTCCAGAGCCATAAGCATTATAATCTCTTGAGAAAGCATGGCATAATTGGGTCAGAGAGCACAGTGTGGCTAAAATTTAAGCATTTACTGTGTAAGTGGCTGCACAAGAACATAGGTTTAGTATGTGTTTTATGTATGCTTCAAAAGTACAGACATTGATATAAGTGAATCAGCTCAGATGAATAGATTTCTTTAGAGTAGGGGAGCAATCCTTTTTTGCTTGTAACTATGGCACATGATCAGTTGTGGTCTACACAGCTGTATGTTCTAAAGTAGTCAAATAGAATTTTGTAAAACATCATTAAAGCTACAGTGCAGAAAACGATCACTTGAATCTCCTCTCACATTTCTTCTCACCCAATACACACACCCTTCTTTTCCTTGTTCCATCATGTTTTTATCTAGCTTCCTCTAAATACATCTATTCTGTTCACCTCAATCGCTCCCAATAGTAGCAAGTTCCATATTCTCACCATTCTCTTGGATTTTAATTATTAGTGCTCATTTTATTTCTGACCCTATTTTTGGGTTTGGATTCATCACGTGAAAATCTTTCTTTGTCGAACTTTTTAATGTCTGAAATTAATGAATCACCCCTTGGCTTTCTCTTTATTTTTAAGAGAAAAGCATCACAGCCTGTTCAGCCTTTGCTGATTACTATGTTCTGTCGGTTCTGGTATCATCTTTCTAAATCTGTTACTGTTGTGCAATGCCTCTGTCATTTTTTTTTAACAATATGGACACCTGAAAGCTTTGCACAGCACTACAGATATAATTTGAAAGATTTGATACAGGATTAGCCTAACTTATTTAGTGTTGGACTATATTCTTCTACAAATAACCTTTACTTAATTATCTATTATTTAATATATTTACTAATCCACACAACCACTTTTTGTGATGTATATCTGTAACTTGTAGTGTTCAAGGAGAAATACTCTTTAAAAAAAATAAGCTAATTGCACTTATTTCCTCCTTTGTCCTTTAAATTGGTTTTGTTGCTAGAAGTGATGTTTGTAATCAAGATAACATGCACCTAGGCTGTCAATCACGATCAGTAATAATCTGTTTTATTTGAAATATATTAATTTATAAAATTGCTGAAATTTATTAAAAAGTACGAAAAAGAAAATGAAAACTGGTATAAATATGGTGTCTCTGCTCTCCCAAAGGGAAAAAGTGCTTAGAGGACCTAGGGTAGAGAACTGGCACTGTGGTGTTGCAGTATTATCTCTGACAAGCATTCCCTTTGTGTCCCTCCCCACTAGGAATACAAAATTCATCCTTGGACTAAAGAGAACATAGTTAATCTTGTGAGGCTGTTTGGCATGGAGCTTAGCAGTGAGTCAGCAAATCATTAGATTGTGGTGCTATTTCTGATTGTCATTCTTATCTGGCAGGATTAGTTGTCAGCAGGAGAGCAAAACCATTTCTTGTATTCCTGTACTGCAATAAACTTTTATCTGAAATATATCATTACAGTAAACTTACATTTTTATCTTTAACACCCAAAGTTTTTGGTAAGACCTGTGTGTTAAGATCAAAAGTTCTGTATCTTTTGTGACATAAGCTATTCAATTGATGTGTGGAGCTAACCAGCGAAAGTGTATTATTTTAATGTGGTTTTGGCTGCTTGTGGAGAAATACGGATGGGTTTTTTCCACAGTTGACAAACTTCTTGTAAGTTTACAGGCTATCTGTAAATCTACAAATAGATTTAATTTTAAGTGCCTTAATTAACACTGAAATGTACCGGTTGTAATCACTGATGAGGTGGCCAGATTTAAATAAAACTAGTGTTGTTTTAATACTTTTTCCATAATGTGTAACTGTTTACTGTTCAAAGACACATTCTTAGTTTTCCCAAGGACAATACAATCTAGTTTCTTATTTTTCCTAAGATTCAAGGTTGACCTTGTGCTGAATATGCATATTTTATTAAAATTGTCAAATTTCTAAGTTGTAAATGTATGACAATTGATATATGCAGGATTATCTTTGTTTTTCACAAAAATGGACATCAGTGTTATAAAGCTAAAGTCAAACCTCCGAGACTGAATGGGTTAAAGACTGGAGTCTTTTCTACAAGAAGTCCTCATCGTCCCAATGCGATAGGTTTAACACTGGCAAAGCTGGATAGGATTGAAGGTATGCTGCTTCAAAGATGTTCTCTCGGGCTAAGATCTTTCCTTGGTTGCACCAAAAAATTAGGAATCCAGGCATTTTCCCTCTATATTACACTGAAATATATTAAAACAGAAGTGGCAGTATTACAACTTTTATAGTTTCTGAGATTGGTTTGTATGTAATAGAAACTCCTGCAAAAGTGGTGGATGTGGGTACAATTCAAATGTATAAAAGACATTTGAATAAATACATGAATAGGAAAGTTTTGGAGGGATATGGGCCAGGAGCAGGCAGGTGAGACTGGTTTAGTTTGGGATTATGTTCGGCATTGACTGGTTGGACTGAAGTGTCTGTTTCCATGCTGTATGACTCTAAACACCTATTTGGCATGAGTAATGGACCAAAACTTGGGAAGACTAGAATCTGCCTTTTGACATGGTAGGCTATCCAGTGAACTGTGAACTGAAACATTGCACCTACATTATTCCTAACTCTAACCTTGTCAGCCGACATCTGGATATTGTCCAGAACTTGTCATTCTTGCACATAGACTACTTCAGTGTCTGAGGAGTCATGAATAGTTTGATCATTGTACAATCGTCAGTGAATATCCCCACTTCTGACCTTATGATGGAGGGAAGGTCATTGGTGAAGCAGCTGAAGATGGTTAGGCATAAGGCACTACTCTGAGGAACTCCTGCTCAGATGTCTGGTACTGGAACATTGGAAGTTGAGGGGTGACCTTTATTGAGCATTTGTAAAATGATGAGGGGCATAGATAAGGTGAGTGGCAAGCGTCTTTCCTAGGGTAGGGGAGTTCATACTAGGAGGTGAAAGGAGAAAGTTTTAAAACGTAAGAGGGCCACACTTTTTTCACAGTTTGGTTCATGTGTGGAATGACCTGCCAAAGGAAGTAATGGATGCCAGAGCAGTTACAATATTTAAAAGACATTTGGATAAGTACATGATTAGAAAAGATTTGGAAGAATATGAGCTAAATGCAGGCAAGTGGGACCTGTTTAGTTTTGGAACATGGTTGGCATGGACGAGTTGGACCAAAGGGTCTGTTTCCATGTTGTATGACTCTGACTGTATAACCACGATCATCATCTTATTTAACAGGTATGATTCCAACCAGTGGAGAGTTTGCCCCCTGGTACCCATTGATTCCAGTTTTGCTAGGGCTCCTTGATGCTACAATTAGTCAAATGCAGCCTGATGTCAAAGGCTGTTACTCTCCCCTCATCTGTGGAGTTCAGTTCTTTTGTCCATGTTTGAACCAAGGCTGTAATGAAGTCAGGAGCTGAATGGTCCTAGCGTAACCCAAATCAGGCATCAGTGAACAAGTTATTTCTGAGCAGGTGCTGCTAGATATCCTGCTGATGACACCTTCAATCACTTTACTGATGATCAAGAGTAGACTGGGATGGTAATTAGCTGGGTTGGTCTCTATCAAGTTATTAGCAAAATAACAGGGTGATATGAGGACAAACGTTTTGGTAGTGAATACGTGGAAGATGGAGACAGACACGAATTTTGAAACAGAACTGGAAAAGCATGTGGAAGTGGATTAATTAAATTTAGCAAGGACAGAAAGGAATGGCTAGATGTTTTTGTATCAAACAATATGTCAGGGAGGTGGAAATTGGTGAAAGTTGATATGTATTTAAAGCTCAGGGTTGGGCCAAATAATTTTCATGGCTTTGCACAACCTAGATCATCATTAAGTTTGCCTCTAATCTTTAAACATTTGTTATACTTGTACTCATCAAAAGTAGGTAACCAAAATGTTAGGTCTTTACACTTTCGGTTTATTCATAATTATGATCAATCGATACTCATCTTTGCGTTTATGTATAATTTATTGTCATTTTTTTAAGGTGACATGGTTCATCTTTCGGGAATTGACATGATACAAGGAACACCAGTACTGGACATTAAACCATATATTCCAGATTATGACGCACCTAGAGGTGATCCACCACAAAACAATGGTCAATTGCATCAGGAGATTCTTATGCCAAATCAACAGTGTCAAGGTATAGCCATTCCAATCACTGGGGTGGTGACTAAAAACTCAGAGAAACCAGTCCATGTTAAGGTAGCTTCAGGTACAGCAGAGGCAGTTTACACCAACTGGGTACAACCTGCTCAGAGAGATGCACCATGTTCAGTCAAAAAGACGGATGATGATTTTACTGGAGAAGACTGGTGGCCAGTACCAGTAGGAGGTGCAGTTTCAGCCTGCACTGTGGATGAAGCTGCAGACAAACAGCAGTGTTGCACCCCTAAACTAAAAGCTAAGAAAATTGATGTAGTTGCTGGAAAGAAGGATGCTTCTTATGAAAATATACACTTGGCTGTGGAGAAAATAGAATGTCAACTTGTCCACAACGATGCAATAAAGCAAGTAACTGCACATGATAAAGTTATTTGCTTAAATTCTGAGCAGTTAAGTGCTACAACGGTTCATCAGAATAAACAGCAAAAGGATGTAGATGCCATTAACATACCTGGGAGCCAGTTGTCTAACAGTGCGATTGCCACTTGGATAAAACAGTCACCTGTACCATCCTTACAGGTTCGGTTCACTCCTCATGCAGAATTGGATCTGCAGCAGTTTCAGGCTCCAAGTGGGACAGGTACGAATGATGGTGCGATGCTTCTATTAGTGTTAACAAAACCAGCAGCTAGAATTTCGGTCTCTGAATTAAAATGTAACGTCAACTGAATTAGAAAACTAACATATCAAAATATTTTGTTTGTTTGTTGTCACGTGTGTTTTGATATAAAATGCATAAAGTGTTGTACATTGTCGCCTCTATTTGGCACCATCTTAAAACACAGTAAAATCAATCAAAAACATAGAATACAAAGGCAGAAAAATAAAGAAATGGTGTTAAGTGCTCCACCATTGGCCCTATGGCCATGCATGAATCCACTTTACTACTGCAGGAGGAGCAAAAGTTGCCACTCTTAAGCACCATCTTGTCTCCACTGGCTCCCTCGTCACTGAGTCCTCACTGGACCTCACCAATACCGGTGCAACTGATGCTGCTGAGTACCACATTGGCCAAACTCAACTCCGCCAATGACATGAGTCAGCTTTGGGCCCACTTTGCCGATGCAGCTACTGCCAATGCCATCTGGTCTTGTACTAGGTTCAAACTTGCCTCAGCAGCAACAGGCATGAATTAGTGCTAGGATGCCTCATTGGTGCAGATGTGCTGGGCCCTCTCCCTGACTGCCATGGGTCTGCACTGGACCCACTTGCTGCTGCTGTTGCTGTCATCACAACTGAGCTCTTCAACAAAGAGGTAAGTAAAAGGAAAAATGAAATAAAACGATTTTACAAAATAAAAGAAAAGCAGATGGAGCAGACAAGCTCTGGACTTAGGAGCTCTACTACACTGCCATCTGATCAGAAGTAGGAGTTACACACAAAGCATACCATTTACACATTGTGTCTGCATTGGCTGTTAGGAAGAGCTATGCAATCCGATTTCTTCCACCATGCTTTTTCAGGCAGCACTCTCCCAAACAAACAATAAGGTTGCTGCATTTGAAAGGAAATTGTATTGCCACTGGTTCTTCTACCATTACTTTAAATCTGTTGTCTTTGGTGATCAACGCGCCTGCCCCTGGAAATGTTTCACCTTATTTAATTTATCAAAACCTTTCATGATTTTGAGTACCCTTACGAAATTTCCCCTTCATATTCCCTGTTCTTAAGGATAATCCCGGCTTTCCTTGTCTCTTCTGTTATGAAGATGTGGGTGTACTGTACCTTTTTGAGAATAAATACACTGCGTGCTGTCACTGCTAGTGATATGTGTTCCAGCTACTGGGGTAGCTGGTTGACTGGAAACGATTAAAGCAGGTTCAGATTGGGCCAGTTATAACCCTGAAAAATACCCAAATTCCAATCAAGTTTGGAATTGAGTATATTGACAATCTTAAAAGCCAATGACACAATCCGATGCTTTGAGGTATAAGACTGGGGAAAATTGAGCAGTTGGGAGGAGAATTGCCAAGCCAATGACATCTGCATATTGCCCAGAAAAATATCTCTCTTAAAGTACCTTAATTGATCGTAAACCTGTGAAGCAGATTTTCCAAGAAGAATAAGACAGGAATTCAGAGAAAACTAAAAAAGGACTGGTTTTAAGAAGGGTTCTTTTGTAGATCTTATTTGGGAATTTTATTGGACTAGTATTATAGAAGTGAAGGTAAAAGATAGGTTAGAGGAAGGACTTGTAAATTGTTAGTTAATTATTCTGTTATACTTCAAGAAATAAAGTTGTTCATTTTTACTTTAACTAGTTCTTGGCCTATCAAATTTTCAGATTACTGCATGGGATAAATCCTTTGTGTTTCTGGTTTTAAATTGAGGAGAGTTTATGCTGTGTCGTAACACTTCATAGAAGGGATTGAACACTGATATACTGGGATTGAACACTGATATACTGATGCTGAACCAGTGTTTTGTAAAGGTTTAGCATAACTTTACTTTTGCACTATTTATAGAACCAAAGATCCTGTTTGTTTTTAGCACAAGTTCACTGTTATAACTTCTTGTGGATGTTTTATATTTTAATTGCTTTACAGTTCTTTTGCAAATTTTGTTTAGTTTTAACAAAATCAAAAATCTGATTAATATTAAATGGTGTTGGGAACTATGACCTAGCAGCTTTATCTTATTGAACTCTGAAATTCTATACTTTTAGCGTTTAGATTTTTGACATATAAGAACTAAAATCTAGTAAATACTGTCTGTTTACAGATCCAGACAAAGCATCACTGAAATATTTCCAGTCTGTTAAGGAAGCAAAGTCTGCCATTGTGGCTGTGCTATCAGCTGATCCAAGATCCATCTATCGTAGGAAGCAATGCCAGGACATTCTGTTTTACTTCACTGTAGACATTGCCCACATCACCGCTTGGTTTGGAGATGACTTTGCTGAAATCTTGAGGGTAAAACCAGTGGAAAAGGATGCCTAGACTGGAACTGTTGGAAGAGGAATTCCTGATCAAAACTGCAAACATTGTTAACATTGCATGTTCCATAAAACTAAAAACCAATGTTTTTCAGCCCTCCATGTGTGAATTTTTGCTTCATTTATATTTATTTCCTTTTGACTTGTACCACTTTTCATCTAACATCACATTACTGAGATCACATTTGGAGTAATGTTTGGAGTATTTAAGAAAGCATGTTAAAGTCCTGGAGAAAGTGTAAAGGAAATTTAAGAATTTCAGGAATGACAGATTTTTGATACAAGGAAATAATAGAGAAATTGGACTTAATTATCTTCGAGCAGAGAAGAATAAGAGGTGACCTTACTAAGGTGTTCAAAATTATGAATAGTTTTGACGGGGTAATGAAGAATATTCTGTTTCCATTTCACTATGTCAGTGACTGGAATTGCAATTGCAAGATTTCAGCAAGGAATAAATGAAGAGAAACTTCTTTACTCAATTGTTAGGATTTGGAATGCACTCTCTGGGAGAGTGGTGAAGGTGGATTCCATAGGTTTCAACAGTGACCTGGATACATATTTTGAAAGTGATGAATTTTAAGGGCTACAGAGAAATGGCTGGCAAATGGGACTAACTGGATAGTTCTCAGAAATTGGTGCAGACAGGATGGGCTGAATGGCTTCCTTCTGCACTGTAAAATTCTGATTCTACCATCTCCCCATGCCTTAAGTTTATATAGATGGTTTCTATTATATATTAATCCATAGTAGTTAGCTTCATTGTTGGTATGGTGTTGCACCAATGAGACATTTTAAAAATACGCATAATGGAAAAATATAAGTAAAGACCATGACTTTAAAATAAAAACTGAATTATGGCTGTTAACTTTTTGTCTCCTTTCATCTAACTATTCTTCATCTGAACACTAAACTTAATCTAAATTGTCCAAATAGAACAAAGAATAAAGAAAATTTATGGCCCAGGAACAGACCCTTTGGCCCTCCAAGCCTGAGCCGATCCAAATCCACTGTCTAAACCTATCATCCAATTTCTAAGCATCTGTATTCCTCTGCTCCCCACCTACTCGTGCATCTGTCCAGACACATCTTAAATGAATCTACCATGTCTGCCTTTACTACCTCTGCTGGCAATGCATTCCAGGCACCTACCACCCTCTAACGTACTTGCCACATGTATCCCACTTAAACTTGTCACCTTGAAAGCGTGATCTCTTGTTATTGAATCCTTCCCCGGGAAAAAGATTGTACCAAATTGATTTTAGTGTTTATTTATTTTTGTCCTTGAATATTTTCTGGCTATGTAAATCATAAGTAAATTGAATTCCCAGCATATTACCACAATATTTATCTCTTCAGCTGTACAGTGAATTATGCTGACCTTAAAGGTTATATGAGTAACATTTCTGTTGGGGGATTCCCCTACCAGCATTTCAATTTAACCCAGTCTCTGGGATTTTTATCAAAACTTATTTTCCCCAATGTGTTGGAGTTTGACGTGCTTCTTTCTGACTGATAAGCAGTGTGATTGATGGAAATGATTGCTGCTGAGTGCTCAAATCTGAGATGTGGCTTTCTGTAAATAAAAAGAAAATTGATTATCTAATCTTTGCTCAGTAAACCAATGTCCAAAAGGATTAAAACAAAACTGTAATTAACTTGTTCCTTTTTTAGTGCTTTTGTTAAATGGTTTATTTTAACTAAAGCACTGTAGCCCACCCTCTTGGAGTTGAATATAGATTGGATCACATCCACCAAAAATATCCAGCTGAATTTTGGGTTGTGTAGCCTGGGCATGTACCAACATTGCCTTTTATTGTTTTGGTGCAGAGACTTATGAGTTGTTAGTATGGCATTGATTTGCAAAACTGTAAATAAATGTGTTGGCACAGCAATCCACATGTGCAGAACCTTGGCTAGACAATATGTGTGTAATATGCTTGGTTATATAGTCCTCTTCATTCCATTGTATTGCTAAACTCTTAAAGAACTTGCTATTTTAAACTTTTCAAAATTAATTTAAGGAAAGCTAAGATGAAATATTTCAAAGTTTCAAGTGAATGGTTTCAACTTAGATTTGTGTTAGTAAAGGCAGAATTCTATCTGTTACTAACAGAAAACTTGCATTGATGTTGCAACTTTCAAATCCTGAGATGTCTGAAACTTGATTTCCAGCCAACTGGTTGCTTCTGAAATGTATTTACTTGATATTAAAGCAGCTTGATATTTACTTGTTGCCCTTAAGAGCCTTGAGCTTAATATCTCTAGTTTGACATGAGGGATGTTGCACTTTGATATGTTGCTGTATCAGGAAACGCCACTCCATCAGAAAGGCTAATATGGTTTACAGGTATGGGATAGGGGTGTATTGACCTGACCATTGTCAATTCACACCACTCTTTGCAATACTGTCATTTAAGCCCTATCAGATGTACATAGACTCTTCCATCTCTGGAAGCTGCACCCAATATACAGAATTGTTACAGTGCAGAAGGAAGCCATTCATACCTCTGTGTGATTAGGAATGACCAATAAATGCTAGTCTGGCCAGTGATGCCCATATCCTGTGAATTTTTTTTATATAAAGGCCCATTGTTCGATACAGATGCAATCTACACTAATTCCATTTTCCAGAATTTGGCCTTAGCTTCAAATATTTTGGCATTTCAAATACTTATCCACGTACTTCCAGAATCATACAGCGTGGAAACCAATCCTTCGCTTCAACTAATCCATAATCTCAAACTAAACTAGTCCCACCTGCCTACTCTTGGCTCATATCCCTCCAAACATTTCTTATTTATGCACTTACCTGAATGTCTTTTAAATGTTGTAATTCTATCCACATCCACCACTTTCTCAGGATGTTCATTTCACACCTGAATTACTTTGTGTAAAAAAAATTGCACTTAATGTCTTTTTCAAATCTCTCTCCCCTCACCTCAAAAATATGCCCCATAGTCTCACTACTTAAAGATTATAAGGTTTCCTGCCTCTACTGCCTCCCAGTCAGTACATTTCCAAATTCCCACCATTCCCTGAGTGAAAATTCTCCTCAAATCCCCTCTAAACTTTCTGTCCTTTATCTTAAAATTATGCACTTCACTATTGAACCCTCCACTAAGAGGAACAGCTACTTTCTATCCATCCTGTCCATACCCATCACAACCTTATACACCTTAATTAGGTTGTCCCCTCAGTCTCTATTCTGCGCAAACAACCAGAGCCTACCCAGTTTTTCCTCACAGCTAAACTATCCCAACCCAGGCAATGTTTTGGTCAAGCTCCTCTGTGCACACTCACGTGTAATCACATCCTTCATACAATATAATGATCAGAGCAGCACACACTACCCAGCTGTAACAGCCAAAGTTCTGTACAGTTTCCACATATCAGCTATTAACTACTGTATAATCCCGTCATTGGGGATCTGTGGACAAGCACCCCCACAATTCCACTGTTCCTCAGCTTTATAGTTCCTGCCATTGAGTGAATACTCCCCTGCCTTGTTACTTTTTCCAAAGTGCATCACCTCATACTTATCAGGATGAAATTCCACCTGCCACTGATCCATCAACTTGACTAACTCATCTATATCTTGCTGTAGCCTAAGATCATCTTCCTCACTTTTAATTGCCCGGCCAATCTCTGTGCCATCCACAAACATGTTTATCACTTCACTTAAGTTTTCTTCCATGTGGTTAGTATATGTCATGAATAGGGACACAACACTGATCCCTGTGGTTTGCTCCTAGACATTGTTCCATGACTTAAGGTCAATCTTGTACCACTACCCTGTCTCCTTTTACTAAGTTTATTTTGCATTCAACTTGCCAAGTTATCCTAGATCTGATGCACTCTTACCTTATTGATCAGACTCCCATGTGGGATCTTGTCAAAGGCTTTACTGAGATGTATATAAACTACATCAACTGCATTGCATGATCTTCATCTACATACCTAATGACCTCCTCAAAAATTTCAGTCATATTTGTGAGGCACGACCTACCTCTGACAAGGTCTTGTTGACCATCCCTGATCAAACTTTGCAGCTCAAAGCGAAGATTAATTCTTTCCTTCAGAATTTCCTCCAGTCGTTTCCCTTCTACTGATGTGAGATTCACTGGTCTATAATTCCTTAGTTTATTTCTACCAGCCTTCCAGACAAATTGAACCATATTAGCTATTGTCCAGTCATCTGGCACCTTGCTCGTGGCCAGAGAGGAATTAAAAATTTGCGTCAGAGCCCCCATAATTTCATCCCTTGCCTCCCACAGCCATCTGGTATACAACTCATCTGGACTTGGGGATCTGTCAACTTTTAAATTTGCCAAAACCTCCAATACCTCCTCGCTGCCTATGTCAACCTGCTCAAGATCCTTATAAATCCTCCCCAAATTCTGTTACCTACATCTTCTAAGTGAAGACAGAAGTGAAGTATTCATTTAACGTCCAACCAACTTCCTCCATTTCCACACACACATTGCCCACTAGTTCCTAATAGGACCTGCTCTTTCTTTGATTATCCTCTCTCCCTTGATATACTTACAGAATATATTGGGATTCTCCCTAATTTTACCAACCGTTATTTATTCAGGATCTCTCTTTGCTCTCCTAATTGCTTTCTTAAATTCACACCTAGACCTCTGTACTCCATTGGGCCCTCTGTTGATTTATTCCCTTTGAACTAGCTAAAACCCTCTCTTTTCATTCTTGCCCAGTCCTGAATATCCTTAGATATCCAGAGTTTTGTTGCTCCTACATGTCACCCCTAAAGGGAACATGTTGGGCCTTTAGTCTACTAATTTCATTTTGAATACCCCCCACTGTTCTGTAGATTTCCCCACAAATTGCTGATCCAAATTTACTATGGCCCATTCCTGCTTTATTTTAAGATCTGCCTATCCGCAATCCAAAACTCTTTTTTGCAAATCATCTCTTCTCCGTAACAAACTTTAAATACCTTGTGTTGTGATTGCTATTACTCTCAAATGCTCCCCCATTGCCACCTCAAAACACCTGCCCAGCCTTTTTTTCCAAGCAGCACCAACACCAGATCTCTCTGCACCAGCTCTGCAGATCAGCAATTCACTCAGTTCTATTTTCTGGTCTTCTCCCTATAACCTGGCACATTAATTCTTTTCAGATTCCCTCTTGAATTTGTTAATCAAAGCTACATGCACCATATACACAGCATATAGCAGATCTTAACTGGGTGAAATGCTGTGTGAAGAAGTTTCTTCTGTCAATTTTGCTGCTTTCACCAATTATTTTTAATTTGTGCCTTCTTGTTCTCAGTCGCTTCAGGAGTTGGAATAGTCTCTCCCTACCCACTCTGTCCAAACCCCTCATGACTTTGAATATCTCTGTCTCTAAATGCATCTATCCCTACCACTGCTAGTAAAAGGATCCTAACTTCTCCAATATTTTGTCATTATGGAAATTCCACATACTGAGAAACATTCCCATGAATCCTTTCTGCACCCTCTCCAATCAATGCCTTCAAATTCCTCCAAATGTGTGGTGCTTACAACTAGATGCAGTTCTCCAGCTAAGGCCAAGCTAGTGTCCTTTAAAAGTTCAACATAACCTTGTTCTTATACTCTATGCTCCTTAACAAAACCTAGGTTTTTGTATACTACATTAATTGGTCTCTCAATCTGTCATGCCACCTTCAACAACTTACGTATTATTATCTAATTATCTCAAAGCTGCCAATAAAGATATTCCCCATGCAGCACAGAAAGAAACTCAGATTAGAGGTTAGCAAGACTCCAGAAAGACTCTGTCAATGGGATAAAACAATTAGATTCACAAATGAGCAAAGGGGAATTATCTTCTACACATCTCATTGGTATGATTTTCCTTCCCCTGTGTTGGCCAGAATCACGGTGAGCATGATCAGGTGAGAATCCGAAAATCAGATTCTCGACATTAAGATACACTGGCACAATAAAGAGGCCCCTCCTTAGATGGCAATTCACTCTTTCATTTGCATCATTAATTACACAGCATATTGGAATCAATTCACCTTTCCCAATTAACATAAGCCCAACTGAGATACTTGACACCTCAGAAACCAGATTGCATGTAGAAGTGTGTACCCAATGACTTTGTCTTCTGTCTTAGCATTGGATGAGTGCATAGCTTTCACTGCGTCTATCAATATCATCACATGCTCCTTCTCTTCACTGTTATTGAAACTGTTACAACAGCAGTAGACTTCTTCACATTTACTAAGGCACAATATATCCCTGCACCATTACTCCATCTAACTGGGCCATGATAATGTATCAGAGTGCACTTTTACACAGAAAAAGAGGAAGATAGCTTTTCCCTGAAAAGATGACTTGAACACAGAAGACAAAGCAGGAGATTGTTGGTTGAAGGAAATAGAGAAGATTCAATATAAATGTGGGAGTATATGTTGCTGTATGGTATGATGCTATGTTGATGTCAAAGATGTCACATGTGCCAGCAGCTTATGTGGCCAATGCTCTGCATGTGCTTGAACAGCATAGCAATATATGAAAAGGAGACTGGAGGCATGTTTGGTGGGATTAGGATGCATTCCAGTCAGCTAGGAAGTATATGTCAGGGGATGAATTATTTCCAATTCAGGAGGTTGTCCACAGTCAGTTGGGTAGTTGGTCCAATGCAAATCCTGGGGTCTGTGCTGTCAGTGTGGTGATTGGACAGTGGTGAGTCCTGGCTGACAAGCAAATGCCATCCAGGCCTTGTTCACTGCTATTGTGAAGTCGTCTTGCAAATTCAGGTGTGTGCTACGGTCAGTCAGAAGTGTCCTGCAAAATCAATATGGGGAATGTTCATGGTCAGTCAAGAGGTGGGTCATACATAATCCAGGTATGATTTAGGCTCAATCCATGATATCATTCCCTAAATGTTATTCTTTTCTTTAGTGTCCCTGAGAGTCATCCTTAGATGTCCAGCCCATTTGGCACACCAGCCTCATTCCTGAAGAAGAGTTATGCCCGAAACATCGATTCTCCTGCTCCTCAGATGCTGCCTGGCCTGCTGTATTTTTCCAGCACCACATTTTTCAACTCTGGTCTCCAGCATCTGCAGTCCTCACTTTTTCCTAGTCATCCTTAGAGCCTTGACTGCAGTTGCCAACTTATAGATGAATGGCTACCTGACAAATGAGATCTCCAGTCAGCCACTTTGTTGAGTCCAAGAGATGAAGCAAGGCATAGTGATTGAAGCAAGGAACACACTTTCATTGGTGGAAGATGCTCCACCTCTTTCACTTCAAAGAACATTCTGTAGTCCTATTGAGGCAATGAGACTATAACAGATATTAGAACATTGTAAGTGAAGACTGAGTAGTAGCCATGTGAGGGTGAAAAAGCAGAGAGAGGGTGGTGCCACCTATCCTTGCACAACATGGGAGATCATTAATTGTCTTCCTGCACTGCTTTCTAATTCTTTGATGTGGTCCAGTAGCAGTGACATGAGCTCCAATCCTGGTCCAGGCCTCCTGGTTTGACTACAGGAAAGAGGATGCATGTTCTGTCAATGGCCGCATGCAGCATCTGGAGGGTAGCATGAGTGAAGCTGGAAGCCAGCTTAGACTTTTTGAAAGGCATCTCGAAGTTTCTGGGAGTATCCCACAGGCTGAAGGACAGTTTCTGACTCAAAATGGTGTCAAGGTGGAGCCAGATCCTTCAATCTTAGAAGGTCTTGCCACTGGCGAGAGCATCTCATTCATTTTCCATGTGATGCACCAAGTACCTTATACAACACTTTACACTTTAACTTCAAAATGGAAAATCTCATCCAAAGTATCTCCTGAAGGCTAGGTCCAGGAACTCCAAGGAGCTGATGTGGCAATCACAGTGCATTTTAAGCATATCTGTGTCTCTCAAACATCTGTTCAGGAGTTTTTATCAAGTTCTTTAGCGTACCCCTGGCCTACAGTTTAACAGCCAGAAAGACAGGCAAGGCAGTGAACAGTAAAATCTGTAATAAGCTAAATGATAAGGAAGATGACCAGGAAATTTCCTCCCAGCCTTGGCTAAATATTAGACCTAAAAGCGGAGTATGATGCAGAATCAGAATGTGTGACTCCTCCACAGTGAGCTAGAGATTGTACCAAAATTGTTATAGTCACTTTAAGTAACAAAGTTAGGCTTTAAGAAGTATTGGCTAATTAAATAATTTGTTGTATGTTTCTGGATGCTAACCCTACAAAAGGTAGTAGGTTCAATTAAGATAATATAGCAACTCCTTGAATAAGTTGCAATAATTGATCACAATTCAGTTGAAAAGAAGCTGTTTTATTTCTAAACCAGATTATCAATTAGGTTTGTATTCTAACATGTACCTCTACCTCTGCAAACAACTCAACAAGTACTGGCAAGAATGTGGCTATGTTTAGATAATTAACTCTGTTTCTATTTAACAATTCCCTCAGGTAACAATTATCTTGTGATATTACAACAATTTTATTGTTAAGAAATATGTAATGAATCATATCTCTTTTAATGATTTTGGGGCGGACTTTAAAGACATCTTAAACCAACACATGTCACCTGTTTCCAACAGGTGGCAGGCAAATATCTGCCTCTCATAATTGTATGAAAACATAAAGATGGATGAAATCTCTAACCATTTAAGTTCAGAATCTTTCAAAGTTGATTGCTTCCACAAGTCTCTGTATAATTATTAATCCAGATTGTGGTATGCTTCAACTTATAAATGTAGAGTCACAGATTAGATCAAAATTAATTTCTTATTCATTTCAATAAACTTCATATTTTGAAACAAGGTGACATTCAAACCAGCAGTGCATGTTAGCTAGCAGTGCCAAACCAAAATAAAAGGAATTTGTTTCTCCATTCAATTAGATTATGGATAATTGATATCTTAACACGAACAACATGACTTAGTTCCAGAATCCTCAATTTGCATACCATAAAATCTATCAATCTCAGCTCTGGAATTATTAATTGATCTCCAGTCGCAACTTTTTCTCAGGGAAACAGTTTGAGATTTTGACTGTCCTTTGAGTAAAGAAGTACTTTATAATTTTACTTTTGAATCATTTTATTAACCTCCATGCTTCTGATCAGAGGGTTGTTTATGTCAGTAGCTGTTCTATGTGTACAGGAATATAGTGTGGACTGTGTGAATTTTGTCTACTGGCATACAAGTTGCTGGTACTTTGGAAGGAAAAGCTATTTTCCTTTTCTCTCTAATGAGGGGCCACTGTCTAGACACATGAACTTAGTTTATAGCTTATTTCTTGCAGTTTGTTTACACTTTCTTACTTTTCAGAATTATATGTAAGTGTTCATATTGTACAGTTAAGTCAAACGATTATGATTGAGAACACGAATAAATGTTGCTGTTACTGTAATCCTGCTGTACTGTAGATTGGCTTCCTCATTCACTGACATAACAATAGTAACTACAATTCAAAAATAACTCGTTGTGGCTGAAATATTTTGGACTTCTGAAGGCAAAATTAATTATTTATTTCTTATAAAAGCTGGTAGTAGAAAATGCCAGTGAGTCAGTAGTGAAGTCTATTCCTTTGGAAACAATTTTTGACAGTCTTATATGTGCAAAATCAATCAATTTGTTATAGATCAGCAGCGCAGTATAAACTGTTAGAACTATAAAGAGAACTGTTAGAACTATAAAGAGTTCTAACAGATCATCTTCTAACAGATCTTGAAGGATTACATTGGTTTCCCCAGTGTGATCAGTAACAACAAACTTTTTTAAAAAAACAATTAAGAAAAACACAAATTAATATTTAATCTTAACAAATCCACAGGAAACATATAACCAAATTATAAGGATATCATTAAAGCATTTCAGTCTATGCAGAACTGAAGTGACCAAAATTCAGGAGTTTATTTTTATGTTTACAGAAACACCATTAAATTTGTACTGTGATCCCCACATGTTAATTGCAGGGCTAGAATTTAAGCTGTAGGCTAAAGAAAAAAGTGTAACACATTTATCTTAAATTCATTACAGGTGGCACGGTGGTTAGCACTGCTGCCTCACAGCGCCAGAGACCTGGGTTCAATTCCCACCTCAGGTGGAGTTTACACATTCCTCCTGTATCTGTGTGGGTTTCCTCCTGTTTCATCCCACAATCCAAAAATGTGCAGGTTAGGTGAATGGGCCATGCTAAATTGCCTGTAGTGTTAGGTGAAGGGGTAAATGTAGGAGAATGGGTCTGGGTGGGTTGCGCTTTGGTGGGTCGCTGTGAACTTATTGGGCTGAAGGGCCTGTTTCCACACTGTAAGTAATCTAATCATTAGTATACCATTTTAAAAATGGATACCACATTAACATTTGTAAGTTGGATAAACTGATGAAAACCTTTTTTAATATTCCTGAGTGTGAAATCTTATTTGATGATGCTCCTAAGTGGCATAATTATGAGGTTTCTTTATCATGTGTAAGTTGTTAGTTTGGGGTAAGAAAACAGTTTATGGTAAATATATTAGGTATTTGCACCCAAAATAAAGCTGCGACTTTATTCTCTCTCTAAGCTTCTCTTATTCCAGCCAAAATGTTTTGCCCCTGTTCTACATCCCTTGCTCACCAAGTGACTACATTTGAGTGATTTTTCTTTGAGTTCAAGGTTCAAAACAAGAGAAGAAAGTGTTGTCCCAAGCTCTAATAGTGCTAATGAAATAGCTGTGTTAAAGTTAAGAACCAATATTATTAGTAGAGCCCTTTTTGCTTATACTGTGAAAGGACGTAAATTCAATTCTGAACTGTGTCCCTAACTTTCTTTTCCTTTTCACCAAGAAGATATCATGGATAAGCTTGGGTTATTTTCCTTACAGCAAAGAAGGCTGAGAGGGATCTGATTGAAATGTATAAGATTATGAGAGGCATGGACAGAGTAGATAGAAAGTAGCAGTTCCCTGTGGTTGCAGTGTTAATAACAAGGGCCTATGATGTTAAGGTGAAAGTTAGGAGGCTTACAGGCAGTTTGAGGAAAATATTTTGTGTGGTGGGGATTTGACATGTATTGCCTGTGACGATAGTTGAGGGGGATACCTCACTACCTTTAAAAACTTCTTGGATGAGCACTTGAAATTTCATAACACTCAAGACTATGGGCCAAGTGCAGTGAAGTGTAACCAATGTAAATTTAGAATAGTTGTGCAATGTGGACTTGATGGGCCAAAGAGCCTCTTCTCTCTTATTCTGTGATTCTGTGAAAGTCAGAGGAACCAATTCTTTCAAGTTAATTTGATTCCTCTCTCAGGAGGCCACAAAGGATCCACAAGCCTCTATTTCAAAGAAGAGCAATGAAGATCTCCCCGGTCTACTGGTCAATGTTCATCCATTGACTAGTATCAATCAAACAGACAATCTAGTCAGTTATCACAGAGATTTCAGAATTATTATGGTGATGAAGAAGACCATTTGGCCCTTGATGTTTGCACTGGCTATCCAAATAAGCATCATGACTTAGTGCCAATCTCCTGCTTTTCCCCATAGGCCTGCTCATTGTTTTTGTTTAAATAACCCCTCAATTAACTCTGCCTCCACACACTTCCAGATAGCGCATTTCAGACCTGAATGCTCTGTTGTGTGAAAAAAATTCACGTTGCATTTACCTCTTTATTTCTGGAAAATCACTTTAAATCTGCACTCTCTTCTTGATATTTTTATGATTGGACATAGTTTCTCCCTAGCTATTCTGTCTAGACCTTTCATAATTTTGCAAACTTCAATCAATTCACTTCTTAACCTTGTCCTCTCCAAGGAAAACAGCTCCAACTTTTTCAATCTCTTTTCATGACTGACATTTCTCATCCCTGAACCATTTTTGTAAATCTCATCTTCACTTTCCAATATTCACATCCTTCCTAAAGTGTGGTGTCCAGAATGGTACACAGTTCTTCAGGTGATGTCTAACTAGTGTTTTATTCAGGTTTCTCATCACCTTCCTGCTGTTGTTCACTTTGCCACTGTTAATCAATCCATGAGGTTTATGAAACATACTCACCAACTAGCCTGTTATTATAATATCTGGTGCATATACATACTCAGGTCTCTCTGCCCCTGTGCACACTTTAGAATAGCATCTTTTAGTTTATACTGCCTATCCATGTTGAATTTTGAAAATGTATCACCTCCTATTTCTCCTCATCAAATTTCATCTGCCACTTTTCTGCAATGACTTGTCAAATGTCCTTTCAAGGTTCTACACTGTTGTTTTCACACGCTAAAATGCTCCCAAATTTTGTATAGTCCTTAAACATTGCCTGCACTCCAAAATCTAGAGCATTAATATAAATCACAAAAAGCAGGAGTCCTGCTAACCAGCTATGGTGAAATCCAATCCAAACCTTCCTTTAGCCTGAAAAGTATCCACTGACTATTACTCAGTAGTTTCTGATCACTCAGCTAGTTTTGTATCCATTGGACCTTTTATTCCATGAGTTATAACTTGTCTCACAAGTCTATTGTGTGGCACTGTATGGAACATCTTTTGGAAATCCATGTACAGCACCTCAATAATTTAACTTCATCAACTCAATCTGTTACCTCATTAAAGAGCTTCAGAAAGTTAATTAAACATATTTTTTCCTTAAGAAATCCATGCTGACTTTCCCTTATTAATCTGTATGGCTTTGAGTTGTATCCCAAATTATTGTTTCTAGACATTTCCCTAATACTGAAGTATGTAAATGCTAAGGGTTTTTTTTCCCTATAAACTCTTTTGAATGAACCACCCCTGTGTCCAGGGAAAAAGGAAAAATTATGGCCAATGCCTTGGATGATTTTCATCCATCCCAGTACCATCTCTAACTCTAACCACAGGTTATTTAATACCTCCAATTTATCAGTTTGAAATGATCTAGTGATTATTTTCCTCCTTTGCTGTAATGAACTAGGTAACATTTGTTTCTTTGGCAAATGTAAAAGACTGATGTAAAATACTCATTTAATAACCCAGCCAATCTCTGCTGTGTTTGTCACATCCTGCTGTGCAAAACTTGGCTGCTACATTACTATGTTGCAATAATGATAGTACTTCAAAAGCACATAATTTGCTGTAAAACAGATTGGATGTCCTGAAGTCAAGAAAGGCCTCATACAGATTATACACATATATAATGCACAAGTTTTCTTTTTTGCTTGTATTTCAACATCAAATATTGGGCACCACCCAAAGCCAAGTCTATACCGATCCCGTCTTGACATTCAGGTACACCTGGGTTGAGCCAGGCACATTGGGTAAGGCTTATAATTGGAATCCTGATAGGTTTCCCTGCTTCTTAGCCCAGAAGTACTGAGGCCAATAGTAGCAACCTCACTATTACCACTGTTACCTGGATACAGACCTAGGATGGGGTCTGTGACTATATTGTTCTATCTGGTTCTTAATCATAATGCAGCACATTTATCTATTGATCCATTAGTGCCGACATAATACTGTGTCTAGTACAGTGAGTAATCACAGCCGGCCTCCAGTGGAAAAGATTATGTTTTACTGGATCTTTGAATGACAGCATTATTTTTCCTTTGCCTTTTGGACCTTCAGACAAAAGAGCTGAGGGAGGCATCCTGAGTAGAAGTGGAACAAATAACACACTATGTATTCCACAAAAGGACGAGCATAGCTAAGATTGAAATGGATCCCCAGAGCAGCATCTTATTTGGGTGAAGTGAATGGAGAGAAAAGAGAAGCTGTTCTTGTAATAACATGTTTAGCCAGGTCGAAGATGGGTAATGGAGAGTGGGACAGAGTTGACTCTCCATTCATGGGAGACACACAGTGTTCTTAGATGTTTTGATGGCTAGTGAAGGTATCGGGAGAGTCAATAATTATGTGTAGGTGGGAAGTCATCGAACAAGTAGAGGAAAACGGCTGAGATAGAAAGGGTACGAGCAGACTGAAACAATGGCTGAAACTTGTGAATCTTGGGAAGGAACTAGAAGCAAGCTGTTGCAGAGTTTGGGAAATTCGGGAATGTTCTCCTGAGCACGGGGGAGGTCAAGAGAAGATTTGATGGAGCTATTCAAAACAATGAAAGGGTTTTGATAGAGTAAGTAGGGAGAAACGGTTCCCAGTGACAGAAGCGTCAGGAACCACAGAAAGCAGAGTGAGGTAATTGGTAAAAGAACTGCAGGGTCGGTGAGAGGACTTTCTTTAGGCAGGGTGTTGTTTTCTGATCGTGCGCTGCTTAAAACATAGGGGTTTCAACTGTGACTTGTAAAATGGCAATTATTTGAAAATGAAACCTTTACAGACTATGAAGAAAAGCCGGCGCGTGAAATCGACCTAGCACAGACTGGGAGGAGAAAGTGAGGACTGCAGATGCTGGAGATCAGAGCTGAAAATGTGTTGCTGGAAAAGCGCAGCAGGTCAGGCAGCATCCAAGGAACGGGAAATTCGACGTTGAAGGGCTTATGCCCGAAACGTCGAATTTCCCGTTCCTTGGATGCTGCCTGACCTGCTGCGCTTTTCCAGCAACACATTTTCAGCTAGCACAGACAGGGTCGGCCGAATGGCCTCTTTCTGTGCTTCACCATTCTGTCACTCTATGTAGCAAAGGTATGATTCTACAAAGCAGGGATGATTTAAAAGAATCAGATTTTGACTCTACAAGCTGGTCCTGTTTCTGGTCTCCGCTTCCTCTCGCTCTTTAAGAACTTGGTGAAAGATCGTTATTCCGCAACGTTAATCCACTTGGGCGCGATTTTAACTCACTTAAAATCCATTCAACGTAAAATCGAAGTCAAATCCTGCCAGCCGTCCCATCCCAATGAGCAAACTGTTAGCTGTCCAACAGAGTGCGTTCCAGCATATTCTGGAGATACTTTATTCGGGAAAAGCAAACTAATTCAAATATTCCCATTGTAGAGAAGCTAGTAATCAGGTAAAATGGCATTGTTGGTGTGTTTGTAAATTGTCGGCCAGGGAATAATGTACTCCTGGTGAAAATTGTTCTGGAAATGGCGACACTGATTAATACAGTCTGATATTCGTTGTCTCTTATTCAACGTTTTGCAACAGCCCACGATATTTCTGAGGGTCACTTGACCAGAAGCGTTAACCCCCATTTCCACAGATGCTGCCAGACCTGTTGAACTTTTCCAGCAATTTCTATTTTTGTCTCTGATTTACAGCATCCACAGTTCTTTCGGTTTTTTTTTATTTTGCCCAGGACATTTATCTGCCATTTTGTGCGTTGGTTCTGATGCTGTCCGTTATTAATTTTGTAAATTGTTCTTGTAACAAGAGAGTTGTCGATTGCAGAGGGAAGCAGGGATTCGGCCTGAAACAGATCCATTTTGACAACGAGCACTGCGACCAAAACTAAAAAAAGCCTTGTTTAACATAAACTTTTTGGATCCAACTTTACAACTGATAAAACTCCGCCTGGAAATGATCCCCGCGAGTGGGAATATTCCAATGCTTACTGCTAACATGGTGAATTGAAGTCAGTCAATGAAAGCAAGTAGATATTCTCAGGCACTTTGCACAACGGGAAATGAAATTTCACACATAGTCCTAATAAAAAGAAATCTCCAACACTCTATTTAAATTATCAGAACTTGGATTTATTGAAAATTCAAACTTCTCATGAAACACCCTTTAACCCACGTCTACAATTCCGCGTTAAACTAAATGCACAATAACTAAACAAAATTAAAACGGAAATCACCCCAGGATATTATTTGACATTGGTAACATTTCGCTTTGGAAACAGAACTTTCATTCTCGTTCTATTTTGCCAATTTTAACTTTGTGAAACAGTTTCATTACTTTTGGTTTTACTTGCAGAATCTTTATCATTTCTAATGATTTACCAGAGGGAAGGAATTTTCTTTTAGAAATTATGAAACCAATTGGATTTAACTTTTGTTTTTAAAATTGATTTTTATACTTATTTAAGCAGTTGGGGATCTTGTGCAACAATAATGTCTCACTGCAATTCATGAAAGCGAATAATCCTGAAATAGGGCGGCACGGTGGCACAGTGGTTAGCACTGCTGCCTCACAGCACCTGTAGACCTGGGTTCAATTCCCGACTCAGGCGACTGACTGTGTGGAGTTTGCACGTTCTCCCCGTGTCTGCGTGGGTTTCCTCCGGGTGCTCCGGTTTCCTCCCACAGTCCAAAGATGTGCGGGTCAGGTGAATTGGCCAAGCTAAATTGCCCGTAGTGATAGGTAAGGGGTAAATGTAGGGGTATGGGTGGGTTGCGCTTCGGCGGGTCGGTGTGGACTTGTTGGGCCGAAGGGCCTGTTTCCACACTGTAAGTCTAAGTCTAAGACCACATTCTTGTCTTCCAAACTGTATATTCTCATTAGTTTGAGGTCCCGTTGAGATATACCAGTATACCCCAACCCTCCGGGATCCTTTTTTCAGTCACTAAATATTATAGCACAAATACTAGATGAGAGAAATATTCCAGGTATCAACATTTCAGCACTCCAGTGTTCAATAAGAAAAACCGGCAATAGTTTTGTCACACTACGTATGCAATGTTATACACTTTTCAGAATAAATACAAAAGTTTGAACACAATGTTCCTTTCTTAATAGCGCTACGGCTATACTTACACCACATGGACTTCAATTGTTCAAAATGGTCGCTCAACATTACCTGCCCAAGGACAACAAATGCTGGCCAAGCCAGTGATATCCACATTCCACAGAAGAATTAAAGAAAAACACAAGTTGGTCGAGTTTCAATCAATAAAGCCAACGTTAATAATAAAAATACTAACGATAAAATGTGACATATAACTTATTTCTGACAGATTAATGTATAGGAAGCAGCAAACACGCTGCGGGATAATACATTGGTCTGTTCAACTTTTACAAGTGGGCATCACCCCCTCAATAATCTCCCTGTCATTAATGGAAAATGATGAATACTGCAGAGGTGATATATTGGCACATTTCAATATAGTTTTACAGATTTATCACAATGGAATCAGGGTGGGTTGGGGTCGTCGGACCTCTCCCCTGTTGCATACTGAACACAAAAGAAGATGTCTTTGTTTGTTGGGAGTCAAATCATCTCACCAGAAGATATCTGCATGAATTTCTAAGGGTAGTTTCCTAGACTCAACGATCTTCAGCTACTTCAACAACGATCTCCTATCCATTATAAGGTCAGAAGTGTAAATGTTTGATGATGATTGCCGAATATTCAATTCTTGACCACTCAAATATTGAAGCTGTCCTTGTTAGACACGGGAAATAGTTAACGGGGGCCAGAGAGGAAAGTTGAATTGAAACTACAACCAGATCAGCCATGATCTTATTGAATGGGAGTTGCAGGCTGAAAGAGCCAAATGCCCTGCTCCAATTCTGACAATCAATATATCTATATTCGCGAAATACAAGACCTGGACTACATTCAAATTTGGACTAATAAGCTGAAAGTGGCATTTATGGTACCCAAGTGCCAAGCAATGACCATTTCCAACTAGAGAGAATCTAATCGTCACCCCTTCACATTCAATGACATCATTCCTCAAAAGCAACGCCATGAGATCGCTACTGACCAGAAAAGGAACTGGGTCAGCAAAATAAGTAATGTCCAAAAGCAGGTCAGAGGCTGGAAATATTGTCTCTCAAACTTTCCTCCTGACTCCTCAAATCTTGTCCACCAGCCACAAGGTACAAGTCAGACTTGTGACGAAATGTGCTACACTTATCTGAACGAGGTTAAAACTCACACAACACCAGGTTATAGTCCAACAGGTTTAATTGGAAGCACACTAACTTTCGGAGCGACGCTCCTTCATCACCTGATGTGTGATTTTAAATTTGTACACCCCAGTCCAACACCAGCATCTCCAAATCTTATCTGAACGAGTGCAGCCTAACAACATTCGAGAAACTTAGTACAAAATATCCTGCTCCTGTCCACTATCTTAAACATTCACTCTCAGCAACACCCATATACACCCAAAATCTGCAATTTCCTCTCTAAATTACACGAGATACTGAATTAGAAATATATCACAATCTTCATTGTCGCTGGACCAAATACTGAAATCCCCTTCCTACAGGACTCCGGAAACACCCTCAGCACCGCTCCCCCCCCCCCCCCCCCCCCAACGAAAAGCTGAGATGTGGGACGAAACATAACTGTCTTTCAACAGAAGAGAAGCAGGTAAAGGGGAAAATCATTCAAGAGCTGCGATATCGGGCCTATATAAATAGATTTTTAAGGTAGTAAGACATACTGTGAGAGTGGTTATGAAAATATATGGGACGCTTGGATTCATTAATTGAAGCATTAAGTACAAACGTCGAACTTTTATAAAACTCTGCTTAGACTACAGCTAGAATATTGTGTCCAGCTGTGGTCACTCACCACACACCTGGAAGCCTCTAAGAGTGCTTGTGAGGGCTATTCAAGGGCTTTACTAAATTGATTTCTGAAACGAGGGATTTCAGCTACAAGATAAGATTGGAGAAACTGGATTTGTTCTCATTGGACCAAAGGAGATTTTTGGTTGATGTAGAGCTATAGAGATTGTGACAGGTTCACATAAAGTAGGCAGTGAAAATAGACTATTCCCGTTAGCCGATGGAACAAGGACACCGGATTTTAAAGATTGGGATAAGAGATGCAGGGACATGAAGAACTCTGTAGTGATAACCTGGGACTCTGCCGAATGGAAATAGAATCGATGAATAATTTTAAAATCAAATTAGATGGACACTTGAGGAAAATAAGGTTGCCGAGCTACAAGGATAACAGAGGATTGGGGACAGACTGGGTTTCTCTACACTGAACTGGCGCAGATTCAAACGGCTGAAAGGCCTCTGTCTAAAGTAGTAACAACTCTCAACCCGCCATCGTCCTAAGGACAATTAGTGAGGGATGATTGATAAAAGTGAACCTAACCTCAGATTTTGGAGGCGTCTCTACCTTTTGATCTGCTCCATGTTCCCATGTACAACAATAGCGAACTGGTGCTGTATGTCATTCCACATTGGCTGAGTGGTAGTCGTTGCTATACTGCTGCCATGTTTTCGACAGTTAAACATGCCAACTTCACTTGTCAAACATGATTGAGAATCTTTCTTTCCAGTCCAAAATCCTGTCTGTGCAAGCCCATCTAAGAAAAAAAGACGCATCATGTACTGTGTCTTCAGTACAATGCACAGCTTTATGCATCAACATTTTCTTATTTATTCAGTGAACGAAAATCCCTGGTGTGAAGCAATAGCCTTATTTGTTTAGATTAAGGTGATGAGTCTGCGCCTTAATCTATAGAGGGGACCCTCCTCGGTAATGCACATCTTTGTTTGTATGTCTCCGCAAGTGCATAAGGGTGAACCCGGGGTGAAGGCTGATTGCGACTGAGCCCCAGTTTGTCCCAAGGCCTACTCTCAGCTCATTGTTCAAAGCCTGCATTGATAGGGGTTTGTCACACAGAACGTGATGATTCCTCGTGTTTCATTACTTTATATATCAGTTAATATTTTAATCCATAATCATAAATAATCACTTTCTTATTAATTGTATATCATCAATGGCTTGTTACAACATTGAATTTATATCCAACTCTGCCAAACCAGCGCCATGAATGTAAATATTGGGGAGATTTTCTTTACTCAAGCCAGTCAAATGTTACTCAGACTTCTGGAGACTTACTATTTAAGGTTAAACTGAAGTGATAGACTTGAAACCAATATCTTATAAAATTCTAAGCAGTCCACAAACTGTCCCAGAAACCATTCCCACCGACAGATCTTTGGGCGTATACAGTTCTCAGCGGTTAGTTATATTTGTTAGAGCGAATTCAGAGATGAGTGATATTCCGACAGCGATCGATCGAACCTTTTGATCATCGAATCCATGGGAAGCATCGCTCCAAGACATGACCGGACCTTTTCTGAATGCAGTGATATGAAAATGTGCATATCCCTTACACTGGGAAGGAAAACGTTCCCAACACAAACGGTTCAAAACACAACGAAACCTCCCTAATCACAAGCACTGAAATAGGAGAAAAACCGTGTAAGTGATCTACAGTGTGGTACGGTTGGAGAACGTGGGAGACCTGAAATGCAGTTGAATGAAAATATTAAGTGTAGGAAGCTTCGACCGTTTTAGAAGCCAGTGCACTTGGGGGGTCGGTCTCAGTGAAAGCAACAAGTGTTCAGGAGCACTCTATCGCCACTCAATTCTCAAAATGATCCGAAGAATCATGGAAATTCGTCCCAGTTGATGATCAGAAAACAAACAGAAAACACACCATCATCCTCCGAGTTTCAACGGAGAAGCAATACTGCTAACCAGTTTCTTTTTTTGGGGGGGGGGGATCCTAAGAACTGTACACGGTTTTAACATTACAAGTTTTAAGCTGCTCAGTCACATTGAGATCGATGTACAATGCAAGACATTTGTCACAAGAATTGTCACAAGGTGTCAAATGTGCTGTCAATGTTTCACTGTTTATGTCCGGGGGCTCCCTAGGAAGGATTTGTTCTTTCGATTCTAAGTGGGATAGATCATCCCTTCCAGATTTCCACAGTAAGCTGTGTGCCTGCTGTGTGTACTCGCACAGTTGGCCTGTTCGTTACTACTGTACTGCCGCTGAGGTGAGAACGGGCCAGGAGACAATCTCCCAAAGGGCTCCACTGGCTCATGACTCAGGGAGGCGGGAGGGCAGGACAGGCGGCTGGAGGCGCCGTACATCTGGCCGCTGGCTAAGCAGTAAGTCGACTGGCTCATGGGGGTACGCGGTTTGGGCGCCGAGTACGTGTACGGCACGGCGTTGGAGGGCAGAGAACACAGAGCCCCGTTGCAGGCTTGAGTCTGATAAGCGGGGTTTCCAAAGTTAGGGTAGGCAGCAGCAGTCAGATCGGCAGGGTAGGTGATAGGAGGCTGCTGAGTCAGCTCTGAGGCTGGAGCCAGGGGGCCGTGATTGCTGAAGCTGAACATCCTACAGGGGCTGTTGGTGAACGCCGAGGGCGATGCTGAGTAGTGCAGAGGGGGGCTAGCAGGAAGCTGCTGAGGATAGCTCGGACTGATAGTCATATTGGCATAGATGGGTCTTGTGTGAGTCCTGCTTACTTGCAGTGGAGCCAAAACGCTGGCTTCATGCATGTAAGTCGGGTAGGTTGTAATATCCGACCTCTTGAACCTCTTCCGCCTCCTCAAGAAGCTACCATTCTCGAACATGTCGTCGGCGGCCGGGTCCAGTGCCCAGTAATTGCCTTTGCCCGGGCGCCCGGGTTCCCGCGGGATTTTCACGAAGCAGTCATTGAGCGTGAGGTTGTGGCGGATGGAGTTCTGCCATTTCTTGGGGTTCTCCCGGTAGAAGGGGAAGCGCTCGGTGATGAACCGGTAGATCCCCCCCAGGGTCAGCTTTCTGTCCAGGGAGCTGGCGATAGCCATGGCGATCAGCGCGATGTAGCTGTAAGGGGGTTTGCCACGCTGGATCGGCCGCTTGCGCCTCCTCCCCCGGGCCAGCTCCCCAGGAGGGCAGCCCGCTGAGCTCTCCGGGAGGGCCGGCGACTCCTTCTCGACTTTCACCCCCGGCTGGTTGACGGACGCCAGGCTGGAGGCTCCCGGGACTGGCTGCTGCTTTTCGGCTGTCATTGCTACAGCAGCAAGGCCATCACCAGCGGCACACACACGGACACACACAGACACCTTCCCTCGCTCGCATGCAGGTGCTGCTGAACCGCTCCCCCTCCTGCAAACTGCTCCTCATCTCAAACTGCAGTCACACCCACCTCCCGTCATTTAAATAAACACACCCATTCCCACAAGCCGAGTCAGGCAAGGTGATGTGGAGTTGAACAGCACTGGGTTTTGAATTTTCAAGAACGAAAATCTCCAAATGCCCCTCAGCATGTTGTTAAAACAAAACCTGGCGTGTGCTCATAGAGATGCACAGCTCGGAAACAGACCCTTGGGTCTAACTCGTCCATGCCTACCAGATATCTTAAATAAATAAATCGAGTCCCATTTGCCATCACATGCCCCATATCCCCCAAACCCTTCTTATTCATATACCCAAACAGATGCCTTTTAAATGTTGTAACTGTGCCAGCCCCCACTACCCCCTCATGACTGGATTGGGTTTATCAACGAGGTAAAAACAATGACTGCAGATGCTGGAAACCGGATTAGTGGTGCTGGAAGAGCACAGCAGTTCAGGCAGCATCCAAAGTGCAGCGAAATCGATGTTTCGGGCAAAAGCCTGAACTGCTGTGCTCTTCCAGCACCACTGATCCATAATCTGGTTTGGGTTTATAACGTGGTCTAAGTTGCCCTGTTCCTTCATCCAAGCACCGTACTTAGAATCGGGTGCGGAATTCCCCTAAATATAACGGAGGTTGGCAATATCAGTGCAGGTTGGGTAATGGACAAAGGGAGCATTTCAAAGTAGAAGTTGCTGGAAAAGCGCAGAAGGTCTGGCAGCATCTTCGCAGAGAAGTCAAAGTTAACATTTCGGCTCCAGTGCGCCTTGCTCAGAACTCCACCGACCACTCAACACCACAGGGAAAGGCCGAATACTCTCTGAGCTGTAGAACTCAGACTTGGTGAATAGAAAATCCCAGTTGTCCCTCTGAAAAGTGGAGCTAATGTCGGATTTATTTTTTAAATTGGTCACAATAAATGCTTTAAAACTAGTGACTGGTGATAAAAGCGACACGGTCAAATCTTTCGACGTGAACAAGGGCTAGTTTAAACTAGTAACGCGCCCCCTTTAAAGAATTTTACCTTCCTCTGTGCCAGGAGGCCTGGGTACAACTCCCACATGCTCCAGAGGGTGTACCACAACGTGCCTGAACAGGTTATTTAGAAATGTATTCAGCGTGACGAGATGTGGAGGTGCCGGTGTTGGACTGGGCTGGACAAGGTCAGGAGTCACACGAGACCAGGTTAGAGTCCAACAGATTTATTTGAAAGCGCTGCTCTGAAAGTTTGTGTATTTCACCTAAACCTGTTGAACTTTAACCTAGTGTCGCGTGACTTCTGACCTTCGGTGTGACAAAGGTCGGTTAAATAACCGGAGAAGAATGTCCGTTCATCAAAGTAACTGCTAAACCTCAGGAAACTCAGCGCTAACCTTGAATATATTTGAGAGATGCTGCAGATAACTCCAACAGCCACGATTGTAAATGCAGGTTTCGATTTGAACTTTTTGGCTTCAAAACAATATTAGAACTACTAATCCCTTCTGCAAGCCTTCTTGTTAATAAAACATAGAACTGCGGACGCTGAAAATCTGAAACGAAAGCAGAAATTGCTGGAGAAACTCAGCAGGTCTGGCAGCATTTAGGGAGAGAAACGTTTCAAATTCAGCGATCCTTCTTCAGAATAGGCGTGCTTCATTTTCATTCCAACAAAACCTCCATAATTTGGTTGTACTTATTTCGGCGCATCAAGGCGAAATTCATTTTGAATAAATACATTTATAAGTTCACTAGTTGTGAACTTCAATGAGAATCTTAAACTAATACGATCCGCCACCAATACTAAACTGCAAAATGTGAGTCACAGAGAGAGCCAGCAACATTATAAAGATATTATACAAATACAATCGTACGAATATGGATTGTTACTGTTCGTTTTAAAAGTGTTGGATAAAGTCAAAGGCGAGGGACTTTTAAAAAATTAATCTTAGCACAGGGAAGTTAACGAAGAATGAGCAATGGTTGGCTGTATCGCATCACAAGGAAACGTGGGCATTAGAAAGCCATTCAACCTTTCTAGGCCTTAAAGCGTGGGTGGGGAAATTGACAAAGAACAGCCATGACTTGGAGGTGGCGGGGTTGGGCTGGGGTGGACAAAGTTAAAAATCAGAATCTAGATTGGAGTGATGCTAGAAAAGCACAGCAGGTCAGACAGCGTCCGAGGAGCAGGCAAATCAATGTTTTGGGCAAAAACCCTTCATCAGGAATGACTCTGATCTCCAGCATCTGCAGTCCTCACTTTCGCAAAGTTAAAAATCGCACAACACCAGGTTATAGTCGAGAACAGTTTTATTTGGAAGCCCCAGCTTTCCAAGCGCTGCCCCTTCACCAGGTGGTTGTGGAGAATAAGACCATAAGACACAGAACTTATAGCCACAGGAGTACAGTGTCATGGAGATGTCATGCGACTTGAGTGGGGTCGTGATCGGTAATCCTTCTTGGGATCTTTCCTGCATTTCTGCAGGAACGTGATGTCTGTGTCGATATGCGCGATCTACTTGGAGATCCTCTCCACTTTGAGCCGGCAGTTAGAGGTGTTGATGGTAGTCATGACTTGGAAGTGCCGGTCTTGGACTGGGGTGGTAACAATTAAAAACCACACAACCAAGTGACGACGTAGGTGGAGCACACACGGGTAGATGAAAGACCATCAGTGCATCTGAAAGATGACTTTGGGAAGAAGATAAAGGACAAATAATTTCTGATTAGTAACGAAAATAGTTATTCGCCATTTAAAGAAATCACCTTGCACCGTTATTTCATAAAGCCACTGACAGAGTCAGATTACTCTGTAAATAGACAACAGAAGAATTGGATCTTTTCCCCTGCAATAATGCAGTTCGTTTGGTCACTCTGAGCGCTGTTTGCAACGTTGTAAATACCTTTTGGATAGATGCTGCACATCTCACGATTGCCCACTCCCCTCGATCACACCTCCCCCCCCCCCCCAACCCCCTCTCTCTATCACCTGGCCTTACCAGTTTTCTCTGCAAACAAGCTTAATCCCGACCTCATGCACAGCCAGTCAGGAGAAAGCAATTTGCTGGAGATAGTGGCGGAAAACTGATCTTATCTTTGGATTTGTTTTTCAACGCAGTATGCGATTGTCCAGCGTTCATTCAATCAGTCCAATAATCCAGGTGCGTCAAAACGTACATTAGCCAGAGAATGAAATTGATAATTTTTAAAAAGTGTATATTTTAAATGCATGAAGGGATAGCGCACACATAATTATCTCAACGCTTTAATGTACCATTACCCCGAGATTTTACATTATTCAATATACCACAACAAAGATGTTTTGGGAACAATGAAGAGATGAAGGGGAAAGTTGGAGAGGGTCGGCCCAAGTCTAAAGCTTTTAGGGTAAGATCGGCAAGGATTTCTTTTTTTTAAATTCGGAGGAAAGGGAATGAGCGGAGAGACTAGGGAACGGTTGGAGGATCAAGATTCTGCAGCTAGTTGCGGGGTGAGGGATCCAAATACAGAACTGAAGATCTAAACCTCAGCTCCAAGATTACAGGAGGGCGGGGGGAACCTGTAGGCACGTTAAACAAACCACCACTTTCATGAACCACAGCGAGGAATCGATTTTATTTTCGGATTAATGTAAGGTTGTATCGTAAATTTGTGTCGAGTAGGTAGTTTCAAACCGCTAGCTGGTTTGCAAACATCAATCCCGGCACAGTTTTGCCACTGTAAATACATCGAAGTCGATGTTAAAATAATCACAGAAACCAACATTTTAGAATAAATACGAAAGTATGATTATATTTCATTAAACGTTTAGAATTATTTTTCCCTTTCTCGTAATATCTAAAAGAAGCTCGGTTTACTGACAATTGACAATACAAATTGTGCGTTGGATATTTTTTGTGGAATTAATTTTCCAAAGCTCGTTCGGTTACCAGATGATACAGTGTAATTGGGCAAATCAATTCTATTCATTGTATCTAATATTAAAATGAAATTTGCTTAAAAACTTCAAATAAGGCAAACTATTTTTAAATATCAGAGTAATAAATCCGAACAATTTATCTTAAAACAAACTGCTCATATTTGAGACAGTCGTATCGATCTGCCGGTTTTGTATTTGCACCGTGCTTTCGTCAATATATATCAATGGTTTATCTTAATTGTTGCTAAATTACAATGAAAACGGTTCTGTTTGGAAGTAAGATTGACTTTCTGTAACAGTCTTACACTTCAGGAATTATTTTAGCCTGAAACTTTATTCAAATTCTCCAAGGTTTGACAAAGCACCAGGCTTCGAATATTTGGCCGTCTGTCACTCGTTGGAAAGTTGAGCAGGATGGGGGCGCATTGGTTAGTATTGTTAAATTAGATCTGAGCTCTCAGACGTTGCGCTAACATCTAGAGACAACACGTTAAAATCATTCCGCTCTTTGTTCAGGGACACGTTTCTGTTGTCCGCATTTTTTTTCCATTTCGGCATTGTGTCCATTTTTGAAGATAGATCTAAATTGAGTTAAGTGTGGCTTTTACTGTTTCATTCTTTTTAATGGTGTTAGGAGTAAGCATAACTCTTTCGGTTTTGTCTACCCGTCTCTTTAAGCTTGACACAGATAAAATCAAAGCTCCATACTATACAAGGAATTGTTTTACTTGAAAAGAAACATCATCACCCCACCCCACCAAGTGAGAGCGTTTAGTACGGTCCATACTGATCATTAATTCACCCCGCAAAGATAATTTTTCTGAAAATTGATTGTACAGACTTTATGCTTCGCGGATCTCACATTAAACGTTGAAAACATTAACCTTAACAAACATTTTGATTAATGCAGTTAACTAACCAGCAATTTAGTTAAGCGCCAATACGATTTGGAGACTTTATGGAGCTTTCACGTTGTAACTTTCAGCTTCAGATCAATAATTCTGACTGGGGTTCAGCTCGCCCTGTTTACAGGACAGTGGTGTGTGTGGGGCGGGAGAGGCGGGATGGATAGCTGCAGTGAAGAGAATTTCCGGATACAAACTCACCCCAGACCCTCGAACCGGGTGGAGCTGGAGATGAGCTCATCCAATTTATTCGAACTTCAGTTGGCCATTCAGGGGAAGGACAGCACTGTCCAGTCACCTGACAGTTTGAAATTCAAATGTTCAAAATGGAAATTGGCCAAATCTCTATTTTATTTATTTTAAATGAAGACTTAAGAATTCATTGGTGGGCGTCGCTGACAGGCCAATGTTTATTGCCAGTGCCGAGCTGCCCTTGAGAAGGGAGTGGTGAGCTATCTGCCTGAACCGCTGCAGTCCATGTGTTTTACGTAGACCCACAATGCTGTTCAGAAGGGAATTCCAGGATTTTAACCCAGAGATAGTGAAGGAAAGCTGATATATTTCCAAGAGACAAAATAAAAAGCTGCAGATGCTCGAATCCAAAGTAGACAAACAGGACCTGGACGAACACAACCAGCCAAGCAGCATCAGGAGGCGGAGAAGTCAATGTTTGGGATATTAACCCTTCTTTAGGATTCCTGAAGAAGGGTTAATACCCGAAAAGTTGACTTCCCCACCTCCTGATGATGCCTGGCTTGCTGTGTTCTTCTAGCCTCCTGACTGTCTACTGTACTTTGATATATTTCCAGGTCAGTATGATGAGTGGCTTGGAGGGGAACTTGCAGGCCGGGGTGCTCCCATGTATCAGCTGCCCTTGTCCGTTTAGATGGACATGGTCTTGGATTTGGAAGGGGCTAATGACATTTGGTGAATTTCTGTGATATATCTTGTCGCAAGCACAAAGCTGCTACTAAGTATCAGTGGTGGAGGGAGTGGATGCTTGTGGATGTGGTGCAATCAAGTGGGCTGCTTTGTCCTGCATGGTATGTAACTTCTTGAATGTTGTTGGAGCTGCACCATCCAGGCAAATGGGGAGTACCCCATCACAAACCTGACTTGTGCATTGTAGATGGTAGACAGTCTTTGGAGAGTCAGAAGGTGTGCTACTGGTGTTATATTCCTAGCCTCCGATCTGCTGTTGTAGCCACTGAGTTTATGTGGTGAGTCCGATTGAGTTTCTTGTCAATGGCAAACTCCTGGATGTTGATAATGGGAGATTCAGTGATGGTAACAACATTGAATGCCAAGGGGTGGTGGTTAGATTGTTTGTTATTGGTGGTAGTCATAGCCTGGCATTTACCTGGACTGTCTCTGACACCACCCTCCCCTTCCTGGACTTCTCCATCTCCATTAATGATGACTGACATTTTTTACAAACCCACAGACTCCCACAGCTACCTGAATTACACCTCTTCCCACCCTACCTCTTGCAAAAATGCCATCCCGTATTCCCAATTCTTCTGCCTCCGCCGTATCTGCTCCCAGGAGGACCATTCCACCACAGAACACACCAGATGGCCTCCTTCTTTAGAGACCACAATTACCCTTCCCACGTGGTTAAATATGCCCTCCAATGCATCTCGTCCACATCCCACACCTCTGCCCTCCAACCCTAACAAGGACAGAACGCCCCGGTGCTCACCTTCCACCCGTCAAACCTTCGCATCAATCAAATCATCTGCCAACATTTCCGACACCTCCAAAAAGACCCCAACACCGTGGATATTTTTACCTCCCCACCACTTTCCGCCTTCCGCAAAGACAGTTCCCTCCGTGACTACCTGGTCAGGTCCATGCCCCCCTATAACCCACCCTCCCATCCTAGCACCTTCCCCTGCCACTGCAGGAACTGTAAAACCTGCGCCCACACCTCCTCCCTCACCTCTATCCAAGGCCCTAAAGGAGCCTTCCACATCCATCAAAGTTTTACCTGCACATCCACCAATATCATTTATTGTATCCGTTGCTCACGATGTGGTCTCCTCTACATTGGGGAGACTGGGCGCCTCCTAGCAGAGCCCTTTAGGGAACATCTCCGGGACACCCGCACCAATCAACCACACCACCCCGTGGCCCAACATTTCAACTCCCCCTCCCACTCTGCTGAGGACATGGAGGTCCTTGGCCTTCTCCAGACGCCTGGAGGAAGAACGCCTCATCTTCCGCCTTGGAACACTTCAACTCCAGGGCATCAATATGGACTTAAACAGTTTCCTCATTTCCCTTTCCCCCACCTCACCCTAGTTCCAAACTTCCAGCCCAGCTCTTGTCTGGACTTGTCCTACCTGCTTATCTCCTTTTCCACCTATCCACTCCACCCTCTCCTCCCTGACCTATCACCTTCATCCCCTCCCCCACTCACTCATTGTACTCTATGCTACTTTCTCCCCACCCCCACCCTCCTCTAGCTTATCTCTCCATGCTTCAGGCTCACTGCCTTTTATCCTGATGAAGGGCTTTTGCCCGAAACATCGATTTCGCTGCTCCTTGGATGCTGCCTGAATTGCTATGCTCTTCCAGCACCACTAATCCAGAATCTGGTTTCCAGCATCTGCAGTCATTGTTTTTACCCCATAGCCTGGCATTTGTGCCGTGAAAATATTACTTGCCATTTTTCATCCAAGCTTGGATATTTTCCAAAACTTGTTGTATTTGAATATGGACTGCTTCAGTATCTGAGGAGTCACAAATAGTGCTGAACATTGGGAAATCATTGGCAAACATCTTACTTCTGATCTTATGCTGGAGAGAAAGTCATTGATGAAGCAGCTGAAGAAGGTTGGGCCTGGGACGCCATCCTTAGTAACTCCTGCAGAGACGCCCTCAAGCTGAGATGACGGGACCTCCAACAACCACAACAATCTTACTCTATGTCAGGTATGACGACAACAGTTCCGCCCCCTCCCCCATTGCTATTGATTCCAGTTTTGCTCAGGCTCCTTGATGCCACACTTAGTCAAATGTGACTGTTACTCTCACCTCACCTCTGGAATTCAGCACTTTGGACTTGTTTGAACAAAGGCTAGCAGTTCCATGGCCCTGATGGAAGCTAAACTAGGCATCAGTGAGTGGGCTATTGCTGACCAGGTGCTGCTTGATGGATAGCATTGTTGGGCGACTCCCTCCACCGTTTTGGTAATAATCTAGTGTAGGCTTGTTTGGTGGTAATTGGCCATTGTATCTGTCCTGCTCTTTGTGTACAGGACATACCTGGGCAACGTTCCACATTGTTGGGTCGATACCAGTATTGTAGCTGCACTGGAACAGGTTGGCCAGGGGGACAGCAAGTCCTGAAGAACAAATCTTCAGTACAGTACTGCTATCGGAATATGTCATGGCCCGTCGCCTTTGCAGTAAATAGTGCATCCAACCTTTTCTTAATATCACGTTTCTTGATGAATGGCAGGTTTGGTATTTGGCACTAATCAGAAGGAAATTTTGCAAGCTTTATTCGTGCCACCTTTAACATTTCAATCTGATATCCAAATGTGAACAACTTTCTGGGACTCCCAATGAACATACCCTACAGTAACCAAGACTAGAAACTGTAATTTATCAGCCCAAAATTAGAACGGAAAATTGGAGATTGTTGTCATGACGCCTCAGAATCTTTTGAACAATATTGCTTTCAATTTCTATTCTAAACAATGTCGTTCTTCACACCAAGCCTGCAATCAACATGTGAATTTCTAGCATTGACAATTTAAACAAAAAAAGGTGCCCGTGTTTATTCAGAACTTGGGACTTCTTTTTCACATAACGTTCTTCCAGAATGCTTTCAGATTGAAGAATGTTTGAGTTAAAGTGTTTCTTTTATAACTATAGCAATAAACACAATGTAGTTCAGAGGTACTTGACTAGATCAGAACTAATAGCCCATAGCTTCGCGGGTAAAAAGTGAGGTCTGCAGATGCTGGAGATCAGAGCTGAAAATGTGTTGCTGGTTAAAGCACAGCAGGTTAGGCAGCATCCAAGGAACAGGAAATTCGACGTTTCGGGCCAGAGCCCTTCATCATAGCTTCGCGGGGAACTATTGTTCTCTGTCCCATTATTTCATTCAGTTTGGTGGTTGTAATTCAGCAATAACAATCCAACTGTAAATTGGTGCAATTTAGAATGGTTATCACTAATACGTTCTCTTTAATTCAATTATAAAAACATTTCAAGCTATACTCTAGACCAAATTCTAATTGTTAAACTAATTTAACCGTGCAGGATTATGGACGCAGATACAAAAAGAACATAAATACTCGGCTAATCTGCCAGCGTCTGTAGAGAGGAAAAACATTCAGTCTGTTGCCCCTGGTCAATTCGGAGTTGACCTACTGAGTACGTCCAGCGTGCTCTGTTTTTATTTCAGATTTCTAGCACTTGCAGTGTTTTATTTTTGGCTAAGCATTCGGTCACCATAATTGTAGAATCAATTTATGAATCACTTGAGTATATTTTGTTTCAGAAATAATTTCATTCTTTGTCGCTTTGGTGAATGAACATAGCGCTTGCAGCTTTCAAATTGCGCTCTTGAATTAACATCTGGAACAAAACCAATTCCTGTAATTTTCAGTAATCTTTCCTCGCGGTACGCAAGAGACGCTGTTGTATCTGTTTATTTTCGCCCTCTTGGCTAACTAGTGTTGTCTGTTGTGTTCCAGTTTGCTCTCGGGCCGAACATTTTCTCCCTCAGTAGTCGTTCTGCTTAGGTAAGGTTGGAAGCGCGTTCAGGGTATCGAACAAAAAGCTTTCCTCCACATTACTTCAGTTATTGCTCCTACTCCATACGGCCGTAAGATCCTATTTGCGTTCAGAAAGTGACAGAATGATAATGCAATCCATACCAGTTTACATCATTCCCTCTTCCTGAAATATTCGTGCAAGTAAAAACATTATTCAATACATAAACACTGCTTAAAGACCTTATAACAATATTTTTCTTTCAGAAGATATCAATTACCTGTCTTTTGCATTCTCTTTAGATACAGATATACGAAATCAATACAAAGCTATTGGACATTAAACCACATGGAACTCAATGGACCTAATGGCCTTTTTTTCTTCCAGTGTCTCCAACATATGGAGGCCTTCGAAAAAAACCGGGGCTCTAACAAAGGGGCTGAAGGCGTGAGTTGGAGTGGGAGAATGGTGCACAGCTTTTAGGTTTTACGGAAGAAGAGTTGAAGCTGGAGACTCTGCAACAGAATTGCAGTCCAAATAGGAAGGGAAATATAACTGAAACACGATGAAGTGGTTCAGACGAAAACTGAAGTAGTAACAATGCAATAAAGACAGACTTTTTTTGCAAATATGTGGAGATAACGAAAAAGACAGATTACATATAAGAGGCGCAGTGAGAAATATGAAATGGACGCCTTATTTCTTGTATCTTATTCAATGGTATACGAGGCCTTCTGGGATAATGCTCCTGAGATAAAGGAATAGTATCACGTTCGTAGGCAGATTTCTATAGAACGTGGCAACAACGCACATTTGCAGTAATATCGAACAGGAGAAAATTAGTTAAAAAGCTTCGATCTAATACTGAAACTCGAATAAAAATCAAATACTGCACGTGGTTCACTTCAGTGATTCAAGATCTGAATGTGTCGACAACCACAGCCATTGGGTTAGCACTGCTGCCTCACAGTGCCAGAGACCCGGGATCAATTCCCGCCTCAAGCAGCTGTGTGGCGATTGCACATTCTCCCCGTGTCTGCGTGGGTTTCCTCTGGGTGCTCCAGTTTCCTCCTACAGTCCAAAGATGTGCAGGTCAGGTGAATTGGCCATGCTGAATTGCCTGTAGTGTTAGGTGAAGGGGTAAATATAGGGGAATGGGTCTGGGTGGGTTGCTCTTCGCAGGGTCGGTGTGGACTTGTTGGGCCGAAGGGCCTGTTTCCAACCTGTAAGTAATCTAAGCTAGTGTCTTGTAATTATTTCCAGCTATTCATCACTGCTTGCTTATTTAAGGACAAGAACCGCTGCCAAAATGTGTCGATGTTCAGTGATTATATTGTTTTCACTGACAGTAGTTGTGGTTGTAACACTATGCATTGAATCAAACCCAGTCATTACACCTTAATTGGTCGAGCCATAAATTATTGGGAATGAACCCAACGTGACAGTTTTATGTGCACCAGTAAAGCACGTGCTTTGTAAATGTTTTGGAGAGTGATGTTACCTGTCCTTGGAGAGTGATGTTACCTGCCCTCGTGTGTCTCTCGTCTTTTACTTTCAGTCAGGGTGTCCCGCGACGGAAGATTCGGTAGAGTTCCACCCGGAGCTTCTAATCATCTATACTATTTTTATTCAATGAAATTCGTTCAAAATTGGTGAAATTATCACAGAAATTCGTGAATTTTTAAGCGCAGTGGTTTGCGCAATTGCTCAAAGCAAGCGAAAATTCTACACTCTTTTTCGCTCGCGTGAAAAATATTTAATACGAGAAGGATGCCTCTGTCCAATAAACCAGCGAGTACCGCGATCAAATAAATCATCATGGCAAGTTTGTGAGCACTGCGCCCATTTAGTGTATTTCCAGAATGGTCTGAAAATTATATTTTTCACAGTGCACTTACATTTATTTATATTTTTCACACTTCTTTAAAAAGTATACCTCTTGCTGCATTCACATGCTAACTTTTTGTGTTTCATGCACAGGAACACTTCTATGCTGAACATGTTTGAGGCTTTCCCCATTTAAATAACACAGTAGTCTGCCTTTAGATTCTTCCTGCCAAAGTGCATGACCTCACACTTTCTATCAAGGTTTTGCTCACTCAACCTATCCAGATTAACTTATGCTCTCATCATAACACACCATCTTCAGTAAATTTGGATGGGTTGCTTTCTGTCCCCACTTCCAAGTCATTAATATACCAAATGAATTAATTGAAATCTTAGGACTGATTCTTCTGGTACTTTAATACTTATATCCTTCTCCCCAGAAAATGACTCAAATTTCTTAACATGCTGTAGTGTATTAACCAATCCTCAATCAATGACAACACATTACCTCCAATATAGTGAGCTTCTATCTTGTGCAATAGCCTTTTGTCATATCACCTGATCAATTGCTTTCTGAAATCGCAAATGCATTACATTTACTGATTCCCCTTTACCTGGTTGTTCTGTTCTCAAAGAGCTCGATAAAATTTGTCAACTGTAATTTCCCTTTCACAAAATCACGTTGACTTTGTTCAATTGTGTGAAGCATTTCTGAATGTCCTGTTAATTCTTCTTTAGTAATATAATCTGGTATTTTCCCAATAAGATATCCAATAACTGAAGAGTTCCAGACCTCACCATTCCTGTGATGGTAATTAACACCAAACACCATCGCCTTCCCCACCTCTCCATTCACTCCACCTTGCCCCCCTACTCCACATGCCATATATAGGAAGACTTTAATTTCTGGCTTGGAGATGCCGGTGTTGGACTGGGGTGTACAAAGTTAAAAATCACACAACACCAGGTTATAGTCCATCAGGTGATAGTAACTTAAAAAAAGGTTTTGTGATTTATACATGAAAGAAGTGAAACTATCACTGTATTCTAACAGATGAAAGGCTTAACAGACAATCGATTTTTCAATGTATGATTTCAGTTACATAACACTGCAAATTTTTGCTATAAATTCTGTTACGATCGAGCCCTCCACTATCACCTGATGAAGGAGCGTCGCTCCGAAAGCTAGTGTGCTTCCAATTAAACCTGTTGGACTATAATCTGATGTTGTGTGATTTTTTACTTAATTTCTGGCTGTTGTTTTGTGGACAAGTGCTTGTTAGCAGTTAATACTATAACACAGTAAACTGGTCAGGCATTTTTTTTTCATTGGTTCAGTTCAGTTTACCTTGCTATAGGAACACCATCCATCAAACTATTTTGAGATGAAATTCCTCAAGTTGTCAATGAAAGCTCACTGACCTATAATCCAATTGTCAAACAAACATTGACATGCATGCCCTACAGTCAGCAACTGCTAACAAGCAAGGTGTGAGGTCTGTTTTTTAAGTTTCTTGTCAACCAGACATTTGAAAGCAACATAAACATTTGAATGTTATCATAGTCGTGCCATTTTGTTTAAATGAGAGGCAGACAGTGGCTATACCTTCGCGGTGTCTCACAGACTCAGGAAGTGCTGTTGACAGCCATTTCTTCTTTAAACTTTATTGAAGCACCTTGTCAAAGTCAATATCCTTGCTTTTATTCAATTTATAATTCAACTTTTAGATTTTTGTCCAAGGGCAATCTATTATTTGTGTGATATCAGCGATTGATTTTGTGTTATCAGCACGGTGTCCTTTGAAACTAGCGACTTAGAGCATTATATATAAATATTTCAACTGCGGCTAAAATGATGAAATAATGAGAACAAGTTTCATAGACAATATATAGATCAGCTGAGTTTATAAGATTTAGGGAGTGATCAGGTTAATCTGTTTAACGTTTAAAGGAGTTGGTAGGGTGGGGAGAGTGAAATTATTTCCTCTGGTGGGAAAGTCCAGAACAAAAGCATTGAACCTTAAAATTAGAGATAAGTCAATGATGTCAGGAAGGACTATTTCACACAAATGGAAGTGGGAAATTAGAACTCTGTTCCCCCCCAAAAAGCTATTAAGGCTGTAGGTCAAGACAAAATTTCAAAACTGAGATTGATGCAGGCATTGATAATAAACAAAAATGGAATGAAAGCAAATTGATGGAGTTAAGATGCAAATCAGCCATCTCGCTGAATAATAGAACAAACTGAAGGGGCCAAAATGGCCGTCTCCTATGTCTATGTTCCTAAATTAGAAGGAATGAAACGTTGGACTATTTTGATAAATTTGCTTGATTTTAACAGCATTTAAATCCGCTGTATGACAAGATAATGTTTAAAAAATGTGAAATTTGTATGCTTCCATTAAAAGTGACCAGAGTAGACTCTCTGCTCTCACAGGGCTTGTCAAAGCTTTCTGGTCACTTATGTATTAACTGACAGTACTCTTGCCCTTCAGTTTCAGATGCTCTTAGCTGAGACTGTTATCATGAAAGATTTTAGGATTGTCATGATGGATTCCTCCATCTTTGGTTTGCTACAGAGTGCTATTGCATGCTTCCTTTCAGCAGTGCAATGATTCATATCAGGGTTAGTATAGTGTAATGGCCATTCTCCAGTAAGGATACCATATACCACATTTCACTTACCACAATGAGGAGCTTCATGTTGTAGTGTGCCTTGATGGCTGTCACCAGGGTGTTTTCTGAGATGGGTAATTGCCCCATAAAGAGAGATTGAGTACATTTGACCTATAAGGCCTGGACTTTAGAAGAACGAGAGGTGAACTCATTGCAACATATTTAATTTAAGAAGCTTGGGAGAGTAGAAGATGTGACACTGTTTCTCCCAGCTGGGGAACATAAAACACAGGGCCCCAGTTTCAGACTAAGGACATCACTTGTTTGGGACAAAACAGTGGATTTTATTTTCACCCAAAGGCTTGTTTCTCTTGAACTGGATATCCCACAGGTACTGTGAGGATCAGGTATTGTATATATTCAACATGAAAGGTGTAGGATTTTTGTATTCTGAGGGAATTATGAGATAATGGAGATAGTACAAGAAGACACTGCTGAATTGGAAGATCAGTCTTGATCTTATTAAATGGCAGAGCAGGTTCCAAGGGCTGAATTACTACTACTACCCTAGTTTTTATGTTCTCTGAATTATGGTGGGGCACCATTTCATGGCTATCAAATTAATAAATGTCTATCCTAGCAAAATGCTGCAACTCTCAGATTTGCTGAGAGGATGGAAAGCTCTCCATATTTGGCCTACTATTGTAACACACTCTTTCATCCTCACTGACTACATAATTGTCTCCTATCAAAGGGACAGTGCCAGGCACAAGTATCTTCACAAATCAGATGATCCGACTCTCCTTGATGTTTATTATTAATGTAATGCCTTCGGAGAATAGTGTGAGAAAATCAGAGAAAGGTATGCTTGAGAAAACATACAAAATAAACTATAGACTATGGGTCTTAAGGGATTAACAAATGAATAACAATGATAGAAAACAGTATTAAATGGGGATGTTTCCTGTCAATCAAAATGATCCCCGGTTAGGAACATATCCGGTGATCTTAACTTCATGAGACGTACAAGTAAATCTTCATAAAATTCTGAATAGAAAAATAATGTTATCATCAGGTACTTAGAGTCATAAAGTCATATAGATGTACAGCACAGAAACAGATCCTTCAGTCCAATTCATCCATGCCAACCAGATATTCTAAATTAATCTAGTCCCATTTGCCAGCACTTGGCCCACATCCCTCTAAACACTTCCTATTCTTTTAAATGTTGTAATTGTACCAGCCTCCACCACTTCCTCTGGCAGCTCATTCCATACACGCATCACTCTTTGTGTGAAAAAGTTGCCCCTTAGCTCCCTTTTAAAATTTTCCCCTTTCACCCTAAACCTATGTCCTCCACTTCTGGATGCCCCCATCCAAGGAAAAGACCTTGTCTATTTACCCTATCCATGCCCCTCATGATTTTAGAAACTTCTAAAAGGTCACTACTCAGCCTCTGGCATTCAAGGGAAAACAGCCTCAACCTTTCCAGCCTTTCCCTCTAGGTCAAATCCTCCAACCCTGGCAACATCCTTGTAAATCTTTTCTGAACCCTTTCAAGTTTCACAACATCCTTCTTCTGGGAGGGAGATCAGATTTGCACTCAATATTCCAAAGTGACTTAACAAATGGCCTATGCAGCCACAATATGACTGCCCAATTCCTATATTCAATGCTCTGACCAATTAAGGAAAGCATACTAGACATCCTCTTCACTATCCTATCTACCTGAGACTCCACCCCAATTCTCTTTGTTCAGCAATGCTCCTCAGGACCTTACCATAAGTCCTGCACTGACTTGTCTTTCCAAAATGCAGACCTTCATTTGGCCCAATGGCCCATCTGTTCAAGATCCTGCTATACTCTGAGGTAACCTTCTTTGCTGTCCACCAAACCTCTAATTTTGGTGTCATCTGCAGACTTACTAACTATACCCCTTAAGTTGACATTCAAGTCATTTATATAAATGACAACAAGCAGTGGACCCAGCATTGATCCTTGTGGCATACTGCTGGTCACAGGTCTCCAGTCTGAAAAGCAACCCTCCACCGCCATCCTCTGTCTTCTACCCTCAAGCCCATTCTGTACTCAAATGGCTAGCTCTCCCTGTATTCCATGTAATCTAACCTTGTTATACAGTCTACCATGATGAACCCTGTTGAACATCTTAGAGAAGTCCATATAGACCACGTCCACCACTCTGCGCTCATCAATCCCCTTTGTTACTTCTTCAAAAATCTCAATCAAGTTAGTGAGACATGATTTCCAATGCATAATGTCATGTTGATTATCTCAAATCAGTCCTTGACTTTCCAAATACATGTAAGTCCTGACCCTCAGGATTCTCTCCAACAACTTGCCCACTACCAATGTCAGGCTCACAAGTTTATAATTCCCTGGCTTTTCCTTATCACCTTTCTTAAATAGTGGCATCACATTAGCCAATTTCTGGTCTTCTAGCACTTCACCTGTGACTATTGATGGTCCAATTATCTCAGCAAGAGGCCCAGAAATCCATTCCCGAACTTCCCACAGAATTCTAGGATTCAATTCATCGCATCCTGGGGATTTATCCACTTTTATGCATTTTAAGACATCTAGCACCTGCTCCTCTGTAATATGGCCATTTTCAAGATGTCACCATCCTTACATTTCCTTACATTCTCTACCTTCCACGTTCTTCTCCACAGAAATCACTGATGCAAAACATTTCTTTAGTATCTCCCTACCTCCTGCGGTTGCACACATTGGCTGCCTTTCTGATCTTTAATGGGTCATATTCTCTCCCTGGTTACCCTTTTGTCCTTAATGTATTTATGAAATTCCTTTGGATTTCTGCATCTCCCTATTTGTCAAAGCTAACTCATGTCCCCTTAAGAGATTTCTCTCTTCAGTATATTTCTATACTTTTAGAATATTGTGTGCAATTCTGCCTTTATACTCTTCTAAGGATTCACTCGGTCTCTCCTGTCTGTACCTGGCATATGCTTCCTTCTTTTTCTTGACCAAAACCTCAATTTCTCTGACTTACTTTTTGTACTTGATAACTGACCAAGTTTTATGCTTGTGACATTATGCAAGCAATTATTCTTTGGCAAATAGTTTTTTTTGTAGAGAATAATCACCTCATACATACACAGTATTGAAAAGTGGGAAAATATAAGCTATTCCATTGAGTCTAAGAATGCACTATACAATGATAGCTCGAGCATCTTGTCTAAATAAGTGTGTCACTTTCTCTTTGACTCCCTGCAATCATACAACTGCCTGGGAGAGGCAACATCTACAGACAAAAATGCAGGTGAGTGGAGAAAATATGTCTGAAAAATTTGCCTCCATTCCTTATCGCTGAGTGCACACAGATGAGTGAAACCAATGGAGGAGCCTCACACAGATTGAAAAGGTCTTTAGAAAATCCAAGGCAATTGCAGTGCCCTACAATAACCAATCTAAAAAGCAGCTGGCAATAACTAGGCTGAAGCTGGGAATCATCAATTGCCAGGCTAATAGAACAATAGTTGGCATTGTCACTGGGGCTGGGGGCTGAAATTTCCTCACCTCTTCCTATAACTTTCACCATGATGTGGAGGTGCCAGTGTTGGATTGGAGTGGACAAAGTTAAAAGTCACACAGCACCAGGTTATAGTCTAACAGGTTCACTTGAAAGTAATAGCTTTCAGAGTGATGCTCCTTCATCAGGTGACCAGATTTTCCAGGGATTTCTATTATCTTCAACCAAAGGGAAAGTTTACAATTGGGAGAATCTTTTGCTGAAATTCCAGTTTTGATTTTACCGGTGAAACACTGTGGAGCCTTGTTAGACATATGTAAATTGAAAACAGCTGGGAGGAGGTTGCATTTAAACTGGTCTACTAATATCTGACCAGACAGGTCTTTAGTATAGATTTTGCAGTTGTTATGACAACAATAACAAGGACTTGCATTCATCTTCGTCTTTAAAATAATGCAATATCCCAAGGCATTTTAACAGCAAGGATTGTGAAACAAACGTCGACATGCAGCCACATAAGACAGTACTAATGTCATGATGATAGATCTAAAACATGAAGGACTAAGAGCATTTATAAATTTAAAGTCCAGACATGTCATTTATAAGAGGACTGCTACAAATAAAAAAGACTGCAGTTGTCAATTCAGTGTAGAGTGTTAGGGGATTAAGGGATAGATACAACAGGGAGAGATGGAGAGGGCATTATCTTAACCCCCCACACCCTTCCCCCCACCACTAGAAAAGCACTTATTATTGACTTGATTTTATGGTAAACGTACTAAAAATTGGATTAGAAACTAATTGCTGCAGTGGTCTGTGTGTGCTAGTAGAAGAAGGTGTGTAAGTGAACATATGAGCCTGCGTCAAGTGCTGGCGTGAAGTGCAAGTCACAGTTGAAGAACCTCCTGCAGTGATTGGAACCAGGTGAATCTTGTCGATTATGAGATCCTTGACTGGGGTTGTTAACTGGGGCCAATCAGTAAGCCCTGGCTAAACAATGTAAACAGGGTACTCAGAATCTCCTCAGTTCAAGGACCGACTCTGAGCTAGCTGGCTGTACTGTGCACATTAAAGTGAAAGGTGACTTGATGACAGAATATCGGCCTCTGTGCTCACATCCACTTGTCACTCTGCAGTGCAGGTAAAAGGATTCTCTGCTCTGATTGGTAGAAACCAGATAGCTAACAAGCCAGATAGCTAACAAGCCAGATACCTAACAAGCCATACATCTAACAAGCCATATACCTAACAAACCAATTTAAATGAATCAGAAAACAGAAGGAGTGTTGCCAGCTAACTGTCATCGAAAGTGAACCAGTGACAAGGGATGAACTTGATCCATCCCTTCTTTATTCATTTCCCCTTTGGTGGCAGCAAGGTTTATTTAAATATCCTTTCCTTGTGAACACTTTTCTTCCGGACTAAATTAATGTTATGTTTAAAAAAAACCCAATTTCACCAAGCTTTCTTGAGTTAACAAAGAGCATGCTTATTAGAAACTAAACAGGAGGCAATCATTTAACATGCATGCATACAGATTAGAAATGAGAAGTCAGTTCAAACAAAAGTAAAGGCTTAAAAAAGGTCAGTATCGCTGGGTCACTTGTGAGGTTTTTTAATGAGAGTTAAATAATTGATTTTGGAATTCTTAATTTTGCAGTTTTGTGAGAATTTATTCTGTTTTGGTTTGATATTGGATGATGGACAACAGTGAGAGAGCAAGAGAGTTCTTCTATTTTCCTGTTTCATTTTGACTGTCTAGGTGGATTACACCTCACAGAGTGAAAGAGTCCTTTTACTGTAATGCAGTGATGGCTATGGGGTGGTTCTTTGAATGTGAGTTCGTTAGTGGATGAAGTGGGCTGAAGTGCTTGTGTGAGTGCATTAATGCATTAATGCACTCACAAGCCAGCGTTGAGAAGACTTTTAACCCCTGTGCTTGTGTATTCTTGGAAGGGAAAACATGTTTCGTGTTTAGACTATTGTATTTTCACTCATTGTGTTCACAGTCTGAGATTACAGTTCAGTTTGTAGCTCATTTCTCCCATTAATTCCATGGTTTTGAAGGTTCTTTGTAAAACTAACAAGGTGGGATACACCATGTTGTAATTAAAAATTCAATTTATCTGTAGATACTGCAGATGTACCATCATGATAGTAATACATCTGCAATAGTGAACATTCAAACTGTGGTTGTGGAAGTAACCTCAAAACAAATATTATGACTATCTAATTTTAAACCCTAACCCAAACCTTTGATCAAATCCCAATTCATTGGAAAATATAATAGGTAGAATCTTCCTGGCATTTAATGATGTTGGCCATAATGGGAAAGTTGGGAGAATTGGGTGAGATGGCACGAGAGCAAAAAGTCCCATTTTCCAACTAACTGCCAGCACTGGATGACCAAGTGTACAGCAGTCTTTCAAATATGGCATTCATGCCAGGAATTGTGGTATATCTCAGCAGTGGTGGTTCCATGCACCAAGGACAGTGGGAGAATCGGGCTAGTGTCAGCAGAATAAGGCACTACAGAGGTATGGCAAATAATTAATTAGGTGAATTTGGATTGATATCGTGAGAAGGCACGCCAGGCCTTGCACAGAGAAACCCTTGGTGAAACTTAACAAAATTGATACTTCGCCAATTTCTAGTAAGATTCAACCAAAATTCTTTGTCATATATGAATTACATTATAATTGATTCACAGCTTAATCGATAACATCGTTTGTGTTTGAATTTCTTGCAGTTTATTTTTCCAGAATTATTTGGGAGCTCAGCAATTGTATTCCAACAAATATATGCCAATCACAACCTGTGAAATATATACTTTGGAGGTCACCATGGGGAAAGCAAATTTCACTTTGGAGGTCACCATGGGGAAAGCATATTCAATATATTTCAAACTGTAATTTATCTATAAAGTAATGACATTTATTATTATCCTTTAATAAATATTATCACATAATACCATTACATCATTTAGTAATGCGCTATAAAGCATGCTCTTCCACCTATTCCCCTCTACCAGCCCTGAAATATTTGCCTTTATTTACCATTGTTGATGCCTTTCTTTATCTTGATTAGTTGTGACTGGGTGTTGCTGTTGCCTTTGAGTTGTTAGGTTGTAGGTTCAAATCCTGATTCAGTTACTTCAGTATAGAATGTATGACATTAAGAGAATTCTACTCTAATCTTTTGAAAATATTGCATAATAATCCAAGATCCTCTGTCAGAAAATCATAAAGGAATCAAGCCACCATTCTCTTCCCAATATCATGGGACCAATATTTATCCCTCAATTAACATCATAACAATAGATTATTTGGTTGTTATCACTTTGCCCTTTCTAGCATTTAGCTTGCAAATTGACTACATGTTTCCTATGTCCATGATTGAATCTCAATGGTAACAAAGTTGTTTGGAATGATGAGAGAAGATATCAAAATTCTTATAGAGCTCAACAGTATAGAGGCAGGAGGAAGATTTCCCTTTGCTGGCAAGTCAAGAAGATTAGATTACTTACAGTGTGAAAACAGGCCCTTTGGCCCAACAAGTCCACACCAACCCAGACCCATTCTCCAACATTAAACCTTCACCAAACACTACAGGCACTTTAGTATGGCCAATTCACCGACCAGCACATTTTTGGACTGTGGGAGGACACTGGAGCAAACCCATGCAGACATGGGGAGAAATGTGCAAACTCCACACAGTCCTGAGGCAGGAATTGAGCCCGAGTCTCTGGTGCTGTGAGGCAACAGCGCTAACCACTGTGCCACTGGGGGATATAGTCACAGTGTAAAGAATAGGCTATTTAGGATTAAGTGGAGGAGAAATTTCTTCACTCAGAGTGTAGTGAATGTAGGAATTCTCAGACCCAGAGGGCTGTGAAGGCTCAGGTATTGAGTATGTTCAAACAAACTTCAATAAATCTCTAGATATTAAAGACATCAAGGGATATTGGCTAGCGCAGGAAAATAGTGTTGATGATTTAAAGGCAAGTCAAATTACCAACTCCTCCTCCTATTTTCCTTATGCCCTGAATTATGCATGACAGTACGGAAATACATTGTTACTTTTCTGAATCATCTTAGCCCGAAATAAAAGCTAAGACAAGTTCACCATGCTGTATCTTACACACATGGGAAAATAGTCTTCATTGCAGAGGGTAGACATGTACAGGAGGGAGAAAGGAACAGAGGCAAATGCTAATATGGTGAACTGAAGAGGAATAGAAAAAAGCTCATGTGGAGGTGAAATGCTGGTATGGATCAACTGCATTGAAAAGTCTTTCTTTGCTGTAAAATTCTCTGTAAATGTTGCTGTTCACATCCGCAATAATATTATTAAGTTAAAAATTACACAACACCAGATTGTAGTCCAACAGGTTTATTTGGATGTATTAGCTTTGAGAGCACTGCTCCTTCATCAGGTAACTGTAGAGCAGGATCTTAAAATCTTCTCATGCTTCACAGCTACCTGATGATGGAGCAGCGCTCCAAAAACTAGTACTTCCAAATAAACCTGTTGGACTATAAACTGGTGTTGTATGACTTTTAACTTTATCTATCCCAGGCTAACACCGATACTCCCACATCATAGCAATATTATTAATAAATCAAACATGCAAAGTAGTATCATTGAATCGACCAAGTATGAATTAGAATGTGTTTTCCTGTTTGCCAGAGATGAAAATACAACACTGATTCTGCATTAGTTAATTAAATAATGTTGAAATAATGTATACAAATAGGCAAGGAAGAAACTATGGTCTCATTCGATGTAACGGCACTGTGCATCTCTATCGACAAAACCCTAGCCAGAGAAACAATAGCCAACCTGCTGGACATACAGAACAGACAAGATGGGGAACCTATCAACAAAGACGGCATACTAAAACTACTGGATCTGTGCCTCACAACACACTTCACATTCAATAACCAAATATATGAACAAATCAACAGCACACCCATGGGCTCACTCATCTCTGGACTCATAGCAGAAGCAGTAATGTAAAGGTTAGAACAAACAGTCTTACCACAAACTCTGCATCAGATACATAGACAATACCTTTGTAATCATTAACAACACAGAAATAGAGAACACACACCGGATCATCAATGCCACACTCACGGGAATCCGATTCACTACAGGGGAAGAAAAGGACAACCAACTCCCATTCCTAGACGTGATAGTACAGAGAACACCGAACGGAGAATTCACCACAAAGGTATACAGCAAAGCCACACACACAGACCAAGTCCTAAACTACGAAAGCAACCACCCCAACACACACAAAAGAAGTCGCATCAAGACACTGTTCAAAAGGGCCACAATACACTGCAGTACACCGGAACTGCAAAAAGAAGAAGAAGAACACCTCTACAATGTATTCGCCAAAAACAATACCCCCGCAATTTCATCAACAGATGCCTAAGGGAAACACAACGGAAAGAGGACATGCCACAACCCAAAGGACTTGCCACACTACCATACATCAAAAACATTTCTGAACTAACAGCCAGATTACTACGACCACTAGGACTCATAACAGCACACAACCAACAGCCACTCTCAGACAACAACTCACCAGGATGAAGGACCTGATACCCAGCATGAGCAAAACCAATGTAGTGTACAAAATCCCATGCAAGGACTGCACAAAACACGACATAGGACAAACAGGAAGACAGCCAACAATCCGCATCCATGAACACCAACTAGCCACAAAACGACATGACCAGCTATCCTTAGTAGCCACACACGCAGATGACAAGCAACATGAGTTCGAATGGGACAACACTACTATTATCGGACAAGCCAAACAGAGAACAGCCAGGGAATTCCTAGAGGCATGGCATTCATCCACAGATTCAATCAACAAGCACATCGACCTGGACCCAATATACCGGCCACTGCAGCAGACAGCTAGAACTGACAACCGGAAGCGGCAGATACAAATCGCAATAAATGCCGGAGGAAACATCACAGAAGCGCTTCACAGGAGGCTCCCAAGCACTGAGGATGTCACCTAGACAGGAGACGAAACGTCTGCAACACAAATTTCCAGCTCGGCGAACAGAACCACAACATTGTTGAAAGTTATAATAACATTACTTTGTCTTAAGCATTTGATTTTTCTGAGAGCAATGTGAACAGAAGTGGAACTGAAAGACTACCTTGGAACATGCAATATTCAGTGCTGACATGTTGTTGCTGAGGTAAAACATTTAACTGTATCAATGCACCATCAAACAGCAAGGTGAGTAGTTGGTGCAGGGATGGGTGGAAGATTTAACTACGAGCTTCTGTAATACTTGAATGACAAAACAGGTGGCCAACAATTGAAAATCAGAGGGATCGAAGAATGCATTTTACTGGGTGAACTTTTCACCTTAAACAGGTGGAAGCCTGCATAAGTATGTAAATTATGCTCCCATACCAGTTGTGTGAGTTCAATTGCTATTTTCAAGTACAAATGGGTGGGGTTCCTAACCCTTGTAGTTTTCTCTAGGGTGAGCAAACTACCAAGGGAAAGCCATTTTGAAATATGGGTTCAATTGTACATTAGGAACATGAATCCCAGTTTGCACAAAGTCAAGAACCCACATGCAGCAATGTGATTAGATTGGTTGAAGGTTATGTATTGGCCTAGAAACTGGAGAGACTCCTGCTCCTCGTCCAAATAATGCCACTGGATCTTTTATACCTGGCTGAGAGAGCAGGCAAGGGCTTGAAAGATGATAGGTCGAATAGTGCAACACAATCTCAGGACTGCACTGGGAGTGTCAGTATACACCAGGTGCTCAAATCCCTGGTGTAGAAACTTGATCCCATCACTTCTTACACAGAAAATATAGAAATGTAAGAAATTGAAGCAGGATTTGGCTATCCAATCTCTCAAGCCTGCTCTGCCATTCAATAAGATCATAGTTGCTCTGAGTCTGGCTTTAACTCCTGTTTCCAGTCTGTGGGCCATAACTATCCATGATTAAAAATGATTTGAGCTCAAGGTGAATCTGCTCAATGACCTTGCCTCCTCTGTTCTATGTGGGCAGAGGATTTGAATGTCTAACAGCCATTTGGGTGAAAATACTTCCACTCATCTCACTCTTAAATAACAGATGTCTTCGTTTTAAAACTGTGTCAGATATTCCAAGGCTCCTCCAAGAGGGAAAACTTTGTCTCAGCATCTACGCTGTCAACATAACCACCTCTTGTTCTTCTCAACTACTATGAGTATATACGGCCAAGCTGCCCAACATTTCATCAGAAGACAAATCCTTCATTGCAGGAATAAGCTCTGTTCTGAATTACACTCAATCCAAGAATGCCTTGCCTTATGAAAGGGAATTGAAATTGCACACAGAATTCTAAGTGTGATCTCATGAAAAGCCGTAATAAATGTTTCTACTTTTCTACTCTATCCCCTTGCAATATAGGACTACAATCTATTTGTCTTTCCAATTAGTTACTGTAACTGTATACTTTTTATGATTCATGTATGAGGATGCCCAGATCCTTTTATACTGCAACATTCTGCAGTCTCCAGCCTCCCTCATTTAAGAAATTTCTTGTTTCTATATTCCTCCTGTCAAAGTGGATAACCTCAGATTTTGAACCAGACTTTGCCTCTGACTTAATCTAGCATCGTCATTTTGTAGGTTGCTTATATCCTCCTCACCATTTGCTTTCCCATACATTTTTACATTGAGGAGAAATTTAGCTACAATAAAATCAGCTTCTTCATTCAAGTCATTAATATTGATTGAAAGTAGTCGAGGTCTCAGCATCAATTCCTGGGGAAATTGCAGTTTGTCAAAGTGGAAATGACTCATTTATCCCAATTTGGATTTATATTTGTTAGCCAATCCTCCATCCATGCGAAGGTATTGGCTCCAACACCATGGGAATCTAAATGTGCAGTATCAAATGCGTTTTGGAAATATAAATTCAATACATCCACGAGGTCCTGTTGGAAAATAAGTAAACTAAGGAATTCAAGAACAAGATTCAAACATGGCCACTGTGAACCTAATGTGAATTGTTAAAAAAAACAAGCCCTAAAGCCTTGTGTCTTAATGCATGAAATATTTGAAATAAATTAGATGAATTAGTCGCATAAATTAATTTTAAAATGTATAATATAGTTGTGATAACAGAAACATTGAGCAGGGTGACCAAGGATGAAACTGAATATCCAGGCGTATTCAGTTTTTGAGAAAGACAAAGAGGAAAAGGAGGTGGGGTAGTACAGTTGGTTAAGTAAAACTAACACAATTGTGAGGAAGGATATTAACTCCGGTAAGGTTGAATCTGTACAGGTAGAGCTTAGAAACATCAAGTGGCAGAAAATTATAGTGGATGTCTATATAGGCCCCCAAATAGTAGTGGTAGTGTTGTGGAAGGCATTAAAAAGAAAATTAGAGACACAAATAATAAAGGCACAACTGTAATCACAGATAACTTTAATCTGCAGATGGAATTGGCAAATCAAACCAGGAACAACACTGTAGAGGTAGAATTTCTAGAGTGTGTACTGTAGTGATTGTAATGAGGTCAGCCAGATGGATGTCAGAGAATATGAGTTTCCTGATTGGGGCTGTTAATCTGGTCCAGTCAGGGAGCTCTGGTTGACATATAAAAAGGGGGATGTCAGAGACGCTGCCAGTCTGGTAGCTGAAACTGAATGAGATTGTTCATATGTAAATAAAGGTTGACTTACTGACTGATAGTTGCAAATGTGTTGCTGGTCAAAGCACAGCAGGCCAGGCAGCACCTCAGGAATAGAGAATTCGACGTTTCGAGCATAAGCCCTTCATCAGGACTTACTGACTGATAGTGGCCACTGTGGAGTAATTTCATGTACAAGACGGTCTTTGGCATCAATATATTGAGGAATCAATTAAAGAGCAGGCCATTCTAGACTGGGTATTATGTAATGAGGAAGGAATAATGTGAAGCCTCTTGGGGAAGAGTGACCATAGCATGAGAAAATTCTTCCTTAAGATGGACAGTGACATAATTGATTCTGAGATTATGGTCCTGAGTCTAAATAGAAGAAAGTATGATGATATAAGGCATGAGCAGGGTACAATAAACTGGGGACTATTATGTAAAGGAATGATGGTATATAGGCAATGATAATTGTTCATTCCTGCCTGGAACAAAAATAAAATGGAAAAGGTGGCCTGACCATTGCTAACAAGGGAAATTTGGGATAGTATTAGACCCAAGGAAGGGGAATGTAAATTGGCCAAAAAAAACAGCAGACCTGAAGACTGGAAGCAGCTTAAATTTTAGCAAAAGAGGAACAAAGGGATTGATTAAAATGGGGAAAATAGAGTAACCTTGGGGGGAATATGCAAACTGATTGTAAACATTTCTATATGTACATGAAGAGAAAAAAATTAGTGAAGCCAAATGTAGGCCTGTAACAGTCAGTAACAGATGAAATTATAATTAGGAACAAAGAGAGATGGTGGACCAAATAGAAACATATTTTGGTTCTCTGTTCACAAAGTAGGACACAAATAACATCTTAAAAATGTTGTGGAACAGAGAGTCTAATGAATGGAAGGAATTGAAGGAAATCAGTATTTATAGAGAAATGGTTTTGGAGAAATTGCTAGGATTAAAGACTGATAAATTCCCACAACTGAATAATCTAGATCCCAGATTATTTAGAGAAATAGTCATAGAAATTGTAGATGGAGTGGTTTCACCTTTCAAGATTTTACAGACTCTGGATTAGTTCCTACGGTTTGCAGGGTAGCTAAAGTAACCCCAGTATTTAAAAAGAGAACAAAAGGAGTGATAGACTGACCAGCCTGTCATAGATGGTAAATGCTGGTTTCCAATATAAAATATTTAATGGCAGAGCACTTGGAAAACTGGCTGGATTAGACAGTTTCTGGAGTAGTGGTGCTGGAAGAGCACAGCAGTTCAGGCAGCATCCAAAGTGCAGCGAAATCTGCACTTTTACCTTTTTACCTGGATTAGACAGTGACAATGTGGGTCTACAAAGGGGAAATCACACATGACAAATCTACTGGAATCTTTTGCAGATGTAACTCGTAGAGTTGATAAGTGAGAGCCACTGGATAAGGTTTACTTGGATTTTCAGAAGCTTTCAACATTGAATGGCAGACCTGATTGAAAGGGTAGAATGGTCTACTGCTATGTTTCTGTGTCAGCCTTTATAGAATCCATTGAATATCTACAGTGTGGAAGTGGGCCCTTTGGCCCATCAAATTTACATCCACCTTCTGGAGAGCAGCCCAGCCAGACCCACCTCTCCTACCCTATTCCTGTTCCTTCACATTTACCATGGCTAATATATGTAGCCTGTACATCCCTGGACACGATGGACAATTTAGTATGGCTAATCCACCTATCCAGCATATGTTTGGATTGTGGGAGGAAACGAGTACTTGAAGGATACCCACACAGACACATGCAGAACATGCAAGCTCCACACTGACGGTCACTCAAGGCTGGATTCGAACCTATGTCCCTGGCAGCAGTGTTAATCACTGAGCTGCTGTGCCGTCCCATCCATCTCATTAGTTTTCCCGTACGTGTTCTCTAGTCATGATTTGGAGATGCCAGTGTTGGACTGGGGTGTACAAAGTTAAAAATCACCCAACACTAGGTTATAGTCCAACAGGTTTAATTGGAAGCACACTAGCTTTCGGAGCTTTCAGAATTTATAGCAAAAATTTACAGTATGATGTAACTGAAATTATACATTGAAAAATTGATAGTCTCTTAAGCCTATCATCTGTCAGAATACCGCGATAGTTTCACTTCTTTCATGTGTAAATCACAAAACCTTTTTTTAAAAAGTTGCATTCTCAGGTTAAAGTTGCATTCTCGGGTTAGCTGTTAACAATGGTGATAGATAGACAAAATGTTGAAGGTGTTAGTCCCCTGTGTTCTCTGTCTATACCATGATGTTTAGATTCTAATCTAAAAAGTGAGATAACGGAGTTTTACATGAATTCATGCAGTTTTTGAGCAAAGCACAATTTATCCCTGCAAGTACAAATTCACCCCATAAAATATAAGTGTGCATGTGGGTCTTTGTCTGTCTGTGTGTGTCTGTCTATCTGGGTTGCGTTGTGAGTGTGAGAAAGTGTATGTGTGTATGTGTAGTGAGTGCAGAGTGTTATTCCTGATGAAGGGCTTTTGCCCGAAACGTCGATTTCGCTGCACATTGGATGCTGCCTGAACTGCTGTGCTCTTCCAGCACCACTAATGCAGAGTGTCTTAAGTCTGTGAGGGGGTGCCTGTGTGTGTGAGAGAGTGTGCGCGGGTAGGAGTGTCTGTGTGTGTGTATATAGTGCAACGGTGGTCACCTGTAATGTGACATGAACCCAAGGTCCCGGTTGAGGCCCTCCCTGTAGGTACCGAACTTAGCTGTCAACCTCTGCTTGGCACTTTTCACTGCTGCCTGTCCCGAAATCCGCCTTGAAGGATGGTCACCCGAAGGTCCGAAGTGGAATGTCCTGGGCACTGAAGTGTCCCTCAACTGGGAGGGAACACTCCTGTCTGTAGAGGAACAACCAAAGAAGGTGTCAACTTGGACCCCACCGGAAGGCCACTGCTCTGGGCTTGACACGTATGCTCAAGCTGTCAGGAAATATATAAATGCCAGATACATCAGCTGTACCCACAAGGTAGGGCAAAACATCACCCATTCACAATGCAATGCTATCCAGGCTCTCAAAACCAATCACAACATTGTCATCAAACCAGCAGATAAAGGAGGAGCCATTGTCATTCAGAATAGAACAGATTACTGCAAGGAAGTGTACCGACAACTGAACAACCAGGAACGCTACCAGCTGATCCGACCAAAGAACATAACTGTGAATTAAACACACTGATCAGAACTTTGGATCCAGTCCTTCATCCCACATACTTCTCGTGTAGGTGACTTCTACTGCCCTCCAAAGGTACACAAAGCCAACACACCAGGATGTCCCATCGTGTCGGGCAATGGGACCTATGTGAGAATCTCTCCGGCTATGTGGAAGGCATCTTGAAACCTATTGTACAGGGGATCTCCAGCTTCTGTCGCAACACTACAGATTTCTTACAGAAACTCAGCACCCACAGACCAATTGAACTGGGAACATTCCTCGTCACAATGGTTGTTTCCGCACTCTACACCAGCATCCCCCACAATGATGGCAACAGCCTCAGTGCTCAACACCAACAACTGCCAGTCTCCAAACACTGTCCTACAACTCATCCGCTTTATCCTCGATTACGTCTTCACCTTTGACAACCAGTTCTTCATCCAGACACACGGAACAGCCATGGGGACCACATTTGCAACCCAATATACCACCATTTTTATGCTCAGGTTTGAACAAGACTCCTTCTCTATGCAGGATCTCCAACCAACATTATACACCAGGTACATTGACGATATTTTCTTCCTCTGGACCCATGGCGAGGAGTCACTGATAAAACTACACAGTGATATCAACAAGTTTCATCTCACCATCAAACTCACCATGGACTACTCTCGACTATCTGTCTCATTCTTAGACACATGCATCTCCATCAAGGATGGACACCTCAGCACCACACTCAACTGCAAACCCACAGACAACCTCACAATGCTACACTTCTCCAGCTTCCACCCAAAACATATTAAAACAGCCATCTCCTATGGACAAGCCCTACACATACACTGGATCTGCTCAGATGAGGAAAAATGTGAAGGACACTTGGAAGTACTCAAGGATGCCCTCACCAGAACAGGGTACGATGCCCAATTCATCGACTGCCAGTTTTGATGTGCCACAGCAAGGAACCGTAATGACCTCCTCAGGAGACAGACACATGCTGCAACCAACAGGGTACGCTTCGTTGTTCAGTATTTCCCAGGAGCTGAAAGATTACGCCATGTTCTTTGTGACCTGCAACACATTATCAATGAGGATAATCACCTCACCAAGACCTTCCCCACACCTCCACTACTTGCCTTTAAACAACTGCCAAACCTCAAACAGATCATTGTTCACAGCAAACCGCCCGGCTCTCAGGACAACTCCATACAACCCTGTCACGGTGGACGCTGCAAGGCAAGTCAGAGTGTGGACATAGATACCACCATTACACGTGGGGACACCTCCCACCTTGTACATGGCAGGTATTCATGTGACTCAGCCAACGTTGTCTATCTTATATGTTGCAGGCAAGAATGCCCGGAGGCATGGTACATTGGGGAAACCAAGCAAAGGCTACAACAATGGATGAATGGGCACTGCACAACAATCAACAGACAGGAGGGTTCCCTCCCAGTTGGGGAACACTTCAGCAGTCCAGGACATTCAGCCTCGGACCTTCGGGTGACCATCCTCCAAGGCGGACTTTGGGATAGGCAGCAGCGAAACGTGGGCGAGCAGAGGCTGATAGCTAAGTTCGGTACCCATAGGGAGGGCCTCAATCGGGACCTTGGGTTCATGTCACATTACAGGTGACCACCATTGCACTATATACATACATAGATACTCCTACCCGCACACACTCTCACACACACACAGGCACTCCTATACACACATACACACGGACACACATATACACAGACGCGCACACAGACACCCACACAAACCCTTAAAGACACACACACCCCCACACTCACAAACACACCCCCTCACAGACTTAAGACACTCTGCACTCACTACACACACACATACACTTTCTCACACTCACAACCCCCAACCCAGACAGACAAACACACACATACACACACATAGACAGACAAAGAACCACATGCACACATATATTTTATGGGGTGAATTTGCACTTTCAGGATTACATTGTACTTTGCTCAAACATTGCATGCATTCATGTAGAACTCTGAGCTCAAAAACTGCATGAATTTGTGTAAAACTCCGTTATCTCACTTTTTAGATTAAAATCAATCTAATCATCATGGCATAGACAGAGAACACAGGGGGCTAACACCTTCAACATATTGTCTAGCTATCACCATTGTTAACAGCTAACCTGAGAATGCAACTTTTTTAAAAAAGGTTTTGTAATTTACACATGAAAGAAGTGAAACTATCAAGGTATAATAATAGATGAAAGGCTTAACAGATAATCAACGTTTCAATGTATAATTTCAGTTACATCACACTGAAAATTTTGTTATAAATTCTGTGTGTTAGGTTTGAACCCTTCACTATCACCTGATGAAGGAGTGATGCTCCGAAAGCTAGTGTGCTTCCAATTAAACCTGTTAGACTATAACTTGGTGTTGTGTGATTTTTAACTTTGTTCTCTAGTGGTTGTGTTTAAGTTCCTCCCTCTCTTTGCCTCTGACCTTCTGCTTTTTCTACCACAATGATGTAAGGAAGAAGTTGTCAAAGTCTCTGCCACTTCCTTGTTTCTGATTATGAGTTATTTAGTCATCACATAAGGGTCCAATGGTTTCCTTTTTAAAATGTTTTTATTGCTTGTTTTTGTAATTCTTGCTAATTTTCTCAAACTTCATTTTGCTTTATTTTAGCTATCTTTTGTACAAAGAACAGTAGCATGAAAGGCTCCATGACACATTTGCCCCTGTGTGTTAATGGCAGCTCCTTTGGCTGGATCATGTAGGTTAGAGTAGAATAGAGTGGCTTTTATTTGTCATTTTTACCCAATACAACTGATACAGTAAAAATGAGACAGCATTCCTCCAGGACTAAGGGTGCTATATGGACAGCACAACCTACATGATCATACATGACATAAATGCATAAGGAATGCAAAACACACAAACTTCAGTGTAATAAAAGAATAATTAATAGACATTGTTCTAACAAAAAATTCAATGTTGTGTAAAGAATTTCAGATGGAAAAGAATCCGATCATACAGTGTTAAGGAGCATGAGGGCTTGGGGGAAGAAACTATTGCACAGTCTGGCCGTGAGAGACTGAATGCTCCGGTATTTTCTGTCAGATGGCAGGAGGGAGAAGAGTTTGAGAGAGGGGTGTGTGGGATCTTCCACAATGCTCTTAGCCTTTCAGATGCAGTGTATGGTGTAAATGTCTATAATGGAGGGAAGAGAGTTGCATAACTCACAGCCACATCCCCAAAGGCATGCTCCATTGTGAGTTTCCTATTGGAATGAGAGGAACAGGTCACCTAGATCTACAGCACAAAGGTGTGTGCAAGTGAATGCTCAAGTTGACTGGGATTGGAACTGATTCACACAAAGTCTTCATTGCTGATCAGACCTTCTGGAGCAGTCAGGACAGGCCTGGAGAAAGCAATAGGTAAAAGAAATGATCAGACAGTGGAAAAGGGAGCCCACTGGAAGGCAAAAAAACATCAGTTGACCTCAAGCCAGTGCTTGAGTTGACCTCTGTGCCAGCTGGAAAAGGAAATGCCACTCATGAGACAGCCTCTGTACAGCTACCAACATTGTCCAATCCAGAAGTGACATACACCCTGGGCACAGTCATTGTCTTCTGAGACAGGCAATGCTATCTATCTCTTTCTCGCTGATTTGTTAACATTTCTCAAATTTCTGGCTGACCACTAAACTTCAAAGTGTGGTAAGCCTTTTCTTTCAATTCAATCAAGTCCTCAACTGATCAAATATGTGCTGCTTTTATGATATGAAAATGGGTGAGGCGCAAATGATTATGTGTGGATTTACTCAAGTCAGTTGACAATGAGTGTGTTGATATGAGGCAGCTGTTGTAAGTGAGATTAATGAATTTTAGCCCTCGTACATTGTGAATCATAAATAACTTATAGTCATCAATTATACACCCAAAAACTAAAGTAGAGTTTCAAGCATGCAAAACCAAGTATGATTGATGATTTTTGATAAAATTTGAAAAGCCAAATGTCAAATGCCTTCTTTTCTCTTCTCATGTGATGATTAACTGGTTGAGCATTTCCAATATTTTCTGTTTTTATCACAGTAAATAAGAATAAATAAAAAGATGGCTCAGTGGTTTGCACTGCTGCCTTATAGTGCCAGGGACCTGGGTTTGATTTCATCCTCAGGTGACTGTCTCTGTGGAGTTTACACATTCTCCCTGTGTCCTCCAGGTGCTCAGTTTCTTTCCACAGTCCAAAAATGTGGGTTAGGTGGATTGGCCATGCTAAATTGTCCCGTAGAGTTCACAGATGCGTGGGTTAGGTGGATTAGACATGGGAAATGTAAGGTTGTATGGATTGGGTGAGGGGAATGGGTCTGGGTGAGATGCTGTTTGGATGGTTGTTGTATACTTGATGGGTTGAATGACCTGCTTCCATATTGTAGTGATTGTACTATTCTAATCATAATAATAACACTAAATTGATAATCATAATATCATTATTGATAAAGTGAAATGAAGAGCCTTTAGAATTGTCACGATCCACTTGAGCTGACATATGAGCTCCACTAATCTCAGGGTTATTATAAAAATTAAACATTTAATCAAAGTCCTTGAATTTTCCAATTTAATCATCTGATGAATTCAGACTAACAGAAAATACTGAACAGGTTTCTGTACTTAACAAGAAACTGCTATTTATTACAAATAAGTCAGTTCTCACCACAGGCAAATAAAAGTATGAATTATCAAAGTTCAAAATATGTATCATTTCAAACTCTAATCCCCTTCTAAAACCCATACACAGATGGACACAGGCTCTATCTGTGGCAGGGAGGGGTCTATTACTCTATCTTCAGTATCCACTGGATAACCGCATCTTGTCATTATCCTAAGGGAACATCGCGTAGAGGGCAAGTAATTGGACAATTACAAATGTGTGTTTTTATTCAAGTAAGCAAAAGAAAACACAAAAATAGAAGCCTAAGTTCACTGCTACAATGCATTTCACATCTGCAAACAGCAAGTGATGGCTGGGAACACAGCTCACATTGTCACCATCAGCACTGGGCTCCACCTAGTCACCAGGTATTGCCCCATGAGTTGCTATGTCCCCTTTTCCCTGTCACGAGCCCAACAGCCTTCCACCACATGGTAGTGATTCAATTTTTGCCTCCAACAGTTTTCCATGGCCCCTGAGTCCTGAAACTACATCGCCTCTATGTTACCCCTGTGGAGGTCACAGTATTGATCACCTCCAATAATCCCCATCCCATAGCTTACCCTGAGTTTCAATGCAGTTCCTACTATCACCCATACACACTGAGTATCGCCTTAAATTCCTGACTCCACCTCAACAAATGCCTGTCCTTTCTTCCTCCAATCTTGACTCCCCCAACCAATTTGGTTGTGTTTCTCATTACCCCCCTCAACACCAGTATCTCTACAGAGGCACTTGCCTCAACAATCAAAACATGGATCCTTAGGACACTGGCTGACTTCAATAACGTTCCCCAATGTTATTAATGTGTTCACAGTTTGCCAATAGGGTGAAACGCAATAACCCTGACTGTGGCTGCTGGGCCAACAGTCACTATCCAAACTGTAGTCAGTCATATCCTCTAACATATCTGATCCAAGCAAGTGACTAACCAGCAACAAGCTCCTGGTCTGTGTGCAGACTGGGCCATAGATGATACTTCCAGGACTCCTTAACTGGCAGAGACCCCTCCCCGCCATCCTGACTAGGCCCCTGCCTCAGCTCCTGAGATGTCCATTTGTTTGAATGAACATACAGTGCATTTGCCAAGCAGACAGTTGGCACGTTCTGCATGTTTTAGATTGACATCTTGGCATGCTGAGAAAGATATCACCCTACCACCCACGGACAGATTTGAACAGGAAAGCAGCCAGTCTGCATGGCTGAGAAAAACAGCTTGTCCATAAAGCAGTACTTTTAGGTACTGGCTGAAGCACCAACATGTGAACAGGGATAGGCACTGCAAGGCAAGGATGAGTGTTATGTCATGCATATTGATGCTAAATCAGTAAGCACTAAGAGGACAGACGTGCAACACTGAGATGCAGCCTGATCCACTCCATGGGTTTGGCACCTCTGTGTATGAGCAAAGTGGACTTTTAGCGGCCTTCTAATGCTAGTTGCTGGTGTGGCCTGCCATGCAGCTCTGTGCTTCCAGAGCGACTTGCAAGTGAATTGGAGAGGTGCTATGAGGTTCATAAGAGGGTTAGCAAGTGACATGTGCCAGTCTCCGTGGTCAAAGGGTGGTGTACATGGTTCATACCATGAGATGCTGTTTGGTGATGAGCAACATGGAGGCTCCTCCAGTCAGCAGACTACTGAAGTCGCCAGCTATCTGTTCTGACCCCAATGTCAAGATGACTTGGTGTATAGCTTGTTCAGCATATTTGGGAAGATAGGAAGCTAAATATTTTAAATGCAAGTGGCAGTGTTAGTTAAGTATTTAATAAGCTGTCATTCTTCTTAATCGGCAAATTGCCACTACTTAGTGATAACTCACCTCATTGCTCAGCAAATGCATAAAACGTACAGCATGTTGTTCCTAACATCAAGGTAAGCCTCTCTGGACATTTCATGTGACTCTGGCACAATCCTCGCCATAGCCCACATTGGTCAGGTCCCTATAAGGTTCTGTCTATGATGTTAAAGAGCTACTGAAGGATGGGTATAAGTGTGAAACAATTCTCATAGATCAACAAAGCTTAAATTTAACACAGGATGGTGATGTTGCTGTGGAGGGCATCGTCGATCACGTCTGGGGGGAATCTGCGGTCTTTGAAGAAGGAGGCCATCTGGGCTGTATGGTATTGGAACTGGTCCTCCTGGGAGCAGATGCGGCGAAGACGAAGGAATTGGGAATATGGGTTGGCGTTTTTACAGGGGGCAGGGTGGGAGGAGGTGTAGTCAAGGTAGCTGTGGGAGTCAGTCGGTTTATAGTAGATGTCTGTGTTGAGTCGGTCACCCGAGATAGAAATGGAAAAGTCTAGGAAGGGGAGGGAGGAGTCTGAGATGGTCCAGGTGAATTTGAGGTCGGGGTGGAAGGTGTTGGTAAAGTGGATGAACTGTTCAACCTCCTCGTGGGAGCATGAGGCAGCGCTGATACAGTCATTGATGTAGCGTCACGTCTGGGGGGATCTGTGGTCTTTGAAGAAGGAGGCCATCTGGGCTATATGGTATTGGCTCACGTCTGGGGGGAATCTGCAGCACTGACTGTATCGGCGCTGCCTCGTGCTCCCACGAGGAGGTTGAACAGTTCATCCACTTTACCAACACCTTCCACCCCGACCTCAAATTCACCTGGACCGTCTCAGACTCCTCCCTCCCCTTCCTAGACCTTTCCATTTCTCTCTCGGGCGACCGAATCAACACAGACATCTACTATAAACCGACTGACTCCCACAGCTACCTTGACTACACCTCCTCTCACCCTGCCCCTGTAAAAACGTCATCCCATATTCCCAATTCCTTCGTCTCCGCCGCATCTGCTCCCAGGAGGACCAGTTCCAATACCGTACAGCACAGATGGCCTCCTTCAAAGACCGCAGATTCCCCCACAGACGAGATCGACCATGCCCTCCACCGCAATCTCTTCCACTTGCCGCTCCTCCACCCTTGAGCCCCGCCCCTCCAACCGCCACCAGGACAGAACCCCACTGGTTCTCACCTACCACCCCACCAACCTCCGTATATAGCGTATCATCCGCTGTCATTTCTGCCACCTCCAAATGGACCCCACCACCAGGGATATATTTCCCTCCCCTCCCCTATCAGCGTTCCGAAAAGACCATTCCCTCCGTGACTCCCTCGTCAGATCCACACCCCCCACCAACCCAACCTCCACTCCCGGCACCTTCCCCTGCAATCGCAGGAAATGCAAAACGTGCGCCCACACCTCCTCCCTTACCTCTCTCCAAGGCCCCAAGCGATCCTTCCATATCTGCCACAAATTCACCTGCACCTCCACACACATCATCTATTGCATCCGCTGCATCCGATGTGGCCTCCTCTATATTGGGGAGACAGGCCGCCTACTTGCGGAACGCTTCAAGGAACACCTCTGGGAATCCAGGACCAACCAACCCAACCACCCCGTGGCTCAACACTTTAACTCCCCCTCCCACTCCACCGAAGACATGCAGGTCCTTGGACTCCTCCATCGCCAGAACATAACAACACGACGGTTGGAGGAAGAGCGCCTCATCTTCCACCTGGGAACCCTCCAACCACAAGGGATACTCAGATTTCTCCAGTTTCCTCATTTCCCCTCTCCCCACCTTGTCTCAGTCGATTCCCTCGAACTCAGCACCGCCCTCCAAACCTGCAATCTTCTTCCTGACCTCTCTGACCCCACCCCACTCCGGCCTATCACCCTCACCTTGACCTCCTTCCACCTATCACATCTCCATCATCCCTCCCCCAAGTCCCTCCTCCCTACCTTTTATCTTAGCCTGCTGGACACACTTTCCTCATTCCTGATGAAGGGCTTATGCCCGAAACGTCGAATTTCCTGTTCCTTGGATGCTGCCTGACCTGCTGCGCTTTAACCAGCAACACATTTTCAGCTTAAATTTGACACAGTCAAGAGAACACTGAAACATAGTGAGACCTGTAGGAGGTATAGGCAGAAGTGGGTACTGCAGATGCTGGAGATTAGAGTCAAGATTAGAATGGTGCTGGAAAAGCACATCAGGTCAGGCAACATCTGAGGAGCAGGAAAATCGACATTTCGGGCAAAAGCCCTTCATCAGAAATGCAGGAGGTATGACCTTCTGCACAGAAAATGCCTAGCTATCAATCAATTTTGTAAGACATATGGTAGACAAGTTCATTGCCAGAGCTGGTGCACTGGAGCAAAGGCAGGTGCAGCTAAAAAGTACACTCTGCCAAGTCCAGTCATATTGTTATAACTTTATTGGTCTTTTTAGTGTGATTCTAAAATAATCACTAAACATTCTTATAGATTAGAATTCTTTGTCAACATCCATTCATGACACTTCACATTCTGCTTGAAACATTGGTAGAATTAAAAGAATTCATGTTGCAAAACCAGAACTTCAAATGAGCTGAAAGGTATGAAGGAATACAAAAGTAAATGCCGAGAATATTTGAACCCTATGAGACAGCTTGAAGAATGAGATTAGTCAGTAACTAATTTGGAACACAATTTAGCTGTAGTTCACAGGATAATCAAATTCTGGAATAACATGAAAGGAAGACATGACAATACAAGTAGAAATGATAGACAATATCACTGACTGTGGAAATTAACAACATCTCTAGACAAATTTGCTATCACTAGATCTGGATGTGTCAGCAAGTTATTCAGACAATCCTGGGCCAACTTGTTATATAAATAAACTTCCTTTTGTAAGGGTAAAGGATATTGTATGCACATCTTGCCTTTCGCAGAGTTCACCTTTAAGGATTCAATGTGTTGTGTAAGGGCATTAGAACCCTGGAGAAACATTGTGCTTATGTCACTGAGCCGCAAATCACTGCACTTAAATAGCACAGAATATTAATGAAGTTCTTTATACTCAGTGTTTTCACTATGTCTTGCACCTATATACACACCACATGAGTGCTGGGGAATATGAACACTACTGTTGTATCTCAGTACTGTAGGGGAAGAGAGAGAAAAAAATCCAGGCGTTTAGAATCTCCTCAGTTAAAAAAAAGAAAAAATCATATATAAATAACACAGAGCATGTAGAGTTACAGCACTCTGGAAGAACACTGCGAGACTGCATCAATCTAGACTAGATGACTCACAGGAATACTGAGACAAGAGTGTACAAAATAGACTAATCCTTAACTAATAAGTCAGAGTTTGTTTTATCTATGATTATCATGTACAGTTACTTTGTATTAATGTATCATAAATTATATTACATTGAAGCCCAATTCTGAAGACAATTCTTGACCTGGCCTGTTTCTCAGCCAGAGTCTAAAGAACGCCAACTCATAGTGTGGCATCAAAAAACTCGGCTTAAAGCAGGTGCTGCCTAGACATAACGTTGTGACTGCCTGGCAGTTAGACTGCTATGTGTCTGCAAGCTACTCACACAGAAGTCAATAAGTAATGCTTGATCCATTACTTATAATTATCTTTGAATGTTTTAAATAAACTATTTTACAGAAAAAAAATCCCTGATGTGTGATTGATTATTAGATAAATACAACTAACATGACTTACTTTACATGGGGACATTAATTATTATTCCAAGTTTATTCCATTATTTACAGCAGTAATTCTAAACCATTTTTTGGCCACAGTCCCCCTTGGAGCTCTTCTCAGGTTCCAGGCTCCCCCTTTCAAACAGGGATACAACATGAACAGGTACATAGAAAATAATTTATTATTGAACAGAAAGTAAACTTGAACATTCCGACATACTGGACAAATCGCAAAAATAGACTGTATGAAGTCTAAGATCAATCAGGGCTAATGCAATCCTTGAGCTTGGTCATGCAGTTCAAACCCATGGGCAAAGATGAGTTTTGCAGAGATATGGTGAAACCATGCGATAAGTATCCTGCTGAAAACTGCTGATACTTTGTTTCACCAAGGAATTCATGGGAAGAATTATTTCTGAAAATAATAAAAATAATCATGAGGTACTTCTTGCATGGAAAATAATGAACAAATGAAGTAGATTTTAAAAAGGCTGATCTTTGGGTAATTAGATTACTTACAGTGTGGAAACAGGCCTTTTGGCCCAACAAGTCCACACCGACCCGCAACCCACCCATACCCCTACATTTACCCCTTACCTAACACTACAGGCAATTTAGCATGGCCAATTCACCTGACCCACACATCTTTGGACTGTGGGAGGAAACCGGAGCACCTGGAGGAAACCCACACAGACACGGGGAGAACGTGCAAACTCCACACAGTCAGTCGCCTGAGGCGGGAATTGAACCTGAGTCTCTGGCGTTGTGAGGCAGCAGTGCTAACCACTGGGCCACCGTGCCGCCCACCTGTAATGAAGTATGACGATAATGGATTCGAGAACACTTGATTGAATATGTTGACCCGGTGTAGTCTGATTTGCGACTGACTCTAAAGTGAGGCTGTGGGAGGAGTTTAAACAATTAATTTACCTGGTGTGCCGAATTAAAATGGTGTGTTGGGAAGATATTGTAAATAGGAGGGAAACTATTGACTCCAATGAAGGTTGTTGCTTGGGTATTTCATTGGTTCAGTTACCAGGGCCCCCAGAAGCCCGTGAGGCTCCCCTTCTCACAGTTTTCAGTCTGTGACCCCCTTCCAATGTGCCAGGACCCCTAAGGGGCCCATATGGCCCCTGCTGAGAATGACTGCTTTAGAGAGTTAACTTGCTTAAGCAAGCTACAAAATAGATCATATTGGAACTTTACAATAACAATCGACCAATTATTTTATGAAGAAGCATGGTAATTAACAATATACCAGTAAAGCTGCCCATACTCCATAAATTAATTCAATGGAGCGATCAGAAGGGATTTTAAATGGAAAGCAAAGGATTTGCCTCCCACTTGCTTTGATACTGAGACACGCTGGGGGATCTGAACCCAAACTGCAGGCAGTCTTAACTGAGATAGGCAGATTCTTGATTAGTGAGTGAATCAAAGGTTACAGGGGAAATGCAGAGAATGGGTATGAGGAATGTTGAATGAGCCACGACCCTATTGAATGGTGGATAAGGCTTGAGCGGCCAAACATTTTGCTCCTGTGCCAATTTCTTGTGGTCTTATGGGCATAATGGGACTGGCTCCACCATTTTACTGGAGGAAGCTATAGCTGCGCTTACAGACAAATTAAGGATGGCCCAGCAGTGGTGAGCAATTTAGAGAACAAGAGGGTGTAGAAATAAATGAAAAGGTAACAGTCAGGGGTTAAGCAAAACTCTGCCGTCTGGAGGTCTTATTAGGAACACCATATTGATTTTTCTCCCCCCAGTATCGTCTTTGGGGTTTGTAAGTATAAAACAAAACTCTTTAATAACCATGGAAACCTTAATGGTAAGGTCCTGGGGAGTGTTGCTGAACAGAGACCTTGGAGTGCAAGTTTGTTGTTTCTTGAAAATGGAATCTCAGGTAGATGGGATAGTGAAGAAGGCATTTAGTATGCTTTCCGTTATTGCTCAGAGCATTGAGTATAGGAGTTGGGGGTGGGTGGGGGGGGGGTGTTCATGTTGTGGCTGTACAGGACTTTATTTAGGCCAATTTTGGAATATTGTGTGCAATTCTGGTCTCCTTGCTATTGGAAAGATGTTGTAAAACTTGAAAGGGTTTAGAAAAGATTTACAAGGATGTTGCCAGGGTCGGAGAATTTGAGCTATAGGGAGAGGTTGAATAGGCTGAAGCTGTTTTCCCTGGAGCATCGGAGGCTGAGGGGCGAACTTATAAAGGTGTATAAGATCATGAGGGGCATAGATAGGATGAATAGATAATGTCTTTACCCTGGGTTGGGTGAGTCCAGAACTAGAGGGTATAGATTAGATTAGATTAGATTACTTAGATTAGATTAGATTACTTACAGTGTGGAAACAGGCCCTTCGGCCCAACAAGTCCACACCGACCCGCCGAAGCGCAACCCACCCATACCCCTACATTTACCCCTTACCTAACACTACGGGCAATTTAGCATGGCCAATTCACCTGACCCGCACATCTTTGGATTGTGGGAGGAAACCGGAGCACCCGGAGGAAACCCACGCAGACACGGGGAGAACATGCAAACTCCACAAGTTTAAGTTTAACTCCACAAGTATAGTTTAAGGCGAGAGGGGAAAGATTTAAAAGGGACCTAAGGGAAAACTTTTTCACTCAAAGGGTGATGTGTATATGGAATGAGCTGCCAGAGGAAGTGGTGGAGGCTGATATAATTGCAACATTTAAAAGGCATCTGGGTGGGTATATGAATAGGAAGAGTTTAGACGGACATGGGACAAGTGCTGGCAAATGGGACAAGATTAATTTAGGATATCTAAATGGTCGACATGGGCGAGTTGGACTCAAGGGTCTCTTTCCATGCTGTACATCTCTATGACACTATAAATGAGAAAGGGCTATTTTGAAACCAGTATTTAAAAAGATAACTGCACATTTTGAAAGTAACCGATCTGACACCCATGCCAGGCATTGTCTATGTAACTCTTTGAACAAGTAGTAATTGATCTTTGATGCTTTGGAACTGAGGGGATGTGCAGATGCAGCTTTTGATGACAATGATAAGTTCATTGATCAATGGACTAGAGATCAGTTATTTTTGTGCCTGCCAGCAACTGAGTGATTGTCTCTCAAGTAACTGAACAGCTTGGAACTGGGAACAATTTACAAAGAGAGAGCAAGAGAGAGAGAGAGAAATATTCAGGTTTTTCTTAGCTTGGGAGAAAACCCTTTGCCCTCTGCATAAATTCATTCTCCAGTCCATATACTTTTGAAAGTGTCTGTGGCATTTCAGAGTCCAAATGATACAAATTGACATTGATTGAGATTATTTTTAAATATCGAGTCAAAGGAACTTGCCAGTGCATAAGAAAATCTATCTTGTTAATGTAAGCAGCATAACTTAACATATATATGTATGTATAAAAAATCTCTCAGGTAAAAAATGAGGTCTGCAGATGCTGGAGATCAGAGCTGAAAATGTGTTGCTGGTTAAAGCACAGCAGGTTAGGCAGCATCCAAGGAATAGGAAATTCGACGTTTCGGGCATAAGCCCTTCATCAGGAATCATCAGGAATCCTGATGAAGGGCTTATGCCCGAAACGTCGAATTTCCTATTCCTTGGATGCTGCCTAACCTGCTGTGCTTTAACCAGCAACACATTTTCAGCTCTAAAAAATCTTTCAGCCAGGGTATAGGAATTAGATCTAATCACTACATTAACTTTTCAGCAGTTAATGGAGAGAATAGTGGAGCCACCTGGCTTGTGCATGAACACAGCTGGGAGCTCCAGCTCCTGCTGATAGGATCCATTATTGGTACAGCATCATGCTGTTAATCACCTTTCAAACCAGAACCAATATTTCTGGATGTGGTCAACAGGGATGTAGCCTTATGGGAGAGGCCTCTTCTTCATCCGTATCATGTTGAGCTAGAGTAATGCACCCTGGCTTGTATCTACATAAATTTTTGAATGCAGTGAGCAGCATGTTAAGTCTGATTGTCATTCTGTACCTAGGTGGATAAATAAGAAGTCTGAGTTTGTTACTATTTCTGCATTGGTTAGTTGCTTATAAGCAAGATGGACTTCACCTATGTAACCGCCCCCAGTTCATTCCCACTGATACCTTCATTCACTCAGTCAGTGGCATTGATGCAGACCATTACCTATTTGTTCCTTTCTCAGTGGAGGCATTGTTTAATCATGTTTACAAAATACAGTCTTTGCTTTTTACCTGCTTTAGAGTTTCAATCAGACAATTCACTTCTCCAAGCTTCTTGGCCATTTATAAGACATTGTGACAGTACTGTGGCTTTTGGAGATATATTTTGTCCTTTTTTTAATGTAGCAAGGTTGAGACAGATATGACAAGCACTCTGCCCCAATGCCAGTAAACTAAACAACTTGTGTGGTTTTGGGTTATTTTATAAAGTTGGCACAATAGAATCAGCTGAATAGGTGGGGTCTAGACCCTACAGAACCAGGACCTTGTTTTAGTTGTAGACTTCAGTAGCAGTTTCTGGAATCTTATTCCTCTCTCTGTTACAGCTAAAAGATGGGGTTTTCTTCATGTAGCTAGAATTACATGTGAGACAATCTATTTTACCGAATTTGCCTTTGCCAATGGTGTGTTTATGGGGTGTTATTATATTGGAACAGTTAAGTAGTAGTAGTTACGATATACATTAAGTGGTTCAGCATTTCTTTAGAGTTACAATTCAGCCAATTAATTTCTTTTCAATTTGCTTGTATTTTAATTATAGTACATGAACAAAATGTGTTTTGTTTCAAGCCTGGTAGTTCAACCAATCGAATTGCATTCCCAGAACACATAGCCTTACACTTAGCTTTAGATAAGAAAATGTTTGGGGCTAGTCGATATTCTTAATATATTTTGAGAATGTTTGGTCTGGTCCATAGTAAATTGGAGCTCCTGCAGGATCAAAATCTTTCATTCAAGTTTGGATTTAGGATTATTGGACTCAAAGGCAGTGAGTGGTGAGTGTTGGTGTTCTCTTTTCGGGTATTGAATTTGGTTGGTTTAATTTGGGTGTGACCTGTGTAGTAATGGCTCTTTCAGTCAATAAGAGCTTCCTGGGGGTTGAAGAAGTCACTTTGGCAGTTTTACAGAAAATCATCAAAGCCATTTGGATACAGAATTGGCTCAAAGGTAGAAGACAGAGGGTGGTGGTGGAGGGTTGTTTTTCAGACTGGAGACCTGTGACCAGTGGAGTGCCACAAGGATCAGTGCTGGGTCCTCTACTTTTTGTCATTTACATAAATGATTTGGATGCGAGCATAAGAGGTATAGTTAGTAAGTTTGCAGATGACACCAAAATTGGAGGTGTAGTGGACAGCGAAGAGGGTTACCTCAGATTACAACAGGATCTGGACCAGATGGGCCAATGGGCTGAGAAGTGGCAGATGGAGTTTAATTCAGATAAATGCGAGGTGCTGCATTTTGGGAAAGCAAATCTTTGCAGGACTTATACACTTAATGGTAAGGTCCTAGGGAGTGTTGCTGAACAAAGAGACCTTGGAGTGCAGATTCATAGCTCCTTGAAAGTGGAGTCACAGGTAGATAAGATATTGAAAAAGGCATTTGATATGCTTTCCTTTATTGGTCAGAATATTGAATATAGGAGTTGGGAGGTCATGTTGTGGCTGTACAGGACATTGGTTAGGCTACTGTTGGAATATTGCGTGCAATTCTGGTCTCCTTCCTATCGGAAAGATGTTGTGAAACTTGAAAGGGTTCAGAAAAGATTTACAAGGATGTTGCCAGGGTTGGAGGATCTGAGCTATAGGGAGAGACTGAACAGGTTGGGGCTGTTTTCCCTGGAGCATCGGAGGCTGAGGGGTGACCTTATAGAGGTTTACAAAATTATGAGGGGCATAGATAGGATAAATAGACAAAGTCTTTTCCCTCGGGTCAGGGAGTCCAGAACTAGAGGGCATAGGTTTAGGGTGAGAGGGGAAAGATATAAAAGAGATCTAAGGGGCAACTTTTTCACGCAGAAGGTGGTAAGGAGGGTGGTGGAGATCTGTTTAAATATGTCCCAGCATTGCCAAAGTTCGAGGAGAAGGATGTAAAAGTCCTTTTCATTTGAGAAAGTGGCTAAACAAATGTGGTGACCATGAATGTATTGTTAATTCAAACGATGTTGGTAGGTAGAACAAGTGAGGTATTTGCATCACTCTCAGAGGAGGTATCTGGCGAAAATGATGAGGTGAAAAATGCTATCTTAAGGGCATATGAGTTCAGGTGGCTCAGTGGTTAGCACTGCTGCCTCACAGCACCAGGGTCCTAGGTTCAATTCCAGCCTCAGGCAACTGTCTGTGTGGAGTTTGCACATTCTCCCAGTGTTTGCGTGGGTTTGGTGTCTCTGGTTTCCTCCCACAGTCCAAAGATTTGCAGGTCAGGTGAATTGGCCATGCTAAGTTGCCCATAGCGTTAAGTACATTAGTCAGATGGAAATGGGACTGGGTAGGTTACTCTTCAGAGGGTCGGTGTGGACTTGTTAGGCTGAAGGGCCTGTTTCTACACTGTAGGGAATCTAATCTAACCTAGTACTAGAAGCCTATAGACAATGTTTTAGAAATGTAAGGAGGTAATCTTGTCAAACGTACATCGAGTTTGAAATAATTTTGATAGGTGGATAAGGCCTTTCTTCCTCCGCTACATTGATGACTGCATTGGCATCACCTCGTGCTCCCGTGAGGCGATTGAGCAATTCATCAACTTCACCAACACATTCCACCTTGACCTTAAATTTACCTGGACCATCTCTGACACCACCCTCCCCTTCCTGGACTTTTCCATCTCCATTAATAACGACCGACTTGACACTGACATTTTTTACAAACCCACCGACTCCCACAGCTACCTGGATTACACCTCTTCACCCTACCTCCTGCAAAAATGCCATCCCGTATTCCCAAGTCCTCTGCCTCCGCCATATCTGCTCCCAGGAGGACCAGTTCCACCACAGAACACACCAGATGGTCTCCTTCTTTAGAGACCGCAATTTCCCTTCCCACATGGTTAAAGATGCCCTCCAACACATCTCGTCCACATCCCGTACCTCCGCTCTCAGACCCCACCCCTCCAACCGTAACAAGGACAGAACACCCCGGTGCTCACCTTCCACCCTACCAACCTTCGCATAAACCAAATCATCCGCCGACATTTCCGCCACCTCCAAACTGACCTCACCACCAGGGATATATTTCCCTCCCCACCCCTTTCCGCCTTCCGCAAAGACTGTTCCCTCCATGACTACCTGGTCAGGTCCACGCCCCCCTACAACCCACCATCCTGTCCTGGCACCTTCCCCTGCCACTGCAGTAATTGCAAAACCTCCTCCCTCACCTCCATTCAAGGCCCTAAAGGAGCCTTCCACATCCATCAAAGTTTTACCTGTATATCCACCAATATCATTTATTGTATCCGTTGCTCCTGATGTGGTCTCCTCTAAATTGGGGACACTGGACACCTCCTAGCAGAGCGCTTTAGGGAACATCTCTGGGACACCCGCACCAATCAACCACACCACCCCGTGGCCCAACATTTCAACTCCCCCTCCCACTCTGCCGAAGACATGGAGGTCCTGGGCCTCCTTCACCGCTGCTCCCTCACCACCCGACACCTGGAGGAAGAACGCCTCATCTTCCACCTCGGAACACTTCAACCCCAGGGCATCAATGTGGACTTCACCAGTTTCCTCATTCCCTTTCCCCCACCTCACCCCAGTTCCAAACTTCCAGCTCAGCACTGTCCTCATGACCTGTCCTACCTGCCTATCTTCTTTTCCACCTATCCACTCCACCCTCCTCCCTGACCTATCACCTTCATCCCCTCCTCCACTCACCTATTGTACTCTATGCTACTTTCTCCCCACCCCCACCCTCCTCTCATTTATCTCTCCAATCTTCAGGCACTCTGCCTGTATTCCTGATGAAGGGCTTTTGCCCGAAACATCAATTTTACTGTTCCTCGGATGCTGCCTGAACTGCTGTGCTTTTCCAGCACCACTCTAATCCAGAATCTGGTTTCCAGCATCTGCAGTCATTGTTTTTACCTTTGAAAATAATGTTCTTCGACAGATGATTATTTTGGAGGAGTTCAAAAAATCACTTGCTGAAGTAATGAGAAGCCATGCAAAAGAGCAGAGAGTTAAAACTGAAAGATTAACAGTGGAAATGGCAGATAATTATGAGTTGCTTCGTAAATCAATGTTGGGCTTCTGATATCAGTTTCAATCTGTGAGGGATAGAAATTGAGGAAAAGAGAATCCTTAGGTGGTAAGGGAAAAGGAGATCTTATTGAGGGTAGTAAAGATATTTTACCACATGTTAAAAAGGAAATCCATGAGGGGGAAAGGGAAGTGAAAAAAAAGCTCAGGTGTTTTCTCTGTAATAAAGTAGACCACATGAAGTTGCAATGTGGTTTAGAAAAAGCACAGGGAAGATGGATGTGGGAAAGCAGAATAAGTCAGTGTGTTTTGTTGAAGCTGTAAAGGAAAACAGAATGGAAGCTAAAAAGCTGCAAAAGAATGTACAACCCGGTCAGGGGTTGGCTGGGAAGAAAGTGTCAGATCTCTTTAAAGAATTAACTTGTATGGGTAAGGTTTACTCAAGTATGCCAGAAGGAGTAGGTAAAGCAAATCAGACTTTAAGAGAGTTAGAATTAGTTTTATTGTCACATGTACTCAAATAAATACAGCGAAAGGTGTGCGAGTAGCAGCTTATAGTAGTCTTAAAGGTGTAGCTTTTTCAGTTACCGTTCAGGGGAAAATGGAGAAGTAAAAGAATCTGCAGTGTTGCAGATATTGAAATAAATTATAAAATTAAGAAAAAAGTACAGAGAAAGGTTCTTCTGACCCAGTTCACATTGACATCCAGCCTCCCTGAGACCGGATGTCCACACTAAGACCATGCCAGGCCGAGAGACTGCCATGTACTGCCCGAAGATCACCATTCTTGGGCACTGGGAGATTGCCATGCTGGGCTGAGAGGGCACCATGACAGATAGAGAGGTGGCCACATACTGCCTGAAGACCACCTTGCTGGGACGCTGGGAGATTGCCAACCGGGCCAAGGGGATGCCATGCTGAGCCAGCAGATTGGTATGCTGGACCAAGAGACTGCCATGCTGGGTTGAAATGCCACCTCGTTGGGTCTGTGCTGAGGAGTTTGAAGGCTGAGAGTTCTGATGCAGTCAGGTCCAAGTCCGGGAGTTCTGAGGCTGGGAATTCTGAGGTTGCAAGGCTGGAGGCTGGGAGGTCAGAGGTCGCAAGATTTGAGTTCGGAGGCCAGAAAGTCGAAGACCAGGAGTTTCACAGCTGGGAGTTCCGGAGCTGCGAAGTTGGAGGCCTTGAGTTTGGAGGTCTGGAATTCCGAGGTGAGAGTTCCATGGCTAGGAGTTCTAAGGCTGGGAGTGCTGAGGCTGAGAAGAGAGAAAAGGACCAAGAAAAGACAAAAGAAAAGAAAAAAAAAAATGAAATTGTGAACAGATGGAGCAGACAAACTGTGGCAGGTGCCTCCTAATCCACCACCATCTTGGATAGGGATATGGGAGCAAGTTATCCTTTAATGGTAAGAGATGAGTAGGTATGTAATTAAGAGCGAGTACAGCCAGAAAAGGTTGTAATATGTGGAATCCATCATGAGAAGAGCAGTATTCCATGGTATAAAGTGAGGTTGGAGAATCTGGTGAAATGTGGTGAAGTGGTGGTTGGAGTAACAGTGAAATTCTTGGTTCTGGAAAAACAGTTTTTCCTTGGTAATGATATAGCTGGGTCACAGATGTGAGTCATGCCTACTGTGGTTGAAAAGCCAGTGGAAAATCAGGCAACTGAGGTGTTAGAGGAAGTATATCTTGGGATTTTTCCTGACTGTGTGGTAATAAGATCACAAAGCCACAGGCTGAAGCAGGTGAAGAAATCAAGGAATAAAAATAAGGAAGTTGAAATTCAATTATCAGAAACTATGTTTGATCAAATGATTGAAGAAAAACACAAGAACAGATGGAGGACAACGTGGATATTTTCAGATCAGAGGAATTAACTGAATTACATTGGAAAGATGAAAGATTCATGTAGTTGTATCAAAAGACATACACAGAAGAAGAACCTGAATGTATCACAGAATGTTACTAACTTAATAATGAAGTCTTGATGAGGAAATAGAGACCATCACATATTCAAAAGTTCATCAATTTGTTTTGCTGGTTGGTTTTAGAAAGATGGTGTTGTGGGTAGCACCTGAATTATCATTAGGAGGTCATTTGAGAGTAAGGAAAATTCAAACCAAAATATAAAAAACATTTGATATTGACTGTATAAAAATATGATTGAATTTTGCTAGACATTGGAAAATCTCAGGCAGTGATGAAACCAGCATCCTTAATACCCATTCCTGCATTTGAGGCACCTTTTATAAGGGTCTTAATTGATTACATTGATCCCTACCTAAAGAAAAAGTGGAATCAGAATTTGTTAACCATAATGGTTGTGTCTACTAGAATTTCCAGAAGTCATTCCATTACACAGTATCATGGCTAAAAGGATCATAGAAGTGTTACTCAAATCTTTTACTAGATGAAGACTACCCATAGAGATACAATCAGATCAAGGTTCAAATTTTACATCAACATTTTTTAAGGAAGTTATGAATAGCTTAGGAATAAAACATTTCAAGTCCATGATGTATCATTCAGATTTGCAAGCAACATTAGAATAGAGGAATTAAATTTTTTAAACCACGCTAATGGCTTATAGTCCGGACTATCCAGAGCACTGGGATAAAGGAATTCTATTTGTACTTTTTGTAATTAGGGATACACCCAATGAATCAACCAAATTAAGTGCATTTAATTTAGTTTTTGGGTATGAGGTGAGAGGATTATTAAAATTAATTAAGGAGAAATTGATGAGTTGGAGTTCAGAGACTATGTATTTGGACTATGTGTCAAAGTTAAGGAAAAGATTAAATACCACAGGTGAGTTGGCTGGACAGCATTGAACATAGGCTTAACCCTTTAAAGATGGCACAGGTTGAAAAAGAGATAGAATGCATACTCAAAGACAATAATGTTAATGTGATTTGCAGCAATGGAGCTCACTCATAGTAATGGTGCCAGATCCAGATGATACCCAATGATTATGTGTGGACAAATTCTGATTCATACCCTAATCTACATTTGGGAGACTGTATTGAGAATGTGGGACAAGCAACTTAGTTTCAAATTTGGACTTACTCAGAGGATATTGGCAGGCACCTTCACCTGAAAGAGCGAATGAAAGTTTGTTTGCTCATAATGCTGAATGGACTACCAGTTTAAAATCATGCTGTTTGGTATGAAAAATGAGCCAGCCACATTTCAAAGACTTAAAATGTGTTGCTGGAAAAGCACAGCAGGTCAGGCAGCATCAAAGGAGCAGGAGAATGGACGTTTCGGGCATAAGTCCTTCAAAAGACTAGCTAATAAAGTCATTTCTGGATTACCCAGTTGTATGGTGGACATCGATGAACTAGTGATTTGTAATCACACATGGAAGGATCATTTCGAGCATCTGTTGGAATTGTTCAATTAACTTTGGGAAGCGGTTTGGGGATTACCCTGGCTAAGAGTGAGGTTGCAAAGGTCCAAGTCACGTTCCTGGGTTATGTTATTGGACATGGGCAAATGGCCCCATGTGATATGAAAATAAATGTTATTGGAGAGATTCCCATACCATCGACGAAGACCGAAGTAGTATAATTTCTGGGACTGAATGGTTTCCTTTGGAAACTTGTGCTGACCTTTAGCAGGGTGGTTGCTCCACTGACTGACTTGTTGAATAAGTGCAGAAAATTTCAGTGGACGGAGGAATGTCAGAAGACATTTGACAGCCTGAAAGCTGTGTTAACCACTATCCCAGCGTTAGCCACAACTAACTACGCAAAGCCATTCAAGATAGCAATCAGTGCAGGTGTCAGTGCTGTACTCTTGCAAGAAGACAGCGAGTAAGTAGAAAGACCTACTGGGCATTTTTCCAGAAGATTGAATCATCAACAACAGAAATATTCTGTGATTGAGAAAAGACCTTGAGCTTGGTGTTGGCGTTACAACATTTCAACATTTATATTGCCAGTGATATGACTGGGGCAATTGTTTATACTGATTACTACTGGTTAAAGTTTTTGGAAAACTTTAAGGACAAAAATACCAGATTGTTTAGATGGAGCTTATTATTGCAGCCATTCAATTTGAAAATTATACACGTGGCAGGGCAAGAGAACCTAATTGCCAACGTATTGTCATGACTTTCATGGAAGAAGATGCAGGTATTTCACAGCAAGAAATAAAATGGATTAAAACGGACTGATGCTGCCTGGCCTGCTGTGCTTTGACCAGCAACACATTTGCAGCTGTCATAGTGAATGTTTGCATGCTTAGGTGTGAGAATACTATGGCTTTAAGGGGTGTATTTTATTCTGGGATTTTTTTTTGAAGAAAGTTGGAGATAGACTTGCCAAGTATTCTGTTCAAAGCTGATAAAGTAAAAACGTTGCAAGGCCTTGGGGTTTTAAAAAAGTGCTGATACAATAGAAGTAGCTTGAATGGGTGGGGCCAAGCTTGTACAGAACCAAGACTTTTTTTAGTTTAATCCTTCAGTAGTAGTTGCCTGTGACCTGAAGTTGGATGTGGTACCTCTTATTCCTTTCTCTGTTACAGCTAAAAGCTGGGATTCTCTTCTTGCAGCTAGAATTACATGTGAGACAATCTATTTTACGGAATTTGCCTTTGCCAACGCTGTGTTTGTGCGATGTTACTTTATTGGAACAGTTAATCAGAAATAGTTAATAAATATTATGTAGTTAAGCATTTTGTTACAGTTACAGTTAAGCCAATTCATTTCTTTTATTTTTATTTTGTCTGTACATTAATTATAGTATCTGAATAAAGTGTGTTTTGTTTCAAATGTGGTAATCTTTTATCAGTTTGACTAATTGAATTGCATCCGAAACACCACGCCTTACACTTACCACTAAAATAAGAAAAAGTGAGGGTCTAGACTATTTTCTTAACATACTTTGAGGGGATTTGATCTGGTCTATAATAACACAAACAAGGGATGACTACAGTATCATTGGTGTTCAGTGCGGGATGGGGTGTAACAAAAATAGAGGCTGGAAATCATATTATGAAGTTATGGAGCCCTAGGTGCTGTAAAATGCCTAGTTAGAAAATGAGGTGCTATTCATCTGTTTACATTGAGTTTGTTGTCTGGAGCAATGCAAGCATGAAAATGCTCATATGAAAGTAAGATAGTGTAGCATGTTCCAGTGTAAATTCTATTGTTCTGATTTTTTTCAGTTAGTTACTGAATTCCAGCATTCAGAATTAGAGTTTTGTCCTTTTTTTTAAACCCACAGTTCAGGGCTCATTAAATGGCAATTCTTAAAGCTATGGCTCTCAGACTGCACGTGAAGACATCCAGTCAATTACATTCAGTTTTTAACCCTTTTATTATACAGGGCGACCGCCATATCCGCGGAATCAATTTCCGCAGGTTCAATTACCACAGTTTACCGTGGCCTGAACGTATTATAGGGCACCTTCCAGAACCAGGCACCAGTTTACCGTTCAAATGAATGGATTCACTCCTATCAGCGGTTTCTGGCTTCTGCGGTAGGGCTTGGAATATATACGAGGTAAAAACAATGACTGCAGATGCTGGAAACCAGATTCTGGATCAGTGGTGCTGGAAGAGCACAGCAGTTCAGGCTTTTGCCCGAAATGTTGATTTCGCTGCACTTCGGATGCTGCCTGAACTGCTGTGCTCTTCCAGCACCACTGATCCAGAATCTTAGAATATATTCCCAGTGGGTATGGGGGTGGGGGTGTTTATGTGTGGACTACTGTACACTTCTTGGGTGAAACAGACATGTCTGCAAGAGATAGCTATTGACTGAGAATAGTTGAATTCCCTCAACATTTCATTGTGTTGACTCTCTCCCAGTTTGAAATTTTCCGTACCCCTTACAGGTGTAACATTCCCCAGGCTTCACACAAGGACTTTGCCACAGTCATTGAATTTATATATACAGCTTTTCTTTTCTTTGTATGGGTCATCTTTTTTAAAAAAGCACATTTCGAAATTAAAAGCGAAAATGACTCTGAATACTTAGGAATCTGATCCATCATTATATTAGCATTAATAGTCACCATTTGGCTGGCAATTCCTCTACCAAATCAGAGACTCTTGCCATCCAATCAACAGTCTGCAGTAATGTGGTATAAATATTGCTTTTCCTGGTGAATTGATATTCTTGCAAATTGTCCTAAGGAGTTCAAGATGAAAAGCTTTGACAGATTATGTATTTTCTCAGTAATACTCAAGTTCAGTACTCAAATAATATATCTTAAACAGTTGAATCATGAAAACTTCGTGACTTGTCATAACGTGCAAAGTGGAGTTGTGTCAACACTCCTTTTGCAACAAGGTGTCTCAGAATCTGAATCTGCACACAATCTCTTCCATCCAAGGTGAGTATTTCAATAAAACTGTTGAAATGAGATGATATAACACTTTTCAGGGCCACAAAAAAGGGTGAAAGTATTGATGTAGAAAAACATTTGTATTTGCAGCTAATTCAAAAAGTATATGAATCTTTTGGTCATTGACCACAGCACAGCTGCCACTTAAAGTGGTTAGCAACATGCAAACATGACTCATCACGCACTTCTTTACCTGTCACTGATCCAGCTGTTGGATTGAATCACTACTGAATGTACATACAAATTGAATGCATGCAGAATGATTATATTCTTTGCATGACTTATATTACAGTGTTGCCATAAGGTTGTTAAGACATAGTCAAATAATGATTGACATAATACAAATCCAATTTCTCTAGTATTTCCATCGTTTACCTGTATGAATACGTATTTGCATTTTTCAGTAAAATGAGTTGGGATATGGAAACTAAATAAAAGTATCTTAAATCATTTTCAGGCAGTCCTGTGAGATTGTAGCCAGACTGAGTAATCAAATAATTAAGGCAGTTGCAGTAAATGACACATGGCTCAAATCAGTGGAGGATTGAATGTTCAGAAATAGGGCACTGACAACAGATCCATCTTGTTCTGATTTGTGTATGACTGCCACAAATTGCCCTCAAAGGCACTTACCACACAGTTGGATGTCACATGGCTTTGGCAAGCCAACCAGTACACTCAAGGTACAATTGCATTTCCCTAACCATCCCCCTTCTTCATAGAAAAAAATGCATGCACAATCATTGTAGTTATCAGGTATGAAACTTATCTAAACTATATGGTCACAAAGAAAGTTATTATTCATAACAGAACACTGTGTCAACAATGTGTCAACTGACAATTCTAGTCAGTTCCACCACCATCTAACTCTACATACGCATTGTATACGTACTCTTTAAATTGTGCACGCATTGTACCTCATGGTACACGCATACATTTTATTGGCATTTGTCTGCTTGATCCTTCTCCATGGTGTGTCACAGTGTACTTTCTGCCAGTGGTGATATCATATCTGCCTAGCACTAAAGGAACAGCTCCTCTAAGTTGTGTATCGATATCTGTTTATCTGGTCATTCACTGTGCATGATTGAGATGATATTTGCTCAACACAGGCCCCAAATTGCCAAGTAGGCTGACTTTGATTGAGACTATTGAATGTTGCAATTTAACCCATTCTCCTAGCTCTGACAATGATTCGATTGTTCTAACAATGTTAAAGTTGGCTTTCTATCGTTTCACCTTGTCACACATCTGGTAGAACTTCTGGTTTCAATTTTTTTTACTATTGGAAAAGTAGTTTGGGCGCAGTGTGACCATAGTCTTTGACTAGATTACTTTCTGTGTTTCTCCACTGAAGGTTTGATTTGTATAGTCTGTGTTAGATTTACTTTATTTCTTTATGATCCTTTTGGCTATTTTCACGGTGCATCAATGCTTCCATTTGACTGGACACAGCGTGGAGATGATTAATGGTGTTGAATTTCCCAATCCTTTATGAAGTGCCTGAATTCTTCACTTCTGAATTGAGGGCCACGTCACTTATCACAATGTCTGGAATGCAGTAAGAATTGTACTGTGCTTTCGGTCATTCTACATTCTTACTGGAAGTCATTGACATCAGCTGGTCTAAATTGCAGTACAATTGCCATATTAACACCACAACTTACTTCATTAACATCTTATCAAATGCAATCTAAATCTTGAGAATTTTCAATATGGAAGCCAGAGCAGGTACCTGGCAACTTCAGCTTGCCGCAGGCTATGACAAGCCTCCATGTGGCTCAGAATCAAATAGTATCTTAGGATATGTGTGGGCACCAGCTACAAGCACCTTTTGTCCACAGATATTTGCATCTGACATTTGCCAACAACTCGCAATCTTTGTAGCTCCTCTCTGATCCATTTTCACAATACTTAGGAAGCACTGAGCTGTATTGCAGGGTGTCAGACAACTAACATTGAAAGGCTGCTCTAAGGATACTTTGAAGATATGGACAGGAACCCAGTTCACAAATGGATCAAGATGCATCTCAGGACTGCTCCCTTAGCACTCTCTCACTTAACATTTCCTCCAAGCTTGCAGCACCGATACCTGCCATGCCATGCTATGCCCTATTAGCACATTGGCACTTCAGCCAGAGTTCAAAGGCTCTGAGTACTGCCATATCAATATGCTCTTTTTTGCAGCACACAAGTCTGGCTGTTTTTCGTGCTTATCAGAAGTGATCTGTCCAGGGGGAGAATGTCTTGCTGGATAGTACAGTGACATATCAATCTAACATTTACAGCATCTGCCAGCTGTTTATGCAGCAAGCACACAGCAAATAACCAAATGGACATATTAGAAACTGGGTGAGCACTAGTCATTAGTCTTAAGAGGGACTGTTTGTCAGGGGACAGTAGCATTCTGGTAGCATCAAGAATGGGCACAGTCCACACACTGTTCAGAGCTTGGCCACTGTAAGACAAACACTTGTGCCAGTCATAGTCAGGGAATCTGTCCAAATATAGGCTGGGGAGTGGGAAATAGTCATTCTTGTAGGGCCATTGCAAGCAGTCAGGGGAATGATGTATTGTCCATTTGAGAGTTGCAAAGACAAATGTCAGAGGTTAGGTCAGTCAAGTCTAGGAGTTGGTCATCAAAGGTGGTCAGAGTTCAGAGTTCAGTCCTTGGGATCTGCCATTAGTCTTTAAGGAGGATGTTGTGGGGTCGATGTAAAGGCTGAGTCTAGTTTTTCATGCAACTTGATGAGCCTTCCAGGATAGCACCTTCCAAACCCATGACATAAGAACATAGGAACTGGATTAGGCCATTCAGTACCTTGATCCTGTTCCTTCATTCAATTAGATCATGACTGATCTGTGGACTAACTCTTTATACATGTCTTTTGAGCATATCCCTTAATACCTTTACTTAATAAAAATATATCCATCTCAAATTTAAAACTAATAACTAATTTAACATCAACTGCTGCTTGTGTAAAGTAGTTCCAAATCTCTACCACCCTTTATGTATAGAAATGCTTCCTAACATCTCTCCTGAATGGTTTAGCCCTAATTCTCAGACTCTGCCCTCTACTTCTAGAAGTTCCAGCTGATGGAAATAGTTTATCTTTATCTATTCTGATTTTTCCTTTTAATATCTTGAAGACTTTGTACAGATTGCCCCTTGACGTCCTAAATTCTAGAGAACACAGGCTTAATTTGTGTAACATCTCCACATAACTTAATCGCTGAAGGCTAGGTATCATATTTGTAAACTACATTGTACTCCTTTCAAAGTCAATATATCTTTCCTAAGGTATGGTACCCAGAGGTGTTCAGAGTACTCCAAGTGGAGTCTAACCAGGGACCTATGAGAACATGGGAATACCTCAACCAACAATTGAGGAATTCATAATTCCAAACAATTCACAATTTCTTGACTGAATAAATGTCTTCTCATTTCACTTGTAAATGGCCAATCGCTAACCTGAGAGTGTCCAGGTGGGTCATAAACTTGCACACCAGGAGAAACAACCTCTCATTATCAACTGTGTCAAACCTTTAGAGAGTTTCAACAATAAGTAAAGAAACATGAGCTTAAGCAGCACAAATCCTGTAAGCAGTTGTTTCTTCATCTGCAAGGTTCAAGTTAGCCTGATGTGCTCAGTTTCCCCCGACACCATGCATGATAAAGTAATAAATGTAAAAATAAAGACATGATTGGGAATTCCTCTCAATGCTGAAAATGTGTTGCTGGTTAAAGCTCAGCAGGTTAGGCAGCATCCAAGGAACAGGAAATTCGACGTTTCGGGCCAGAGCCCTGCATCAGGAATTCCTCTCAATGCCCTGATGAATAAAAATGTAACCAATGGAGAGCTCAGTTCCAGGGCAGGAACTAATTATATATTTTTAAGCCAAAACATTGTTTATTTTCCAAAATAATAATATGCTTGTAGTTACTCCCCATGTAATTCTGGCACATTATTTTTTGAATAGTGGACACCAGAACGAAGTCTTGCAGATTTTGAGTTGGAGAAAATGCAATTAGCTATGTTCAATCTTAACCTAAGTAAATAAGTACACATTGAGAGACTTTACAGAGTGTTTGACAAAATTAATTACAGAGGAATATACAAAGGAACTACATTGTTGTTGCTTTACTGTTAAGGTGTTAAAAATCCAGGAACTCTCTTCTGAATAGCACTGTGGGTTTTCCTACACCTCAAGGACTGCAGCAGCTCAAGAAGGCAGTTCACAATGATCTTCTCCAGGGCAATTAGGGATGGCCAATAAGTGCTGTCCCAGCCAGCACTCATATCTCATGAACAAATTATACAAACAATTTTAATCATTAGATTTACCATTTCCCAGCTAAACGTCTGTAGGGAAAGCGGCGATAAGAGTTAATTTTAACCAAGACATGGTGACTAGTAAGGGTTGGAGTGTATTGGAAGGATGCTGAGATCATAGAATTGAGTGAAGTTGGAGTATAAAATGAGCATACATTTTGAGTATGACTGGAAGCCAGGTCAAACATACCAACATTTGACTATTAGCTAATCCACTCACAAAAGGCAGATTGTTTCTTTAAATTATGTTAATGAAGGTGGAAGCCTTGGAGTTATCTGGTTTAAATGTTTAACATTGGATGATTCAAGCCTTAGGAAAATCAGTTGCATAAGGAGGTTTGGGGGAGGGCAGTGCAAGGACAGTTTTGAATAAACGGTAAATGACCAGCATGACTGCTACCACTGAGCCCCTAAGCTTCCTCACATCATACACCTAACCCCAGGTTCCCTGCTGCCTGGCATGAAACCAAATCTATCAATCAACCCACATCCAAATGATAAATCTTGTCATTCAACAAGGACACATACAACAAAATGATAACAGCACATCACATGGAGATGCCCAGACTTCCAGGTTGTCCTGAGAATGTGAAAGGTGCTACATAAATGCAAATCTTTGTTTTTTTTGTGTACTATAATTCTACAAATCCATTCTAGTCCTTCTTTTTACTCTTCTGTGCACATATATATTTTTCTAATTTTTCATGTCAATATACCCTTTGTATTTTTTGGCATGGTGAGCAGGATTACATCAGACATCACCACCTTGAACTCAATGCTAGAAGGTCTACAGTGGTGATGGTGGCACAGAGATAATGGCACTGAGCAGGCATCTGTGTACAAAAAACATTTTTATAGCACAAACAGGTTTTGAAATGTGACCTGAACATTGTTTAGAAATTGCTCTTTTTATTTTACCAATTCACAAAATCATTGGGAAATTGTTTCACTAAAGGGCACTTTTTAAGAGCAGGGCTGAATATTTTCTGGACATGGATCAAGGGAAACCATCAAAATTACTTTTAAACAAGATGGCTCATGTTGTTAAAGTAATGATGAATCATATGTGTAATAAGAAAGTTTATACATTTGGCTATGAGTTATGAACTTAAATTTAAACTCATTGTGCTTAACAGATTTTTGTTAGGGAACTGAATGCCAGAAGAGGACTAAATGACCTCTTGATCTTCTTATATTTGCCTTAAAATCACCTCAAGCAATTGCATGGATAAAACACAAATATTTGCCTCTGACTTATTTGGTACCTGGATCAACTGGCCTATTGCACTTCATTCTTCTTCATTCTCTCCTTCTCAGGAATCAAAATTTATTGTCTGCTATCCTTTTGGATCTGCAATTTTCCTCATGTAAATCCCAAAAGGCTAATCTGATGTTTCCTAGATAAACATTCAGTGGGAGAGTCATCTCCGTGATTCTGCTAGGCATGAGATTTTTTGTGCTCAGTGCGTACTAGAGTTGCACACTTCATTATTTTTTTTTGTTTAATTTAAGTGATCTGTACTGATTAAAAAGAACCAAACATTTTATGGATTTATTTAGGGACGAATGTACAAACGTATTGGCGTATGGGTTCAGTCTAACTCGCTCCTTCCTGCCCACACTATAATGTGTTTTCTTCTGGCTATATTTCAAAGAATTTTCCTGTATCTGTAAAAACATGACACTTCCTGACTAGATAGGATTTTAGAGGAGATTTGTCAGGTAATGCAGCTGGTCAAGAATGAATAATGTCAGGTGATATTTTGCAACCTGGTCTGATTTAGCTGTGGGCGCTAGGAGGTAACTCTGCAAAGCTTTTCTTTGGATTAAAGATGTTGGAAGGAATCCCAGAGACAGCCAATTAGAACCTGTAGTAATATCACAGTCCTGCGCTGCCTTAAGCCATAAATGATCTTCTTGTGAACATTTTCTTGTGAACTTTTAAATAGCTTGACATAATGTGAATCTAGAATGAGACAATGTGAGCTGTTTTCTAAAAGGAAAAGGTTTTGTTTCTGTAGCAAATGCTGTGAGAGTTCTCTTGTTTTAGATAGATGTAGCTGCCATTCATATTCTAAAACTAACAAATTAACTCTATCAGAATTACTTAATGATTTTGTGATAATAATAGAATGCCAGTTTGCTCTTTTATATCTACTCTGCAATGGTACCTGATCATAGACATAACTCTGAATATGCAAGTCAAGTGTCAGAAATGAAACCCTCATCCCTGTCTTTGTTGCCTTTAGATCCAACTCTTAGTTGGCCTCCGACAACTAAACTTGAGGTCATCCAAAGTTCCATGCCCCTTTCCTAACCCTACATCAAGCTTCCATCTATCGCCTCTTTGGCTCACTGAGTGACATTGTATTTACATCCTTGCAATTTACACGTGCTCAGCTAATTCTGGCATTTTGGATAATTTTAGTCACTCTCTACTGGTGACCATGACTTCCAACATCTGGGCATAAAGCTCTGGGAATTAGAAACCCCACTGCCTCTCTGCTTTTTTGCCTTCTTTTAATTTGTTCATGAAACCGCGCCCCCCTGCTTGACCATATGTTTGATCATCTGCTCAAATGTTATTTCATAGAACAGCACAGCACAGGAACAGGCCCTTCATCCCACCATGTGACTTTGTGCCTATGACTTATAATGTCATGTCAAGCGTCTTGGGATGTTGTCATTTATTAAAGGTACTACATACTTAGAAGTTGTTGTTGGCTGTGGGGATTGTTCAACTGACTCTACAGAGATATCTGCAACTTCCAAAAGCTTCTGCTAAATGTGATGTTGAACATTCAGTACAGTTTATCTTTCCAGTAGAGGCATTTCCAAACAAAATATTCATGGTGTTAAATAGTGCTTGATGTTTCTCCTAGTATGCAACTGATCATGCGATAATCTACCACAACTCCTCTGCTGTCTTTACTATCTGTGTCCTGTGGGAGAGTTACCCAGTATTGTGCTGCTCTGCCTGGATTTCTCTATTCTGCAATTCTCTTGCTACAGTGAGAAGGAACGTTGTGAGTGAGTTCATGTTATTACCTACATAAAATTAGCTAAAAATATCAGAAGAGGACTTTGAGATTTTGGAGATCATTATTTTCAAGGTAGGTACAAATATCACATTGTGGATTATCTGACGATGTGCCTATTGCTGTGGTGTGATTTGAAACGGTGCAAAGAAGTAGCTAGTAGAGTGGCTGTTGCTTTCCAGATTTTGGGGATTGCATATAGGGAGACTATGCTGGCAAGAATTGTGATTTTATTTTTCATTAAATCTGTGCTGTAGTCCTTTGTCACTGGGGCAACGGTGTAAATTTCAGATTATGGGAGGTATGGATCTATTGACACTGCACGTTGTTGTCAAAACTAGCAAAGAGAGAGTTGGAGAGCCCTGAGTTGCAGCAGGTTTGTTGTTTCTCACAGGAGACTAACTGGGTAATAATTGTGGAGATTATTTGACCCGTGAGGTCTATTTCTTTGGGCAAAAACAAACGGTGTGGCTGCAGTGACTACCAGAACTATCAAGGCATCTCTCTGCTGACTTTTGTCGAAAGAATATTTGCCTGTATGGCTCTTGTCAGTTTCCAGATTGTGACTGAAGGCATTCATCCTGAATTCAATCCCCAGATGGAAGATTTACAGCTAATATGATATCCTTAGTCAAACATCCGCAAGAAAAATGCCATGAACAATGGAAACCACTGCCTTCATCTATCTCACCATGTAACAGACTAGCCATCACTGCTCTATGTAAACTGTTGAGTAAAAGTGACTGGGTAAAAGGAAAACATAATGGACCAAATGAGCTATGACAGGGCAACATGAGAACCAAGTAAGATCTTCAGTAAGCCAAACAGGGTTGTGTTCTGGCACCAATACTCTTTCAAATCTGTTGCTGTCAGGTGTCTTCAGATTGTCAGCAGAGGGTATGTACTTAGTAACAGAACTAATGGAAAGCTGTTCAGTGTTGCTCATCCAGGGCAAAAAGCTCAGCAAGTCCTTATTGGAGAGTTGCTTTATGGTGATAATGTCTCATTAACATTGCAGATGGAGAAACAACTGCAGGGGCAAATGGGCAGACTCGTCACACCTGCATAGAGTTTGGTTTGACCATCAATATCGGGCAGATAAAATGTCACAGTGCAGGATGTTCACATCTATCAATGCGATGCTGGAGGCACTTGGTGTGTTCACATATTTAGCCATACAACAATACAATGCACATATTGTATTACTTGCTTCTCTTAAATCCAAGCTGAGCAAGTGATTGGGGAAACAACAGCAACCTGACAGAGAAAACCAAATTAAAAGTCTACCAAGACTGAATCCTCAGTGCATTCCTCTATAATAGACCTACATTAGAGAGCAGAAAAGGTTGTACAGTTTCCACCTTTGCTGTCTCAGACAAATGCTCAGCATTTTTTGGCAGAACAGGATCACTGATCTGGAGCATCTTAATGCCATCAGCATATACTCAGTTTCAAAGAGAGCAACTTATTTTGACATTTATCATGGGACGTCATGAGTGGGCCAACATTCATTGCCTATTTCCAATTGCTCTTGAGAAGGTGATGGTGAGCTGCCTTCTTGAACTTCTGCAGTCCTTAAAGTGTAGGTACACCCACAGTGCTCTTAGGAAGCGAGTTCCAGGATTCTGTCTCAATGACAGTCAATATACATTGATACTTAGGCAAAAAAAAATTCAGTTCTGTCAGTACTGCCTTTGTGAGTTGCTGCAGTGAATCCTGTTTTTATTACATATAAAGAGTAACAAAAAAAATAAATAGTTGAAAGCATTTTCAGGGATGTGATGTAAGATGTAATTACATCTGTTAAATTCAAGATGTTTTGATCATAGTACATATGTATATTTATGTAAATATATTACCTTCAGAGAAGTGATATAGATAATCATCTTGTTTGACAGCTTGTTTTACTAGTAATAGAAAAACAACATTACACTGTCAGTCTTTAACATTTGATACTTCGCTGGTGGTATATATAGTGAAATCAACTGTGGGATGAACATTTTAAGTATGTTGCATTTCAAGAATTTTCTTATAAACTCAAACCTGTCCATTGTTCATGAATTCTCTATCTTTTCTCCACCCATCCTACACCTTCACCTTGGGATCAAATGTATTAAATGAGAAAATGTGATGAATCAGTTTCCTTATGCAATCATCCGTAAACAAAAATGTGGTGATGCATTTCAAGGATTAGTTTGTAAGGCAACAAAAGGAGGGAAATATGTTGAAGTTGAAAACGTACATTTATATATATTCAGAACATCATTGTAATACCATAGCAACTGCTTACACAGCTGCAGGATTTTTCATCTAATCAAACAGCCCTCGGTATTTTGCTAAAAGGTAGCTGGCAGTGGAGTTCAATAGGTAGGGGGAAGAAACCAGAAGGGTTTGGGATTTGAGAAGTGAATTACAGAGTGGTTCTATATACAGGCTGAGGACTTTCCCTCATACAGTGGAGCTGAAAGCATAAGGGTACAGGAGACATAAAAGAGAAATCAGAGTTTGAAAAATGAAGTGGAGCTTGGGGCTGTGGTATTGCTTCATTAGGGAACAGCAGTCCATGGAGAGATGGGATCTCTCAGTAGTTTGGGCACTGGCAGATACTTAAGTCACACTCAAACATCAGATGAAGAGCTGTCAGTCTGGAGCTGCCCTGCATGGCTCCTGTAAATTGTCCTGAACGTGGCAGACAGAAGGAATTAATTTGCACCACATCCACAAACATTCACTCCCTCCACCACTGACACTCAGTAGCAGCAGTAGCAGATGCACTGCAGAAAATCACCAAGATTCCTGAGATAACACCATCTAAATCAACCACCATTACCCTCTAGAAGGACAAGGGTAGCAGATATATGGGAACACCACACCACAAGTTCCCCACCAAATCTCTCACTATCCTGACGTGTATCAATGTTCCTTTAGTGCTGTTGGGTCAAAATCCCAGAATTCCTCCTTCATAACATTATAGATCTATCTACAGCACATAGACTACAACAGTTCAAAAAGCAGCTCTCAAGGGTAACTAGGCATGGACAATAAATGCTGGCCAGCCAGCGAAGCATACATCCAAAAGTAAGTGAAAGAAAGGCTCTGAGAGAATTTGACAGAGTGTATACTGGGAAACATTTCTTCTTTGTGGGAGTCCAGAACTAAAGCACACAGTTTAAAAATTAGAGATCTCTCAATTAAGAGGGAGATACAGAGAAGACTTTTCCCTCAGCTAGTTGCCAATATATTGAATTCTCTCTCCCAGAAAGCGATGGAGACTGAGTCATTGTATTTACTCAAGAATGAGTTACATAACAAGGTCAAACAAGGGAATGAAGGGTCATGGGAAGAAAGCAGGAACATAGACTTGAGGCGACAATCAGACTAGTCAAGGTCTTATTGAATGGTGGAACTGCTTTGACGGGCCAAATGGTGTATTCCTGCTTCTAGTTTTTATTCTTGTGTTAAACATTTAGAGTGTTAGAGCAAATGACAAAGTCACACTAATTAATATGAGGTCAAACTTTACCAAATTGGTAATCTCTGGAACTTAAACTTTGTTCAGAACAATTCATAGAGAACAATTTACATTTAACCTCTTCATGCTTGCAAATTGTCATCAAAAGTTAGGCTTCCTTAAATACTCATCAATGAACCAATGGAAACAATACTGAAATGTACCCTTAATTATTAAATGACGGCAATGTGAGGATTAATTTGTTGAATGATCTATTGATAATTCCATTGAGAGGAGGCTCCACTAGAATTTCATATAAATGATATAAACCTTTTTTATAGGCAAAGTTGTAAACATATGATAATTGTTGAAAATTCTTTTCTAAACATAAAACTTTGGCACTGAACTATGCATCATCATTCCTGTTTAAAAGGTGGATTGTAGGACCTAGAGATCCTGTTGGTGAAGACAAGGGCCATCCTCCTCCCCCCAGTATCGGCAGAAGAGACCACACCAGCAGACCTTGACATCTGCTTTCAATTTGTCATGTAGGTCGTTGCCAGTCTGGGGAACAGAGCTGAAAATGTGTTGTGGAAAAGCGCAGCAGGTCAGGCAGCATCAAAGGAACCAAGGCACCCAAGAAGCCCTGAAGAAGGGCTTATGCCTGAAACGTCGAATCTCCTGTTCCTTGGATGCTGCTTGACCTGCTGCGTTTTTCCAGCAACACATTTTCAGCTCTGATCTCCAGCATCTGCAGACCTCACTTTCTCCAGTCTGAGGAACACCCAACAATACAAGAGGGTAAGTACCATCATGCTCTTTCTGCTGCCTCTCATTCACTCTATCTACTGCGCTCACCTTCCACCAAGGCTCATGGTCTCCCTGCAAAATTTTTCTTTTGTCACTCTCCCCCATTCCAAAACCCCATTCGACCAACCCTGAATGGTCTTTCATCTGCCCTTTATTCAGTCAGGGCTCCTCATCTTCCTTCTCCCATCTTTAGCAACATTAACAGCTGGTACCAGTTACTTTCATGTCACTTAGTCCCTCTGTATGTCTCATTCCAGTAGAAAACTGTCCACCGTAGGGTGGAGTGAACCAATGTGGGTAGTAAGATGCCTGAGAGGATCCTGATACTGTCTAGTGAGGACCATGACCATTCCTGTGATAATGTTGAAACCTCCATGACATGGCACCTTTGTCAGTTACTGTGCTGTTCTGCCTTTACTGCCAATGGGAACCTATTCTTAACAGACTTGAACACCTTCTCCTTTTGTGCAACATATTCTCACTTTATTTCTCCTGCATCGACCAGTGGCATTGATACAGTCCCACCATCGAGAGGATGGCCTTGCAAGACATTTCTCTTCCAGCTCTGAGGAAGAAGCAACAGATCCTTCAGAGGATGCACTGACAAGGCAGCTTCCTGCAACCGTCACCAGCTCAGGTACTAACACTTCGGGAAGTGTTTTAGCCAATTATACTTGGGAACACATTGTGGTGAGCACATCACTGCCACAACTTAAAGATTCCATGCTGTTAACAATTCGTGACTTCATTGAAATGTACAGGAGCAGCAAGTGAGTTTGTTAGTGGCATGGGGCAATGATTCATAAGTTGGAGAAATCCACCAATGCTGTTTGCATAGCTTCTGACTATGTCTGTGGACAGGAAGGGGGTCTTGAACACACAGTATCTGCTGGATTTACACACAGACCTTAATTCCCTCGTTCTAACCATTGGTAAGGTTACAGAGGGAATTAGGGATTTTGACCTTACACCAGCTGCCTCTACCCTACAGAGAGACAGGTTGGTGCCATTAGGCACCCCAGCCAAAGGAAGGACCACATAGAGGCATTCATAAACCCCCTCTCAGGACACTCCAGAGATGGCTGGGCCTTCCACTGCTGGCCTTTTGCCATCCTCAGCCGTGTGGGAGTTCAGACTGGGGAGTGTGCACCTGTTTCTGGGCAGGACATATTCAGCATGTCTGGGCCCTATAAATATAAACTCTCAGGTTTCCTGAGCAAAGCTCAAAGGCTAATGAACTGCATTGTAGGGTGTCTGTTCAATGCTATTACCCTTTGAAGACTCTCACATAGCATGGAAGCCCCCTCCCTCACAGGATGAAACAATGACCCTTCCCATTCTATATGGTGGCTGCCATTTTTATTTTACTGCACACTTGACCACTCCTCCAGCATTACTGCTTTCCTTCTCATCCTCAATTAACTCACCTCCTTATCTGTTGAGTTGTCCCATTCACAATTGTTATCCCTTTCTTCTTTTCAGTCTGCTACTTCTAATCCTTAACTTCACACCCAAAGCAGTGACCCCCGATAACCCAATTGACTTGCAGATGATGGAGACCCAGGACTGGCCGTTGCTCACCTCTTGATTAGCTCCAACTAGTGATTGGCTGATTTCTGTGCAGCTCCCTGACTGACCTCAAGTAAACTCCCAGCAGTGGAGAGTGCAGCACTGGAGCCATAGTACCATTTCTCAGACTTTAGCTGACTCTTAGCTGGCCTGAACAGTCAACTAACCATGTCCAAGCCCTTTGGCTGATAATGGAGGTTGCCCTTGACTTACTGAACCTGGACCTCCTGATTGAAAGGCATCTCCTTTGACTCAACTGAGGACTACTCCCCTTAGACTTTAAGACATGACTGTTAGGTTTAGCATGTACGATGCATTTGCCAAATCTGTCACTAGCACATTGTGCAGGTGTGAGATTGACATTACAGAATGATGTAGAGCAAGCAACATGTCCACCAACTTGACTGATTACTGCTAACAACCATGACAGGATGCCTAACTTTGTGTCTGCACTAAAAGGGAAAGCAAGGGAAATGCACTGTGAGCCTTCTGCTGAAGGAAGCAAAGTGCAAAAACACAAGGCAAGGCAGGGCAATGCAGGGATACTTGGAGTGTCTAAGTCAGTGCAAAGTGAGCAAATGCTGAGAGAGCAGGCAAGGAGTCCTGAAATGCACCCCAGCCCAATTCATGAGATTGTGCCTGTCCCTGTGCGCAAAATGTCCTGGCAGCAACATTTCAATGAAAGATGCCAGTCACTCTAAAAGGCTGCATTGAAGTGCAAAACTGTATTGCAAATGAATCCGAGTCATTCCATGAGCACGTAGTGAGGTTGGTACATGTCTGAAATCAACACCTGCAGATGGGAGTTTCATGTGGTTGCCGCCCACGTACTATACCCTTGGCATTGGTGACTGCCATCCAAGATAGAGGTCCATAGGAGCAAACAACAAGTTGCCAGGTACCACTCTAACTTTCACGTCAAGAGTTGTGACCGCTTAGCTTCTATCCAGCAGCTGGGAGAATGGGAAACTGCATTTCATGAGGTGAGATTAACCAATAACGATGTGTTATTGTATGCACACAGTTGTAAATAGGTCTCTCACCACTCACTGATGAAATTCCTACCTCACTATTTAGCACTTGATTAGAAAATAAGACATTATTCTCATTGAGAATCTCCTTCCTCCCAAAATCACTTCACTTCCTCAATTTACTTGCCATCATTTTGTGGATAGGACAATTTTGCACAATGTTTTAAAAAATGCAAATGTTAAGAATTTGCAAGTAGCATTTTGTTAAGTAATTATTTTCATTGCAGAATACTTAAACAAGAATTGGCATGGATGTGCATATTCTGGGAACAACAGGAATATGTATGTTCAAGAGTGGTTTGCTAATTCTACAAAAGGCACAAATTCCATCAATAAAAGACAAATTTGGAAATTTAAAATGTGCAAACAAAAGAAGGCTTATGTTATGAAAATAAATGAAAAAAAAATGAGTGTGGCTGTTCATAATTATATACTATCAAGTTGAAATGCTTCAAATGACTCATGAATTATCACCTTGGGTCACTGATGCCATTTGTTCAGTTTTGAATACAGTGACTAACGTTTAACTAGTTACAATAGAATTTTTTTTATCATTTCATCTGAGCAAGGGAAATGAAATTTGACAGGAAAAGAAACAAGCTGTGACTCACCTAACATTTCAAAAATAATAATCATTCAATCCCTACAGTGTGGAAACAGGCCATTTGGCCCAACAAGTTCGCACCGACCCTCTGAAGAGTGTACCACCCAAACCCATCCTCCTACCCTATTACTCTACATTAACCCCTCACTAATGCACCTACCCTACACATTCCTGAACACGGTGGGCAATTTAGCATGGCTAATTCACCTAACCTGCACATCTTTGGACTGTGGGAGGAAACCGGAGCACCCGAAGGAAATCCACACAGACACAAGGAGAATGTGCAAACTCCACACAGACAGTCACCCCAGGCTGGAAACAAACCTGGGTCCCTAGTGCTGTGTTAACTACTGAGCCACTGTGCCACCCCAGTTACATAATGGACAAGATCAGAAAAGGTACACTATAAGTCACTGAGCTCTTTTTTTTCTCTACAAGTCAGATTTGATGCAAGATAAAGTATTCTATATATTATTGGTGGCTCTGCACAATGGGATCTTGTTCAAGGCATTCTTGATATTTCGGCATATTTTTGGTTCCTGGAAGGTGAAGTCCAGAGCAGCCTTTAGGTTGGTCCTTGAGTTCCATCAGTCCTGAGCTGGTAAGCTGCTGAGATCATCATTTGAGACTTGATTTAAGATTGCAGGCAATCAAGGAGAACCAGGTCAGGAGGTAGCAATGATGGTTGGGGGTGAGGAGAAGGAATAGAAAAATCAACAGCTTGAAACACTTTATAAACAATGGAAGTGTCACTTGAAGTGTCACCACTGTCACAGCTGTCAATTTTTCCTACAATTATGAGGTTTTAACAATATTATGTTTTGGATTATTCTTTAATCTTTGGGAAAATGAAGAGGGTCATGTGGTCAGCTCTGAGGGCTGCCAGTCAGGTAGCCTTGGTGCTAGGGTTACTAGAGGTTAAACAAGGCTCGATTGTTTTATTGAGAAATAAGTTCAAGACAATAGCAGAGGACTATCTGATAACAGTGGATAGATTGCAAGTCTCTAATATCCTAGAAAAGTGTTGAGAATGTCATGTTCTAAGCATTAACACTTCAAACTATCCATTTAGCTACAAGATAAAAGTGAGTTCGGCTCTCACGGATTACTCGTTGGCATCTTTACCGGAATACAAGACATATGTGAATCTTGTTGGCATGGAAATGGGCTTTTGGAGAGGAAAATTTCTGAGATATCTCTGAAATCTCACAGCCTAGTTAGTCTTCCAGGATCCAGGAAAGGGATGGCAGCTAAAGGTGGCAGGGCATCGTGCTCCATAGCATTGTAATGCAGGTAGAAGCTCACATTTGGTTCAGAAAGACCAACAAATGAGGCTAGAATATTTGTCGAGTATTAGCTAGAGGGTGAAGTGACCAGTAATAGTTTTACATGGCACATGGAGCTCATTTCTGGCATTAGAAATCACAATGTCTATAAAAGAAGAGAAGTGTAACCGTAGATCTGGAAGAGTCAGAGTTGGCTTAATTGAAACATTTTGGCAAAAGTGAGGACTGCAGATGCTGGAAATTAGAGTCAAGATTAGAGTGTGCTGGAAAAGCACAACAGGTCAGGCAGCATCCGTAGAGCAGAAAAATCGACGTTTTGGGCAAAAGCCCTTCATCCTCATCCCTGATGAAGGGCTTTTGCCTGAAACGTCAATTTTCCTGCTCCTCGGATGCTGCCTGACCTGCTGTGCTTTTTCAGCACCACTCTAATCTTGACATAGATCATTTTGGACTGACTCAGGGATAGTTAAATGCCAACTTAAGGATAATGTGTTGGTGGATTAGTGGTAATGTTATTAGGCCTGTAATCTAGAACCCCATCTTCTGGGGACATGGCTTCAAAACTGACCAAGATAAATGGTGAAATTTTAATCTGGAGTTAATTTAGGAGTCTGATAGTGACCAAGTAGCCACAATCAATTGGTGTAAAAACCCATTTGGTTTGCTAATGACCTTTAGGGAAGAAGATCTGCCATTTATACCTGGTCTCGCCTATCTGTGACTGCAGCAGTCAGCAGTGTGCTTGACTCTTAACTACCCTTTGGTCAATTAGAGATGGGTACTTGCTGGCCTGAGCAGCAATGCCCACATTCCTTGAATGAATTAAAAAATAAATACCTGTGAAGTGCTTTTTTACGGTTTTACTAAAATTAAGAATAAGGGTCTATGTCATTCTATGGTTTAATGTATATATTGTCTGCAAAGGTTCAATAGTGCTGTTTTTAGCCTGTTGTTACAGTACAGTATTGTTCACTTATGTAAGGATGGTTATGCATTTGAGCTTATGGGGAGTGTTTATGATGCTAATACCTGAGGAAAGGCTAGACAGGCTAAGTCTGTATCCTCTGGAAGAGTCAGAGTTGACTTAATTGAAACATAAAAGATCCTGAGGGAATTTGAATTGGTGACTGTTGAAAGCATGGTTCCTCTTGTGGGAAAATCTGGAACTTGGGGTAACTCATTTAGGACAGAGATGAGGAAATAATTTTTTGCTCTCAGAGGCTTATGAATCACTGGAATTCCCTTTATCAAAAGGCAATGGGTACAACATCTTTAAATATCTTTAAGGCAGAGGGAGATAAATTCCTGATTACACAACAAGACAAGGGTTATTGGAATTTGCAGAAACATAGAGTTGAGGTTAAACTCAGATCAACCATAATGCTCGATTGTTTTACTGAGAAATAAGTTCAAGACAATAGCCGAGGACTATCTGATGACAGTGGATAGATTGCAAGTCTCTAATGTCCCAGAAAAGTGTTGAGAATGTCATGTTCTAAGCATTAACACTTCAAACTATCCATTTAGCTACAAGATAAAAGTGAGTTCGGCTCTCACGGCTTACTCGTTGGCATCTTTACCGGAATTCAAGACAAATGTGAATCTTGTTGGCATGGAAATGGGCTTTTGGAGAGGAAAATTTCTGAGATATCTCTGAAATCTCACAGCCTAGCTAGTCTTCCAGGATCCAGGAAAGGGATGGCAGCTAAAGGTGGCAGGACATCGTGCTTCATATCATTGTAATGCAGATAAAAGGCAGAGAAGGCTCAATGGACCAAATATCCTACTCTTATTCCTTGTTGGTCAGTTTGTAAAATCTTAAAACGTAAAGTCATCCTTTCAGCAATTAATTAGAAGTCCAAATTCCTTTTTAAAAGCTATGCCTACACACACAGCAAATTCCCACAGACAGCAATGTGATAATGACCAGGTAACTATTCTCTGTGACGTTGGTTGAAGGATAAATATTTCTTTCATCAAAATAGTTCCATAAAATTATTCACATCCATTATGATATCTTATGTGATTAATATTTAGAACATGGATTATAAACTAATGGCATTTCACCTGTGTGTATGAGGAGGTTTAATGATTAATTTATTTATTTATGGGGCCATTAGTATTTCAAAATCAACATGAGAGAGAATCCTTGGATGATGGGAATTTGTTTGCATTATGAATGTTTTACATCCAGATAGAGTAAACATTGAAGAGCATTAGCTTGCTTTCAGTTAGAAGAATTGACAATTGATTTTTTTCTGCTTAGTGTAAAATATCATCTAACTTAGGCCAGATTTCAGTCTGAGATGTGAGCTGTACAGAAATAAAATCAACTAGGATCATATTACACCTGAGATGACAAACAGGATTTGAGTTTAACTTTCAGGCAAAAGGCAGCAGCTCCATTAGTGCAGTTTTCCCACTTTAGTCAGTGGAGAGTCAATCAAATTTTATAGGAGCAAGTGAGGACTACAGATGCTGGAGATCAGACTTGAGAATTTGTGCTGAAAATGCACAGCAGGTCAGGCATTTCTGATGAAGGGGCTTATGCCCGAAACGTTGACTCTCCTGCTCTTCAGATGCTGCCTGACCTGCTGTGCCTTTCCAGCACCACACTCTCGACAATTGAATTTTATGCTTATTTCCTCAAGGGATTATTGAATCCAGAAACATGTGACTCAAAGGTAAGACTGCCAGCTACTAAGTCACAACTGATACTTTAAGAGATAGGGATTGAGGTGTGGGAAAGGGGTCAATCAGAGTTGGAGTGGGAGTGGTGATAGCAGTGCAGCCAGCAGAATGCTACATAGTGAATGCCGGGTTAAGAGAAGCCCTCATGCTTCCCCAGGATCTAAACTCTATTATCTGTTGTAAGGATCACCTTTGGGTTGTACATAAGCAGGTTTTGTCAGGACAAATTCCAATCTTTCAGTTGGCTTTGAGATAGGTATTAGGCCCATTATTTGCATTTTAAAAGCCTTAACATCTATTTCAGATGTGAGAGCTGCACCTCAACATTTGGCCTTGTCCAAACTGGATAGTGGCTCACATCTAGCTGATAAGGAACATGTGCTTCCTGTCAACCACATTGGACAGTTGGGAGGCTGGCGAACACGCAAAAAGCATTGAAATACAACAGTGTTTCTCAGTCACAATGTTGTGCAGATTAAGAGTACATACTTCAGTTGAATGTTGTAATAACAGTAAACAGCCAAGAGGGTATGGCATTCTGCTGTTTGCTACTGACCTTGTAATCCAGAAGTCTGAATGAACAACTTTATAACATGGTCTTAAATGACACCACAGTAACTGGGGAGTTGAAATGAACAATATAAATGTTAGAATGTTGCTGAAAAGAAAGAAATGAAAAAACATTTTCAAGCTTTTCACATTTCTGGAATTATCCAGGAGTTTAGGGATCTTACAGTGTCCCATTGCTATGTTTATTGCAATGCCTTGACCAATCAGAGTCAAGTTGCCAACACACCCTTTTCTCCTTTATTTGGAAATTGATGATTGCAAGATGAAAAGTTTCAGCAACATGTCTCTCTTTTCAGCAATAGTCAAATTCTGTACTGCCAAGTGACTCAAAGAAAAATCTAGCACCACCTATGGTGACTATGAAATTGTAACATTGTTGTTAAAATCCATTCAGTTCACTTTTCTATCCTTTAGAGAAGGAAATTTGCTGACATTATACTGTCTGGCCTCTATGTGACTCCAGATCCAGAGGAATGCATTTGTCTCTTACCTGCCCTATGGAATGACCTAACAAGCCAATTGATTGTACCCAGGAAGGTGGTCCACCACTTGTTTACTGAAGGTCAAGTAGCCAGATGATAAATGCCTGGTTTACCATTGATGCCCTCACATGAGGAATGAATTAGAAACAATGCTCGGGTAAAGTCATTGAGATTGTTCATAATGTGGGAATGAATCTGCAAACAGTCTGTACTTTAAAAGTGTTTGATATCACTGATATTATGCGAATAGGAAGAATGAAGTAATCAGGACTATCCTGTACACTTGTACTTCTGAAATGGACACTAACATTGACTGAAAGTTTTGGTGTGAATGAGTGCCATTTGCTTTGAGAACAAATAGTTTTGTTCATAAGGGCTTACTTAGCTCAGTTCACTACAGTGTGATGGAAAATAAATTTATCAGCATTGGTTCACTTGCCAGAGTGGCTATGGTAGTTCATGGAGGCCTGTGCAGTGATTACATACAAGCCATGCATAGCCAATATTTTCTGTCTAATGGAGAGAGATGACCATAGAATCTTCCTTTGTTCTTAATTTTTCCAGGCTATAGGCATTGAGTATGAAGTATCAGGGTTATATGGAGGGCTGAATCATGGCAAGAAATGTTCAAAACTCTCAATAAATTTTTAAAAGTGCATATTGTAAATTAAAGTGGCTACTGCAGCTGCTGTGAGTTTTTTTCCTATTTCTTGCTTGCAGGTGCTTATTCCATCTTGTGAAAATCCCTCATTGTCTGAATTTGAATAAATTGTTGGCAGGTCCTTTCCAAACAGGATTTACAGTCAAATCCACATTCGGTGCATAAGAATTTGCGCATTGGCATTGTTATATGAGAACATAACCGTTTTCCATTCTATGTTCATTGAGCCAGCTAGTTATTCTGTCAGGTTATATCCCTACGAACTGAGATGCTGATACACTCCCCTGCTGTATACAGATGGGTTTACTGTTGTGCTGTACAGGAGGCCACACTGGGAAGAACTCCAATGGATCTGGAACTTATCCCCCAAAAATAGTGGAGAAGTAAAAAATGACGATGCTCAAAGCCAAAAACCAGCTGAAGAATCTTAAGTGACTTCCAGTCACCAGCAACCCATACAGTGCAGTGAAGATCCCAAAGTACATGATAGGTGGGAAACATACCAAGAATTAGTTTCTCTTAACATTCCATTAAATATTTACCATTTACTTTGGTAGTTTGCATGCAAAAACATGACTTGAATCAGGTATATCCAATGATGTGTTTGGTGAAAGAGATTTAGAAATCAATTTTTTCAATGATTATATATTTAATTTATGACAAGAGAATTAAAAGGATTCTTCTGCTTTAGGTTTTGATTTGAATATGTTCTGAATTGAAATGTCCATTGCCTTATTATGGGGATGAAGAATCGCTGTTAACTCTGTTTTCTTCCCAGAGATGCTGCCAGATGTACTGAGTTTCATGGACAATTTCTGTTTTGTTTCAGATTCTCAGCATCTGCAGTTTTTATTTCATTTCTCTATCATGGGCCTCTAGGTAACAGAAGTCCAAAATTCAAAGATAATTTGGACTAGAATGATGATGTTGTTTAATCCTGGATGTGATGGTTTAGAATGTGTACTTTGGTGCATTACAATAATGTTAAAATGACAGGTCCTTGACTATTACACTTTTTCTGGATGCTGCCCAGAGCTTTCTGTATATGATTATAAGTGGTCCTCTCCTCCTATAGAAAGGAAAATATTGACTGCGTTATAGTACATTCATGAGAACAAACAAGTGAATTTCTCATTAATAGCATCTTCACAATACATATTGCTATGCAATTAATAACCGTGCAAAATTAGCAAGGGAACAATCACAATGCTGCTGTTAATAATCTATGTTAAATTGCTTAAGATTTCACTTACAAAATCAATTGCCTTGAAGATCTAAGCTTGCTGTAATTGATGAAACAATATTTTATCAAACTCCCTGACAAAGGTCAAGTTTATTGGTAACAACTGTAGCCTGGTCATTGCCTCATACTTATTATGATATTGCTTTCGGAGTCCAGATATCAAAAGTAATAATTGTGACATTTTTGAGATGCTAATCTAATTCTGACATTTAAACCATAATATTGAGTGAGTTTGTTCCAAGCAAGGAACTCAGTTGAATAGAATCACTACCTGGTCAGGTCTACGCCCCCCCCAACAAACCATCTTCCCGTCCTGGCATCCACCCCTGCACTGCAGGAATTGCCAAACCTGCACTCACACCTCCTCCCTCACCACCATCCAAGGCCCCAAAGGAGCCTTCCACATCCATCAGAATTTCACCTGCACATCTACCAATGTCATTTATTGTATCCATTGCTCCTGATGTGGTTTCCTCTACATTGGGGAGACCGGATGGCTCCTCGCAGAGTGCTTTAGGGAACATCTCTGGGACACCCACACCAATCAACCACACCACCCCGTTGCCCAACATTTCAACTCTCCTCCCACTCGGCCAAGGACATGCAGGTCCTGGGCCTCCTCCACCGCCACTCCCTCACCACCCGACACATGGAGGAAGAATGCCTCATCTTCCGCCTCGGAACACTTCAACCCTAGGGCATCAATGTGGATTTCACCAGTTTCCTAATTTCCCCTCCCCCGACCTTACCCCAGTTCCAACCTTCCAGCTCAGCACTGTCTTCATGACCTATCCTACCTGCCAATCTCCCTTCCCACCTATCCATTCCACCCTCCCCTCTGACCTATCACCTCCATCCCCACCCCATTCACCTGTTGTACTCTTTGCTGCCTCCTGCCCAGCCCCACCCACCCCATTTATCTCTCCACCATGGAGGCTTCCTGCCTCTATTCCTGATGATGGGCTTTTGCCCGAAAAGTTGATTTTCCTGCTCCTTGGATGCTGCCTGATCTGCTGTGCTTTTCCAGCACCACTATAATCTAAACACTAGAATCACAACAGCTAATCACAGCAGCTGGACTTTGAGATCATTGTGCTCAATTCACAATTTGAGTCTTAGTTAGAACGATGAGAATTTGGAACATTGCACAGTAATATTTCTTTGACTCCAGCTCTACTATGACCAGCTGATTTCCAACAAACATAAGTGCAAGCTGAAGTGGAACATAGCAATGTCCAGAGAGTTTTAGCAACATTTAAGATCAGGATAGAAACAGAGAAGGAGGCCATTTGGCCCATTGTGTCTGTTCCAGCTCCTGAAAGAGCAATCCAGCTGGTCTCATTCTCTTGGCTTATCTCAGTGGACTTCTCAATTCATTACTTTCAAATAATAACTGATAACAGAGTTAAAATAAAGTTACTGCAATGTCAAATCTAGCAGACTGTCACACAAACTGCACCTCACTGGCATCTGATTACTTTGGAAGCTTGTCAAGAAATAATTCATTATCATGCATCTTACTCAAAACAGAAAGTTGCTAGTAAACTTTAACAACGATTAAAAAAATCTTAGGAATCTCTGGAGAGAAAAATATTCAAATATGCATCTATTAAAATTAAACATAAAGAAAACAAAACACATCTTTATTTAGATGCTGATTGCCATTTGCTGATATATCAAGAATCCTTGAATAATCTCTTTCTTCTGTAAAAAGGACATCATCTAGTTGGTAAATGACAAAGTTTAAAAACTGAATGAACTTCTGTGAATTTGTAAATTTAGATGATTAAAATAAATTATTTTCTCAGCCTACAGTTTGTAAAATGCCCTCATGCAGTTTATATGCTTGTATTTTCCATGGCAGACGGTGTTACAAGCAAATAGGTAAATTATAAAGTGATGAGTCATCACATATTACCATGCTTCTCTTTATTTCTCAGCAATATCATCTGAAGACATAACTTAATGTTCCAATGTGTGCTGTAGATGTCTAATTCTACCTTAGCACCTCCACTTTTAGTCACCTCACTCCTGTTGATTTGTGACATTGCTTGACCAATGCCAATCCTGAATAAGCTACAATCTCCTCCAGTTAAAAAAAAAGGTAGACAGAAGCCATTGTTTTCAGTCTTCTCCATGAATTAATTCCTACTATCTCGGGCTGTATCATTGTATTCTCAGCATCCTATCAGATTCAGAGAAGGACTTCCAAACCCATGTCCTCTCAATTGCTGAGTCTGTCTAATTCCACTCTGTCATATAGACCATTCTCCACTCCTGCTCAGCCCACTTGCTGCTGAAACACTTATTATCTCTGGATGTGCTACTGACAATGTTCTCTTGATTGACCGCTTCCTCTCTTCATAAATTTGCTGGCACCCAAACCTCTGTGGCCTGTTTTTTAAATTCACATTAAGTTCCATCCACCCTCCTACGTTTGCTAACTTACATTTATCCCTGCCCTGGAAGAGTTTTGAGTTTAAAATTCTCTGTTCAAAAGCTTCTGTTGTCTTGCCCTATCACTGTAATGTGTAACAATCCAATAAGTAATTTAGGTCCCTATGTTCCCTCAGTCCTGGCCTCTTATGTATGCTTGGTTTCTGAAGCCTATCCATTAATGACTGTATCTTCAGCTACCTGGAAAATTTGGGAATTCTCTCTCTCTAAATCTCTCTCCTCAATTTTATTTTAACATTCATTCACAGGACATGGGCACTGTTGGCTGGGCTATCATTTATTACCCATCCTTAATTAACCTTGAGGAGATAGTGGTGAGCTGCCCGACTTGAACCACTGGTAATCCATTTGTTGTTAGGTAGTGAGTTCCAGATTCTCTCCTTTAACACGTACAAAGCTTACACATTTATTCATGCTTTTAATATATCTTTCTTGGCTGAAGATCAATTTTTTTTTGACAACAGCTTTGTGAAATGCCTTGAGGCCAGTAAAGGTGCTAAATCTAATGCCAAAACTTTTCATTAGTATAATTATATTAGTGTTAGTATTGTCAAAATTGTCAGTTGAATGTTTTGGTACAGTCAAAAAAAAATCATTTCCAGTCATCTAATGTGGATAATACAAAGTTGAAGTTTGATTCAACATGATATTTCAACAGCCCTGCAACAACATATTCAATTCTCCAATTCCACCTGAAAAAGGTGAAATTCACATTATTTTGAGAAATGTGCATAAGGCCAATTGAATAATGAAAACATTGAGGTGTTGCAGTGGTTACTGTTGATAGTCAAAACATATAGCGTCAAAGAGTGATGAATTACATAGATCACACACTTATGCTAATCACTTTCCGATCTCCACTGTTTAGAGTCATAGAGTTTTTATAACACAGAAAGAGGCCATTTGGCCCATCATGTTCCATGCATTTCATCAAACACCCATCTCTTTCTAAATCATTTTCCACCTGTAATTTTGTTTTCCATAGCATTTAAAATGTTTATAGCATTAAAAATAATTATTAAGAACAAATGAAATCTTTTGGCTGACTAAAAGTAAAGTCACCATTGTGCTACTCTTTCAATAGAGAGAGAAACCCATGACTAGTGGCTGTTTAAACTAAGGACCATTACACCTCAGGTGAGGGAAGAAGTTAAGGAGGAAAGCCCTTCATGCTAACTTCAATTCTTACAGATATTGAAGACATTCTGTGAACATCACTTAGCAGCCATCTGGTCAACTGAGCTAACCGACTCCCTGGTTGACTACATGGATGCAAGCGACAGTTTAGAAAGAAACTGTGTTTCATGAGCAGAGGTCTCATTTTCAAGCAGACCAAAGAACAGGAATTATTTAGGAGGAGAAAAAATATGTTTTTGAAAAATAAATCTGGTCAATAGTGTTTGCACAAGTGCAATTATATTGACTAATTGTTGAAAGGGAATTTCAAACTTAATTTGTTTTCACATTAAGATGCAGAGGATTATGTAAATCGACTGCCTTTTAGGACTAGTATAATACAGGTTTTATTATGTGTGAACTTACAATCTGCAAGCCAACTGTTTCCTCCCTTCCCTTAAACCAAATCTGCACACTTCTGTTCAAACTCTTTTTGATTTGTCTGCACATGTAGAGTCACCAGAACTAGCCAGGTTTCCATGAGATGTAGAATTTACCTAGGTGATGAACATTTATACTCAGCCTTCAGAGCAATATTTGTTCATTTGAAATGTCTTTCATAAAGTTTAAAGCACTTAGATTTAATGAAAATATCAAAATAACAATACAGTTTAAAACTATCTTCTATTTGATCACAGGACCATAATATTATTTCTTTTGGGTTTAGACATTTCCTGGTGTCCTATACCTTGAACAACTTTGTTGCTTGCTTCCTCTTTCCTATGTTTCACAAAGTAAACTAAATGCTCTGGTATTTTCAGAGACCTTCATGATGCGAAGATCCTGAAGGGCAATAATATCACTGCACACAATCCTTTCATAAATTGAATGACTCAAATGATCATTACTCAATTTAATAGTAAAAATAAAAGCTGACTAGGGTAACTGCTTAAGGTAAATTGAAATGTATTCACGCAGGAAAAGACCATTAGACTCTCCTCCTAAATTGCTCTGATATCATACTTGAGAAATATTTCATTGGCTACTTTGATAGCTTCGGGATTTTATTTTTATTTCACTCATGGGATATGGGTATGTTTGGTTTTACCAGCACTTTTTGTCCGTGCCTAGTTGTATTTGAGAAGGTGGTGGTGAGCTGCCTTCTTGAAGCACTGCAGTCCATGTGCTTTAGGTGGGCCCTCGATGCTGTTTAGGAAGGATTTCTAGGATTTTGATCCAGCGACTCTAAAGGAATGCTGATGTATTTCCAAGAGACAATGGTGTTTTTTCCACATTTCTGCTGCCTTTCTCCTTCTAGATGATGCGGAGGTGCCAGTGTTGTACTGAGATGGACAAGATCAGAAGGCAGACGACACCAGGTTATAATCCAACAGGTTTATTTGAAATCACAGCCTTTGTCACCTTTAACATTTGAAATCTTTGAATTACTCATTACATTTCTCAATCTAGACAATGCAACCCTAATTTGTGTAATCTCTTTTGAGGTTCAGGTATCACTGTGGGAATCTACACTGCAATCCTTCCTAAGCCAATCTATCCTTCCCAAGGATGGTGCCCAGAGCTGCTAGCGATATTCCAGATAATTGTACAAGTCTCAGTGTTACATTTCATTTTCTCCTCATTCAATGTTCTGATACTCTTGACTACAAAATGCTTTGGAGCTTGCTTTAGCTTTTCATCCTTGAAAAGTGATATACATCAAAGGCTGCATTTTCCTATTGGCAAGACCTAACTTGGGGGATGGGGGGAGAGTCCCTTGGTCACATTTGCTCAGATCCAGTCCAGGGAAGTAATATTCTCTGAGGTCACGGTCTCATAAAGGGTGGTAGTAGTGCTATTGATGTCACAGGCCCCATTAGAAGGCTTGCAAGTCTGGGGTCATGGCAATGTCACCAGGAGAGTAGATACTGATAAGGCAAGTTACTGAGCAAAGGGATGCCTCAACATTGAATACCTCTGATCTAAACATCAGATTTCAGAGAAGTCAAGCCGTAATTATCTGAGATGAGAGGGCAAAAACGCTTGAGCCATTGGTGCTGGCGTTCCTGCCCATGGCTCACTCTTTTAGGTTGAAGCATAGGGTTCTGCTAGCCACTGGTCTGCTACAGGGAGGCTGCCATTTGCAGAGATGGAAATCTTGTCACGTGGTACAGGGCCTCCCTCTGCCTGCACTAAAATGATAGGGCATCTGCAAAGTTACCTCGAACTGACACTGTGCCTCGCTGTTCAGCAGACAGCTGTCCCATTTCCCAGAAGTAAAAACCAGTACAATTTGATAAAGACACATACTAGTCTGACTAATCTTAAACATCTCAAAACAGAGTTCTCCTGTGTAAAGCAGTGACAGGGTCAATCAGAGTCAATATGGATTTTTGAACCATGCTTGACAATTCCACTGGAAATTTTTGAGGATGTAATGACTAGAGTTGATAAAAGGAGCCAGTGGGAGTAGTTTATTTAGACTTTCAGAAGGCTTTCAAAAAGGTCCCGTGTAAGAGAATGTTATGCAAACACTTGGGATTGAAGGCAGTGTTGTGACATAGCTCAAGAACGGGTTGGCAGACAGAAAGCAAGATTAAGTAGAAATACATTAGTCATTCTGCCAATGGTAGGCAGTATGATTTGGACAAGTTGAATGAGTGGAAAAATGGATGGCAGATTAAGTATATTGTGAATAAATGAGGTATTCATTTTTGTAGCAAAAACAGAAAAGCAGATTATTATCTGAATGGTGATAGATTGAGAAGGGCAGAGGTGCAACACTATCTGGGTGTTCTTCTATACCTTTGTTGGAAGTAAAGATGGAGGTGCAGTAGGTGGTGAAGAGGGTGAATGGCATGTTGGCATTCATAATGAGAGCATTTGGATATAGATATGTCTTGCTGCAATGGTACATGACATTGATAAGATCACACCTGGAGTACTGTGCACTGTTTTAGTTGCCTTATCAGAGGACAGATGTTCTGGTTATGGACGCAGTGTAATGAAGGTTTACCAGACTAATTCCTCGAATGGCAAGACTGATATATGAAGACAGACTGGACTGGTTAGGACTGTATTAAATGGTGTTTAGAAGAATGAGGGAGGATTTCATAGAAATGTACAAAATTCTAACATGAGTGGACAGGGTAAACACAGAAAAATGTTCTCGATGACTGGGAAGTCCAATAACCAAGGTCACAGTCTATGGATATGTGGTAGGCCATTTAGGATTGAGATGAAGAGAAATTTCTTCATCCAGATGATATAAGCCGGGGGTGGGGAAGGGGGTTGGGTGGGGGAGGTGTAGAAAGTTGATGCCAAAACATTGAATGTTTCCTAAAAGGAGTTAAATGTAATTCTTGGAACGAAAGTGTTCAAAGTTAATGGAGAGAAAGCTTGAGGAGGATATTGAGTTGGATGATCAACCATGATATTGAATGGCAGTCAAGACTTGAAGGACTGAATGGTTTATACATTGGTCCTATTTTCTATGTTTCTATGACAGTTGTTGGCCATGGCCAGGATATGAGTTAGATTTTAACCTTTTCTTAATATCCTCTGCTGAAGTGCCATCTGCTCTTACAATCTCACCCTGACAGTGACAGCAATTGCCTGCCCTGCCTTCATTCTGAGGCAGTCTCTTAGCTACTCTTCCCATAATTTCCAATCCTTGGCCTCCTCAAGCTGGATTTTTTTTTGCTAAATGTAACAATAAAGGTTTTATGAGTGGTACATTTTATTAATACAATAAAATTGTTGTAACATATCCAAAAGAACAGATTTTGACCTTAATAATTAATGGGGTTAACAATGCTGAATTCTCCATTTACATGGGCATTACAATTGACCAGGAATTTAACTCAACCAACAATTTTAATATTCCATAGAATATTGCATTCCGTGAGCAGGCATGTTCTTCATTTGCCTCAGTCAAAAACTTTTTACCCCTAAATTTGGCTTCCAAACTTCTGAATTTTTCTGGATATGCTTTTCCAATAGTGATACTAATACTCAGTTACAATCTCTGAACTGCTTATTAGTTACTAAAAATCAAGGTAACTTTACAGCTCCTCTTCCATCCCTGCACTTCTAAGACTGGGTCTGCATATTGGTTCTACTGTTTATTTCAGGTTCAGATATAACCTGGATCCTGGTTATAATTTCACTCCCTTCAGGGATGGCTCAATGGTTAACATTGCTGCCTCACACTGCCAGGGACCTGGGTTTGATTCCAGCCTTGATTGACTGTCCATGTGGAGTTTGCATATTTTCCAGTAACTGCTTGGGTTTCCACTGGGTGGTCTGGTTTATTCCCATAGTTCAAATATGTGCAGGTTAGGTGCATTGGCGATGCTAAATTGCCCCATAGTGTCCAGGGATGTTCAGGCTTGGTAGGGTTATGGAGAGTTGGGTGTGGGGAGAGGGGAGAAGGAGGGGAGAAGGTGATTCTAGATGGGATACTCTTTGAAAGGGTTGGTGCAGATTGCTGAATGGCCTCTTTCCACACTGTAGGGATTCTAGGTATATTTCTGTGGATCTTCTGGTAGCATCCAACTTTGCTGTTACTTTCTTCTGCCCTGCAATTAATATTGTACGCCTCAAGAGCCTTTATCACTAATGAAATGTCTCTACCTTACTCAACACCCAGAATGAGAGAGCTTGCCAAAAGCAGCCTGACATTTTCCAGAACAGGAAGTGAGCACTCGTGGGTGAAGGCAGTGAGGAAAAGTTCCCCCACTGCTACTGTAATGTCGACCTGGACTTCCAGTCCTCACAAGAGGCATCACTGAAGCCCTTATCAATAAGAAGGGTCCATTCATTAAGAATGCACCAATCTGGGCCTGATCAACACATTCTGAACAGGCATTGTGACTCAGATGAAGATGCATTGGACCATTGTTATTTACAGAGACTACTTGCACTTCAACAGGAAATATGACTGTTTTGAGAAGTGACAGAAGAACATCTCTGTGCACCTATCTCCCTATTTCAAGGATATGTGGAATGGGACAGTGTGACTGTGGGGGTGGGGGGGGGGGGGGGTGTTGCGGGGAGGGATTATCAATCTCTCAGAAAGACTGTACATTTCAATGTCCTCAAGTCATCAAACATACAAGAGCCAAGAACCAATTCTAAACTTTTTGAATATGATTGTGAAGAGAATCAGCCAAGATAAAGTGTTTGTGAACAGACAAAACAAACAAAACCTCCATCTGTATGCACTCAAATAATTTCCTTCCAAGTAGTTTCTGGACTTCACTAACTGAACTTAAGAATATCTAAGAATAAGAAATAGCAAAGTGAGTAGACCGTTCAGCTCATCAAGTTGTTCCACCATTCAATAAGATCATTACTGAGTTAATTAAACCATTTCTTGCCTGCCCTCTATTACCCTAATGGATTCCCTCGCAGATCAAAATTTAACCTGGCCTTGAATGACCCAACCTCCAGCGACCCTGTTGTCTGTGCAGAATTCTGAAGTTTAATGACTCTTTGAAAGAAAAAAATCCTCTTTATCTCCTTCTTCCCGTTATTGAAATCGAGTATGTATGTATGTACCCCCCTGAATATCCAAGGTCTTTTCCCCAGAGCAGGGGAGTCCAAAACCAGAGGACATAGGTTTAAGGTTAGATGGGAAGAATTTAAAGGGGTCCTGAGGGGCATCATTTTCACATAGAGGGTAGTGCATATATGGAACAAATTGCCAGAGGAAGTGGTAGAGGTGATTACAATTACAACATTTAAAAGAAATTAGGACAGGCACTTGGATAGGAAAGGTTCAGAGGGATATGAGCCAAATGCAGGCAAATAGGACTAGTTCAGTTTGGTATACCCGGTCGACATGGATGAGCTGGGCTGAGCGGTCTGTTTCTGCACCCTATAACTCTATAAAACAGCAACTCCAAATGTACAATTCTACTCTCTCGCTAACACAATGTCCCCAGTTAGGGCTAACCTTGCCAACCCTCCAATGCCTCTCAATGTTTACTGTGGTCTCTGCAAGTAAAGCAGCTCACACTGTGCACTCTCGGCATATCCCCCCAAAATGTCCATTCATTTATGAACAAGATCTCGCTGGCTGTTAGCATATCGAGGATGATAGTCTCAATGTCGTGGCCTTTTCCAGTGACTTATTTGCTCTCCACTTTCAATGCTCAGTTACCCAGTAAAATCATTGCTTTACTCCCACTCAGACCATTCCTCCTGAAACATACCTTAGTTACACTCATTATCTCTAATGGGTGAATGGATATGGCTTGTTTAACCATTCACCCACTGGTGTAGCCAGACCATATAAAATATTCTCCGGTTTCTGTAAAATTACTCAATATTCAAGATCATTCCTCAATATAATTTGGGGTTTTTAGTCTGACTCCCACTCCTATCTGTAATAGGTGAGAAAGTGGAGTAAGATGTGAGGTTGGTCCAGTGTAAGGGGTGCAGTTTCGAGCAAATTCAGCTCAATGGACATGTAGAGTTAAAGGTGGGAAGTGATTTGCTCCAGTTTTCTCTGTTTATTTTTTCTACTGAAGCAATCAACTTAAAACCCTCTCCTCTGTTGCCTCCATTTACAACTCCAACAATAAAATGGAGGAGTTACTTAGGCATAACATTGTCACTTGACTTAAGACAATCTATTCAGCTATTGCTGCCTCCTTTAACTCCACTTCCCTCCTTTAACTCCACTCATCCACTGAACTAACTTCCTCCAAATATCCCCTTACACTTGCCCAAACCTCATATCTTTCCCCAGTTTCTCACCTATCTTTCCTATTACAGACAGGGAAGGAAGTCAGACTGAACACACCAAGTTGTTCCACCATTCTGTCCATTAGACTGAAGTTTTGTTTCACAAACCCTGTTTTTGAATATTTGAATCTAGTGAGAAGGGTTCTTTTGCTTAGGAATTTTTAATTCTATTTCTAATTCTAGTGAATTACTGACTACTTATCTTCACTTCCTAGTTCCCAAGTTGGCTGATAATGTTAATGGTTCTCTTCACTCAGGTACTGATCCCTTACTTTCAAATCTGCTGTAATCACCTCTCTTCAAAAAAAACCAAAACAAGCCATAACCCCAGAATCATTTTAGAATGCAAAGATACTCATCAGTTTCCTCCTCTATTGCAAGCTATCACATGCTGTCAGCTCCACCCTCTATTTCAACAAGCAAGATAATCACCCACCTCCATTCTCCCCTTATTTTCTCAAATCTTTGAATATGTTGTTGCCTCCTGAATCAGTCCGCACCTTTTTTCACTGAATTTCATGTTTGAATCCCTCTAATCAATTACTGGCCGTGCCTCAGTTCTGGACGGACTCTTACGAAAGTCAAAATGACATGTGATGGTAACCATAGTAAGCTATCTCCTCTTTGCCCTCCCTTCCTGTTCGCTGGCTTTGATGCAGTTAACTCCACCATCCCCCTCCAACACCTCTCCACTGACATCCAGCTGTGTGAGACTGGTCTCATCAGTGACTATTCTTATCGATCCATTTGGAGCCAGGACTTCTTTTCCTGGCTGCACACCATAACCTTAGGTATCCGCCAAGCCCCTATTCTTGACCTCCAACTAAAGTTTCATATTTTCATCTATATTATCAAAAAAGTGTCACTTCCCATATGTATGACGTCAACATCCAACTTGACCTCATTATTACCTCTCTAACCTTCCACTCTCTCTTAATTATCAGAGCTCTTGGTCATATCTAGCTAATAGAAGAAAAATATTGCAGATGCTGGGAATCTGAATGAGAGCTGAGTGTCCTAAATCCCTTAGATGGTCGAGGGAAAAATAGAGTTCACATTTTGAGTCAAATATGACTCTACTTCAGCAAAATGTAAGCATGGATAAGAGGCTAGAGAGAGGGCTTCAGTTGGAGGGAGACTACTGGAAGCCAGTGAAGAGATTTGCTAATCTGGGGAAGATGCCTGTTAAAGAAATGAAAACAGACGCAAAGAGAAGAAGAGTTCAATGTCATGCAGAGCTTGTGATTCATTGAGGTGGAGAAGCAATGGAGTAAAACTGAGTCCTTTCTGAGTATAGATCATTCAGCATCAGAGATAGGAAGGTCAAAGGACATATTGAATGCACAGTAAGAGATGGAATTTAGAAAAAGGAATGGCGACAGAAGGAAAGTTGGGTGTGGGGCACAGGAGGGAGGATCTTGTTGGAACTTAAGCTCCTTGAAACTTGAAAGGAACAGAAAACATTTTTTGTTATGGTATTAGATGAAATGAAACTGTAGATCAGGACAGCTTTGAAACGGGGTGAGTTGGTGCTTTTGGAGGGCTAATGTGTACATATGGCTACACATGGACTGAGTATGGGCATCAGGATGTAAGAGAACTGCAGTCAACAGAATGCTGTGCGCTTCAGAGATACCTGTCATCTGATGTGTGTACTGTTATCTGTATATTCTAAGTGCTCTTCAGACACTTATGTGATCTAATGTGTGCAAAGATAGCAACTTCTGTTCTAATGAGAATAGCTTTTTAGTATAAACAAGATGCAGTTTCTTGAACTGTGTCTAAGACTAAACCTGCTTGTAACCTTAGTTTCGTGTTTCACCCCAAGATGAAATTCCAGTTTACACATCTGCTCCACCACAGAGGCTGATTATTCCTGATCCCTGTAACATTGTCCAACATCACCCCTGTCTCTGCACATCAGTATCATACAATGATACTGTGCAGCAGAGGCCCTTCAGGTACCAACAAAACTACTGTCAATCTACAGTAGCCCCACCTCCCAGCACTTAGCTCTTCTTAGCTTTGAATGTTATGACATTTCAAATGCTCATATCAATCCTTTTTAAAGATTGTGAGATTTCCTGTCTCATCTAACCACCTGGGCAGTGTATTGCAAGTTCCCATCACCCTTTGGGTGAAAATAGTTTTCCTCAAATCTCTTCTAATCTTCTAAATCTACTAAACCTCATCTAGCCCTGAGGATTTGTCCACTCTTAAGCCAGCCAAAACCTCTCAAACCTCCTTTCTCCTTATTACAGCTGCTGAAACCTTCATCCACATCTTGATTACATCTAGACTTGACCATTCCGATATACTCCTTGTCAGCTTTCCACTCTCTGTAACTTTGAGGTTATCCAAAATTCAGTTGTTTCTGGCCTTACTGATCCCAGGAGCCATTTGCTTATTTTACTTGAGCTTCCTGCCTATCTAAGCAACATGCACTTTTAAATTCTCATCTGTTTTCAAGTACCTATATGACATCACCATTCCCTGTCTCTAATCTCATCCAGCCCTAACAACTCTGCAAGATATCTGTGCTGCTTTAAATCTGATGTCTAGTGCACGCCTGACTTTAATTACTCCACTTTTCTCAGCTTCTTTTCAGTTGACTGAACCCTAAGCACTTGAATTCCTACCCCAAATATCTGCACCTCACCTCTGTCCTCCCTTATGACACTCCTTAAACCCTACCTCTGACTAAGCTTTTGATTGCCTGTATTAATACTTTCCTGTGGTGCTCACTATCAAATTTTGTTTGATGGCATTTGAGCAAAGTGCCTTGTGATAATTTTCAATGTTAAAGGTGCTATATAGGTGCAGTTTGTGGTTGTGCTAATTAAACAGTATATAGTATTTGACAAGAAACAAGAACAACCAAAATAGTTATTAAACCACTTGCAAACCTGGAGGGAAAGACCCGACAAACTCTGTTAGGAGAAGGTCAAATAAATGTCAAAAGGCAGAAACAAGACTTTTTTTTGGATCTTCAGCTATTGAAATAGGGTTGGTATTCCAAAAAAAAATCTTTCTCAGTCATCTTTTCCTACAAGTCTGTACACACTACATGCTAATGATTCAGTTATGAAAATTTGCCTGTACCTCAACAGTATGTTGGACCTGTTGGAACAGATGCCTCATAACTCTGCATTTTGTCAATCAACAGGGTGGAAGCTCAGTTCCATTGCTTCTCTCTCATAGATCAAACTTGCTGTCACCGAGAATGACAGCTTGACTTTTCAGTTGTTCAGACGAGGAAAGCATTCAGCATGAATATTTCTCTTTTGTTTAAAACACAGCTCAATTGTTGAGAAAATAATTAGTCAACCAGCTTACAATTGCGATATTAGACTTAAACTGCGACTGATGGGAAAGAAGGTTGAAAAGTGTTTAAAGGGCTGGCTAGGGTGGGGGGTGGGTAGGGACTGAATGGGGACTTATATGAAGAGACCATTGGAGGGCTGGGGCAGACAATGGGTGGCTATCGGTACAGCAATGGAATTGGGAGCTGAACTCTTGCATCACCTGACTCCGCGCTTACAATTCTAAACTTATCTTCCTTTGGTAGGGGCCGTTTTGTGGGGCAAAGGATAGGTTGGGCTCGGCCTAGTTTTCTCATACACAGATTAGCCCAAATATGCAAAGTCATTGAAAACAGTTCTACAAAGGCCTCACACCTGGCTTGCACACTGGTGCCTTTCCTTTTTGATCACAATAGTGGTTAGTCCATTACTGGCATCCACCATTATTGGATATTTAGGGGCCTGTTTTGTGCCTTAAAAACAATGGCCACCAAATTTCTAGTCAATAGACTTTAAATGAGGACCTGAACAGAGATTGAATATTTTATTGGAGTCGTTAAAATTCCAATTGACTAACATGTCAGATAATCAATACCCTGTATGAGACAGGGTAATCTGATACTGGGGCAGGCCAGTGTTCATACTTGACTAGTCTGCTGGATTCAGTAATACTAGTTGGAGTGGCAAAGCCATTTCTGTTGGCTGAAAACTGGAAACTAATTTTCCAATGGAGTGGCTCCATCTGGCCAGGTACAAACAAAAAAACATTAGCTTTGTAGAATGTCTTTTGTGGTTACCTGAATTGCTCAATTTCAGTCAGTGTTGTGCAATGGAAATAATTGGCAGCAAGATCCCACCAGCAGCAATGTGATAATTGGTTAATACAATTTTTTTGCAATGGTAATTGAGGAATTAATATCGATGAAGACATGAGGGAGAACTCATTTTGCTTTCTCAGAACAGCACCATGAGTTGCTCACATCCATCTGAGAAAGTAGATAGTCCCACAATTGAACATCTCATTCCAAAGTTGGCACCTCTGACAAAGCAGCATTACCTCAATGTCAGCCTTGAATGTATCTGAAAAGTCTCTTTTTGTATTGGTTTTAGCTGAAGATGTTCAAATGTGGTGTGGGCCATGTCCCAGTGGGAATAGGGTATATAATGCAATTGAATACCTATTTATATGGATTTGGGAATAACATCCATAGTATCCCTACAATGTAGAAACAGGCTCTTTGGCCCAACAAGTCCACATCGACCCTCCAAAGAGTAACCTACCCAGACCACTATCTTATTATCTTATATTTACCCCTAACAATGGGCAATTTGGCATGGGCAATCAACCTAACCTGCACATTTTTGAATTGTGGGAGGAAACCGGAGGAAACTCACACAGACAATGGAGAATGTGCACACTCCACACAGATAGTGGCCCAAGGTTGGAATCGAACCCAGATCCCTGGTGCTATGAGGGAACCGTGCTAACCACAGAGCAATCGTGCCTCCTCACACATGACACACATAATTAATTTTAAGACATAATCTCAATGTTCCTTCATTTTGAAGGTATTTTGGTCTCCCTGCTATAGGAAGGATGTTGTGAAACTTAGAGTTATAGAGTCATAGAGATGTACAGCATGGAAACAGACCCTTCAGTCTAACCCATCCAAGCCGACCAGATATCCCAACCCAATCTAGTCCCACCTGCCAGCACCCGGCCCATATCTCTCCAACCCTTCCTATTCATATGCCTCTTAAATGTTGCAATTGTACCAGCCTCTACCACATCCTCTGGTGGCTCATTCCATAAACGTACCACCCTCTGCATGAAAAAGTTGCCCCTTAGGTCTCTTTTATATCTTTCCCCTCTCACCCTAAACCTATGCCCTCTAGTTCTGGACTCCCTGACCCGAGGGGAAAGGCTTTGTCTATTTATCCTATCCATGCCCCTCATAATTTTGTAAGCCTCTATAAAGTCACCCCTCAGTCTCCGATGCTCCAGGGAAAACAGCTCCAGCCTGTTCAGCCTCTCTCTGTAGCTCAGATCCTCCAACCCTGGCAACATCTTTGTAAATCTTTTCTGAACCCTTTCAAGTTTTACAACATCTTTCCGATAGGAAGGAGACCAGAATTGCACGCAATATTCCAACAGTGGCCTAACCAATGTCCTGTACAGCCGCAACATGATCTCCCAACTCCTGTACACAATACTCTGACCAATAAAGGAAAGCATACCAAACGCATTCTTCACTATCCTATCTACCTGCGACTCCACTTTCAAGGAGCTATGAGCCTGCACTCCAAGGTCTCTTTGTTCAGCAACACTCCCTAGGACCTTATCATTAAGTGTATATATCCTGCTAAGATTTGCTTTCCCAAAATGCAGCACCTCGCATTTATCTGAATTAAACTCCACCTGCCACTTCTCAGCCCATTGGCTCATCTGGTCCAGATCCTGTTGTAATCTGAGGTAACCGTCTTCGCTGTCCACTACACCTCCAATTTTGGTGTCATATGCAAACTTAGTAACTGTACCTATTATGCTCGCATCCAAATCATTTATGTAAATTTAAAAAAGTAGAGGGCCCAGCACCGATCCTTGTGGCATTCCACTGGTCACAGGCCTTCAATCTGAAAAACAACCCTCCACAACCACCTTTGAGCCAGTTCTGTATCCAAATGGCTAGTTTTCCCTGTATTCCATGAGATCTAACCTTGCTAATCAGTCTCTCATGGGGAAGCTTGTCAAATGCCTTACTGAAATCCATATAGATCATATCTACTGCTCTGCCCTCATCAATCTTCTTTGTCACTTCTTCAAAAAACTCAATCAAGTTTGTGAGACATGATTTCCCATGCACAAAGCCATGTTGACTATCCCGAATCAGTCCTTCCCTTTCCAAATACATGTACATCCTGTACCTCAGGATTCCCTCCAACAACTTGCCCACCACCGAGGTCAGGCTCACCAGTCTATAGTTCCCTGGCTTGTCTTTACCGCCCTTTTTAAACAGGGGCACCACATTTGCCAACCTCCAGTCATCTGGCACCTCACCTGTGACTATCGATGATAGAAATATCTCAGCAAGAGGCCCAGCAATCACTTCTCTAGCTTCCCACAGAGTTCTTGGGTATACCTGATCAGGTCCTGGGGATTTATCCACTTTTAACCGTTTCAAGCTTGAAAAGGTTGAGAAAAGATTTACAAGCATGTTGCCAGGGAGCTATCAGGAGAGGCAGAATAGGCTGGAGCTATTTTCCCTGGAGCATTGGAGTCTCAGGGATGACCTTGTACAGGTTTAGAAAATCATAAGGATAGGATAAATAGACAAAGTCTTTATGCCAGGACTCTATATTCCATTAAACCATATCTTTCAATTTTGGAAACTTGAAGAACTAAGCAGGAGCTGCAACTTGAAAAGATAAATCCAAGCATTGTTACAATACAATTAGATGCAGCAGGTTAACAGGACTGACTAAAATTTAACCTGAGGTGAAATTATGCAGTGCAAAACCAACGTGCAGGTTAGGTAGTGTCAGTGAACTTCTTACAATTCAGCCTCAAGAAGGTGTAAAGAGAAGTGGAAATTATAGAACAAAGTTGCAAATGTGATTAAGGTTCTGGATTAGTGGTGCTGGAAGAGCACAGCAGTTCAGACAGCATCCAAAGTGCAGCGAAATCGACGTTTCGGGCAAAAGCCCTTCATCAGGAATAAAGGCAGTGAGCCTGAAGCATGGAGAGATAAGCTAGAGGAGGGTGGGGGAGGGGATGAGGGGAGTCCCTCTCCCACTGCAACTCCCAGGTCATTTCCTCTGCCCTGAAGCTCTTCAACCATGTCGTGACCTGCCTAGCTCCTTTTCCACCTATCCACTCCACCCTCTCCTCCCTGACCTATCACCTTCATATCCTCCTCCACTCACCCATTGTACTCTATGTTACTTTCTCCCCACCCCCACCATCCTCCACCTTATCTCTCCATGCTTCAGGCTCACTGCCTTTATTCCTGATGAAGGGCTTTTGCCCGAAACGTCGATTTCGCTGCACTTTGGATGCTGCCTGAACTGCTGTGCTCTTCCAGCACCACTGATCCAGAATCTAGTTTCCAGCATCTGCAGTCATTGTTTTTACCACATCGATGTGATTAAGGTGTTGATTTTAATTCTGGAAACAATACTGTAATTAATTCTTTTGTGAGGCAAGTCATCAATCATGCTACTTTTCGTGATTGAAGTTTCCACTAATTCTGATGCTCCAGTGAGATGCTCCCTGTATCTATTCAAATAAATAGGTATGCGAAGAGTTTTGCTCATGTGAGACCCTTGAGTGCTTGTAATTGGAAACTTTCATTATTCAAGAATCATAAGGGTTTGCCTGTGTACCACAGCATCACAGCTGCTAATAAGGATGGATAGATCCTGTTAACTTGCTGGATTGGGGGTGTCATTTGCTAAGGGGGATGGTAAGGGAGCAGAGATGCTGACAGCCTCAGGACTGGCAACATGTCCTTCTGAGGCCATGCTGAGAATACCAAAAAGGTAATCAAACCTACACTTTAAAATTAATTTTTTATATTGCCTTCACTCTATGACTCTATGACACTGCTCACAATAAGCACTCCTCCACACTTGGTAGTTGATTGGGTGTCTGATATTTGGAGTAACTCCATTCCATTTGCAAACATTACCCTAAGTTTCCAGGTAATTGTCGTTTCAGTTCTCCATCTTGTTCTTTCTCTGACCTTTCCTGTGCCTGCTGCAGTATTTCAATGAAGTTCAATATAGGCTTGAGGAACAGCACCTGAGCTTTGTACAACCTTTTGAGCCAAGCAACATCTCAACAACTTTAGATCATGACCACTGCTTCCATTTTGTTACCTCAATTTTTACTGTTTCATTCAATTCTCTTGTTTCATTTTCAATCCTTTTAGTTTGCATTTAAACAGCAGCTTTCCTGTCATTCATACCTTTTCTAGACCCAAATTCTGTTCCTTCACTTAAACCTTTCCCACCCCTTTGGCTTTTGTATCATGAAATATTCATTATTTAACCTTGCCTTCCTCCACCCTAGCTCAAATATTCCCTTTTGTTCTTCTTTATCCCTCCCTTCTTTTATGTGTTCAAAATCTATTACAGTAACTAACGTTTTCTGTGTTCTGTTGACAGGTCACAACCAGAAACATATCATTTGTTTTTTGCTCCAAACTGTTGCCAGATCTGTTTGTTTGCAGTGTTTTATTTTTATTTTTCCTTTTTAAAGGTATTCGTATGTGTCTCTTGATAGGATTGACAGTCTGGACAGTGGGTGGCAGCAGGAGGAGAAGGAATACCACCAGGAAGCCACAGAATCTTCCCCACCTTCAATGTAAGAGTGACAGAGAGCTCTGGCCAAGGGAGGACAAGGTATCCTGTCAGTTTGAAGAGCGTTCTGATGCTGAATGGTAAAGCCATTGAATATCAAGGGAAGAGATGGTTGGTCATTGTTATTGGAAATGGTCATTGCCTGGCACTTAGATGCCAGAATCAAGATGGCAACAGCCGACTAGTCAGCATTCAGGCTCAGTCCAGGGCTTGGCCTTTCCATCAGCTTCTCTTGTTTTCCTTTTTTTTAATGTTTTGTATCTTTTTTTAAAACTACCTTGACTTGTGAAGAGAGCGGTGGACGGGCTGGGGACCCAAAGGGATTGACCAATGGACTGGGGCCCAGTGTGGTCAGCCTGACACAGATGTCGAGTCCAGCTATGCGGGGAGAGCGAGATCACATGTGGAAAGCCTATAGCATGGAGGGATTGCAGGTTATAGAATGACTATAGTGATTATCTTCAAACTTCATTTCTTTGACTTCCTAATTTATTCTGAAGAACTGTCGTGTATGTATTTTAGCTTTTCTCTTTATTTCTCTATTTTTGTACCTAATCTGTTCTAGTACCCAAGGTATATTCCTAGGTACTTTGTGTGGTGACAATGTATACATTTCATTGTACTGCTGTGCTTTGTATTTGAATACTCATCACAATAAATCTAATTCTAAAAGGTATTGCAAACATTACTTGCCGCTCATCAAATTAAGCCTGAAAGTCATCCAGATCTTGGACATGGTCTGCTTTAGTATCTGTGGAATTAAAAATAGCACTGAACATTGGGCAATCCACAGCAAATATCTCTCTGCCCAACCACTTCCATCTCTGTTGAGGGAAGCTCATTGATGAAACAACAGGAGGTAGTTGGACCTAGGGTACTATCCTGAGGGACTGCTGCAGTGATGTCAGACCATCAATAAATCCAACGGGGAATTCAGGATGGACTTGTTAATCCAGAGAGTGGTGAGAATACGGAACTCACTAACAACAGCAAGTACTTGAGGAAAACAAAGTAGACACATGAAAGGGGAAGCTGGTTAATTACGTGAGGGAGAAAGAATTAAAAGGATATGGTGGAGAAATGTGGGAGGGGACTCTGGTTAAATATAAACAGTACCATGGACCATTTGGGCCACATGACCTATAATTTAGTTTTGATGTACTTGTCAGAGACAATGAAGGGGTAGAAGGCATGATTTAGGCCTATGTTGCCAAGTAGGCTGGGCCTTTTAAACTCACGGCGCTACATGGCTGGATTCAGTTCAAAAATCTCAGCATGACAATGGCATTAACTACTGGCATTCTTACACCAAATGAATGCTTTTTAAAAGAAGTCAATTCAAAGCCATAAAAATGACAGAAGAAAATCCTTCATCCATAACAAGTTGACAGCACAGATTAGGTGGATCTCATTACTTTGGCAGGTTTCAGTTTAGTCATGTGCTGTGACTAAACTGTCAGAATAAAAATAGACTTGTAATAACAATTCAATCAAGGAAAATGAAGAAATGTGCAACTGGAACAGTTAATCCCATAATCTCTCTTTTAAACATAAATGGCAATGCATACATCAGTGCCAAAAGATTTGATATTTAGAAAAGAATTTTGAACAAATTTTCATATATTTTTAGCCTTGCCTTCTAAAAAATATTAACCATGTTGTTTAGATGATATTCTCTCAATGGCAATGGAGGGTGGGGGTGGTGGGGGAGATCATTCAATAAATTAATGTTCATGTTCCTATTATTTAAGAAATAAAGGAAGGTTTCAATATGGTTTCCAGGGGTTAAAATTGAGCCCTTAAATCAAAGGAGGTGTACCTTTTGATGAGTGCTTAGAAGCATGAAAAAAACAAAACACAAATTACTCTCTATGAATCTTTTTAAACGTTTAAGCACCAGAGATTACCAATTTGCTAAAGTTTTACCTCATACAAAAGGGTTTGAATTTGTAGGTTGCTCTAACACTCTTATAGGTTTATCACAAGAATAAGAATAGGAATTAGGAGCAGGAATAGGCATTTGGTCCCTCAAGCCTACTCCACTATTCAGTAAGATCTTGACTGGTCTAATTATCACCCCAATTCAACTTCCTACCTGCCACTCAAAATCCTTCATTCCCTTGTTTAACCTTGTTATCTAACTTGATCTTGAATACATTCAATGGTGTGTGTGAGAGTGAGGATGAGGATGAGGATGAGGATGAGGAGGAGGAGGAGGAGGAGGAGGAGGAGGAGGTGGTGGTGGTGTGGGAATTCAGTGGATTAGCAACTATCTAATGGGAATAGGAATGATTAAGGATAGTCAGCATGGTTTTGAGGGAGGGAAACCATGTCTCAGAAACCTGACTGAGTTTTCTTAAGGAAGTAACCAAGAAGATTGATGAAGGCAGAATGGTAGACATTATTTCCTTGGGTTAATTAGTAAAGTTAGATCACATGGACTCAGGGTGAGCTGGACAATTCGATATAAAATTGCCTTAATGGCAGGTGACAGAGAATGGTGGTGGAAGATTTTTTTTGGACTGGAGTTCTGTTACCAGTGGTGTATCATGGGGATTAGTGCGGTGTCTGCTTTTGTTTGTAATTTACACAAATGGTTTAAATGAGAATGTGGAAGGCATTCTCAATTAGTTTGCTGAAGACAGCAAAATTGGTGTTTTAATTGTCAGTGAAAAGCATTATCTAAGATTACAAAGAGATCTTGATTGTTTGTTTGGGTCAATGGGTTGAGGAGTGGCAGGTGGAGTTCAATTTGAATAAATCTAAGGTTTTGCATTTTGGTAAAACAAACAAAGGTAGGACTTATACAATTTAAAAATAGGGCCTAGGATAGTGTTGTGGAATAGACAGACCTTTGGGTTCAGGTACATAATTCTTTGAAGTTTGCATCACATGTAGATGGGATGTTAGGAAGGCGTTTAGCACGCTTGCCTTCATTGCTCAGATGTTTGGGTATCGAAGTTGGGAAGTCATGTTGAAGTTGTACAGAATGTAGGTGAGGCATCTTCTGGAGTATTGTGCACAGTTCTGGTTGCTTTTTGTTTTAGTTGTGGACTGCCCCCCCAAAGGAAAAGTGTAACATGATATTCACTCTGTCAGGTTTTCTCAGATTTTGTTTCTTAAATCTTACTCATGGGCAATTTTGGCATCACTAGCTGGGTTAGCATTTATTTAAGCTTGTAGAGTGTAGCTGGAACTGCACTCATCCAGGCAAATGGGGAGGGTTCCATCACTCTTCTGACTTTTATATTCTAAATGGTGGCAAGACTTTGGGGAGTCAGGAAGTGAGTTACTCACTGCAGTATTCCTAGCCTCTGACTTGCTCTTGTAGCCACTGTGTTTATGTAATGAGTTTTAGTACAATTTCTGGTCAATTATTGTCCCCAGCATGTTGCTAGTGGAGAATTCAGTAATGACAATGCCATTCAATGTCAAAGGGCAGTGGTTACATTGTCTTTTATTGGTGATGATCATTGTCTGGCATTTGTGCTGCATGAATGTTACTTGAGCTTGTCAGTCTCAGCCTGGATGTTTTCCATATCTTGCTGCATTTGGACATGGACTGCTTCAGTATGTGAGGAGTCGCAACTGTTGCTGAACATTGTATGATCATCAGCAAATTTTCCCATGACCTTCGGATGATGGGAAGGACATTGATAAAACAGCTGAAGATGATTGGGTATAAGACACTACCCTGAAGAACACCTGAAGCTAAAATGGCTGACCTCCAATAATCACAACCTTCTTCCTATGTGCCAGGTATAACTCCACTCGGAGAGATTTCCTCATGATTCCAATTAACAACAGTTTTCAAGGCTCCTTCTTGCCACACTTGGCTAAATGCGGGCTTGATGTTAAGGGTAGTCATTCTCATCTCCCCGCTGGAATGCAGCTTTTTTTTCCTATGGTTGAACCAAGGCTGTAACGAGACCAAGAATTGAATAACCCTGGCAGATCCCAAACCCGGCACCAGTAAACAAGTTGTTCTTGAGCTGGTGTTGCTTGATAGCATTGTTGAAGATACCTTTCACCACTTTTCTCATCAGGTGTAGATTGTTGGGTTGGTAATCAGTTGGGTCGGATTTGTCTCACATTTTGTGTGCAGCACATACCTGGACAATTTTCCACATTGTTGGGAAGAGGCCAGTGTAACAGCTGTATTGTAACAGCTTGGTGAAGGGTGCAGCAAATTGTGGAACACAAGTCTTCAGGGCTATTGTCAGAATGTTGTCAGTGCCCTTAGTCTTTGCAGGATCCAGGGCCTCGAACCGTTTCTTGATATTATGTGCAGTGAATTGAATTGGCTGAAGACTGGCATCTGTGATGCAAGGGACCCTGAAGAAGGCTGAAAGGGATCATCCACTCAGCACTTCCACCTGAAGGGTGCTTTGAAAGCTTTATCCTTATCTTTTCCAGTGATATGCTTGGCTCTCCTGTCAATATGACGGGGATATTTGTGGTGTCTCCTCCAGTGAGCCGATTAATTGTTCACTATGATTCAAAATTGGATGTGGCATGACTGTAGAGCTTAGATCTGATCCATTGGTTGTAGGATCATTTAGCCCTGTCTATCACTTGCTGCTTAGACTGGTTGGCCAGTACTCCTGTTTTGTAGTTTCATTAAGTTGACATCTCACTTTTTGGCTGGTGCTGTTTCTTGTCTGCCCTCCTGCAACCTGCATTGAACCACGGTTCAATTGAATCATTGATTCAATAATCTATTCTTTCATTCTGCTAAACTATGATGGGCATAAGCCCAACCTGTTCAATTTTTCTTCATAAAGTAATCCATTCATCCTGGCCGTTACTGAACTACTGCTTCTTCAATTATTTTCTTTATGTAGGGAGAACAAAACCATACACAGTACTCTAAATTTGGTCTCATCAGTGCACTGTACAACTGACATAAGACACTTCTACTTTTATATTTCATTTTCCTTACAATAAATGCCAACATTCCAGTTTCCTTCCTAATCACTTCCTGAACCTGCAAACTAACTTTCATTGATTACTTACCAGTACAATAGAATTCTGCAGTCTCCGCATACATGGTGCAAAAAAAAGTGTTAAACACTTAGAAAAAAATGGAGGGTTCATAGCAGCACTAACAGATTCATTGTCAGCTCACTGCTATTAACAATGTTTGGAACATCGGTGAGACTAATATTCATTGTATTGATGTTCATGTAACTTGAAGTCTAACTTACCAGCTGTAGTAGTCTTGCATTCCAGAGACTCGAGCTTGAAAATTTACACTAAAGCTCCTTCTGCAATGCTAAAGAAATGCTACACTGTCAGAGGTCAGTGAGATGTTAAACCATGGCCCTGTCTGTCCTCTTGGGTGGATATAGAAGGCTGAAATGCTTGGAGGATGTTTACCCTCTAAAATGTGATCTTTTTATTTAACAGGTTAAGTACAATCAATAGATTTTTGGGATCTAAGGGAATTGAGGGATTTAGGAATAGGTCAGGAAAGTGGAGTTGAATTGGAATTGAATGAACCAATAACCCTTTGGCCTGAATTTGTCACCTAGGATGAGAATGCAGAGTTATGGCTACTCCAGCTCCACAAAGCTGATCTGGGAGAAAGTGCTCCAGTTCTTCAGGTTTCTGTTCCAAGGGCTGGATTTTCTGGGTAATAGATCATAGAACCCTTACACTATGGAAACAGTATGCACTGACCCTCTGAAGAGTACCCTACCTATGCCCATTCCCCATTACTCTACATTTACCCCTGACTAATGCACCTAAGCCCCCTTATCCCTGAACACTATGGGCATTTTAGCTTTGCCAATTCACCTAACTTTGGATTGTGGGAGGAAACCGGAGCATCCAGAGGAAACCCGCACAGATATGGAGAGAATGTACAAACTCCACACAGACAGTCGCCCAAGGCTGGAATCAAACCTGGGTCCCTGATGCTGTGAGACAGCAGTGCTAACCATTGAGCCACTGTGCCATATTGTGGAGGTCAATCCTGGAAGCATTATGAAAGCTGCCAGGTACATGAATTGATTGAGTGGAAGGCCTACCTCAGTGCACTGGCACTTCTTCCAAGATATAAAAATACCCAATGAAACACAAACCAAACCTCCAACCTTTATCCCTACTCACATGTCATGGCATCTATGATATCCATTCCAACTATGCACCCTCCACCCACTCCTCAAGGCCCTTTGCCAATTTAGTGCCAATTCATGCCCCTCCCTTTAGAAATGATTTTACAGTAACTTTCTGCAGCAGCCAAGATGGACAAAAGAAACAGCTCTGTGATAAATTATTAAATAATCAATTTAGTGGTATTGATTGGGAGATAGATGATGACCCAGGACACTTGACTATGGGTCTAGATCTGGTCAACCCAAGGAAAGAGCCTTATAGTATCTACACTGTCAAGCCATATAAAAAATGTATACTTTTTAATGAGATCACTTCTCATGTTACTAAATCCCATTGTAATCAATCTTTCCTTCTATGACAACCTCTCATCTAAGGAATTCCTTCTACAAGGTGAGTATGTCTGTCTATAGATGGACAAAGCTGAGCTCACAATATAGGAGTTATCCATGGTAGCTCTTGTGGCTTACCTATAATATGTCAGCAGAATAACACATATACTTAGTCTTTTTTACAAATATGTTTATTGTAAATTCTCTCTGTTCGCTGTTAAAAAAAAGCACAGATAACATCTAGCATCTTTTACTTCCGAGCTCACTATTAGCTCTCAGTGAGCTTGCAAATAGAAGGACAGATTCATTCCTTTGACATTCTAACAAATCAACCAAATCCTTAGCTAAGACCACATTGTTAACAAAAGCCATGCACTGTGATTCCACACTGCATTAACTCCTTGGAGTATGCATTGTTCTTGGTTAGGGAGCTTTGCAACTCTCAGACCTGCCTGATGAAAATACTGTTTCCAGCTGACCAGCTGAGCTCTGGAAGTGGCACTTAGTTGCTCAGACATCAACTCAGGCTTCTGTACTGACATAACATTATCAGCTAATACTTCATTTGGAGAAACTGCACCCCCATTATGCTGAAGAGATTACAGGTAAATTCACCTGTGAAATGTGAGAGGAGTAAAGACAGTGTGTGTTGGTTTTTGTTGTCTCTGTGTTTCAGTACATCATCCCAGTCCAGAAGGTAAAACTCAGGAGCAGGCAGAACCTGTTTCGAGGCACAACAAGGAACTTGCTCCGCATCAGAAGAAAGAAACTCCTTTCAGTAAAATCATTCCACATTCTGCAATCAAGATGCTGTCACTACCATTTTGGTTCCATGCAGTAATTTGATGCGAATAGTTGCCTGTGGTTGTCCTGACTATATTTTCAACACTAGACCATCATTTCCATCTTCTGGATGGGATGTTAAACCATGTCCTGTCTTCCCTCTTCGGTGGATACACTCCAAGTCATTATTTGAAGAAGTAAGGTTCTCCCCCACAGTCTAGCTCAATATTTATCACTCAGTCAGCACTACAGATTACCCATGTCATTTGCTTGATTGTTGTTTGTGGAAGCTTACGGTGCACTTATGGAAAGTGAACTCCAGGAGGGCAAATGAAGTGCTTCAGAGACAACCCCAAAGCCTCCTTGAAAAAATGCAATGTCCCCACAGATATCTGGAAAACCCTGGCCCAAGAAGGACCTGCACACCTTGAGTCTCATTGCTGATGATGGGCTGAAACAAGGCATTGACAGAGAAAGGAGCCCAGATGACCATGGCATCCCCACCTCTTATCCTCCAATTACTATATGTCCCACACAGAAAGAGACTATAGGACTCTTCATTCACCTGAGAACTAATTTCTAATGTAGAAGCAGCTCATCCTTGACCACAAGGGACCACCTAAGGGAGAGATTAGGTTGCCTACTTTTATTCAGTCTTTTGCTTTCTTTCTAAATGTAGTGCTGGGCATAAAAATCACAAACAACACCCCCATTTACTGTGAACAGAGAATATCTACGGGGTCTGGCGTCTCTCAACAACTAGAAGGGTCAGGCAGGGGTTTTTTTTTGACGGATCATTTACTGGGACAATAATGCCACCCCCTGCCTGAAGCTGTTGACCAGTCAGCGGCCTGATGCCACTGCAGGCAGCAGAGGACAAGGATGTCAGTGGCACAGCAAGATCCAGGTGTAACAGGCAGGGTAGAGTACTTCTTAAGATGGCAGCAGTGACAGGGTAAGCAGTGTCTGGGCTCTGTGTCTGTACACTCCTGCTCACCTAGCCAGCAGCATTCTTTGTTCTTTTGTTTTGTTATTGTTTCTTCATTTCCCTTTTGTATCAAAGTTGACCTTTTCTTGTTTTCTGCAGTGGAGGAAAGTGGTTGCAAAGGCCTGCTGTGGTAGAGTGGTGGATCCAGATGCTCATTCCTTGTGGCCATAGTTTTATCGAAGGCATTGTCACTGGTGGGTCTGGTCCATTCATTGTGGTGGTGATGCGACTGTTTCAGCGGTGCCTATAGCGGTGGTGGGATGGTGGTTCTGGGCTTTTTCCTTGGGCAATGTGGCGGCTTTGGATGCCAACTGAAATGGCGAAGCTGGAGCAATGGCTTCAGCCTCAGTGACTTGGTGTGTCCGGGCTGTCCCTCCTTGCTGTGGTGGCAATGCAGAGACTTTGGTGTTGGCTTTGGCAGTGCCAGTGGGGGGTCTGGCCAGGAGATCCTTGTTTTGGTAACCTCGGTGATAGCTTAGGCATTTGCATCCCGTAACCACTCCAGAAGCCCAGAAGTCAGGGAGGGAACAAAAGATGAACTTTGCCCTAACTTTGTCTTGATTACTTAGAGTCAGAGTTATAGAGATGTACAGCATGGAAACAGACCCTTCGGTCCAACTGGTCCATGCCAACCAGATATCTCAACCCAATCTAGTCCCACCTGCCAGCACCGAGCCCATATCCCTCCAAACCCTTTTTATTCATATACCCATCCATATGCCTTTTAAATGTTGCAATTTTACTAACCTCCACCACTTCCTATGGCAGCTCATTCCATACACATACCACCTCTGCTTGAGAACGTTGCCCCTTAGGTCTCATTTATATCTTTCCCTTCTCACCCTAAACCTATGTCCTCTAGTTCTGGATTCCCCCTGCTCAGATTTGCTTCCCGAAAATGCAGCACCAAAATGCATTTATCTAAATTAAACTCCATCTGCCACTTCTCAGCCCATTGGCCCATCTGATCAAGATCCCATTGTAATCTGAGGTCGCCTTCTTTGCTGTCCACTACACCTCCAATTTTGTGTCATCTGCAAACTTACTAACTATACTTCTTATGCTCACATCCAAATCATTTATATAAATGATGAAAAGCAGTGGACCCAGCACCGATCCTGTGGCACTCCACTGGTCACAAGCCTCAAGTCTGAAAAACAACCCTCCACCTCCACCCTCTGTCTTCTACCTTTTCTTTCCATAATTTATGTAATTAAAATGGCACCAAATTGTGGAGACATACACATCTGTTTGTACGTGGGATGTGTGTGTCATTGACAAGGACAGCATTTGTTGGTCAACCTTATTTGTCCTTGAACTGAGTGTCCATTTCAGAGCAGCAGTTAAGATTTATCCATACCTCTGTGGACCTGAAGTCATATATAGGCCATGCTAGGTCAGGACAGCAGATCTCCTTCCCTGAAGGTCCAGATGGGTTTCATAACAAATCAACGTAGTTACATGGTCCCAATTAGATTGACTTTTAATTCTTGATTTTGTTGGATTCAAATTTCACCACCTGCCGTGTCCCTATCCAGACTCCCTCCTTGGGAACAGAGGTTGAGGGTGCCACGTGGTGTCAGGTAAATACTCAAAACTTGACAAACTTTATTTCGCTCATAGAACACAACACAGGAGTACAAGCCACAGCACTTTCATGCAGGTAACTTAGAGTGGAGATAATATTTCACTTGATCTATGGTCCTTTATTGCTGAGAATCGGAAGGGTGTATTCTCATGGGTGGGTCAATAGATTAGGAATAGAGTAAAGAAAACACAGAGAAGATCAAACATTGTCCTCTTCTCTGGTCCTGAAAGACACCACAACTCAATCACCCCTGCCCTCATAGATCTTTGCTCTTTACTTTGGCTCTTTTAATTTTTTTCTCTTAAAAGCTTATCTCGCTGTCTTCGACAGGGCATGAGTGGGCGTACCCTCCCGAGCATGTGTGGCAATTTAATTAATTATCAGCAATTGAAAGCTATCTCCCAGTAATGGTAGCCATGAGTTAATAATTGATTGTCATAAAATTCTATTGCATTCACTGATTCCCTTACAAGGAAGGAACTTTGCTGTCCTTACCTGGACTGACAGACATGTGAGTCCTGAAATCAGGGCTTTGGAGAGATTTGGACCTGAATTCATCTGAGTCTGTCTTCTGAAGGTCAAAGTTGCCTCTCATCTGAAAACAGGAGGAAGAAAGTGTACAGTCGACATTTAACTGCTTTTGTGAGAGGTGTGTGCAGAAGAAACTGATTCAGCTCCTCCCGATGACCAGAGGCAACAACAGCGGCTGCAAAAAGTGATCAATACAACATGCCCCAGGAGGAGGCTGACAGAAACTCAAGGCCAGAGCTAGGCCCAGGGAGATAAGGCTTTAAAATCTGGACTTCTTACTTTTCTTTTGAAAAGGATTTTAAGATCTGAGCATTTTCCTTTTTCTTTTGGTTCTGTTTCTTTTATTTCTTCTCTTGTTTTTTTAAAATTCGTTCTGGTTTTGTATTTTGTATTTTAAGATGGCGCTGTAGCGTGGTGGCTTTGTACATTTTTCATGATATTCTTGTATTCCTGTACGTGAGTAAACATGACAATAAATCTAATTCTAATAAAGATCTATATAATTCTTCCTGAGGATTTACACTCCATTTGCTGAAGCAGTTTCTTCTGCGCACACCTCTCACAAAAGCAGATAAATGCCGACTGTACACCATCCTCCTTCTGTTTTCAGACAAGAGGCAACTTTGACCTTTAGAAGACAAACTCTGGTGAATTCAGGTCCAAAATCTCTCCAAAACCCTGGTTTCAGGAGTCACATGTCTGTCAGACCAGGTAAGGACAGCAAAGTTTCTTCCTTTTCAGGGAATCAATGAATGCAATAGAGTTTTATGATAATCAATTATTGATTCATGGCCACCTTTACTGGGAGATAGCTTTCAATTGCTGATTAATTAATTAAATTGTCATGGCAACTGTCATGGCAGAATTTGAACCAGAGAATCAAGTGGGTGCCTGAATTACTAGCCCACGGGACTAAGTAATAGAAATAAGCTGCCAAAAACAACAAGCTTTTGAGAAACCAATCTGTACAATTATACATACAAGAGAATTCAAAGCAGTTAATTATTTTGTGAATGCCATTATTTATTCTTCACTCACACCCACACAGGTCAATACAATATTGACTCAGTATGATGAGAAAGGTTATCTAAGAGTACAATGTGATCTTGATCAACTGGGCCAGTGGGCTGAGGAATAACAGAGGGAGTTTAATTTAGAAAAATGCAAGACGTTGCAATTTTATAAAATAAACCAGGACAGGATTTACAAAGTTGTCAAATGTTGTTGAACAGAGTGGCCCAGAGATGCAGATACATAGTTCCTTGAAAGTGTTTTCGGAGGTAGACATAGGGGAAAAGAAGGTGTTTGGCACGCTTGCCTTCATCGGTCAGAGTATTGAGTACAGGAGTCGGGAAGTCATGTGATGGCTACACAATACATTGATGAGGTCATATTTGGAGTATTCTGGTCACCCTGCTATCGGAAGAATGTTATTAAACTGGAAAGGGTACAAAAAAGAAATTACCACGACAGGTTTGAGATATAAGGAGATGTTGGATAGGCTGGGGCTTTTTTCACTGGATTATAGATTAGAGTGGTGCTGGAAAAGCACAGCAGTTCAGGCAGCATCCAAGGAGCAGGAAAATTGATATTTCGGGCAAAGGTCCTTCATCAGGAATAGAGGCAGTGTGCCTGCAGGGTGGAGAGATGAATAAGAGGAGGGTGGGGGTGGGGAGAAAGTAGCATAGAGTACAATAGGTGAATGGGGGTTGGGATGGAGGTGATTGGTCAGGGAGGAGGGTGGGGGAAGGTAGCAAAGAGTACAATGGGTGAATGGGCGTGGGGATGAAGGTGATAGGTCAGAGAGGAGGTTGGAGTGGATAGTTGGAAAGGAACATAGGCAGGTAGGACAAGTCATGAGGACAGTGCTGAGCTGGAGGTTCGGAACTGGGGTGAGGTGGGGGAAGGGGAAATGAGGAAACTGGTGAAGTCCACATTGATGCCCTGGGGTTGAAGTGTTCCGAGGAGGAAAATGAGGTGTTCTTCCTCCAGGCGTCAGGTGGTGAGGGAGCAGTGGTGAAGGAGGCCCAGGGCCTCCATGTCCTTGGTAGAGTGGGAGGGAGAGTTGAAATGTTGAGCCACAGGGTGGTGTGGTTGGTTGGTGCAGGTGTCCCAGAAATGTTCCCTAAAGTGCTCTGCTAGGAGGCGTCCAGTTTCCCCAACGCAGAGGAGACCGCATCTGGAGCAACGGATACAGTAAATGATATTGGTGGATGTGCAGGTAAAACTTTGATGGATGTGGAAGGCTCCTTTGGGGCCTTGGATGGAGGTGAGGGAGGAGGTGTGGGCGCAGGTTTTGCGATTCCTACGGTGGCAGGGGAAGGTGCTAGGACGGGACAGTAAGTTGTTGGGGTATGGACCTGACTAGGTAGTCATGGAGGGAATGGTCTTTGCGGAAGGCAGAAAGGGGTGGGAAGAGAAATATATCCCTGGTGATGGAGTCCATTTGGAGGTGGCAGAGACATCGGCGGATGATTTGGTTTATGCGAAGATTGGTAGCGTGGAAGGTGAGCACCAGGGGGGTTCTGTCCTTGTTACGGTTGGAAGGGTGGGGTCTAAGGGCGGAGGTGTGGATGTGGATGAGATGGGTTGGAGGGCATCTTTAACCATGTGGGAAGGGAAATTGTGGTCTCTAAAGAAGGAGGCCATCTAGTGTATTCTGTGGTGGAACTGGTCCTCCTGGGAGCAGATACGGTGGAGGCGGAGGAATTGGGAATATGGGATGGCATTTTTGCAGGAGGTAGGGTGGGAAGAGTTGTAATCCAGGTAGCTGTGGAAGTTGATAGGTTTGTAAAAAAATGTTGGTGTCAAGTCGGTCATCATTAATGGAGATGGAGAGGTCCAGGAAGGGGAGGAAGGTGTCAGAGATGGTCCAGGTAAATTTAAGGTCAGGGTGGAATGTGTTGGTGAAGTTGATGAATTGCTCAACTTCCTTGCGGGAGCACGAGGTGGCGCCAATGCAGTCATCAACGTAGTGGAGGAAGAGGTGGGGAGTGGTCTTGGTGTAACTACAGAAGATGGACTGTTCTACGTAGCCAACAAAGAGATAGGCATAGCTGGGGCCCATACGGGTGCCCATGGCTACCCCTTTGGTCTGGAGGAAGTGGGAGGATTCGAAGGAGAAATTGTTGAGGGTGAGGACCAGTTCAGCCAAAGGAATGAGAGTGTCGGTGGAAGGATACTATTCAGGACATTGGGAGAGGAAGTAATGGAGGGCTTGGAGGCCCTGGTCATGGCGGATGGAGGTGTAGAGGGATTGGATATCCATGGTAAAGATGAGGCATTGGGGGCCGGGGAAACGGAAGTCATGGAGGAGGTTGAGGGCATGGGTGGTGGTCTCAAACGTATGTGGGGAGTTCCTGGACTAGGGGGGATAGGACAGTGTTGAGGTAGGTAGAGATGAGTTCGGTGGGGCAGGAGCATGCTGAGACAATGGGTCGGTCAGGGTGGTCAGGCTTTTGGATCTTGCGAGCATAGGAGACTGAACGGGTGACCATATAGAGGTTTATAGAAAATCATGAGGGGCATAGATAAGGTGAATAGCCAAGGTCTTTTCTCCGGCTAATGGCATCCAAAATTTTTAGAAACACAGTTTTAAGGTAAGAGAGGAAAGATTTAAAAGGTACCCGAGGGCCAACCTTTTCACACAGAGGGAAGTGCATGTATAAAACAAGCTGCCAGAGGAAGTGGTAGAAGTGAGTATAATTACAACAATAACAGACATTTGGTCAAGTACACAGAAAGGAAAAGTTTAAAAGGTTATTGGACAAACACAGACAAATGGGGCTAGTTCAGTTTAAGAAACCTGCTCAGCATGGACAAGTTGGGCTGAAGGTCTGTTTTTGGGCTGCATGACTCTGAGTCTGAATGCAAACTTTGTACAAGGATTTTTCCTGGGTCAGCCAACTTTGTCAGAGACATTTTTCTTCTGAAAAGCAAAGACTAAAAGTGAACTAATAAAGGCCTTTAAATGGCAGCATGGTGGCTCAGTGGTTGGCACTGCTACCTCAGTGCCAGGGGCCTGGGTTCAATTCCAGCCTCAAGTGACTGCCTGTGTGGAGTTTGCATGTTCTCTACATGGGCTTCCTCTCAGAGCCCAAAGATGTGGAGTTTAAGTGTATTTGCCATGCTAAGTTGTCCTGTATTGTGCAGGTTGGGTGGGTTAGCCATGAATATGTAGGAGGGATGTTAGGAGACCTGGACTCTACTGCATTCCCACCAACAAAATTAAGTTCTGGCTGGGAAGTGGCCAACTCATGTTCGCTTAAGAGTCTCATCCCACGATCATTGGGAATTAACTCATCTTCAAGCAGACACCAGGCAAAACTGCCCAGCCAAGTTTAAATCTCTTCAGGAGGGGGGAGTCCCTCAATCAAAGGTACTGAGTCCCTCAGTGCTTAATGAAAGGACATGACATCGCAAAACTTGCTGCATTATGATCTGTGAGTTGGAGAATGTCGACTTTCAGAAAGACAGAGACGCGTAGGTGGAATGTGTGGATAAGTTGCAGATGAAGTTCACTGTGAACAAATGAGAAGTGCTTTATTTCAGTAGGAAGAACATGGAAAGATGGTATAAAGTAAGGCTTACTACGCTAAATGGGGTACAGGCACAGAGAGCTCTGGATCCATACGTGCTTAAGTCACTGAAGGTGGCAGGACAGGTGGAGAGGGCACATACTAAAGTATACAGTATCATAGACTTTATTAATAACTAACAAGATTATGTTGAATGTGTAAAGACACAAGCTCGATCTGAACTGGACTGCTCATCTATGAGTGATGCACTTTAGGAAGATTATGAGAATAGTAGAAAAGATGCTGAAAAAAGTCATGAAAGTGGTTCCAGGGATGAGGGATTTCAGTTCTATGAATAGATTGTTCTCTTTGGAGAAAAGTAGGTTGAGAGAAGATTTGGTAGCAGTGAACATGGGAGCTCTCGAAGGAAGAAATTGTTTTGAAATTCTTTGAGAACAGAATGGTTCAGATTTAAGATAATTGGCCAAACAAACAAAAATGACATTAAGCACAACTTGCATGCAATGAGTGGTTAAGCTGTAGAATGCACTGTCTGAGAGTTGGAAGATTCAATCGAAGAATTTAGACTGTAATCTGAACAGAAAGAATATGCAAAGTTACAGGGAAAAGATAAGAGACAGGCTTTGGGTGAGTTGCTCATTTGGAGAGCTACTGTGGTGACGATGGGCCAAGTGGCCTCCATCTATGCTGTAACAACTGTGTGATTCTGTAAGTCAAATCTTGAAGTCCGCAAACATCAATTATGAGTATCAAAAGGTTTTTTAGGATTTGTAATTCAATGAGCTTGCTCCTGACCATTCATTGTGATGAACACTTTATCTCCTTTGGAAACTATTCAAAATAATGAAACTCATAAAATTACTTAGCAATTGTATATGGTACAATTATATATTTCTAGAAAACCACTACCATGCTAAGTTTGGGGTTTGAACTGTTGAGTGAATTTTGTGCCAAGTGTATTTAGTTTTCTTAAATATATGTTGAACTACTTTATGAGAAGGCAGTGTATATCTCAGAGTATGATCTGTAAGCATCAGACTACTTTTCTTTTAAAGAAGGGCATTTTTAGTTGTGTGTTGATATTTGTGCAAAGAAGTGAATGTTGGCCAGTAGCATTCTTCGTTACATCAGTAAGTTAATCCCTGGAAGCATCCAGTGAACCAACATAACAAAACATAGCCCCATTTACTCTTAGCAGATGCTTAACAAGTGAATGCAATTAGTTTCTGTTTATCTAATCCCTCTTTACAAGGTTCCAGTCTCTAAACATTGGAGGGGTTTAGGAACTATCCTTGCATTATTAAGCATGGCTCCTCGGCTTCTAACCCTACAATATATCACATTCTAAATTTTTTTATTTGCCCACCCTGTCAGCCGAAACATAGAGAATATGGAAACATGTTTAAGGAATGAATTAAGGGATGGTTACAGCAAAGAGGAGGCCTTTCAGCCTATGTGTTCAGTTTCCTGCAAGAGCAACTCATCTAGCTCCACTCCCTGCCTTTTTTTCTGTAGCCCTGCAAATGTTTACTCCTCAGATAATTATCCATTTCCTTTTGAAAGCCACAATTAACCCTGCCTCTGTTACATTCTTGGGCTCTGCATTCCAGATCGTAACCGCTTGCTGCAATAAAATGTTTTCCTTATGTCACCATTGTCCTTTGCCATCTACCTTTGTCAGTGCTCTCAATCCTTCCACCATTGGGAGCAGTTTCTCTCTATCTATGCTGAACAGACAGTTCTGTGATTTTGAACACGAGTATCAAATCTCCTCTTAATCTTCTCTTCTCCAGGCAAAGCAACCTCAGATTTACCAACTTATCCACATAATTGAAATTCATCAATTGTGATACTGTTCTTCTGACTCTTCCCTGCATTCTCTCCAATGGCCTCATAGTTAGAGGAGTTTCTGTCTGTTCAGCACAGGTAGCATATGAAGAGAAAGTCATACTTAGAAAGTTTTAAATCAGCTCCACAAATTCTTTCACACATGGCCCCTGTCAGTGCAACTCCCTCCTGACAACTTATGATTCAGGAGTAAGAGCTACTGTTTCCCCAAAGTATACACCCACTTATCAAAGGAGTGAGATCCAAGAGAGGATTGAGCGGGAGTTCAAGCTTCCCCATTATGATTATGTTCCACGTTACCTGCACAATTAAAACAAAAATCTTGACTATCAGTCCTAATTCACTCTGTATTCTGACTCCCTTGGCTGTCTTCCTGCCTTGTCTTCTCTTTGATCTGCCTTCCTATTTCTGGTTTTTCTTTCATGTATTGATGTTGACTAATATCTTAGCAACAACCATATGTAACTTTCATAATCCTTATGCATTAATCCATTAGCTAGGATGTCATATTTTCTAAGTTCTAATTCTCATTGTACTTCTTCAAATTATTAAATAATTTTCTCTGTTCTGACATGTCAGGTCTTGTTATTTACCTTTAACATATAAAGAGTGCAATCGAGGAAATTCAAAATGTTGCTAATTTAAAACCAGAGACTATTCATTGGTTTGAGCAGTCGGCTTGAAATGTTCCTTCTGATTTTGAAGACTTCCAGGTTGTGTTTTCCTCCAATATTTCCCAATCAAACTATAATATACAAGAGCTAACTTCATATCTTGGGTGCTCCCTACACAGGTTGTGCTGCCTTCTTGAGAGAAATTCACCCCATCAGCCATCCCAAGAACTATAAGAAGTCTACCCTAGTAGACCTACATTTCAGCCTGTCCCTGCCCCACTAAACTGATTTTTACCTATTCTGACACTTTTTTCTCCACTTATCTTATCCCATCCCATCTACTGCCATGAGTCTATCTAAACTCACTGTCATTTTTAAAAATCACACAACACCAGGGTATAGTCCAACAGGTTTAATTGGAAGCATTGGCTTTCAGAGCACCGCTCCTTCATCAGGTGAAGGAGCAGCGCTCCGAAAGCTAGTGTGCTTCCAATTAAACCTGTTGGACTATAACCTGGTGTTGTGTGATTTTTAACTTTGTACACCCCAGTCCAATACTGGCATCTTCAAATCATGACCATTTTAATAGTTTCAAATTATGTTATCCACCTCCTGTTCAGCCTAGAGGTCCAATCTCTCTACAGTTACATCTTCAACCAGGACAATCTGAAGATCATCTGCTTCATCCTTTAATGAAGATCCAACAGTTACTTTTAGTTCATTCTTTAAAGGCTGCAAAGAGACAAATTAGTGGAAATTCCTAACGATAATCAAATTAAATGGGGGAGAGAGTCAAAGAGGTTTAGGGGGGAATTTTCAGAGCTTAGGACTTAGGCAGCTGAAGACTCAACACTAATATTGGATTGACTAAAATCAGAATTTAAGTAACACAAGATGTTGAATATTGTGGGGTTGTTAGGGATTCTGGAGATTCATAATAGCGATTCCGTGGATATTGATAAATATATGTAAATGGCTAAAATTGTGGCAAATGGATTGCATTTTAGACAATTGGAATTAATAGACAGGGATACTTCTAGAACATAGAACATTATAGTGCAGTACAGGCCCTTCAGCCCTCAATATTGCGCCGACCCGTGGAACCAATCCTGAAGAAGGGCTCATGCCCAAAACATCGATTCTCCTTCTCCTTGGATGCTGCCTGACCTGCTGCGTTTTTCCAGCAACACATTTTCAGTTCGAAACCAATCTGAAGCCTATCTATCATACACTATTCCATTTTCATTTATATGTTTATCTAATGATTGGCAAGAAAGTTGGCGAGAAATGGTGAAACCTAGAAATGGCAGTGATCCAAAGAGACATTAGGGTCCAGGTACAGAGGAACCTCGATTATCCAAATACCAATTATCCGAAAACCTGATTATCTGAAGGAGATATCAAAGTCCCGATAGAAACATTAAATCAAAGACGTGTTTCCAACAATGATTGCATCTTTTGTTTACAGTGATTAAACAGGCACAGTCTCCAAATGACTGACCTCCTGCCCTCTCTCTCTCTCCCCACACTTTCCCTGGAGTTCTGCAGAGGGGTGTACCCTAAACCCCCCTTCTCCAGATAATCTCTCTAACATTGCTCTGTACAGGACAGTCAAAGGGTTGCAGTAAAAAGTTTTTTTTTTGTGTGTGTGTACACTATTTGGAGACTTACCCCACAAAAGCAGCTGCAGCAGCAGCACTGCCAGCAGTCTTGTTGTTGGTGTACAGTCCAGCTGCCCCAGAGAGGGGCAGGTGGTGGACGGGGTGTCCACACGGGGGGAGAGTGGCAGTGTTGAATTGGTTTGGAGCGGCGTTGGAGGGTGGTGTTGGATGGGGTTTGGGGGTGGGTAGAATGAGGTGTTGGGGTAGAGGGATGGTGTTGGGTGGGGGCGGGCAGGAGGCGGTATTGGACGAGGGCAGGGGGACGGTGTTGGGGAGGCGGGTGACCGTGGTGTTGGATGGGGATGGGTCGGTGTTGGATGGGGGTGGTGTTGGATGGGGGCAGTGTGGGGAGGTGAGAGCGGGCGGGGGCTTGCGCGCTGTGTGCTGCTGCACTGTCCTGAACGGGGAGCAGACTTTAAAATCTCCGAGTCCTAGTGGAAAGACATTTAATCGATTAACCAAATAATTGATTATCCAAACGAAATAGTGCCCATCTATCTCGTTCGGATAATTGAGGTTCTCCTGTATATAATTGTTAAATTATCCAGAACGGGCACAGAAAATCATGAGAAACAAGTGGAAAGATTAACCTTTATATCTAGAGGATTGAATGCAATGGTGCAAAGATCATGCTTTAGATTTCTAAAGGGCCTGATAGATCATGCCTGGAATACAGTGAGCAGATTTTTGCACTAAATCTATTAGTCTTGAAGGGGATGCAACATATGCTTTCCAGAATGATGTCAGTTCTCCAAGGGTTAAAATACAAGGAGAGATTACACAAACTAGGTTTGCTTTCCCTAGAATTTTGAAAATTAAGGAGTGATTTTATTCCAGTTCTTATAATGTTAAGGTGAACAGATAGGGTAGCTCTAGAGAAACTATTTCTGTTATTTGGGAATCTCAGACAAGGTAACATCATCTCAGTATTAGACGGAGGAGCTAAGCTAGGAAATATACCCATACACATAGGTGATGTAAGTTAGAAACTCATTTCCAAGATCAGCAATTATTGCTTAATCAACTGTCATTTTTAAGACTGAGATTGCTATATTTTTATTATCAAAGGAATATGGGGAAAAGGCAGGTGCCTGGAGGTAAGAGGCAGATCAGCCATGATCTCACTAAATGGTGGAACAGACTCAAAGGGCTGAACCACTTCTCCAGTTTTTATATCGCTATGCGATTACACACACCTCAGTGACACCCATTCTACAGGTATCACGTGTCAACAAACCTTACAAACACTGTTTTTTAAAGACAACATCCTGAAGGTAAAATGATTTTTCTGCTGACAATAATGCTTTACCTCTTGGAAACCTCTATTAAATCTAACTGTCTGTGCTCTGATGAAAATAACCTCAGAATCAAGTTGGAGAAGGTCTATTGCCCCTTTGAGCCACTTGTACATTTGGTGAGATGGTTGATCATTGACCTCAAATGCAGCAGTACGGATTCTTCGTATCCCTTAGCTCCTTGCATACTCATTCAACTACTGCCTTGTCAATGACTTAAGTGTTCACAGCTCACTGGGATTGAGAATTCCAATGATGTCTGTTGGATGAACTAATTTCTCCTATCCTAGTCTTAAATGGCTGATCCCTTAACCTGAGATTGTGATCTTCTATTCATTCCAAATTCGACAAATCTGCAATTCTGTGGCAAATTTACACTGTAGATCTCTTGTTGTTTTAAATATCTGAAACTGTATATAATATTCTAAATGTAGTCTAACCTTTATATTCTCTAAATTTATTATAACTAGTGTTCAGATTTGCATAAAGTAAGTGAAATATGACTGTTGCGATAATATCTCTGTCTTCCTTGACTATACACAGACTTCGTAGATAAATTACACACAAGTGACCTTGAGATATCACAAGGCATACTGTGCTGTGATGTTAAAACTTTGCCTCTTGCCAGGAAACTTTGTCATCCAAAATGCCGCTGAAAGTGATTAAACTTGCAGCGAGTCTCAATCCCTCATCACCACTGTGTTTATTGGTCTACACTGGATCCCAGTCAAACACATCTTGCTTTTAAATATTTCATCAGTGTTTTCAAATAATGCCATGGACTTTCTAAGTTCCCATTTCTGTAATCTCCTCCAAGACCACAACCTGGGCTTCTCAACTGCTAGTCCAATGACATTAACACACTGCTACCTTCTCCTCTGATGGCAGCATTAAAGTATGATCTATCTGTGTTAGAATTAATGGGTGTGAGAGTTACTGGATGTATGAGTCATTATGGTAAGTTTGATGGGATGTAACCATTGAGATATAAAGCACAGCAATAATTATGAAAATGCCATTGTGTGAAAAATAAGAATAGTGGTTAAAACAGGCTAAACTGGTTTTCATCATTCTCTGACAAGCTTGTTGTAGTTTATTCAAGTACTGTAATTGATTTTGAATTTTAGCCTGTGGGTGCCTGCAGACAAGTTGTAAAAATAGGTATTTTACAGAAATTGAGGTGAGCATATGGCCTCCACAGGCTGGGATGTGCTTAATTGTAACAGTATCACCAGCTCATTAATGTTTATACACCCAATTTGAAGCTAAATGTTTGGTGGAGCCATACGTTTTGAACTGCAGTGACTGTTATAAAGGGGAAAATGCAGCAGCCAATTTGTTCACAGCACATTTCCGCAAACAGCAACATTACTATGACCAGAGTATCCATCTATGAGAGATAAATACTAACCATAATATTGGGATCGTATGAAGTCAGTGTTGATCATGTGCAACATTATGAAGGAAAATAAGCCATTTCAGACCCATATATCCAATCATTATAAAAGATGTAAGGAAGAACACTCCGATGATAATAATGGTTGAACGGCAAAAGTCCTCTGCAAAGCAACCAATTTGTCAAACAAATGTACCTCTCCAGATGAATATAGGATCATTAGATCTCGACAAGTTGTCTAACCTCCAAAACATTGAATTAAAATTTGAAATGTTTCTCTTGTAGACCGTGTTTTGCCAGTCTCTATTATTATTGAATTGACAGCGTATGCCTGTGCTCAACCTTGCAAATCTGTTAGAATAGGTTTTTAATTTTGGAAAAAGGTAGAAGTTTTGTTATGTTACACAGTCAATATGTAAGTACCTTTAAGAGACATGCTTATTGTACTATTACTGTATCATAGCACGTGGCATGAAGATATAAAGGTCTCATACTCCATCATTGTCAAAAAGTGTGATGCTGGAAAAGCACAGCCAGTCCGACAACATCCGAGGAGCAGGAGAGTCGACGTTTCAGGCATAAGCCCTTCATCAGGAATGTGGGAGGTGGCCCGAGGGGGCTGCAAGATAAATGGAAGGTGGATGGGGCGGGGGGGATTGTAGCTACGAATGCGATTGGTAAATGAACATGGGGGTGATGATGATAGGTTGGACAGGGGGTGGAGCAGATAAGTGGGAAGAAAGATGGACAGGTAGGGTGGTTCAAGAGGGCAGTGCCGAGTTGGAAGGTTGGATCTGGGATAAGGTGGGGGGAGGGGAGATGAGGAAGCTGGTGAAATCGATGTAGATCGCGTATCCCAAGGGTCCCAAGGTGGAAGATGAGATGTTCTTCCTCCTGTGTCCACACCTCCCCCCTCAACTCCATCCAGGGCCCCAAAAGATCCTTCCACATCTGGCGGAGATTTTCCTGCACCTCCACACATCACCTACTGTGTCCATTGCTCTTGATGTAGTCTCATCTACATTGGGAAGACAGGATACCAACTTACAGAATGTTTCAGAGAACATAGCCGGGACACACACACCAAACAATCCCTTTGCCCTGTGGCTGAACACTTCAACTGCCCCTTCCACTCCACCAAGGACATGCAAATTCTGGGCCTCTGCCACCGCCAAATTCTGGCCACCTGATGTTTGGAGGAAGAACGCCTCATCTTCTGCCTTGAGACTCTCCATCCACAGGGAATCAATGTCAATTTCACCAGTTTCCTCATCGCCTCTCCCCCACCTAATCCCAGATCCAACCCTCTAACTCGTCACCTCCCTCTTGAACTGTCCTATCTGTCCAGCTTTCTTCCCACCTATCTGCTCCATCCTCTCCTCCAATCTATCACCATCACCCACACCTTCATCTACCTATCGCATTCCCAGCTACCATCCCCCCAGCCCCACCCATCTCCTAATTATCTCTCAGCCCCTTTGGTTACCACCTCCCCCCCACATTCCTGATGAAGAGCTTATGCTTGAAATGTCGATTGTCCTGCTCCTCAGATACTGCCTGACCTGCTGTGCTTTTCCCGCACCACACATTTTGTCTCTGATCTCCAGCATCTGCAGTCCTCACTTTCCCCTCATACTCCATCCATTATTCTGCTCACTTGAAGCATGACACTACTGTTTTAAGTGAACAGCTTGATATTCACTCAGCCACTCATCTCCCTGAGGAATAATGTATGTTCATAATCATTAGTTGCAGTAAATGTTACTGGATTCTTCATTACTGCAATATTCACACCTAGTTTATGTTATGGGAGCTATTGCCTCCTTAGGTAATGGACCCTGTTGGAAGCAAATCCAGATCAGAATGCTCATTTAGAGAAACAAATCTCTCTAAATGGCATCATATTTGGACTAGTGGTGGGGTCACCATGAAGATTCCGCCATCTCAACCTCTCAACCTTGCCTGAGACATAGTGACCTTCAGGTTAAACTCACATCAGTTGTCTCACTCTCTGTCTCTGTCTCTCTCTCTCGTTCTCTCTCCCCCTTTCTCTCAGTCACATTAAGAGAACAATCCTACAGTCCGCTAAGTCTGTGGCGACCTTATCTTTTATTTTTTGTGGTGGCAAGGACTTTATGTCATTATGTCATTCTCATTAAGGGAAGTGTACTGTGGTCATAAAATATTAGCATCTGTGGGAACTCAACTCTCCCACTTATAATTACTCCCAATTATAATTACACATATTTAATAAGGGTGATGATTTTAATTTTAATTTTCAAATCTTCTGATTAACAGAAAACAGAGTCTTTACATAAATAAGTCTTTGATTGACAGGATGTGGTGTATGGAATCCCACAAGGGTCTTGCTGGGGCCTCAGTTTTTTACAATTTACACCAATTGATTAGATGAAAGAAGCCAAGTCCTGAATAGCCTGCCCTTTGCTGATGAATAAGTGCACCTCCATGTTGAACATCACTTGAAGGATTCACTGGGGATGCAGAGCTTACTCTGAGTGAGGTTCTAGATTGCCATTAAGAATTGCTCGGCAGCAGCACTACTGACTGGGCTGACCAAGTCCTAAAAGACATTGCTGATCGACTGGGACTATGGAAGATGGGGAGGGAACCAAGAAGAACGTTTTGCAGATACATCTCTTCATGACAGTATGAATAAATATAACCACTGCACAGACCTTATGCCTGTAGGCAAAGTCCCACCTTCACATTATGTCATGGGACATTAACACTTTGCTAAACGGTATAGATTTTGAATAGATCTAGCAAATCAAGACGGGTATCCAGGAGGTGCTGAAAGCCATCAGCAGCTGCGTAAGTGTATTGTAACACAATCTGCAATTTCATGGCCCACCATATCCCCACTTTATCATTATGGTCAAGCCAGGGATTCGATGCTGGTTCAATGAAAAGTATAGGAGCAGCACTAGGCACACTTGAAAATGAGATGTCAACCTGGTGAAGCTACAAAACAGGACTACTTGTGTGCCAAACTGCATAACAGCAATTGGTAGGCAAAGCTAAGTGATTCCACAACCAATGGATCAGAACTAAGCTCTGCAATTCTGCCAAAATCTTTTAAAAACTCACTGGAGGAAGCAGCTTCACAAATATCCCTATCTTCAATGGTGGGCAAAGTTAAAAATCACACAACACCAGGTTACAGTCCAATAGGTTTAATTGGAAGCACACTAGCTTTCAGAGCGACGCTCCTTCATCAGGTGATAGTGGAGGGCTCGATCGAAACACAGAATTTATAGCAAAAATTTACAGTGTGATGTAACAGAAATTATACATTGAAAAATTGATTGACTGTTAAGCCTTTCATCTGCTAGAATACAGTGATAGTGGTGGGGAAATGGTGGGGAAATGCTGCACAATGTAAAAGAAAAGGCTGAAGAATTATAAGTAATCTTCAGTCAGAAGTGCCAGTTGGAAGATCTATCTTGGCTTCCTCTAGGGGTCACAATATTTAGCAAATATATACTGTTCGACATGATTTGGTTTTACAAATGGACAGCACTTGATAAATAATCCTGACTTGGAGTGGTGATGGGGAGGCAGAATATGCAGAGAATGGAATTGGAAGGGAATTGGAAGGGAGGATGGAAGGTAAGGGAAGGGTGTTGGAGGGAGGGTGAAAGAGTTGGTCATTGCCTGGTATTTGTGTTGTGTGAACGTTATTATCAATTATTTGTGTCGCATAAAATATATGCAAATGAGGATGTGTTTGATGATGTGAATCTAATATTAGGAAGACTAATTGAGAAAAACCATCAGAATAGAAGGAGTATGTAAAGAAAGAGATGTTGGACATCTCAAAAGAGAGCCGTATTTAATAAATGAATGTACAAATGTAAATAAAGGAGTGCTACAGTACATTAGGAACGTAAGAGTCTTTTTTAAAGATAAAGAGCTAACAACCTCGAGGACAGGATATATGTAATGGCTAAAGCATTACAACAAGATATTCAAATTTGCCACTTTCAAATGACTCAGCTTTAGTGTTTTTTTAGCTGTAAGGAAAACAATCCCAACTTCTCCCTTTTGTCCACATAGTTCCTCGGCCCTAGCACAAATCCTCTCTGCTGTTAAAATCATACAAAAATCACTAAGAAATTGGGAACTACACAATAAGTCCTTCTTAGAAGATCATAAAAATCATAGTATTTCTGCATTTTGATAAATTTCAAAGACTTTAGATTAGATTCCCTACAGTGTGGAAACAGGCCCTTCAGCCCAACCAGTCCACACCGACTCTCCAAAGAGTAACCCACCCAGACACATTTCCCTCTGACTAATGCACCTAATACTATGGGCAATTTACCAATGCCAATTCACATCTTTGGACGGTGGGAGGAAACCGGAGCACCCAGAGGAAACCCACGCAGACACGGGAAGAATGTGCAAACTCCACACAGTCACCCAAGACTGGAATTGAACCTGGGACACTGGTGCTGTGAGGCAGCAGTGCTAATCACTGAGCCACCCTAAATCGCAAATGATTCCAGTAAACATGGCCACACAACAACAATGTCTATAAGGACTGACCAGATAATGTGTTTTCGTGATGTTCACTGAAGGATACACATTGGCCTAGACACTACAGAGAACTCTGACTCTTCTTTGAAATCACATTGCGGGGACTTTGTCATCCACCTGAAAGGGCAGAGGAGACTTCTGTTTCCCCCAATTAACAACACCTTTGACAATGCAATACACCCTGAGTTCTGGAATGTCAGCTTAGGTTTTTGTGCTCAAAAATCATGTACTCACAATCACCTGATTCAGAGGAAGAAGTGATTCCTTTTGAGAGACAGTTGAGACAACAAGCTCAAGTATATGCTAGGTTCTGTGTTATGTCTTTCCTTGAAGAAAGAGGCATTTTGAATATTTCTGATTTTGGAAATGTCTGCCGAACTACAGAACCTTTAGATTTCTGCTCATCCCCCTTTGAACCAGCCTTCTTGACCTTTTGACTCAGCAGAACTGCAAGTGTACAAGATATTTCAATACCATGTACATGCTACAACTGGGATTATTCTGCAACATAATATTACTCAGCTGCAAGGCACACATAATAACCCATGGTCCAAACATCAGGAATATTGTTTTAGGAGGGCACTTATCTGCTCTTGATTATTTTTTGTCTTGTACATATGCAGTTAATTTCTCGTAGGCTCTGCAGATCGGTCAAATTCAAAATAAGGTTCAAAATCACACAACACCAGGTTATTGGACCATAACCTGGTGTTGAATGATTTTTAACTTTATCTACCCCAGTCCAACACCGGCATCTCCAAGTCATGTTTGAAATAGGTGGCCTGCCTTGCCCTTACAACGTGGAACACTTGGTTTCTTCAAAATATGCACATTGTTCACAATCACTAGAAAACAAGCATTCACTTGTGTAGCTTTGTTGCTACTAGTTGCTACTACTCAAATCGTATTAAGCCCTGAGAAATCAGTAACTCTTACATTAACAAAGGAAGCAACATTGCCTTTAGGTAAGAGTATGAAAATGTATGTGTTATCAATGGTGCCTTGTGTTTGAAGAGTGATGACTTCTAAAATTGGGTTTCAAATTCCAGTGGGTGCTATAGGCTATTGATACACAAGATGATTGTCACTGTTAGCAAAAATAACATATTCATTTACTCAGTAATACTGCCATGAACTGCACATTAACTAACTCAAATAATGCCTGTGTTAGAAACTGGAAGCAAGTGATGAAGTGGAGATTAAACATGCAAAGGCCTGAGATTGCAATCCTGGTGAAACATAAGACCCTTACTTACTATTCAGAGCAATAAAAATATTCACAAAAATACACACCAGGACTTGATGGATATACTTATCAGGAAAGGCTGAACGGGATGAGATGTTACTTCCAAGAGAAAACTTAGTAGTGATGAACTTTAAGATTGTGTAAAAGGTAACGCGTAAAGAAGTCTTCCAATTGTGAGTGGAACCAAAATTAGCCATAAATCACCCAATGAGAGGAATGTGGGCATTTCTTCCACAAGGTATAAGTGAGGTGAATCTGTACATTCTTTGAAGAAGAAGCTAAATAAAACTTAAGGAAGGAAGGAATAAAAGGATATGCTGATTTAATGAGATGAAAAAGAACTGGAAGATTTTAAAAGAATCTTTCATTGGATGTGAGCATTGCTGGCTAGGCCAGAACTTGTTGCGTATCTGCAATTGCTAACTGCTGTCTTCTTGAACTGTTGTAGATCATGTAGTATAGGGAACCCCATAATTCTATTAGGAATTGAGATCCAGGATTTTGTCCCAATGACAGTGAAGGGCTGATGACATAATTCCAAGTCAAGATGCTACGTGAATTGGATGGGGCCTTACATATTGTGATATTATTGTGCTTCTGTTTGTCCTCTGAGAAGTAGAGATCATGGGTTTAGAAGGTGCTGATGAGGCTTGGTGAGTTATTGCAGTACATCTTGTACAATTACCACTCTGTGTCAGTATCAGAGACAATGATGAATGGGATAATGATCAACCTAGTCACTTTGTTCTCAATGATGTCCAATTAATTTAAGTGAAGCATAAACAACAAGACAAGATCAATTAAGCCAAATGGTTTGTGTCTTTTTTTTATTCAACCTATTTTTCTAATCAACCTGATTAGAGATGTTACTACACACCTCTGGAGCAAGTGGGGCTTAAACCAAGACTTCTCAATTCAGGGGTAGGGACACTACCACTGTACCACAAATGGGCCCCAGTGTCTGTGTTTATACACTTGATGCAATTCTAAATAATTCTATTCCCTGCAAAGACTAGTGTAGCAATTATGCTATTTTAGAAACCATCAAGTGTCATTTACCTTCTATGGACCTAAATCTTCCAGACCATGGTCATTAGCTTTTGGTACTCCTTCTTCAAAATATCCAGAACTGTGTTGCAGAGTAACCTCCTTTAGTTCATAGATCCTCTGTTGACCATAAAATTGTCAATGTCAAATGGGGAAATAAAACAAAGAACTATGAATGTTGGAAGTCTGAATAAAAAAAACCCAGCAATTCCTGGAGAAACTCATCGTGACTGCCTGCACCTGTGGTGAGAAAGCAGAGTCAACATTTCAGGTCCAAAGACCCTTCTTCAGAACAGTCAACATGCTGTACGAATGAAGAAAATCGTCAACAAATTTGTATTTTGCATGTGTTTGTTTCTACAGCAACTGCTGCTCAACCAGCAATCAGCAACAAATTGCACTTGCATAACCTAGTTAAATTCCAAAGAACTTCTCAGGAGCTTATTCAAACAATATCCTTCAGATCTTCCAGTCCTTGTGTCGTCAGAGGTCAGATATACAATCCGAGATACATGTCAGGACCTCATAAAAGTTGACCTCCCTGGGAAGTTTAAACATCTGACAGATAATACTCCTGCTCCCCAAAGCCCTCTGCAAAAATCTCTGACTCTGAGGTAGAGTGGGAGGCTTTGAACAGTTTAAATATACTGATCCCAATCATTACCCAGGAAATGTTAGGCAAAACTAAATCCTCGATCAAATCTTGGCTATCTAAACAACTGACCCCCTAGTCACTCACACTGAACCTTCAACAGTCACCTTGACTCCCTGATTCCCACTTGATCCAACTTCTAACCCCAGTAACACTCCGCCCAGTCCTGGTTAACAAACCACCAGACTCTTTGACTACCTCCCTGTTCCAACTTGACCAGTACCCTCTACCCAACTAATTCTCCAATCTGATCTGTCTAATGCCCATCACCCAACTGGACATGAACTGATCTAAGTCAACATTCACCCATTTCAAACATTTACCTAACTTTTCCACCTCACCCATATGCCACCCTATCTCACTGTCACCCAATTGCCAACCTGCTTCTTATCTTCATTCATCATAAACACTAACCTCACCCATCTACCTACTTACCTGTTTATCACACCAATACCATCTCTGCCTCCCTAGCCATTCACCCAATCGGCCACACACTCATTCATTAACATTCACATCGGACTTATGCATTCACCTCAGGACAGCCAGTTCTGTCAAAAGGTGTCTTCCCCTGCTGTTATTTTGTTTTTGATAGATTTCTTTGTGGGACTGAAGAAGAAGCCAGGCTTGGAAAACCCAGCTGGAAATGCAGTCAGGGTGAGCAAATATTATAACGGAGCAGAATGGCAACCTGATAATGATTGTCATTGTGAGGGAGATTCAGGTTACTACTTGACCACACATGTGGAGTTATTAGAAGAAATGGTCAATGGCTTGAATTTAAAGATCATCGTAAAGGCGGAGGAAAATGTGAGGTTTTGAAAGAGATTTACATAGTTCAGGCCCCAGGAAGTTGAAGGCATCACCATCAACGTGGAGTGATGGAAGTTGGGAATGCTGGAGAACCGGGATTGGAGCAAATATCACAATATAATGTCAGGCATATCAGTTCTTTAATGTCATAGTGTTTGTCTCAGCAATTAAACCAAAGGCTCGTTCTTTTCCAAGACCTGACCTGTAAATTCCCCAAACTGCCATAAATTTAACTGCACTTGTATATATATCATCAGGTTATTGAGGTAATTGGACAAATCCTGGGTACGAAGTCATGTTTGAAGTCTCTAAGAACCAGTGATAATATTGCAGCCCTAATTGTTTTAATCCACTCTTTTTGAAAGCAGTCCCTTGCAGGCAGCGTAGGAGATGGTGGATTTATTCAATTGTACCTATGTGCTATGTATCATTAGTTAAATGGTTGTTAAGTTGTTTCAGAAATGTTAAATGGGCAATAATAGAGGTAAATCAGCATTGTATAAATTTCCAATGTAGCAACAGTGCCCAAAGAAGTGAAAAATTGATCATATCCGAAAACAAAAAAAAAATTACTTTGGAAGATTCCTTTGCATTAATAAAGGGGATAATAAGTGTTTCTGAATTTGAAAGCAGAAAGCAATACCAATTTTTTCCTTTGGTTCGGAATATAATGAATATGTAGACCTGAATTAAATGTTCCAGAACACTGCACGTGTATAGAGTCAGTTAAACTCCACTAAGCATACAAGAGAAAAGCAACAGTCATTACAAAAACATGCAGGTGCAATCACCTCGTTCTGCACAGTTTGCTGTCAAATGACATGCTACTCTATAAAACCTAACCAAGCCCAAGTTCTCTCAACTGGCCTGAACATGTTCAACTTTAATGAAAGCTACAAGTTGCATTTCCCAATTTTAATGTACATCAATTAAATTTGCAAGACTTGTTTGACCAGGTAATCTCAAAATTGCTGTCCCCCTCCTCTTATTTCATTTAAGTCTGTCAAATTTACAGAGGAATAAATTGAACTGACAGAGTTAGAAAAATGAGCTGAACTTTACATATTATACACATACAGGAATGAGAAAAAATTGCTTAGGAATTTTCAGTGTAACTTTTGGTATTAATTTGATGATAATGAAAACTGCATGCACTATTCCCTCCAGTTCTGGCATATAGTGTGCCAATACTACAGGTTAGAACTAGGCATTTAATTTTAGGTGAGAGTAGGTAAATACAATTGTATTTAAGTTCATATTGATGTTAAGGAAAGCAATTTCTTGATACTTACTAACTACTTAAATTTAAGTTCTTCAGGACTGCTGAATGATTCTTCCAGCTTTCTGTTTCTATTCTCAGCACCATTGCCCGACCGATATTTTGGATTGGAAAAATCTTACTTTCAAAGGCAAAAAAGTATCAGAACCTGTCAGACAGATCTAACGAATGTGACAATCATTATCCGAGCACTCTCCCCTGCAAACAAATGTGAACATACCTAATTTGGCAAATAATGATCTGGTGGAATGATGAAATGTTGTACACACAGCATGCACAGGATGTGTAATTGTCGCACAAATGCTGGCTTAGTGGCACGCCGGTCACAGAACTGTACAGAAGGAGATTTACTATGGAGAACAGTAGCTGGTGTATCTCAATTAAGCACAACACCAAATATCAGCAACTGCATCTGTTAGCATTAATGTAGCTACCAGTACAGAGTTTTCTTCATAGGATTTTGATAGAATACAACTGGTTTATCTTCTCTCCACACAGTTAAAATTGGGTTGTTTATGTTAAAAATTAAGCTAACCAAGTTATTTCTTCCCTAGTGGCTTTAGGATCACCGCAGGTTACCTGTCGCTTCCACAGGACATGAGTGCTATTATTTCCCTTCATCTCACTCTTATAAACCTCACAAAAGCACATATTTCGTTTATAAATCACACAACACCAGGTTATAGTCCAACAGGTTTATTTGGAAGTATAGCTTTCAGAACGCTGCTCCTTCATCAGATGGCTGTGGAATATAAAGATCGTAAGACACAGAATTTTGCTATAAATTTTGTATCTTATAGTCTTATACTCCACCACCACCTGATGAAGGAGCAGTGCTCCAAAAGCTGTTGGACTATAACCTGGTGTTGTGTGATTTTTAACTTTGTACACCCGAGTTGAACACCGGCATCTTCCAATCATATTTTGGTTATGTTAGCCATGGCTCAATGAGTAACCCTTTTGCCTCCAACTCAGAACAATGTGGGTTTACAAGACTAATTCAGAAACTGGAACAATATAATCTAGGCTGACATGGAAGTGCTGTCCTGAAGAAGTGTTGGCATGTCAGAAGTGCCATCTTTCACTTGAAGCCATAAAGTAATGATTCATTGGCTCCTCAGAGGGAAATAAACAATCCTGTGTGTCGTGATGGGAAACCAGGTGGATCTTATTGACGATGAGATCCTTGATTGGGGTTGTTAACTTGGGCCAGTCAGGGATCCCTGGCTGACTGATAAAAACTAGGGTGTCAGAGGTTCTGTTCACTCTGACAGCTGACTCTCAGTGAGCTGGATCAGTGCCAAGGACTCTCCACGTGTAAATAAAGGGTGAGTTAGTCACAGGGTACTGGCCCCTGTGGAGTTATTTCATCTTTGTCCAAGTCCTTGCTAGAAGTTGTAAATAGTTTAGGCCCTGACACCCATTCCAGTTGGGCACTATGCCTTACAGCCTGCCAACCTGAAGATGCTCACTCTCTGTTTTCTGTGAGAGGAAAAGAAATATAAACAGGGAATTCAGAGGGTCTTCTGTCTTGACAGACTGACTCTGACTTGGTTGGCCACAGCCAATGTACTGTACACATATAAATAAAGTGTGACAGGATACTGGCCTCTGTGCAGTTATTTCACTGTGCCATTATTTTAAACAAGAGCAGCAGAAGAGTCCTCAACAACATTTAACCCTCAACTAACATTTCAAAAATAGATTATCATCATTGCTGTTTGTGGGAGATTGTTGTGTACAAATCTCCTACATTATAACAGTGCCTACTCATTTCAAAATTCTTCATTGATTACAAAGTACTTTGGAACATCCTGAGGTTGTGGTAGGTGCAGTAAAAAGGACTTAGCTTTTTGCTAATTTTGTTCACATCAGTTTTTCAAATAGCCTCATGCCAAAAACACATTTGTTCCTATAAATGATGAGGAAAATCACAGAGTGGCTACACAGTTGCCCTATGGCATTAACTGGAAGCTGGGTATGAGTACACATGTCTATATCTTTAGGAATCAGTGACTGTCATGATTGGCTTGCATAGCTGCACACTATTGCCATGAAAGATTTCTAATCATGGAATATGTGATGAAGATGCATGTCATATTGTGACCAGCAGTCAACAAGTGACACTTTTGCATGTTTTAATGTCCTAGTCACTAGGAGTACTGGTTATGTACATTTCTTTTATTCATTTGTGGGGTATCACTGCCTGTCCTATTTGTCTTTGAGAAGGTGGTAGGTGAGCTGCCTTCTTGAACTGCTGCAGTTCACATTCTGTAGGTAGACTCATAATGCCCTTAGTAAGACAGTTCGAGGACTTATATTCTGTGACAGGGAAGGAACAGTGATATAGTTCAAAGTCAGAATAGTGAGTGACTTGGAGGAGATCTTGCAGGTGGTGGTGTTTCTATGTATCTGCTGCCCTTGTCCTTCTAGGTGGAAGTGGTTTTGGGTTTGGAAGGTGCTGTCTCAGGATATATGGTGAATTCTGCACTGCAACTTGGATAGTAGAACACACTGCTGTTACTGAGTTTTGATGGAGGAGGGAGTGAATGCTTCTGGATATGGTGCCAATAAAGTGGGGTTACTTTGTCCTGGATGGTGTCAAGTGTCTGGAGTGTTGCTGGAGCTGCACCCATCCGGTAAATAGGGAGAATTCCTTTACACTCCAGACTTTTTTCTTGTAAATGGTGGACGAGCTTTGGTGAGTCAAGAGATGAGGTACTCACTGTAGTATTCCTAGCATCTGACCTGCTGTTGTAGCCACTACATTCGCGTAGCGAGTCCAGTTGAGTTTCTGGCCATTGGTAATCTCCATGATGTTGATAGTGGGGGATTGAGTGATGGTAACATTATTGAAAGTCAAGGGGTGGTGGTTAAATTATCTCCTAGTGAAGATGGTTATTGCGTGGCATTTGTGTGTCATAAATATTACTTGTCATTTGTTAGCCCAAGTCTGCATATTGTCCAGATCTTGTTACATTTAAACATCAACTGCTTCTGCATCTGAGGAGTCGTGAATGGTGCTGAACATTGTGCAATCATTGTCAAACATTTCCATTTCTGACCTTATGATGGATGGAAGGTCATTGATAAAGCAGCTGAAGATGATTGGGCCTAGGACAGTACCCTGAGGAACTGCTACTGAAGTGTTCTAGAGGTGAGATGACTGACGTCCATCAACCACAACTATCATTCTATGTACCAGGAATGATTCCAACCAGCTCGTAGATTTTACTCCTGATACCCACTGATTTCAGTTTTGCCAGAGCTCCTTGATACCACATTCATTTGAATGTGGCCTTGATGTCAAGGGCTGTCACTTTCACTTCACCTCTGGAATTCAACTCTTTTGTCGACGTTTGAACCAAGGCTGTAATGAGGTCAGGAGCTAAGTGTCCCTGATGGAACCCAAACTGTGCATCACTGAGCATATTATTGCTGAGCAGGTGTTACTTGATAACACTGTTGATGACATCTTCCATCACTTTATTGATGATCGGGAGCAAACTGAAGAGGCAATAATTTGCCAGGCTGGATTTGTCCTACTTTTTGTATGCAATTTTCTAGATTGTTTGATAGATACCAATGTTGGAATTGTACTGGAACAGTTTGGCTAGTGGAGTAGCAATTTCTGGAGCACAAGTCTTCAGGACTATTCCTGAATGTTGTCAGGGCCCATAGCCTTTGCAGTATCCAGTGCATCCAATGAAATGTCCATTTAACAGGGATTCACTTATCTGCTGTTTAATGACCAGAAATATCAGGCAGTATAAGTGGCTATTTGTAGATAGGAGGAGACTGGAACATTATAATGCTGCCAATACTGTCTCCTTTTGTTCCTGCTCTCTTCAGTTGTTCATCACCTTTTCCTGCAAAAGGGCTTAAAGTGTGTTAATGAGAGTCAGATATTTTCTAATTAACTTGCTCAGAGATGTTATGACACACCTCTGGAGCAGATGGGACTTGAACCTGGACTGTCTGTTCCAAGGGTAGGGACACTATACCTTCATTACTAAAGTCCCAAACCAAGCACACGCCAATGAGATAGAGCATGCATTTCAAGTACAAGTGCTGATTGATAGAGATTATTGATAGGTGAGTAATGGGGGTGTGGTGAATCAAGCAGTGCTTGAGGCTGATATACTGGAAACTTTGCAGATTATGGTATTTGAAGATGCATTTACTGACTTTAACAATTAGTTTGAGGGCTTGAACTTCCTGTGGCACTGCATTCTGTGCCTTGGGGCTTGGCATCAAACACCTACGCAATCTGCTAGCACTGCCTTCTGAGGAAAATCACCAGATTCAGACATTCCTTCTTCTCCCACCTCTTCCACCAATGTGTTCAGAACAGTATTTACTCAGCCTATGATCTGCCTTATTGAATGAGTCTTAGAAAAATGTGACATAACGTACAGCTGCTGGCAACTTCTCCAGTGACAATACACCTCCTTAAAAGGAGTGGTGCAGTGGTAATGTCCCTACCTCTGACTGAGGAAACCTCTGTTCAAGTCCCACCAGCTCCAGAGGTGTGTGACAAAATCTCTGAGCAGGTTGCTTAGAATTTTTTTTAAAAAAGAGAGAACTAGCTTGAGAATGAATCAATTGAAAAACACAGGTGATTAATTGGTGGTTGGTATTAGAAACACTGATGTATCTATTTACCTGGATGGCCTAGGCAGTCAACACTTGACCCAAAGGACTGACCATAGCTAAAACATTGGCCAGACTAGGATAAGCCCCTTGTAGAGAGTGAGGACTACTGATGCTGGAGATCAGAATTAAAGAGTGTGGTGCTGGAAAAAGCACAGCCGGTCAGGCAGCATCTGAGGTGCAGGAAAGTCGATGTTTCCACCAGAAGCTCTTCATCAGAAATGTGGGGGTGCCCAAGGGGGTTGAGAGATAAATGGGAAGCGTGTGAGACTGGGGGAAGGAAGCTGGGAATGCAATAGATAGATGAAGGTGGGGGCGATGGTGATAGGTTGGAGCTGAGGGTGGAGCGGAATATGTGGGAAGGAAGATGGACAGGTATGTCAATTCAAGTGGGCAGTGCCAAGTTGGAGGGTTGGATCTGGATTAAGGTGGAGGGAGGGGAGTTGAGGAAATTGGTGAAATTGACATTGCTTCTGTGTGGTTGGAGGGTCTCAAGGCAGAAGGTGAGCCGTTCTTCCTCCAGTCATTGGGTGGCTAGAATTTGGCAGTGGAGGAGGCCCAGGAATTACGTGTCCTTGATGGAGTGGGAGGGAGAGTTGCAGTGGTCAGCCACAGAGTGGTAGGGTCTTTAAGTGCGTGTGTCCCAGAGATGTTCCCTGAAACATTCCGCAAGTTGGCGTCCTGTCTCCCTAATATAGAGGAGACCCATCGAGGGCAATGGGCACAGCAGATAAGGTGTTTGGATATGCAGGAAAAGCCCCTCGACTGACTGTGGAGGGACACCCTGACTGATTGTAGCTCTCCTTTACCCCTATAAACATTATTCACCTTTTGATTTTCACACATTAACATTTATTTGGAGCACATGCAGTGCATTTGCCACATCAGCTGCCAGTGCAGCTCTGATATTAAAGTTGCACATTGCCTTCACCCCTGACAGATAGATTTACTGTTCAGTACTCCCCAACATTGCAAGCTTCCTGCTTCTCCCTCTATGCTAGAAGAAAGACAAGCTAAACCATAGAGGCTATCATCCTGTGACTCAGCTGTCAAGACCTTGTGCACTGTGAAATTAATGTCACCCTCAGTGGCTGGATGCCTCCAAGTAAGCACAGTGTTAAGAAAGCAAATCAAAAACCGTAAGATGCATTTGTCAATGTGAGTAAAAGTATCCTGTGCCTACAAAGACAGTGGTTTGGTCAAGATTTTTGGTTATGGGAAAGACTTCCATTGAATTTGTTTGATTTTAAAAGGAAGATGTATTTCATCCAAGATGACTATTTTTTCAAGATGGACTGTGAGATTTCACTCAACCACAGCAGATTCAGTGGTCAGAGCACCCAAAGGATTTTTGTAAACACTGTTTCCCAGAGGGAATTGTAATGGGCAATGGCCTCCATTCATGAATGAGGATTTCACAAATTTCACTTTGGATGCACCATCACCTATTTGAGAGATTCTCCACTCCATCCTCAGTTGAATGGAGAGGTGGAAAGAAGCAGTCAAATCCATGAAATCACTCAGGCATAAGGACCCAAGCTGGGAATTACTCAGTCACAGAACAAGACTGAGGATTAATAGGTACTCATCAATAGACTTACAGAGAGGAAATTAAAAACAGAAGTATCAGTTTTACAACAAAATCTCAGACCACTCGAATGTAAAACAACCAGAGTAGAACAACTGCAAATAGCAAAAGAGGTGATTTAGCTCACTCAGAAATTGAATTCGGGTCACTACCTAAGTGCTATTAAACAAAAGGTATAACGTTAATGAGGAAATGGAGTCCATCTCAAATATCAGCCAATGAGGAATAGGCAATAGTCTGTCAAGTAGTAATTCCATTTAGGTATTGTAACAAACTTTTACAAGAGGCTTATGAAATTCTAATGGCAATCACTTGGAGATTAGGAAATACAGATTAAAATACTGAAACATTTCTAATATTACATAAAAACATGTGAAACTTTGCTCATCATGCTGTACATATGAGTCGGTGAAGAAATCCCAACCACATGTAATTTCAATACCAGCTTTAAGCAGGTCCCTAACAGATTATGTTGGACCTCTACCCAAAATAGGGAGTGAGAATTAGTATCTTAAAAGAATTATGGATGTTTCAGCAAGATTTCCTGAAGCAGCGGCTTTGTGGAAAATTATGGCAAAAATGTTAGCAGAGGAGTTCAGTATTTTACAAAATATGGACTGTTAAAAGAAAAAGAAATCAAACTAAATTTCAACTTTTATGTTACAAATACTCGAAGAAATAATTAATAGCTTGGAAATAAAAATAACTGCTTATCGTTGTGGTTCTGTTTGCCGAGCTGGGAGGTTTTGTTGCAAACGTTTCGTCCCCTGGCTAGGCGACATCATCAGTGCTCTGGAGCCTCCTGCGAAGCGCTTCTTTGATGTTTCTTCCGGTATTTATAGTGGTTTGTCCTTGCCGCTTCCGGGTGTCAGTTTCAGCTGTCCACTGTAGTGGTTGGTATATTGGGTCCAGGTCGATGTGTTTGTTGATGGAGTTTGTGGATGAATGCCATGCCTCTAGGAATTCCCTGGCTGTTCTCTGTCTGGCTTGCCCTATGATAGTAGTGTTTTCCCAGTCGAATTCATGTTGCTTGTTGTCTGCGTGTGTGGCTACTAGGGATAGCTGGTCGTGTCGTTTCGTGGCTAGTTGATGTTCATGTATGCGGATTGTTAGCTGTCTTCCTGTTTGTCCTATATAGTGTTTTGTGCAGTCCTTGCATGGTATTTTGTAAACTACATTAGTTTTGCTCATGTTGGGTATCGAGTCCTTTGTTCTAGTGAGTTGTTGTCTGAGCGTGGCTGTTGGTTTGTGTGCCGTTATGAGTCCTAAGGGTCGCAGTAGTCTGGCTGTCAGTTCTGAAACGCTCCTGATGTATGGTAGTGTGGTTAGTCCTTTTGGTTGTGGCATGTCCTCGTTCCGTGGTCTGTCTCTTAGGCATCTGTTGATAAAGTTGCGCGGGTATCCGTTTTTGGCGAATACCTTGTATAGATGTTCCTCTTCCTCTTTTTGCAGTTCTGGTGTACTGCAGTGTGTTGTGGCTCTTTTGAATAGTGTCCTGATGCAGCTTCGTTTGTGTGTGTTGGGGTGGTTACTTTCATAGTGACTATGAACTACTATCATAGGGCAAGCCAGACAGAGAACAGCCAGGGAATTCCTAGAGGCATGGCATTCATCCACAAACTCCATCAACAAACACATCGACCTGGACCCAATATACCAACCACTACAGTGGACAGCTGAAACTGACACCCGGAAGCGGCAAGGACAGACCACTATAAATACTGGAAGAAACATCAAAGAAGCGCATCGCAGGAGGCTCCAGAGCACTGATGATGTCGCCTAGCCAGGGGACAAAACGTTTGCAACAAAAACTCCCAGCTCGGCGAACAGAACCACAACAATGAGCACCCGAGCTACAAATCTTCGCACAAACTTTGAATAACTGCTTATCATCTACCATCTTATTGATTGTACTGGCAAATGGAAAACAGCTTTATTAGATTAGATTCCCTATGGCCCAACAAGTCCACACCAACCTTCCAAAGAGCAACCCACCCAGACCCATTCCCCTACCCTATATTGACTAATGTACCTAACACTATGGGCAACTTAGCATGGCCAATTCACCTGATCAGCACATCTTTGGATCGTGGGAGGAAGCCCACACAGATGCAGGGAGAATCTGCAAACTCCACACAGACAGTCACCTGAGGTGGGCTTGAGCACAGGTCCCCAGCACTGTGAGGCATTAGTGCTAACCACTGAGCCACCATGCCCCAAATGAAATAGGTAGAGTAATTATCTTATTTCCATCTGAGCTTTTGAGCTGTACTTGTGTGTGATGCAAAGCCGTTTAAGGGGTAATTGCATTAATCAGGCACTTTCACACAATACATCTTGAACTCATGTCTCGTCACCATGCCTGGGAAATGCATTCAATGTCCAACAATGTGGAATGCAAATACTAATCACAAGCAATCGTGATCATTCGGCTGGACATTGCAGATTGAAAGTAGTTGTCTCTGTGAAGTAATCACAGTGACATTAAAATTGTGGGCCACAATTTACAAAGTTTTTAATGTAAGATGTCATAGGCAACACAGCGGCATGGAACTGACTTTGCTTCAGTTTCAACTACAAGAATTCACCAACATATGTAATGCCTTTCGTGTGTGATGTGGGGCTGGGAAATAAGGGTGACAAGGTCTCAGTATTCATCCTGCAGTAATAATCACCTATAGTCATTGAGTGACATGGCTTGTTGAATGTAGTACCTGTATCAGACTGTCCATCTACAGACATTCCATGGTCCTCCTTGTTGGAATCCTCCATGACTCACTGGATTGAAGACTACGCTAAGCCACCACTTATGAGTGATGTAATTGCTGACTGCTTGTATAACTAAGACCTTTTCTTTTTCTTGTATTGTCCACACAGGCTCAATGGATCCAACAACAGCAGAAGTTTATGTTGCTATTGATGCAATGTAATGAAGGTACAGAGAAATCGAGGAGCAATAAAATGCATCAGCAAAAGCCCAGGAGCAGAAACAACTTCCAGTGGACGTTGAACAGACTGCGCATGAAGAGGGAGGAAGTGAAAATGTCCTCTCAGGATATGTGTGAGGTAAAGAAGTCCTCTCGGCCTTGTTGTCATCTCTGCCATTTCTTCCAGTTGAGTGAGGTGCAGTGTTGCCATTAACAGTGGATGTCCTGAGATACCTTCATGGAATTATGTCAGTCACTCAGGCAGAACCTGTGACCTGGAGGAATGGGTGGCCAACCTATCCCAGTGTTTGTCAAGGTGACATCTGCACTAAACGTTTATGCTTCCAAGGGATCCACTGTGTGGGATCTTGCAATCCTCAACTCACAAATGTATATAGACTGTTACCAATGCAATTTGTGCCAGATTACATTACTTCATCTAATTCTACCTGTTACATGGCCAGTGTTGCAGCTCAGGAAGTAGGCTTTGCCAACATAAAAGGCCTCTCCCAGGCACAGAGCACTATAGGCTGTACATATATTACCATATCGCAATGCAACTGATGTCAACAGGAAACTGTTCCATTCTAGCAATGTACAAGTCATCTGTGATCATCAATACCACAACTTAGAAGTACCCTGGCAGATGTCACCATGCTGATATTCTGGAGATATTCCATGCTCCTGTTTCATTTCAAGGGATGGATGCCTTGCATGTGTGGCTACTGGGAGAAATGGGATAACGTCTGCGACCTTGACTGATAACTCCTTTATCCAACTCCCTGAGGCAGAGCAGAAATAGAAAATGTAGCCCATTCTTCCACCAAAGCCATTATGGAGTAGATGATAGGTCTTCTGAAGGTGGAGCAAACAGAGAGAGGATGTGATGGAGAATGGCAAGCAGGAAAGCAGCAGCAGTCTTCCATTGGGGAGGATGTGGACATTATGCAGGATGATAGAGCAGCACAGCATCATGGTCAACAAGCCAGACAGGTCTGAATTGATACCTGGTTCCAGTAGATCTGAGCTGTGTGCAGTGACAACTCATTGAACAAACTTTGTTGTGGTCAAAATGCAATGAATTTGGAATGGTATTGTGAAAAAAATATGATAGGCTATTTTGGAGATAAGTCCTCCAAAAAACTTGTCAAGGTTGACAATTAGCTGATTTCTGGTAAAATTCAGTCTTGATCCCTCATCTATATCCAAACCATTTCCTGAACTTACGTAATCCCTCACAATGTCATCAATCAACAGAGCCACTTTTCCATCCTATCCTAACCTCCTTTCCCTTTCTATATGTCATTTGCCCTTCAATGTTCTGTTCCCAATTATGCGATCCTGCAGTTGTTGTTCTGTAATAGCTATTGAATCATACTTGCTTATGTCACATCACACTGTCAATTCATCTGTTTTGTTTGGAATGCTATTTGCATTAAGTACAAAACATTAAGCTTTGTTGTTTTGCTATTGTTGTAACCTCCAACCTTATTTGCTGATTTACTCCTGTACTATCTGTTCTGAGGAAGGGTCGCCAGACCTGAAATGTTAACTCTGATTTCACTTCACAGATGCTGCCAGACCTGCTAAGCTTTTTCAGGAATTTCTGTTTTTGTTTCTGTACACTCTGTCCTTTCCTGCCTTGGTCTACTTATCATTTCCCAAATTATAATCTTTCTCTCTTGCCTTGTCTCTATTTTTTGACTTACCATAATTTTTTGAATTTTATCCCATACCCACACAATTTAATTTAACATCGTTTCGACTTCCCCAGTTCCGCAGCTCACTGAAACATCAGTCCATCATGGTTCAGACGTAGCCCACTGCAAAGGTAAAGCCCATACTTCCTTCAGTAGTGTTGATTTGGAGATGCTGGTGTTGGACTGGGGTGTACAAAGTTAAAAATCACACAACACCAGGTTATAGTCCAACAGGTTTAATTGGAAGCACACTAGCTTTCGAAGCGACACTCCTTCATCAGCTGATAATGGAGGGCTCGATCATAAAATTTTGCGTTACGATTGAGCCCTCCACTATCACCTGATGAAGGAGCGTCGCTCCGAAAGCTAGTGTGCTTCCAATTAAACCTGTTGGACTATAACCTGGTGTTGTGTGATTTTTAATTCAGTAGTGTTGCCTTTACATCACAAGCCAGAATCCACTTCCCACACAATAGCTTTACTTTATGTACTTATCTCATTGATTTTATGCCAAATTGCATTTGGCTCAAGTAATAACCCAGAGATTATTACCTTTGTGGTTCCACATTTTAATTAATGCTGGCTCCTTATAATGACTATTTAAGAACATCTTTCTTTCTTCTGCCCATATTGTTGATCTTTACATGGAATGTGATAACTGGGTCGTCCAAGTTCCTTTCCCAACCTGAGCAGCTGTCCTGAACTCTATCCTCAGGCAATCAAGAAACTGCCTGGATTCACACTGTTCATGAGAGAGAAGAGTCAAAACTCCTCAGTCTGCTGTCCCCTGCTTGTACTACAATCCTTTTTTCTCCACCTCCTTCAATGGTTTCCTGCACCATGGTACCATAGCCAGTTTGCTGATCCACCTCAGAACCTGCTTTCGTTAATACGGGTTAGGAGCATTTCAAACCGGTTTGACTTCCACGAAGTCTGACCCTCCTCCAGAACAGTTTCCAACTACGTAACTCATATTTACAATATTCCAGTCCCTCACTCCTGGGAAAAGATATGATCTTGTCTAACAGGTGTGGCAGTTTTCTTGAACAAATTGTCCTGGTATTTTTGCTCTCTTCCTTGTACAGCTTCCAGATCAAGAATCCTAGTCCAGATTTCCTGCAGGTGCTTATATTTTCTGCAAATGTGTTTGCCTTAGCATTCAAAATCTCCTGCATTCCACAGCTGCAGCCAAATACCTGTCCTTCTTTAATGCCATGTTTAATTAACTTAGAATGATTCCCATGTACTGTGCAATTTATTGTGCTTATTAAATGATGAAACCACCTACAACTAAAGTAATACTTTTATTGATGAGAGAGATAGGTAAAGGTAGAGTCATCATAGTCCTACTCTCTCATTACAGGGTAGTGACTGGTGGGAGTTTAGCCTGGGGTTCCCTACACTTCAGGCTAGAGGCAAAATCAAGGCGTTTATGGTAACTTCAGCCGGCAAGGTAATCAAGCTTACAATGTTGGCATCACTCTGCATTATAAACCAGCCACCTAAGTAACTGAGCTAACTGGCTCCAAGTACACAGCTTTGTTTTTTAAGTCTCCATATGCTCTCTCACAATGACCCTGAAGTTGCTGTCTCCATACAATCTCTCATGACTTTTATGAATATATTGGTTCATCTCTGTTACTTGCAATGTTAATGAAGCTATTGACCCCATTTTCTCTCTCTATTGCTGGATTTATGAAGCTGCTGTCCACACTCTCTGTTGTAATACTTACAAATCTACTGTAGTCATTCTTTGCCGATATTTGTAAAGCAGCTATCCCTGCTTTCTCAGGTGCTTTTTATGGTAGAGAACCCAAATGGTAGATGGTTGAAGCAATATTATCTGAATGATGTGGTAAATGTAGTCTGTTGTCTTGAATTTAAGATTAAGGGTACTTGCTAGAACCTACCGTTGGCATCCAGTTTTGTGAACAATTTAATTGCTGCCAATTTTGCCAAATGACCATTGACACATGAAATAGAATGGACTTTCCTTCTTTGTCCCTTATTTAAATGGTGAGGACGCACACACAATTGTGGTTCTTCATTGGCTTTGGAACAGTTAGTAGCCCTCACCATTGATGTCGTTTTTCTGATCTTGGTGATATGACCTCAATTTTGAACCGTGCCCTCTAACCAAGATTTTACTCTACCCATTGGAAAGTGAGGAATTTTCTTGTGAGTATACAAGCAGATTGGTTTTGTATTACTTGTACCCTAAACATTGGCATCCTTGCTCAATTTTTCTAAAACTTTGAACAACATTTTGGAATATTCCCTCAAATTCTCTCCCAACTCTGACTGGCTGACTAAAAGCAGTTGTCTTCAGCAAAAAGGCATTCGGATTCCTTTGCACATAAAGTGTTTCACCAACATTTAGCTCTTTGGAACTAAGTTTCATAATAATATGCTCATGTACTTGAAAACCCATGCCTCCTGGACCTAGGAGTCCTTTTTTTAATTAGCTGGTGAGACTTTCATAGACTTCAACCATGGAAATCTGACTGACTATATAGAACCAGCTATTCCTGTGGGGACCTTAAGGTCTGTTTTAAAATTGATCTAACTTCAGATCAATTATCGAGAATCTGTGCTGACTCTCTTTGACCTCCCCCAGGAAAGTTACCTTCAATTTGTATGATGTATCTTTAATTTCTTGAACCTTTTCCTCTTTGCATGATTTCCATTTGTCTTGAAATGTTCCTTTTGGGGGACTTCCTCTTTGTTTTTGAGGTGATAAAGGTACTGATAACTTACAGTATTTTCTAAAGTGGCCAGCTTCTCGTGCTCAGCTCCCCGGCTAGACATTCATTGCATTTGTGATTCTCTTTGGAGTCACATCTTGTACAATCTAATAATGTCAATGATGTTGATTTCCACTCTTTTGAGAATTTGCTGGTCTTTCTGGAGGGTGATGATGCTATCTTAGGATCTAGACATCCTATGTTTCAATGCAATTCTGCATGATAGTACAAGATCCTTGCTGTGATGCCTTGGTACAAACTCCAGGCAGATTGTGGTTGGAGTATAGGGCTGCCATCAATCCTCATACATATACTAGTCTAAGAGGCTGGTCTGTTATCTGAGAATGAGCCATGAATAAATCTCAATTAAAGAAGCTGTTGACTTAGATAACAGGTTACTCCATAACAGTAGTTATATACAGATTACTTTTATCTCTGAGCCTAACTGGCAATTATTAACAAGAGGTAGGGAAGACATAGATGTACCTCCTATGCCTCCATCAGGAGGATCTGCCAGACTCCAAAAGATTCCCTAACTAGAGACTGTTCGACATCATCAGACTGGGGAGAGCTTGGACTAGCTCAAATGTTAACCCTTTCAGAACGATTACCTTGGTCAACAACACTCCAAGCTTCTTTTTTTCATGAGTTAACCTTTTATGAAAGTGTGTATGCAACCATGTTGTATTTATCCCTTCTCTCCATTTCCCCCCACAACTCCCCCATCCCCAGGTCTCTGGATTCACTTTGCTAAGCTTTCTGGAGGATTAACAATTCTTTTCCAGAGTATTTTCATTTTGAATTTGGAAGATTGGTAAGATTTGACTTTAGGATTGTTAACCTTGATGCTGATCTTTGCCATTTCTCTCCTGGAGGATCCTTTATCTCATGGATGAATTTTGCAGGGGACATCATTCTTTGTAAACATTAATGTTGTTACATTAAGTTATCTGGAGAACATAGCTAGGCACTGCTGTTGACTGCGATACTTTTTTGTTCTACAGTGCTGACACTGACTCTTAGTAAGTGATGTTTTGCCTCCACTTTGTGACTTGACATGTGTCTTTTTTGATTTTTGCACCTTATGAAGTTGATAGATTCTGTTATTCTTCCATAGTAAGGGCGTTCCTCCTCTGTTGTTCGTATTCTAATCTGTGATTTTCCTGGCTTCTGTTTCCAGCACAATTGGAAGAGCTTTCTCTGAAGTTAAATCTTCTTTGGAGTGTAACAGATCTGACAAAGACTGACCAAACGTTTGTACAGCAATTCTGTTAGCAAGGATTTATATTCCCAGATTTCAAGTAATATGTCATTAATTAAAGTGTCAGCACATTCTGCCAGAAGTTCAAATCTTCTATTAAATCTTGCCCGTTCAAAAATTCTTTTTAATCATAGGTTGCAGTAATTATCAAAGGCTTTTATAAATTCAAAGGTGTCTGCATTTTTAAAAGTTTTATTATGATTTATAGGATCACTAGCTTTTGGACCTATTCAATATGGCAGTGTCTTAACTTGTTCCACTTCTGACTTGATATTTATCTTTGAAGACATTTTGTATATTAGACACAGTTGTCTTGGCAAAGTCTAAACTTGTGGTCTGTTAGGACCATCACAGAGTTTGAATCTGTTAGGAAAGATATGTTTTTTTCCATTTTTTTTAATGTGATGAAAAATCATAAGACTTTACAAGATATTTTAAATCTGTATCATTTAATTGTTTTGATGCTGATGTTCTATGAATTTGTCTTCTTGTATTTAGCAATACAGTTTTAATTTTAATTTACTGTAAAGTTTGTTGGTATCTTTACAGCCTTTTCTTTATTTAATGGTCAGTGCTAATCAGATTCTGAGAGGTTTAAATTGTATTTCCTGGTTGTTCTGTGGTGATTTACTGCATTTTGCTTTTAAACTTTTGTGTCTGTAAAAGCTGTTGTTTTTAAAGTTGGTTAGAGTCTTGATACTCAGCACTGTGCCCATTTCTCTGACAGAATGACATATTCATGCTCTTGCCACCTTTTGAGTTTTCACTAATGTTTTGTCTTGCCTCTGAAATTCTCCACTGGTCTTAATCTTCTTCTGTAGTGGATTTAAATTCATTTCCAATATTCCAAACTTCGATATAAATTAACATTTGGTCCCATGTTTGTTGCTGTAACTAATGGTACCTCATTTGTGACTGCAACAATGTAGTTCTACTGATAAGTATTCTTCTTTTTTCAGCATCCCCAGTCTCTGTGTTACACTAGTTGATCAGTTTCAAGCTCTTCATTTAGGGGGTCCAACTTCTAATTGAGCTCTGTCCACAAAATGTTTTCTTCTTCTTCAAGTTTTTCTGGATTTATACTCTTCATGGTGTGTATGGCTGCAAGCAGGTGATGTATGCGACAATGTACATCATGAAGTACTGTATGTCATGAAATACTCCCGGCATTATGTTTGGGTACCAACATATGGTGGCTTGTGGTTGGGGTACAGTTCTGTAACCAATCCTCTTTCCTAAGCAGTCTGATTGACTGTATAATAACCTGCAGTTGAGAGTGGACAATGAGAAAGTCTCAGATGATGCTCTTGTCTTATTAAACAAGGTATAGTTTATTACATCCCATGAGATGAACACTTAGTCATATTAACAATTAATACGAAGAGGTAGGGAAGACACGTATTTTCTTCAGGAGGTTATGGTACAGTCCAACTGATTTTCCTGCAAAAAGCTTTGTAACTTCATCAGACTAGGTTGGGCTTGTTACCACTGTGCCTCATTCCATTCCCTGTTCATCTCCAAGCTCACCAAGAGAGAGACAGTAGAAAATTCTGCCTCCAAATGTTAACCATAAAGGTATTTGAAATTTTCACAGTGGACAGATGTGATTTTCTAAAGAGCAATGTTGTACTTACGTTCATAATTTTCAAAAGATTGATTGTCCAGTAACACAGTAAACGATACTAGCTGGAAAGGGAGCTCTGCAATGAAGGAGCTATTTTGCCTGACTCTCCTCCTGACAGCTAGCCTCACTAGATGACAGAACATTCCACTCATTGACTTTTTGTTTCGGTCCTAGCTGTGAATCACATTCTTATGGAGCAGTGCCTTGCAAAAGTAGCTCCTCTCCAGTAGCATGTGCAACTTTAGAGGTTTGAATATATTCCAGTGAAAAACAATGAATATAACATTGTAATGCTTTAAGTGGTCTTACAAATTGGATGAAGGTTTTTTAATGATAAAACAATGCACTTTTTGTGTTTAAGTGGCTTTACATCAGACTGCTCTTTGGGTTCAGCATCACTGGTCATTCTATCAAGTAGACACCTTCCTTATAAAGTTGAGAGTATGGTGCTGGAAAAACACAGCACGTCAGGCAGCATCCGAGGAGGAGGAATGAGGCTGTGAGCTGAGGGGGTGGACAGATAAATGGGAGGGGCTTGGGGCTGGGGGAAGGTAGCTGGGAGTGCGATTGGTAAATGGGGTTGGGGGTAATGATGATACATTGGAGGGGAGGGTGGAGTGGATGAGTGGGAAGGAAGATGGACAGGTAGGACAGGTCATGAGTTTGAACTGGGATGGGGAAGGTGGGGGAAGGGGAAATGAGGAAACTGGTGAAATCCACATTGATGCCATGGGGTTGAATGGTCCCAAGGCAGGGAAGATGAGGCAATCTTCTTCCAGGCTTCGAGTGGTTAGGGAGTGGTGATGGAGGAGGTCTAGGACCTGTATGTCCTTGGCAGAGTGGGAGGGGGAGTCAAAGTGTTTGGCCAGGGGGTGGTGGAGTTGATTGGTGTGGGTGTCCCAAAGACGTTTTCTGAAGCGCTCTGTGAGTAGGCATCCTGTCTCCCCAGTGTAGAGGAGATCGCACCACAACGGATACATTAAATGACGTGTGGAAGTGCAGGTGAAACTTTGGTGGATGTGGAAGCCTCCTTTAGGGCATTGTAAAAGGTGAAGTGTGGGCGCAGGTTTTGCAACTCCTATGGTGGAAGGGCAAATTGTCGGAGGTGGAGGGTGGGTTGGTGGGAAGCATGGTCCTGACGAGGGAGTTGCAGAGGTAATGGTCTTTACAGAAAGTGGATAGGGGTGGGGAGGGAAATATATCTCTGGTGGTGGGGTTTGTTTGTAGGTGGCGGAAATGGCGGAGGATGATTCATTGTTTTGGAGGTTGGTGGGGTGGAAGATGAGGACCAGGAGGCTCTGTCTTTGTTGCAGCTGGAGGGGTGGGGTTCGCGGGGGGAGGTGCGAGACGTGAATGAGATGCATTGGAGGGCATCATCAACCATGAGGGAGAGGAAATTGCAGTCTTTAAAGAAGGAAACCTGTGGTGTGTTCTGTGGAGGAACTGGTCCTCTTGAGAGCAGATGGTATTTATACACACCCTCCCCTCCCGGCACCTTCCCATGCCACCACAGGAATTGCAAATACTGCGCCCACGCACAACCCACCCCCCACCCTCCTCACCTTAGTCCAAGGCCTCAAAGGAACCTTCCACATCAATCAAAGTTTTACCTGCACTTTCACACATGTCATTTACTGTATCCGTTACTTCTGCTGTGGTCTCCTCTACACTGGGGAGACAGGACAGCTACTCGCAGAGAGCTTCAGAGAACATCTCTGGAACACCTGCACCAACCAATCCCACTGCCTCATGGCCGAACACTTTGACTCCCCCTCCCACTCTGCCAAGGACATGCTGGTCCTGGGCTTCCTCCATTGCCACTCCCTTACCACCCAACACCTGGAAGAAGAACACTGCATCTTCCGCCTCGGGACCCTCCAACCCCACAGCATCAATGTAGATTTCACCAGTTTCCTCATTTCCTCTTCCCCCACCTTATCCCAGTCCCAACTTTTCAACTCCAACCACCCTCATGACCTGTCCTTCTTCCTTCCCACCGATCCACTCCATCTTCCTCTCCGACCTATCACCATTACCCTTCTACCTATCGCACTCTCATCTAACTTCCCCACCCCCCCCCCCACCCACCCCCAGCCCCAAGCCCCTCCCGTTTATCTCTCCATCCCTTGGCTCACAGCCTCATTCCTGATGAAGTGCTTTTAACCGAAATGTCAATTTTCCTGCTCTTCAGATGCTGCCTGACTTGCTGTGCTTTTCCAGCACCACATTCTCAACTATGATCTGAGCATCTGCAGTCCTCACTTTCGCCTGTCCTCATTATAAACCAGAGTGGGCTTCATATTCAGGATCTTGATGAACGTAATATGTCAAAAGGTATGAACCAGTACAATCCAGCTTGCAGAACTACACATACCCTGTTTAGTAGACAGACGATTATCCACCTTTATTTGATATTATTAAACAGAAAATGAAAAGTATTTTCAGGAGCAGTATATTTTCAATAGTCCTCCTCTCTAATCTCCTCCTGCCCGACAATGCAAAGGTATCTGCACTCCTCTCATTTTAGCCTTGAGTGCATCAGCAATGTTATTTGCTTCATGAATGCTAGCAATACTTTCGGTTGCTTCAGCCCTAAGCTCTAGCGTATCTTTTCACCTTTCCAACTCTCCATTCTGCCTTTTAAGACACTCTATCGGGCATTTCTCTTTGACTAAGTATTTGGTCATCTCTCCATAATATTTCCTCATGTTTCCCTGTGTCATATGTTTTATTACATATACAACTACGCAAATATAAACTTTGCTGCTCTCCTCAATTTTAGAGCACCAGAATCTTCTGTTTTAATGCTCATCAGAGAATTACATCTTAAGACATAACAGTTGTTTCTTTTTCTTAAAGGGAAATGTACAGTGGCAAATACACCCATCAGTGTTGTACCTTCAAATTCTCTCTTCCAAATGTTATTTTCAAATTACCTTTTAAAAATAAATGAAATAAAAAAAAAGGATTTCCTATAAGTATGTTTGGGTTGTCACTTGAAGATTTCAAAACAGCCTGTACTTGACTGTTATCAAGTAAACATGTTATAAATCGCCTTGCAGAGTGTTTGTAATTGAATAAATAGATCAACACTCCTCTGAGAAACTTATTCTTCTGCTCCAACCACTTTGATCAACTTATGATTTCATTAAAGTCATATTTATCCAGTCAGTCATGAAGGATACTGTTCTGGACATCATATGGAGTAACAGGAAATGGAATGTATACTTTAATCCTGGGACCTGCTCATGAATATCAGTCAACTGTCCACAGCGGGGCTGGGAAGTTCTTGCAATGTGCAAAAATAGGAAGGGGCAAGGCCATGGGACGATTTGAAAAGAAGGATGAGAATTTTAAAGGTAAAGACTGAGAACCAATGTAGGTAAATGGTAAATGGAACCTGAAGTAAGTCTTACGTTGAGTGAGACACATGGCCAGATGTCCATGGCTCAGGACACCTTTTCTCATGGGAAACGTCCGCTCCTCACCTCATTAATTATTTGTGCTAGGAATGAGTCAACCTGCAGAGATTTTTCCCCTAATTTCTATAAACTCTAGTTTTGCTTGGCATTCTTGATGTCACATGCTGTCAAATGTGGCCTGGATTACACTCTCACATCACCTCTGGAATTCAGCTTTATCGATATTTGAACCAAGGTTATAATAAGCTCAGGAGCTGAGTGAACCCACATTGGGCGTCAGTGAGTTGGTAATTACTGAGCAGGGCGCTGTTTGATATCACCATTGATGACACCTTCCATCACTTTACTGATGATTGAGAATGGACAGATGGGACAGTAATTGGCTCAGCTCAATTTAGCCTGTTATTTGAGTACAGACTATAGCCAGGCCTCAAAGAAGATGCAGCACCTGAAATATCAGATATGTCAGTCCTGTATCAAATTTTAAAATATTTTCCTTGTCATTAACTATAATATCAAATAGAATGTGGCAAAAGTCAGGTGAGCCAAAAGCCTTGGCCTGTTATATCCAAAAGAGGAATTCACTTCACTGTCCAGGGTTCTCTGATGGCTGGACAGTTGCACATTGTTCTTAAGTCGTTTGTTTTTAAGTTTCTTTGTTGTTGATGCAGTTCTGAAATTTGCTCCTGAGGCACTCATGACCTTCTGTGATACTGACTGGGCCTTACTCCCACAAAGAGAGGTGATCCTTTTTGGTGCCAACTGTGTCGTTTCTCTTTATGCTCTTGAACATTCTGAATGACCTCTAATTACCCATTTTTGCAGTCTTCTGATGCACTGTAATGTTTCATTCACTGTGATTGGTTGATTTGCTTCTTGTTTGCCAGGTTATCTGCTGTGGACTTTTCCTATGCTTTGTCAGCTTCGCTTGAGCTTTCTCTTTCTCTCGCCCAGTGCCTACAGGATCCCTGAAGTTCATGACCCCCTGCTTCCTGTTGCTGCTTGGCTTCTTTTCAAGCTTCTCCACAACATCTGGAGATTGAATGCTGGGTTGGCCTTAAACTTCACCCACAGCATTTTACTTTGGCTGGGCTTCACTTCATGTGCTCGTTGCTGCTTGCCTCCAGTTGTGTGGGCCTGAACACTGCTGCCACCATGTAGTAAAATCAGCTTGCACTCAGCTGACTGAACAGTAATAACCTTTATTAAACATCAATATATAAAAGGATTGTAAGAGCGCACATCGTCTAGAATCCCACTGCTCTAGTTTGATTTAATTTATCATTATGACTTACCTCATTGTACACATGTTCGGTAATTATTCTCAGAGTAAAAACTACAATTAACCCTATATTTCATGCTTCCCTACCCAAAATCACTGTCCACAAGACATTGACCTACAAACTGCCTTCAAATACCTGATTGATGTCTGCAGTTCATCATATGCTGGTGACTCCTGAGAATTAAATTTCAGGTGAGCTTCCATCTCGTGAGATCCTACAGAACAGGAATTCAGGGCACAAAGAAGGATCAAAATGAATTTTCATGCCTAACCACTTCCTTGCCATTGTATCTTTTTATGTGGTTAGTAATGAGTATTTTTGTGATGCTTTGAATACATTAGACACACATGTTTGAGCAGGATTATCCATTACTCATACTTGAGGAAATTGAACAGTATTCAGGAAGGGTACTTTACTTGTTTCAGTCATTCAAATCCACTCAAAGGTTGACAAAAAATACTGGAGAGAACAAATATTTGGGGTGACTGGTTGGTGAAGAGCAGAATGTTCTTTATGTCGAAGGTATAACAGCCCTAGGCAACATGGGACAAGTGGGGTGCAACAGCAGGAGTGCAAACTGTGCAAAGGATCTTGAAACTTATTGCACCTTCTTTCTGACTGCCTAACATTGGATGAACATCATCCCTTCTGTATAAGAAATTCATAGTTTGGATTCAAATTAGCAAAGTGTCGTCTTGTATGTGCATGATATACCACAATGGCTTGGTTTCATTTTCAAAAAAGCTGTGACAAGCTCTCCTTGTGCAGTTTATTTTGTAAATGTTTTTAATGGTTAATTACTAGGAATAAATGCAAAGCATTCCAAATATAACACTGTAAACATGTTTAAAAATGTAAATGTCAATGTATTGTTTAAGTTCATTGAAAACAAAATTGCTCAGAATGTATTTAATTGATTAGAGATGTTATGCAATTGCCTGAATACATGGATGAGCAAGATAAAATTAAAAAAGCAATAAAGAAGAGCACAGCACAGAAACAGACCCTTCAGCCCATCATGTCTGTGTTGAACATGGCGCCATTCTAAACTAATCTCATCTTTCTGTGAAATAATCCCACGGAGGCTGACGTCCTGTCACCAAGACAAACTTTACATACATGTGGAAAGTCTTCGACACTGATCCAGTTCACTCAGAGCCAGCTCTCAGAGTGACAGGATGTCTGACACTCCTGTTTATTTTTTCTTTCTTTAACCAGAAAAAATCACAATAAACAATAAAGGAAAACAAAAAATCAAAACAAAGTCTACCTGAAACAATGGAGAGAGACAAAAAGGAAAACTCTCCTCCTCAGTGGGAAACACCAACAGCAGAAATAGGACACACTGTGGTTCAGGCAGTTCAGCGGTCAGTCTCCATCTCCTTAACACAAAATGGAGAGTTCTTCACATACTGATACAGCTCCCTCAGAGCCAGCTCACCTGTTTTTTTTTCCTTTTATCTTCTTTTTTCTCTCTTTCCCCATACTACCGTCTAACAGTGGTAGTGTTTACTTCTCCCCAGCACCCATGTTGTGTGTGTGCAGGTGTTAGACACATTGAAGAACAAGAAGTGTGGAAATCTTTATTTATATTCCACCATCACGAAGAAAGGAAACACCCGAGTGGCCAGTGACAAGCAGTGCCCTTCACATCAAAGGGCAATGCTGTGTGATCAAACAGTGAAGGGGAGGGCAGGGATTAAATCAAAATAGAATTGGAGGGGGAAAAAATGCACTCCACTCCCTGCAGCGCCCACCTCTCCTTGGACAAGTCCAGGGTGTCAGTGGACACCGCGTGCTCCTTTTCCAGAGACACCCGGGCTCTAATGTTTATTTTTTTTTAACAGAACCTCTGACACTCCTGTTTTGTTTTTACCACCACACTACCGCCTAACTGCGGTAGTGCTTATTTTTACCCCAGCACCCATGTTACACTCCTGTTTATATCTGTCAGCTAGGGCTCCCTGATTGGACCATATTAACAGCCCCAATCAGGGAATCATATTCAAAGAGGTCCACCTGGCTGACCTTGTTACAATCACTTCAGCCTGCCCATGGCCTGTATCTCTGTATTTCCTGCCTGTTCACATGTCTGTCTAAATGCTTCTTAAATGTTGTTATCATATCTGCTTCTGCCACCTCTCCTGGCAGTGTGATCCAGGAATTTTCCCTAAAAAACTTGATACAGGGGAACCTCGATTATCCGAACGCCTCAGCAGGGAGTATTTTGTTCAGATAGTCGAATGTTCAGAAAATCGAATATTCAAATAATCGAATATTCAGATAATTGAATGCCAGATAACACAGTTTAGCCAAACACCAGGTTTAGGAGTAACAAGAAGATGGATTACTGGGCTAATGGTAGGCTACTTGGTAGTGTGGATGAGCAGAGGGATCTTGGTGTCCATGTACACAGATCTCTGAAAGTTGCCACCCAGGTAAATAGTGCTGTGAAGAAGGCATATGGTGTACTGGGCTTTATTGGTAGAGGAATTGAGTTCCGGAGTCCTGAGGTCATGTTGCAGTTGTATAAGACTCTGGTGCGGCCTCATCTGGAGTATTGTGGGCAGTTTTGGTCACCATACTATAGGAAGGATGTGGAGGCATTGGAACGAGTGCAGAGGAGGTTTACCAGGATGTTGCCTGGCATGGTAGGAAGATCATATGAGGAAAGGCTGAGGCACTTGGGCCTGTTCTCATTGGAGAAAAGAAGGTTTAGGGGAGATTTGATAGAGGTGTATAAGATGATTAGGGGTTTAGATAGGGTAGACACTGAGAATCTTTTACCGCTAATGGAGTCAGCTGTTACTAGGGGACACAGCTTTAAATTAAGGGGTGGTAGGTATAGGACAGATGTTAGGGGTAGATTCTTTACACAGCGGGTTGTGAGTTCATGGAATGCCCTGCCAGTAGCAGTGGTGAACTCTCCCTCTTTATGGTCATTTAAGCAGGCATTGGATAGGCATATGGAAGTTATTGGGCTAGTGTAGGTTAGGTAGGATTTGGTCGGTGCAACATCGAGGGCCGAAGGGCCTGTACTGCGCTGTATTTTTCTATGTTCTATGTTCTATGATCTTGCGATCTTGTCTGGATAATCTGAAATTCGGAAAATTTAATGCTGGATAATCGAGGTTCCTTTAAATATTCCCCCTCTCACCTTAAACCTACATCCCTCTTGTATTTAGCATTTCCACTCTGGGAAAAAAGACTCATCCATCCTTCCATTCCATGCTTCCCAATTTTGTATATTTCGTTCATGTCACCCCTCAGTCTATGACATTCTAGCGAAAACAATCCATATTTGTCTGCCCTCTCCTTATAGCTAATATATTCCAATCCAGGTAACATCCTGGTCAACCTCTCTTGCATCCTTTCCAAAACCTCTTCACCCTTCTTATAGCGTGGTGACCAGAATCCCACACAATATTCCAAATGTGGCCAAACTAAATTTTTATGCAGTTGCAACATGACTTACCAATATACTCAATTTATACTCAATGCCCTGAACCGACATTTTCTTTACCACCTTATCCAATTGTGTTGTCACTTTCAGGGAGATATGGACTTGAACCCCTCTCTGTACATCAATGTTCCCAAGGATCCTGCTGTTTATCATTTAATTTCCTCTTGCATTTGACCACTCCAAATGCATTTGATTTATATCCTGCTGCATCGCTGACATCCTTCCTCAATATCCACAACTTCATCACTTTTTGTATCATCCACAAACTTACTAATCAGACCACCTACATTTTCATCCACATTATTTATATATATTAAAAACAGTAGAGGTCCCACCACTGAACCTTGATGATCACCACTGGTCACAGAACTATAGTCAGAAAAGCAATACTCCCCAACTACCCTCTGTCTTCTACGAACAAGCCTAATTTAAATCAAACTTACTAACTCACTTTTGGATCCTAGACGACTTAATCTTCTGGGCCAGCCTACCATGACGGACCTTGTCAAATGCTTTAGTAAAGTTCATGTAGACAACATTTACTGCCCTGCTCTCAATCATCTTTATCGCTTCCTCAAAAAAAACTCAATCAAATTTGTTAGACAAGACTTCCCCTACGCAAAGCCATGTTGACTATCCCTAATAAGTCCATTATTTTGCAAATGTGACTAAATTCTCTTCCTATAGGTCTTCTCCAATAATTTCCCATTGATATAAGGCTCAACAGCTTGTAATTTCCCATATTATTCCTGTTGCCCTTCTTAAACAAGGCTATTCTTCAGTCCTCCAGGACCTTAACTGTGGCTAATAAAGATACAAAGATCCCTGTCAAGGGCCCAGCAATTTGCTCTCTTGTTTACCTCAGTATCTTGGATATATCCTATCAGACCCTCGGGAGTTATCTACCTCAATGTGCCTCTGCCTCCATACATAAGTTACCTTCTTTGAGTGGACCAACCATTTCCCTGGATATCCTCTTGTTCCTAATATATTATATTAGATGCCTTGAAATGGGATGGAATTATCACAAAATACTTGATCCACATCAGCATCTGTTTTGGTTAAACACTTAGCTATATAAAGAAATGAGTGGTAGGGCTTTTGTGATACAGTGGTAGTGTCCCTACCCCTGGACTGAAAGATCTGAGTTCAGGTCCCACCTGCTCCAGAGCTGTATAATTATATGTCTGAACATGTTAATTAGAAACAGGTGAATAATAAATAAATGGGTTATAGGGCTGTTGCTGTGTAGTAATCATATTGAAAAGTGTGGTGCTGGAAAAGCACAGCAGGTCAGGCAGCATCCGAGGAACAGGAGCGTTGACGTTCCTGGCATAAGCCTTTCATCAGGAATGTGGAGGGGTGAAGGGCTTGAGAGATAAATAGGGGGTGAGGGTGTGGCTGGGGGAAGGTAGCTGGGAAGGCAACAGGCAGATACAGGTGGGGGTAATAATCATAGATCAGTGGGAAAGGTGGAGCAGATAGGTGGGAAGGAAGATGCATGGTAAGACAAGTCAAGAGGGCAGTCCTGAGTTGGAGGGTTGGACTTGGGATGAGGTGGGGGGAGGGGAGATTTGGATACTGGTGAAGTCGATGTTGATGCCATGTGGTTGAAGGGTTCCAAGGTGGAAAATGAGCTGTTCTTCTTCCAGTTAGCAGGTGGTTTTGAGTTCACGATGAAGGAGGCCTAGGACTGTAATGACCTAGGTGGTTGAACAGCTCACCAACTTCAGAAACACTTCCACCCTGATCTTAAGTTCACATGGACCATCTCTGACACCTCCCTCCCCTTCCTGGACCTCTCTGTCTCCATCTCCGGCAATTGATTCAACATGGACATCTATTTCAAACCCACCAACTCCCACAGCTACCTTGACTACAAGAACTCCCCTCATCCCTGTAAACACATAATCCCTTACTGCCAAATCCTCCATCTCCCGCGTATCTACTCCCAGGAGGAGCAATTCCACTCTTAGACCTTCCAAACGGCCTCCTATTTCAAGGACTGCAATTTCCCCTCCCACGTGATTAACCATGCCCTCCAGCGTACCTCCTCAACTTCCCGCACCTCTGCCCTTGAACCCCACCCTTCCAACTGCAACAAGGATAGAACGCCAACCCACCAACCCACCTCCAGTCCTCACCTTCCACCCCATTAATCTCCAGGTACAGCACATTATCCTCCGCCATTTCTGCCACCTACAAACAGATCGCACCACCAAAAATACATTTCCCTCCCCATCTCTATCTGCATTCCAATAAGACATTTCTTCCGTGACTCCCCTGGTAGGTCCATGCCCCCACCCCTCCCACCAACCCATTCTCCACTCACAACACTTTCCCTTGTTGCAGCAAGGTATAAAACCTATGCCTACACCTTCCCCCTCACATCCATCCAAGGCCCCAGAGGATCTTTTCACATCTGGCAGATTTTCCTGTACATCTATCCACCTCACCTATTGTGTGCATTGCTCTTGATGTGGTCTTCAACATTGTCCCTACATCAGGGAGAGACAGTGTCAACTAGCAGAGCATTTTAGGAAACAACCCTACTACCTTGGACATGCAAGTCCTGGCCCACATCCATGCCAAATCCAAGCCACCCGATGACTGAAGGAAGAACGCTTTATCTTCTGCCTTGGGACCCTTTAACCACACGGCACCAATATTGATTTCATTAGTTTCCCTATCACCCCACGTCCCCCACCTTCATCCCTCCAATTTTCCACAACCTTCTTGACCTGTCCTACCTGTCCATCTTCCTTCCTACCTACCTGCTCCACCTTCCCTATCACTATTATCCCCACCTGCATCCACCTATCACCTTCCCAGCTACCTTCCCCCCAGTCCCACCCCCTACATATCTCTCAACCCCCTCCCCTCCAGATTTCTGATGAAGGGCTTATACCCAAAATGTTGACTCTCCTGCTCTTCGCATGCTGCCTGACCTACTGTGCTTTTCCAGCACCACACATTTCAACTCTGACACTCCTGCATCTGCAGTCCTCACTTTCTCCCTGTAGTGGTAGTGTCCATACCTTTGAGGCAGAGGACAGGTTTGAACCTCACCTGTTCTAGACGGGTGTAATAATATCTCTGAACAGGTTGATTGAAAAAGGATAAATAAATAGGTTAAATAAGTAAACAGATGAACCAAAGTTGGTCTTATGTTGACATGGCTGAACATTGAAGCAGGTGTAGTGTTTATTAGTCTTAGCACAAATATAAGTACATCTGGATACTCTTTGCTCAGAAATGACTATTACAATATATTATGATACAGCTAAGACTCTGAAGCACAGTACTGGGGTGAGAGTTTGTGTTGGTCTCTTGCACTAATCACAAAGATTTTTATAGAGAATAAAATGAGCCAAAATCGCTTTCCTTCTCTACACGTATTTTTATTTTGTACTCATTATGGCATATACTATAATTTGTCTTTCAACTGGGATTTATATCTCCCACTAAGGTACTTGTCTGATTTGGTCTCTTCACAAGGGTGGCCTTGTCCCCAGTAGTGGGTGGTTGAGTTTCTAGTGTCTGACCTGTTGTCTCATTGGTGGCTTTGTTACTTTCAGGAGCCAAAGTTAATTGCCTCAATCTTATCTGTAGTGCATGGACTGCTCCTACTTAGGTTTGAATCATTAAGTGAATTGGCAGCTTCAAGTGTCTTTTGATCCCTGCGACTGGTTTACACAGAGAATGTCCTAATGTCTTTTCTCAGTGGCTTAAATACAAAGCTGTCTGCTGATATTACTTTTCCTATTTTTCTGATGATTTCTTGCAAGGTAGCTACCATTACTTTGGTCTTTGATCAGCAGTCTGATGAGCTAATCTGGAGCTAATAGTTTGTGCGACAATGTGTGATCTTCTTAGTGATAGATATTTATTTTCTAAATTGCTGGCTGAATGGATATGACTGTCAAAGAAAGCTCATCCTTTCATGTTCAGCTAAATTTTGAACAATTTAGAAGAACTTGTATCAATCTATAGAACATTTGATAATGACTTTTGAGATCTTAGTAATCAAAAAACAAGCTATATGTTAATCACAAACAAAAATGCTTGAAATGAATCTGAGCTGGACCACTTGTTTTCAATTATTCCCCCTTTTTCCGATATTTTCTGCTGAGTGACCAGAGTTTTGATCACTGCCAAAAGAAATAGAGAATGGGATGAGAAATTTTTTTACACAAATTATCTGATAGCTGTCACATTGTTACGTTCAGGATTTTGCTATATGTAAATAAAGTGCTGTGTTCCCAGCACATAAGAACTTTAAAAATCATGGGTAGTATAAAGCACTCTGTGATATCCTAATAGAAACTACCAAAGATGGAAAATTAAATGCTTTCCTACTCGAGCATTTCTATGCTCAAAATGCAATCATTTCTAGGTTGTTATGATATAATTAGTGCATCCAAACCTTTTGCATTTCCACCTTTCTATCTCCATGCTCTTCCAGCACCACTGATCCAGAACCATGTCACCCAGGCTTAGTTAGATTAGATTAGATTACTTACAGTGTGGAAACAGGCCCTTCGGCCCAACAAGTCCACACCGACCCGCCGAAGCGCAACCCACCCATACCCCTTACCTAACACTACGGGCAATTTAGCATGGCCAATTCACCTGACCCGCACATCTTTGGGTTGTGGGAGGAAACCGGAGCACCCGGAGGAAACCCACGCAGACACAGGGAGAATGTGCAAACTCCACACAGACAGTCGCCTGAGGCGGGAATTGAACCCAGGTCTCTGGTGCTGTGAAGCAGCAGTGCTAACCACTGTGCCACCGTGCCGCCCCATACAAGATAATAGTTATTATCTTGTATTCTGAAAGGTTAATTCAAACAGATATTTTCTCCTGATTTAGTGGTTCATAGTAGAGCCAGGGATAATGAGACCTCAATATTAATGCTCTGCTTATGTTATGAAGATGTGGGTGATCTATACCTATTAAGAGAATTAAAAGTTAGCAGTGACAGCACCAAGTGTTCTCAATGTAACATATGCTTCAGCTACTGGAGTAGCTGGTTGCCTGGAAATGACAAAAAAAAACTATTCGAATTATACCCTGAAAATGCCAATTTCCAATCAAGTCTGATTTGAGTATATTGACAATCATAAAAGCCAATGACACACTATGAGACTATTATATATTTCATATGTAATGAGCTGCCAGAGGAAGTCATGGAGGCTAGTATAATTGCAACATTTAAAAGGCATGTTGAAGGGCACATGAATAGGAAGGGTTTGCAGGGATATGGGCCGGATGCTGGCAGGTTGGACTGATTGGGCTGGGATATCTGGTCGGCATGGATAAGTTGGACCGAAGGGTCTGTTTCCATGCTCTATGGCTGTATGAGACCAGGGAAAATTCAACAGTTGGAGGAGAACTGCCTAGCCCCAGCATGTAAACAGACTGCCTGAAAAATAGCTGTCTGAAAAGGTATCTTTTTTGATCAGTAATCTGTGAAGCAGAATCCTGAAGAAGAAAAGACACAGGAAAATCCAAATAGAAGAACTGAAAACTGCCTGGTTTTGACATAAGAAGTGTTGATTTGTAAATCTTAATTGGAGTTTTATTGGACTCGTATTATAGAAGGGAAGGTAAAAGATAGAGTAAGGACTTGTGAATAGTTGTTAGTTAATTATTCTCTGTTATACTTTAAGAAATAAAGTTGTTAATTTTTACTTTTTTACAGATTACTGCACGGGATAAATCTTTTTTGTGTTGCTGGTTTTAAATTAAGCAGGAAAGTTTACCGCACATCGTAACAGTTTAGGGGCTCGGGTCCGTGATTTGAACTGGTTTAGATAGATTTGAATAGATTTGGGGGTACGAAAAATCCCAGCAGATTTAAACACTTGCAGGTCAGTGTCCTAGATCTTTAAATAAAATGTAGGTGAGACAATTTGTTTAATTTCGGTGACTTGGGGTTGATTAAATTAAAAGTGAGAGAAATGGCTCTTAAAATGGCTAAAGAGGTTCTGGGATTTGAGAATGATTCTCAAATTTGCCAAGAAAGTTTAGAAGGAAAGAAAAAGGCCATACTTTTAGAATTAGCAATTAAGTTAGAGTTGGGTTTAACTAAGGACAAAGATAAAGCTGAAATTGTAAGGGAATTACTCAAACACTTAGGTGTATCCGAGAAATAGACAAGTGCAGTAGAGGTAGAAAAACTTAAATTACAATTGAGGAAAATGGAGTTAGAAGATAAAAGGAGAGAGAAAGCTGAGCGAAGAGAAAAAGAGAGAAAGAGAGAGAGAATTTGAACTTGAGAAGTTGCAACTTAGTCAGCAAAGTCAAATTAATAGGATGAAAATTAAAAGAGAAGGCAATGATATATATAAATATGTCAAAACTTGGCCACACTTTGATGAGAAAGATGTTGAAGCCTTCTTTATTTCTTTTGAAAAATTGGCGAGGCAATGGAGTGGTCCGAGGATTTATGGGTAAATCTAATTCAGACTAAACTGGTAGGCAGAGCTAGTGAGGTATTTGGTGCACTGTCAAATGAGGGGTCAAAAGATTATGAAGAGGTTAAACAAGCTATTTTGAGTGTTTATGAATTTGTACCAGAAGCAAACAGGCAGCGATTCAGAAGCACGAAGAAGGAACCAGGTCAGACTTATGTTGATTCCAAAGAATTAAACATAGTCATTTTGATCAATGGGTGTGTGCTGTGAAAATAGATAGGACGTTTGAGGCTCTAAGAGAGATTATTCTGCTGGAGGAGTTTAAAAACTCACTTCCAGAGATGGTAAGAATTCACATGGAGAAACAGAAAATTCAGGAACTGAGAAGGTAATTTGTAGGGTAGATGGACAGAAATTTAGCGTTCTTCTATATCAGGTCAGGGTGTAATGCCAACTCAAGACTGGGGAAGTTACAGTAGGAGTGATTGACAGAGTGTCAGTTCCAGGAATTCAGTTTGTTCTTGGGAATGATTTGGCGTGATCCAAAGTAGAAGTGACATCCCTTGTTCTAGAGAAACCCAAGGAAGACCAAGAAACTGAGGAGTTAAAACAGAAATATCCTGGTATTTTCCCAGTCTGTGTGGGAACAAGATCCCACTATCATAAGTCACAGCACGAAACAAAAACCAAAGAGAAAGGTGAAGGAGTTGGGGTTTAGTTAGCGGATACCCTATTTGATGTAATGGTGCAGGACAAACCTGAACAGACCCGAGCGTCAGACTTAAGTGTTTAGTCCTAAAAGGCTAAGAGACTTGCAACGGCAATATATGTGAATGCACACTCTGAAAAGGAGGGTTATTATGATTAGGTTATATTAGATTCCCTACAGTGTGGAAACAAGCCCTTCAGCCCAACCAGACCACACTGACCCTCTGAAGAGTAACCCACCCAGACCCATTTCCCACTGACTAATGCACCTAACACTACGGACAATTTAGCATGGCCAATTCACCTGACCTGCACATCTTTGTGACTTGTGGTAGAAAACCGGAGCACCTGGAGAGAACCCATGCAGACACGGGGAGAACGTGCAAACTTCACACAGACAGTCACCCAAGGCTGGAACCGAACCTGAGACCCTGATGCTGTGAGGCAGCAGTGCTAACCACTGAGCCACTGTGCCACCCTTATCTTTCTAGATGTAAGATAGAATCCTCAGGCGGAAGTGGAGACAATGGCAGATTGGTGCAGAGAAGAAATGGGCCAAAGTGCACCAGATTGTGTTGCCGGTTGCATACAGACAGGAAGTGTTACGGGTAGCACATAAAGTACCTGTAGGAGGTCACCTAGGGGTACGAAAGACTCAGGCTAAGGTACAAAAACATTTTTCTTGGCCTGGAAATGTACAAGGGTGTGGTTAACATTTGCCATACATGTCATACATGCCAAATGGTAGGTAAGCCACAGGCGGTAATAAAACCAGCATCTTTGTCGCCAGTTCGTACATTTTATTGATTGTTATAACACGGGTTATAATTGATTGTGTAGGTCCCCACCCGAGAACTAAAAGTGGGAACCAGTACTTGTTAACCATAATGGATGTGTCTACCAGATTTCTGGAGGCAATTCCATTAGGGAGTATCAAGGCAAAAATGGTAATAGAGGATTGAGTAACTTTCTTCACACGGTATGAGCTACCCAGAGAGATTCAGTTGGGCCAAGGGTCAAATTTTACTGCTAGGCTGTTTAAGGACATTATGGATAGCTTAGGTAGACAGCACTTTAAATCCACTGTGTATAATCCTGAATCCCAGGGAGCTTTGGAAAGGTGGCATCAGACCTTGAAGACCATGTTGAGAGCAGACTATCAGGATTACCTGAATGATTGGGATAAAGGTATCCCATTTGTATTGTTTGCCATTGGAGAAGCCCCAAATAAATCTACTCAGTTTACTCTCTTTGAATTAATATTCGGTCATGAAGTGAGAGGCCCTTTGAAATTAATTCAAGATAAATTGACAGGACCAAAGTTGGAGATCTCATACTCAGATTATGTATCGGAGGTGATGGAGAGATTAAACTGAGTTGGTGAGTTAGCTAAGCAGCATCTAAAGAGGGCACAGTATAGAATGAAGCAAGTGGCAGATAAAAGCTCTGAGACTCGGACGTTTTCCCGAGGGATAACATGTTACTACTGTTACCAGTGATAGGAGATCCCTTCATAGCCAGGTTTAGTGCTCTCTATCAAATTGAGAATAAGTTGAGGCAGGTGAACTATTTAGTACAGATGCCAGATAGAAACAAATGTTATCGAGTATGTCACGTGAACATGTTGAAACCATATTACACTAGAGAGAAAGAACTGGAGAAACAGGTGTTAGTTACTGCCCTGCAGAGTGAGGAATCAAATCCAGACAATATGGATTTTGAGGAACCTCAAAATAGATCAAAGAATGAAGAAGTCCTTGAGGAGTGGGATAGTTAGTAAGCTATCTGTCTCAGGAGCATAGAACGCAGTTTAAAGATTTGTTACTGCAGTACAAGGACATATGTAAGAATCAGATGGGGAGGACTAATGCTGTTGTACATGAAGTAGACGTAGGGAATACTGCTCTGATAAAACAACACCCCTATCGGCTTAATCCCTTCAAAGCCAGACAAGTCCAGAAGGAGGTGGAGGCCATGCTCGACGAGGACATCATCGAAACAAGCCAGAGCGAGTGGAGTTTGCCGATTGTCTTAGTTCCCAAACTATATGGGACTCAATGATTCTGTGTGGATTATGGAAGGTCAATGCCATTACAAAATTAGACTCATACCCAATTCCTAGATTGGAGGACTGTATCGAGAAAGTCAGACAAGCCAGTTACATCACCATCAGAGATAGCAAATGAAATTTCTGTGTTTGTAACCCCAAATATCAGTTTAAAATGATGCCCTTTGAAATGAAGAACGCACCCGCCACGTTCCAAAGACTCATGTACAGAGTTGTGGCTGGGTTAACAAACTGTGAAGTCTATTTGGACGATGTAGTGATCTTTAGTAAGTCCTGGAAAGATCACATAGTACAGCTTGCAGAGTTCTTTGAAAGACTGCGAGAAGCAAAACTGGTGATAAACTTAAATAAAGTGGAATTTGCGAAAGCAGAAATGATGTTCTTGGGACATAACATCGGTGACCCCACGGAACGTAAAGATGAAGGCCATTGAGGAATTTCCATGACCAACCTTGAAGAAAGAGGTGCTGTGATTCTTAGGACTCACTCGATTCTTATTAACCACCAAACCAGTTTTAGCTACACCAAACCTTTCAAAATGTTTTAAAGTCACCATCAATGCTAGTGACATTGGAGTTGGAGCTGTACTCCTACAGGAAGATGAAGATGGGATTGAACTGCCAGTTGGTTACTTTTCGAAGCAGATCATCATCCACCAGAGGAAATACTCCACAATTGAAAAGGAACTATTGTGTTTGGTACTGGCCTTACAACATTTTAATATGTATGTCTCAAACAATGTGTCAGAGATGGTTGTGTACACTGACCACAATCCACTTACATTCTTAGAATGTTTTAAAGATAAGAATATGAGACTATTTAATTGGAGCCTTAGGTTACAGACTTTTAATTTAAAAATCATACATGTTGCGGGTCAGAAGAATGTAATTGCAGATGCATTATTGCAGATTTAACTGACAGGGTTTAGATGAGATTTATCTTTATTTAATGTTACATACACAGGTATATGGGAAGAAGTTAAGGTGAACTTATATTAAAGTTATCTGTATGTTAGGGTAATGTGTTTAAAAAGTATAGAAAACTGGAGTAGCTGGTTGCCTGGAAATGACAAAAAGCAGATTCGAATTAGGCAATCAGTTTAAATTATACCCCAAAAATGCTAAATTCCAATCAAGTCTGAATTGAATATATTGACAATCATAAAAGCCAATGACACAATCCGATGGTCTGGGGTATGAGGCCAGGGAAAAATGCAACAGTTGGAGGAGAACTGCCTAGCCCCAACATGTAAACAGACCGCCTGAAAAATAGCTCTCTTAAAAGTACCTTTTCGGATCAGTAAGCAAAAATCCTTAAGAAGAAGAAAAGAAGACACAAGAAGATCCACATAGAAGAATTGAAAGCGGCCTGGTTTTGAGATAAGAAGTTTTGTTTGTAAATCTTAATTGGGAGTTTTATCGGACTAGTATTATAGAAGGAAAGGTAAAAGATAGGTTAGAGTAAGGACTTGTGAATAATTGTTAGTTAATTATTCTCTGTTATACTTTAAGAAATAAAGTTGTTAATTTTTACTTTAAAAAGTTCTTGGCTACTTGAATTTTTTTACAGATTACTGCATGGGATAAATCTTTTCTGTGTTGCTGGTTTTAAATTAAGCAGGAGGGTTTTCCCTGTGTCATAACACTTATGAACCAAACACGAATGAAATGGATCCATTTGATTCAACATGCCATTTCATGTGTGGGTGACGCACTGTGGAATAACTCATGGACAGGAAGCCAGGGACAATATTCTGCAAGAACACCTGTTGAGTGCAATTTGGACTTTTGCTCAAAATGGGTGTACAATTCAATTCATTTGTATTGTGTGGTTTGGAACACTGATCAAACTTCATACTGAAAAGTAGACCACCCACTGTGAGAATGAAAAATGTACAGTACTGACATTGCCATTTCATTGAAAATTGGCTTTTCTTTCAATTCACCATTATCTCTAGATCCACCAAGAATATTATTCTCAATGTTATAGGTACCTTTATGAATCATATTATAGCTAGAGTCAGAGAAAATGTAAAAAATAACGTGCACTTTGATTCTGAGGATTGCATCCACAATTCAGTGGGAAGAAATTTCCAAGCTACTATTACTCAGGTGAAGAGTCATTGTGCAATATTGTTCTGAGGTAACATTCTATATTATATGTGTGAACCATAATGACAAAAGCAAAGAAAACAAACCAAGAGATTTATATTTCTTTAGTGCCTTTCAGAGCCTCAGGGCATCTAAAAAATGCTTGGCAGCCAATAAGTAGTTTGGAGCGTAAGTGCTGTTGTATTGTGGGAAACATGGAAGCCAAGTTGCAGACAGGTGAAGGAAATTCAGGTTAGAACATAAATGCTGGTCAGGTCAGCCCTGCTTAGATCCCAAAATAAAAATAACAATAAAAATGCTGGAAGGAGAGGATGAGATGGTAATTGAAAACTAGATCACTGAATATAAAACTTGTATGGCAAAGAAAGAGACCATCTGGCCCTTCATGCCTACATTAGCTCTTCAGATGAGCATCATTACTGAGTGTAAATCTGCTGCTGCTTCCCTCATAGCCTTGCACACCAATTCTATCCAAATAATCAATACCTTCTTGAACACCTCAATTGTGCCTGTCTCCACCACTTTCTAGCAATGCATTCTCTACCCCATTACTTTCTGGAGTGAAAAACTTTTTTCTCACATCACCCTTGCTTGTTTGGTACATCACTTTAAATCCATGCCCTCTTGTTCAGTTTACAATCAGGAATAGTTTCTCCTCTTTCATTCTCACCAATCAACTCTCAATTTTACAAACCTCTTTTAAATCTCCTCTTAGGCACCTTCTCTCCAACGAGAACAGTCCCAACCTTTTCAATCTATCCTCATCACTGAACTTTCTCATTCCTGGAATGATTCCTGTAAATAGTTTTTGCATTCTTTCCAATATGTCCATATCTTTTTTATAATGTGACACTCACAACTGTGCACAATACTGCAACTGAGGTTTAATAAGTGCCTTGTACAATTTCAACATCATTTGTTTATACTTGTACTCTACACCTCTATTAATAAAGCCAAAAACACTGTGTGCTTTATTAACTGCTCTCTCCATAGGTCCTGCCATTTTTGATTTTTTTTTTATAATTGGCTGATAGAACATGGATGTCACTCGCTGGCCAGCATTTATTGCGTGTTCCTGGTGACCCTTAGAAAGGTGGTGGTGAACTACCTTCTTGAACCACTATAGCCCATGTGCTGTACATAGACCCACAGTAACACAAGAGAGGGAATTTCAGAATTTTGATCAGCAACAGTGAAGGAATGGTAATATATTCCCAATCCACTTGAAATAAGAACCAACATTTCATCAACCTTACTGATTACCTTCTGCGCTGGTGTGCTAGCTTTTTGTGTTTCATGCACAAGTATTCCCAAGTCCTTTTGTGCTGCAATTTGTCCCCATTTAATAATACTGTTCTTTTGTTCTCCTTTCCAAAATTAACTTCACATTTTCCCACATAATACCCTCCTTGCCAACTGTTTGTCCATTTAACCTACTATTACCTCTTTGTAAACTGTTTGTATTCTTTTCACAACTTGTCTTTCCACCTACTTTTGAGTCATCTCCAAATTTGGCTACAGTACATTCACTTCCTTATTCCAAGTTATTAACATTTACTGAAAACAATTATGGTCCCAGCACTGATCCGTATGGAACCCCAATAGTTACAGTCACCAATCTGAGAAAAAAAAACTCCTTATCCACGTTCACTGTTTAGCTGCTTATTAGCCAGTTTCTACCCAAGCCAGTATACTACTTCCAACACCATGGATTCTGATGACTTAACCTTTTATGAGATACATTTTCGAACACTTTCTGGAAACCAAAACACAACACACCTACTGGTTCTCTTCTATCAATTCTGTTTGAAATTTGCTTGATTTTCCTTTCATGAAGCCATGATGACTCTGCTTGATTAGATTATGGTTTTCTAGATTCCTTAATAACTGATTCCAACATTCTGCCAACAACAGACATTAGGCTAATCAGCCTTTAGTTACCCACATTTTGCCTTCCTCCCTTTTTTAATGGTATTGTCACATTAGCAATTTTCCAACCTTCCAGTACTTTTCCAGTATCCAAGGACTTTTGGTAACCAATACATCCATTATCTCTATAGCTACTTCTTTCAGGAATCTAAGCTTCAAGCTATCAGGGCCAGGTATCTTATCTGCTAATAGCCCAGTTTTTAGTACTAATTTTCTAGTGATGGTGATGGTCCTTAATTCCTCCCCTATATTCTTTAGTATTAATGTCATGGTTCAGAGTATCTTCCATTGTAAAGACTGATGCAAAATGTCTGTTTAACTCCTCTGCCATTTCATTGTTCCCCAAAACTGTTGTCCCATATTTATTCTCTAAGGGGCCTATGTTCAACTTGTCACTTTTCTTTTTTATATATTTAGACTCATTGATAGACTCATGCAGCAAATAAACACACCTTTCAGCCCAACTCATCCATGCCAACCAGGTTTCCTAAACTGAACTCGGCCCAATTGCCTGCATTTGGCTCATATCCCTCAAAACCTTTCCTATCCACTTCCCTGCCTGAATATTTAAAGAAGCTCAGCTTGTCAGATTTTATATCTTCACTACTTTGTACTTGTAGTTTATTTTCTCTCCCCTTATTATTTTTCTAGTCCTCATTTGTTGGATTCTGAATTTCTCCCTGTCTTCAGGGTATCACTGACATTTGCATCCTTATATAATTTCTTTTTCAACTTAACACTCTCTTAACTTCATTGATGAGCCATGGTTGATTTATGCCTCACTTAAAATTTTTCCTTCTCACAGAGACATATTTTTGTTGAGAGTCATGAATGACATCTTTAACTGTCTGCCATTGCTCATTTACTGTCTTTCCTGCTAATCTCTCCACATCAGAAAACTTTAATCTTCATTTCATTGTAATTCCCTTTATTTAAGTTTTCAGATCTAAATTAAACACAGTTTCTCTGATAGGTTTCTCGATGTCAAACTGAATTTAAAATTCTACCATGTTATGATCATTACTTCTTGGGAGATCTTTTAACCTGAAGTCACTTACTAAAACAGTCTGATTATCAAATCCAAGAAACCCTGACACATTGCTCTAGGATATCATCCCTCATCCACTCAATTTATTTTGCCTAGTTACCCTTTCCAGATTGATTAACCCAATCAATATGAAGGTTAAATTCACCCATAATTATTACTTTATTCTTTCTCACACTCCTATTATTTGTTGATTTATGTCATTTTCTACAATGGCTACTGTTTAAGGTCCAATACACTACTCCTGCCAAGGTCTTCTTTCTCTTGCTATTTTTTAACCTCAACCCAAATGGACACTACATTATCTCAGTCTGTCACAACTATCCTCACATCTTCTATTAACAGTTCTACGCACCATCCTACCCTTCCCTCCTGTCTTTCCAAAAGGTCAAATATCTCTGAATATTAAGTTCTCAGTTTTGTTTTTGTTGTAACCATTTCTCCATAATGGCAATGGGCTCATATAATTCACCTCAATCTTTGGTTCCTATCACTCAGCCAATTTTGTATCCATATTGCTACTGTTCCTTTTTTAACTTTATAACTTTCCTCAAATCTGATGTGTGTATCAAGTGCCTTCTGGAAATCCATAAATACCACATTATTTGTGTCACCCTCATAGAGCTTATTACCTCTTAAAAAATCCAATTAGTTAGTCAATCACAATTTCCTCTTTAGAAATCATGGGGACTCCTCCTAATCAACTTTATCCATGTGGCTACTATTCTATCCAGAATAATTGTTTCCAGACGAGTTTCCACCATCAATGATAATGGTCTGTAATTACTGGGATTATTCATACAGCCTTTTTTGAACAAGGCTGTAATATCTGCAATTCTCCAGTCTTCTGGCACCTCCCTGAGTGCAGGTAAGATTGAAAGATTATGTCCACTGCCCCCACAATTTTTGTATTTCCTTCCTTCAAAAGCCTTGGAGGCATCTTATCTAATCCTGGTGCCTTGTCAACTTTAAGTATCACTTGTCTATCCAAGACATCTTCCTAATTAATTTTGAACCCTTCCAATGACAGAGTTTTCTCTTCAGTTGCCATGGCCTGGGCAGCATGCTGCTCTTTTGTAAAAACAGATGCGAAGTAGTCATCTAAAACCTCAACCATGCTGCTGCCTCAAGTGTAAATCTTCTTTTTGGTCTTGTTTGAGCCCTAATTTTCCTTCAACTCCTTTTTTTTTGACTGTTTTTAGAAAGACGACAGCCTTTGGGATTTTCCTTTATTTTAACTGCTGCCCTTTTCTCATGGTTCCCCTTTGCTTCACTGAATTGTTTTTCACCTCTCCTTTGAACCTTCGGTATTCCTCTTGATTCTCAATTGTATTTTCTGCCTCAGACCTGTCAGGGCACACTTTTTCTTTCTAAGGCTAACTTCTATATCCTTTATCATTCGGGGAACTCTATTTTGTCCTAACATTACCCTTTGAGGGATTATACCTCGAGTGTGCCAAAACCATCTGCTCTTTGAAGGTAATTCAGTTACTGTTTTTCCTGCCAACCTCTTGTTCCATTTATTCCTACCCAGGCCTGTGCTTGCCTCATTGAAGTTAGCTCTCTGCCAATTGATTTTTCTTATCCAGGATTGCTGTGTGTCATTCTCCACCCCCATACTGTGCTTTATGATAAAATGGTCACTGTCTCCTAATTGTTCCCCCACTGACACTGGATGCACTTGGCCTGCCTCATTTCCAAGGACCTGGTGCAGCAATGCATCCTTTCTTGCTGGTTTGCATACCCTCCTGAACACCATGCAGAAACACTTGCCCCTTGCTGCCCTTTGCTACCCCTTCCTCTATAAGTCTCCCAGTTTATATTTGGGTAAATCAAGTCCCTCAATATAATTACATTATCCTGTTGGCATTTTAAAAATAATTTCTCTGCAAATTTGCTCCTTTACATTCTTTCCACTAGTTGCTTATTGATAAATTACACTGAGCAATGTTGTATCTTTGTTAATTCCTTAGTTCTGGCCAAATTGATTCTGTCATTGAACCATCTGAAGCATTCTTTTTCGCCAGCACTTCAATGCCCTCCTTGAACAATATTCTCAACATGACTCCTTTCCTATCTTTCCTGAACAACTTATATTCACATTTAACATTAACTTAATATTTAATCCCCAGTCCTGTCCCTCTTTGAGCCAGGTTTTATTATCTCTACTACATTATATTTCCACTTAGCAAAGTGTATATGTAACTCCCCAAAACGCATTTACCATACTCTGTGCAATTACATACATGCATGTTAACTCTGTTTCAGACATGATTTCTTTATCCCCAGCTCAGACTCTACCTATTAACCTGCTACTCTCTATGCTAGTGCCAACTGTACCCCCAAGTATTTTGCAAACTCTGCTATTCTCTCTTGATTCCCACAAAGCTGCCAAGTTAGTTTAAACACCCCCAATAACACTACCAAATTATCCTGCCAAAAGCGTCTCTCCATTAGAAGATATTTGGCAGAAGTTCTGACTCGGTTGGTGTGGCTGTAGGACATTGGAGTTCATAAGAGGATTATAGTTTTAACAGGAAGAATTATGTGCTGATGGCTCATGATTCATTACCTGCAGCATGAGACTATTTCTTTGTTAAAAAAAAATTGTGTTAAGCACAGAAACCCAAGCTGTAGGTCCAGATTCCTCATCTACTACTATAGGACATGCGCCAGAGCCATGACAGACCCTTGATGTGGTAAGAAGTTAGTGCCAATAGAGGGGGATAATATCTCTAGGCTACCATCTCCCCCCAAAGTTAGTGGATTAAGTTCAAATATGGGAACCAGGATAACTAGAATTTAGATAAACAATTATGAACCATTGGCATATAATTCCACCAGTTAAAACCCACACAGGAAGGAAAAATACATGGGTGTTACAAATGAAAGGCAAACTGAAAAGAAGTTCAGTGGTCTCTGTTCATGGTTGGGGTGGGGGCAAGGGGGGAGTGGAACCTGCTGAGATAAGTCTTGAGATGATCACAATGCAGCTTGATGGTGCTTTTTCTCTGGTTGTTTTCATTGATTTGTAGGAAGTACACACGGAGGTTCATACTTTCTATAGAATCCCCACAGTTTGGAAATAGGCCATTTAGCCCAACAAGTCCACACTGACTCATCCAAAGGACATCCCAACCAGTCTTACCCCCTAACCTATCCCTGTAACCCTGCATTTCCCATGGCTAATCCAGTTAGCGTACAAATCCCTGAAATTTAGCATGGCCGATCCACTTAATCTGCATATTTTCGGACTGTGGGAGGAAACCAAAGCACCCAGAGGAAACTCATGCAGGCATGGGGAGAATGCAAACTCTACACAGACAGTCACCTGAGGCTGGAATTGAACCTGGATCTCTGGCACTATGAGGCCTTTCATAATTATTATTAATCAGAAGTCTCAACTTACAGCAACAGCTGAAAACACGTAAACTGGTTTTCTTCAGGTTTTTACTGTAGAGAACAGACTCAAAACAAGACTGAAAATGTTAACTCCAGAAGTGACACAGAACTACTGGGTTTTGCGGTATTCTCAGTATTTCTTTAGGGAGATCTTCTGGTGTGGAAGAGATCTGAAAGATTCTGCCAATCCAGTTCACAGTTCCATGTTGTTCAGCTATCTGAAAATTAATCACATACTTACTGGAAGGCAAAAAGCCTTTGTAATCAATAGTCAACAGACCAATAGATTAGATTACTTACAGTGTGGAAACAGGCCCTTTGGCCCAACAAGTCCACACCGACCCGCCGAAGCACAACCCACCCATACCCCTACATTTACCCCTTTACCTAAACACTACGGGCAATTTAACATGGCCAATTCACCTGACCTGCACATCTTTGGACTGTGGGAGGAAACCCACGCAGACACGAGGAGAACGTGCAAACTCCACACAGTCAGTCGCCTGAGTCAGGAATTGAACTCGGGTCTCAGGCGCTGTGAGGCAGCAGTGCTAACCACTGTGCCACCGTGCCGCCCATAATAGCTCCATTTATACATAGCCCTTTGGGTTCAGCTCATCTGCAGTTTGCATTTCAACGAAGGCTGTAATGAGCAGCTGTGTAAACTTTGCTTACAATGAGTGCCAAGTTATTTGCTTTCAAAATAAGAAGCAATTTTCCACTAATCCTTAATTTTAAAACTCTCATTTCAGTCCAAATTTAAAATACAGAAAAATAAAAAGATATAGTCTTTACAATTGTTTATCTTTTGAGAGAGGCTGCCTAGATTCATGGAGAAATCGAACAAAACAGCATCATTTGAGATCAGCTTTGTGGAAGATGAAGCTTGTTGCATGCCATCAGACATCAAGCCATATTAAGGATTTAACAAAATACAACAGGATCAGAAGACGGACCAAGAACGTCTTATCATTCATAGTTATTCTGTTGAAGTTTGGCCAGACCAAAGGTCCAGAGAGTTGTCTATGGCATCAAATTTTGAGCAAGGACAGCAGTACACAATTGGGCGGGTGGAGGACAGTGTGTTGGTGAGGAGGAGGGGGAGATAATGTAGTACCGACTAAATGGGAGAACAGTTTAGGGCCTCTGAGAAGCGACACTGATTATCCAGGTCCTCCTTATAATGTCTGTAACAATACCTGTCAGATCAGTGTAACTTGTACTGATCAGCAATATGCAATAAATTACTTTCTGTTTCAGACAATAATGCCTTCTTGTTAGACTAACAAGTGTTTTTTCTCAATCACACCAGACCAGTGGACCTTGTCAATCACTATGCTAAAGAAATTGTGTTGCAAACGTTTCGTCCCCTGTCCAGGTGACATCCTCAGTGCTTGGGAGCCTCCTGTGAAGCGCTTCTGTGATCTTTCCTCCAGCATTTGTAGTGCTTTGTCTCTGCCGCTTCCAGTTGTCAGTTCCAGCTGTCCGCTGCAATGGCCGATATATTGGGCCCAGGTCGATGTGCTTGTTGATTGAATCAGTGGATGAGTGCCATGCCTCTAGAAATTCCTGGCTGTTCTCTGATTGGCTTGTCCTATAGTAGTAGTGTTGTCCCAGTCAAACTCATGTTGCTTGCCATCTGTGTGTGTGGCTACTAAGAATAGCTGGTCGTGTCGTTTCGTGGCTAGTTGGTGTTCATGGATACAGATAGTTAGCTGTCTTCCTGTTTGTCCTATGTAGTGTTTTGTGCAGTCCTTGCATGGGATTTTGTATACTACGTTGGTTTTGCTCATGCTGGGTCCTTTGCCCTGGTGAGTTGTTGCCTGCAAATAGCTGTTGGTTTGTGTGCTGTTATGAGTCCTAGTGGTCGTAGTAGTCTGGCTGTCAGTTCAGAAATGTTCTTGATGTATGGTAAAGTGGCTAGTCCTTTGGGTTGTGGCATGTCCTCATTCCGTTGTTTTTCCCTCAGGCATCTGTTGATGAAATTGCGGGGGTATCCGTTTTTGGCGAATACATTGTAAAGGTATTCTTCTTCCTCTTTTTGCAGTACTGGTGTGCTGCAGTGTGCTGTGGCCCTTTTGAACAGTCTCTTGATGCAACTTCCAAGCACTGAGGATGTCACCTGGACATGGGACGAAATGTCTGCAACACAAATGCCCAGTTCGGCGAACAGAACCACAACAATAAGCACCCGAGTTACAAATCTTCGCACAAACTTTGAACTATCCTAAAGAGGATGGTGATGGAAAACCTACCCCATGGTGAGCAAAAGTGCAGAGAGCCTCACACAATACATTGATCAGTAATGAAAACTTCGTACAAGAATAGTCTGGCAGGATCCACCTTGTAATTGATGCCTGAAACTGTTTCATTGAAGTGTGTGTAGGGTATCCTCTGAGAAGCAAAGTAGATGGTACACTACCTATGTCAAAGTTTCTAAGTAAGGAATTAATTTAAAAGAGGAAGTCACATGTATATGAACAAAAAGAGAACCAGTGAATATATCTTAGCTGGATTTCTAGAAGGCATTTGAGACTGGCCACATCAAATTATTTGCAGAAAAGATAATCTCATGCTATAGGGAGTAGCATATTGGCATAAGTAGAAGATTGCATCTTGTTAACTAGCCAGTTATTTGCCAAGAGATAATGAGTAATGTGTCATAGGAATCAGCGCTGCACCTTAACTTTTTATCATTCATATAATGGCTTGAATAATTGGACCAAAGATATGATTGCTAAATTTGCTAATGACACAAGTATAGGTAGGAAACTAAATTTTGAAAAGAACATAGGAGACTATAAAATACATGGGTCACGGGAGTGAGCAATGATCTGACAGATGAGGTATAATGTGGGAAAATGTGAAAATGTCCAACTTGACAGGAGGCATAAAAAGAAGCATATCTAAATTTAATTTACTTGCATCATTGCAGGTCTACCTGAAGCACATGCACTACAGTGGTTCAAGATACCTCACCAACATCTTCTCAAGGGCAACCACAGATTAGCAATTAATGTGGGCCCAACCAGCAACACCCACATTACATGAATTAATAAAATAGTCCAATTGGTGAAGGGTTGCAGAACCCTGAGATGCAAACATCTGGGTTCCCGAGTGTAATATTCACTGAAGATCAGTGTGCAGATACAGCAAGTATTTAGAAAAGCTAATAGAATCCTATTATTTCTTGTAAGCAGAATTGAATGTGAAAGCAATGTGATTATGCATCATTAGATTTTGGTATTGGTTAGATCGGATGTGTCCCTTAATTCAAGAAAGGATGTATATTGATTGGAAGCCATTCCGAGAAGTATATGAAACTAATACAGATACACAATCCTTTTTCTGAAATCTGAAAAGCTCCGAAATCTGAAGTGAAGTTTTCTTGTGAAGTTTTTTTCTGCATAACAAGGTTATTTGGCATGTGAACAGGTAACCCAACTCCACACCCACTCGACCCACATCACTCAGATGTGACATGGCAGGCGTCAATATTTCTTATTTCACTGTAAAATGTCATTTATTCTGATATCCGAAAAATTCCGAAATCCAAAAAACACCCGCCCTCAAGGATTTTGGATAAAGTGTTGTGTACCTGTAGCTGCAATGGGTGGATTGTCTTATGAGAAAAGGTTGTACTGATCAGCTTTGAATCCACAGGAGCTCAGAAGAATAAAAAGTGACTTAATTGAAGACCCTGAGGGGTCTTGACAAAATGCCTGTGAGAGAATCTAGAATGAGGGGGTCACAACCTGAAAATAAGGACTTATCCAGAGATCAGGAAAAAGATTTTTTTTCCTCATAGAGGTTTGTGAATCTTTGGAACTCTCTTCCTCAAAAGATAATATGAGAAGATTCCATGAATGCTTTTATGTCAGAGGTAGATAAATTCTTTATTAGCAAGGAGGTTTTCTCAAGAATAAACAGGAATGTGGTGTAATCAGATAAGCCAAAATCTTATTGTACAGCGAGGCAGGCTTGACAAGCTGAGTGGCTGACTGTTCAAATCTGAACGTTCATTTTTCACCCCCAGGCCAGAACTGATGTTTTAAAGCATGTACTGGAATATTCTATCCATTTACAAGTGAGAACTTTTATTTACTTTTGTTTAAATTTAGCAGAATACTTAGCAATCTTTTATTGAGAAAATGTATGTTGTAATGATAAAATTCACTAGTACAGGATTCCAACAAATGGTGATTGGGTGATGCCAAGATTGGAAATTGAAAGTGAGACAAAGAATACAAGTCCAATATTTTTAATACCTGTAACTGTTAGAATCATAATTCCAACAATCAGAATATAAAGAGGAGAATCAGTATATAGAATGGCATATTTGTAGTTTGAGAGGAAATAGAATAGGAAGTTCAGAAAAATTCTGAACATGGTAACAACCTAACATAGAAAAATTAATTGCAATAGTGAGAAATGAATATGTGATGGGGATAAACTATCAGGCATAAAATTCTTGCGTTCTTTTTAGGTAACTACAAGATCTTGCTTTGAAGTGCAGAATTTTTTCTCTACCTTTTATATATATATTTAGTAGTCTAATTAAGTATGGAAAGGAGCAACAGTTCTATCCGAAATGAGCAGATTGGGCCTAAACTCTGAGTTTTGAGGAGCAAGAGGTAATAGTATTGAAACATATAAAATTATTAAGGGGTTTGACCTGGTAGATGCTGAGATGTGTCCCTTTGTGGCCAGACTGCTAGAATAAAGGGTTGGGCAGTTAGAACTGAGATGAAGAGAAATTTCTTGACTCAAGTAGTTTAAAGACTTTGAGTAAAAAATGAGGTCTGCAGATGCTGGAGAGCACAGCTGAAAATGTGTTGCTGGTTAAAGCACAGCAGGTTAGGCAGCATCTCAGGAATAGGCAATTCGACGTTTCGAGCATAAGCCCTTCATCAGGAATGAGAGAGAGTAGCCAAGCAGGCTAAGATAAAAGGTAGGGAGGAGGGACTTGGGGGAGGGGCGATGGAGGTGGGATAGGTGGAAGGAGGTCAAGGTAAGGGTGATAGGCCGGAGTGGGGTGGGGGCAGAGAGGTCAGTAAGGAGATTGCAGGTTAGGAGGGCGGTGCTGAGTTGCGGGAACCGACTGAGACAAGGTGGGGGGAGGGGAAATGAGGAAACTGGAGAAATCTGAATTCATACCTTGTGGTTGGAGGGTTCCCAGGCGGAAGATGAGGCGCTCCTCCTCCAGCCGTCGTGTTGTTATGTTCTGCCGGTGGAGGAGTCCAAGGACCTGCATGTCCTCGGTGGAGTGGGAGGGAGAGTTAAAGTGTTCTTTGTAAACCTCTACTCCAGAGATCTGTGAATGCTCAAGTATCAAATGTACTTAAGACAATAATTATAAATTTTTGGGTACCAAGAAAATGAAGGGATTTAAGATAATGCAGAAAAGTGAAGTTAAGGTTGGAGATCAGTCACAGTCTTGTTGAATGAAGATGCAGAACTCAATCTCCTTCCAGAGCTTTTTTTGTTGTTGTTCTTTGTTTGAAGTTCTAAACTCACCGATGCAGCAGTGTAAATGGCAGGGATCAACCCATCAGAAACTCTGGCCCAGAAAATTAAATGTAGCATGTGGAAGAAGGACTATATCCCACTAGTGAGAAGCTACACACATCAAATGAGTCTGGAAGAAGTGGTGGGGTAAGGTTGGATTTCAGAAGGGAGTGGATTAAGAGTGCAACTCTCATATTTACATCAAATGTGCAATGCTGTGCACACCACTTCCCAAACTTTTGTTTTGAGAATTTAAAATGGGGATGTACCACAAACTATGTTTCCATTATGCTTAACCTGGGGAAATTTAATATTGACAGAGATCAAACCTTAAGAGGAGTTCTATTGCTGAGGAGAAACTGGACACCTTCTCACCATAAGGACAAAAATGGTCTACAATGCCAACATGTCTCATCCATAAAGGGTTCAGTAGACAACTATCTGAATTCTATGGTTTATAACAACATGAAATTATTTTGCTTCTGGCATGTTTTTCCAATAAGACTAATATATGAAAAATGATGTATTATACAGGTGTATATTAACCATTTGAAAGCAATGTTTACATTGAAGAAAATCATAAATTTTCATTAAGCTTTAGCTAAAAACTTTAAATTCTTCAATTCTTGACACATTTTCTTGAATACTTTGCATGCATGTGAATGTACATATAATACATGCCTTCTCCTTCCCAGCAGTTAATTGCATCCTTGAGTAGTAGAATCTCTCCTGTCTTTTTGCTGTTAAAAAAAAATTAAAAAGTTAGTCAACTTCCTTGCCAACATTTCACAATGGTGATGACAAATGTCAGTTGAAAATTGATTATACATCCACTGTCATTGCTACAGCTTGTGATAACAAGCGGTCCATGGGCAGTGAGTAAAAGTCAACAAAATAAACAAAAATACAAAAAATATTTTGCTGTGTCACAGTGTAAAAATATATAATTGGAAAAGAATGACTTGCTGATAAGGCAAGCAAAACACAAACACTGGGGTGTTGAATCACATGAAAGATTCAAAACAAGCATTTCATGATTTTATCTTCCCTCAATGGTTTACAGAAAGGAGAGTCTGCCAGAGTCACACAGTTGCATTGACTGGAAGGTTCCATTTGATTCTCTATCTGTATCTGTAGAACTAAATAACTAAAATTAAGGCTGTGATCACTGGCCATTTTATTTTGAAAGTAGAAGGAATTAAATCTTGAATAAAGCAAAATATTGCAGATGCTGGAAGTCTGAAACAAACATGGGGAACGCTGAAGTAACTCAGAAGGTCTGGCAGCATCTGTGGAGATAGAAACAGGATTAACATTTTTAAGTAAGTTATGACTCTTCTTCAGCAGAGAATAGAATCTTACAAGGAGTTTTGTTACCTATTGCATGAAGACTTATGCAGAGAAATGTGCACACACTTTGAATATTAACTGGATTGAGGTTTGCTGAAATGCTCTTCCTGGGCAAATGGTCTTTTTCTATTCACCCTTTAAGCTCAGAGCCTATTGCTAAATGGACAAAGTACCAGGCAAATACTAACAGGAGTCTACACATGCAGAATTGGCAAATAACTTTTTTTTATCAGATCTTGTGCCATCAACAGTCCCTGACTTAAATCACATACTTTGAAAGGCAATTATGAAGATGTTCCAAATAAATGATCATCTATCTGACTAAAATCCAGAAAACGAAAATGAGAAACCCCACATAGTTCAGTTCCATTGTATGAGCAACAAAGCCCTGGGTGAAATATATCTACACACATACAATTCTAACATTCCTTGCCTTTTCAAAATCAAGTTGGAGCTTTCAGCACTCTTCATGTGCTCTAAATTATCCATCTTTCAGTCTGCATTACAAATGATAATTGAGGATGATAAATGAAGCAGGTCAGAAGTGTTCACATTTACAGATGGCAATTGAAGGAAAAATCTAATGGACATGCAGCAAATGCATTTTAATTCACCGTTCTATTATTCAGAGCTGAATGACTCACGACATACCTCACATCAGATCTAAAGTTTAAGCAGCTATGACAAATAGACTACAAATTAGCAAATGTGTTTTTACTTGTCTTCACCACACAACTATTGGGTGCACTCACCATGCTGAAAAATCAGATTTGATTTATTTTCATTTTAAAAGATTTGCAACCAAAAATATTGTGCACTGTAGGTGCATTTTCAGTGGGCAATCTGGTGTAATACACACAATCTGGGAAGTACTCAGCACTTGAAGTATTATATGCAAACCTGATTACAGGTATGTAGAAATGATCAGAACACAACACCATATAGTTTGATCAAGGTATAGTCTAACTGGCAGTCAAGTGTTTTCATGAATATTTATTCTTCAACCAATATCACAAGAACAGTTTGTCTGGTCATTACTGATTGTTGTTTGAGGGAACTTGCTGTGTGGAAATTGGCTACCTCATTCCCTACAACAATGACGACAAAATTGCCAGTAAACCACATTGCACATCCTATGGTCATGAATAACACTATATAATGAAGGTCTAATTCAACATTCTATAGGTTTATTGATTGTTTGGACACATCTACTAAATCTTGCAGCAAAAAGAGAAAATGCTGTAAACACTCTGCATGGGAAGCAGCATCTGTGGACAATTTTTCTTCACATTTCATCTGAACTAGCAAAAGTTAAGAATGTTGCCAGAGTTAGAGGGAGAGGCTGAATAGGCAGGGGCTATTTTACCTGGAGCATCAAAGGCTAAGGGGTGACCTCATAGAGATTTATAAAATCATGAGGAGCATGGATAGGGTGAATAGCCAAGGTCTTTTTCCCAGGGTAGGGGAGTCCACAACTGGAGGGCATAGGTTTAAGGTGAGAGGGAAAGATTTAAAAGAGACCTAAGGGGCAAATTTTGCAAGCAGAGGGTGATGCGAGTATGGAATGAGCTGCCAGAGGAAGTGGTGGAGGCTGGTACAATTACAACAGTTAAAAGGCATCGGGATGTGTACATGAATAGGAAGGATTTGGAAGGATATGGATCAATATTAGCAAATGGGACTAGATTAATTTAGGATAGAACATAGAACATAGAAAAATACAGCGCAGTACAGGCCCTTCGGCCCTCGATGTTGCGCTCTCCTCCTTCCTCCACAAGGCCACAGGAAAACCACAGCAACCCTTGTGCTGGAGCTGAATTGACATCTCTCCACACGATAGAGAATTGCATGTATTGGCCTCTTAATGCCTTTGGCTTAATTGTTGGAGGTTACTCTGCCACTGGTACAAGCCCACCTAACCTACACTAGCCCACTTTCCTCCATATGCCTATCCAATGCCCGTTTAAATGCCCATAAAGAGGGAGTGTCCACTACTGTTACTGACAGGGAATTCCATGAACTCACGACTCGCTGAGTAAAGAATCTACCCCTAACATCAGTCCTATACCTACCGCCCCTTAATTTAAAGCTATGCCCCCTCATAATATCTGACTCCATACGTGGATATCTGGTCTGAACACAAGCCTCAATCCAGATGAAAGGTTTATGCCTGAAACGTCGATTCTCCTGCTCCTCAGATGCTGTCTGACCTGCTGTGCATTTTCAGCACCACAATTTTGAGTCGGAGTGAATTGTCTGTTTCCATGCTGTACACCTCCATGCTTCTATGTCTTCAAAAAGACAATAGATTTTAAGTAAGTGCACAGATAGGAAGAGTTGTGTGAGGAGGTGGTAAATGGACAAGAGGAAATGTTTATAATGGGATGGAAGCAGGGACCAACTCTTGGGTATATAGATGGAGAATTATTACCAGTACAAAGACCAGGATTTAATCTTGGACACTGGAAAGATTTGCTCACTGGTTGGCGAACTGTTGGAATCCCCACCTTACATGTGTGGAGTAGGCTCAACCACGTTAAACACCTGTCAGGCATTTACTGGGCTTCCCTGGGAGATTGGCTGTTGCTAATATTGCTCAAAGGAGATCATTGTGGGATCCCTGGACACAGGTAAGTGGGGTGGGACCAGGCACAGAAAGAAGGTCAGAGTATTGAAGGTGAGAGCAAGAGTGGCCATTTCCCTTTGCGATGCCAGTTGTCTCGATTGGGCAAAAGTGCCAGTGAATGAAGGAACGCTCTCCTCCTTCCTCCACAAGGCCACGGGAAAACCACAGCAACCCTTGTGCTGGAGCTGAATTGCCATCTCTCCACACGATAGAGAATTGCATGCATTGGCCTCTTAATGCCTTTGGCTTAATTGTTGGAGGTTTACTCTGCCACTGGTACAATGACACATGGCCTCCCACATAATTTAGTGCGTCTGGCCAATCTCCATGTTCCTGCCAAGTCAGGCTGTGCTAATTTTGGATGAAATCTAAAACTAAAAGGTTTAATCTCCCTACTAAGGTCGATGGAAACGATCTGACAGCACCATGTTAAAGAAGAGTAAGGGAATTAAATCTAGCAATTTACCTAATTGATTTCTCTATTAATACCACTAAACAGATTAATTATCACACTATTGTTTGTGGGAGTTTATTGTGTGTAAATTGGTTGCCATATTATATACATTGTAGCAATGACTACACTTCAAAAAGTGCATAATTGGCTGTAAAGTGTTTTGAGATGCTTGGTGATCATGAAAAGCACTACACAAAAACAAACCTGTATTTGTTTCTTTCTTGAACAAAAGGTTCATGCATTGGAATTTGCGACCACCTGAGTTTCTGGTGAACATTTCTAGCACGTGAAGCTCTTTGCATGGAGCACTGTTGTGTAAAATCTATCCAGTGTGCGCATAATAATTGATTATAGCAGTCTCTAATGTGATCCAATGTGCCCCCTTGTGGTGAATATTAGCTTCTATAGGTAAGTCTGAAGTATGATTAGCCAGTTTTTATTTTTGCTATGCCACATTAACAAGATATGTGTCGTCTCTGCTGATTTTGTACAATATCCATTTACATTTGGGAACAATGGTTATGTCTAAGGGATACTGTTTTTATTTGTGTTACTTGCAGTAGGGAAAGGGCAATGAAGAACTTAAAACTCATCAGACTGCATCATAGGAGTATTGACTCTAAAATAAAAGAGTGCTGAACCTCTGTTTAATGAGCCATTTCACTAAATCCCTCTAAGTGTAAATATTGATAGTGCAAAATTTTCCTGAACTTTTCAGAGGAGCAATGTGTAGAGATACAAGCTGAAAATGTTGGAAATGTTCAGAAAGTTACATAACACCAGTAGACAGAAAATGAGAGGGGTGAATTTTACAGGAGGGTGGACCTGCCCCTATGGCCCGTAAGCTAAAAGTCAATTGGCACCTTATTGATGGGAGATCTGGCTGACCAATAATGCTGTGAAGACAAGCTTAATCGTATCATCGAGGAACTTCTGACCCTCAGGATCAAGAGATCCAGCCCTAAGACAGTTGCCAGAGTCGAAGAATGTGGTGCTGGAAAAGCACAGCAGGTCAAACAGCATCCGAGGAGCAGCAGAATCAGCGTTTCGGACATAAGCCCTTCATCAGGAATGACCTCATTCCTGAAGGGCTTATGCCTGAAATATCGATTCTCCTGTTCCTTGGATGGTGCCTGACCTGCTGTGCTTTTCCAGCACCACATTCTCCACTCTGATCTCTAACATCTGCAGTCCTCACTTTCTCCTAAGACAGTTGCCAGCCCATCTGATTGATCAGTTACTCTATAGTCTTAACACAGCTAGGAGAGAGTTGTGATCACTTCTGAGACTACAAGCAGTCTTAAGGAAGGAGTGAAGATGTCTCCTGAACTTCAGATAAATCCAAAGAGTTTAGGCTCAGAGATCCCAGGCAGGGCTGAGGTATTGAATCTGAGAAGCAACTTATACGTTCACTCTCTCCACCACTAACATACTGTGGCACGGTGTGTACCATGTACAAGATGCTACGTAGCAATCCATCAAGGCTCCGACAAGAACACCTTGCAAAACTGCAAACTCTACCACCCAGAAGGACAACAGACAGCTGATGCATGGGAATACCTCCATCATTACCAGATTCTCCTCTGATTCATATACCAACCTGACTTGTAACTATATTGTCATATATTCACTGTCACTTGGTCAAAATTGTGGACCTCCCTTTCTGACATTGTTGTGTCTGTCCCTAGAATGCTAAGGACTGAAGCAGTTTACAAAAATGGCACTCTTTGGAATTGAATTAGGAATGGGCAATAATCACATGCTCAACCAGCTACACCCACATTATAGTCACAGAGTAATCGAGGTGTACAGCATGGAAACAGATCATTCAGTCCAACTCGTCCATTCAAACCAGATATCCTAAATTAATCTAGTCCTATTTGCCAGCAATTGGGCTTTATCCCTCTAAATGCTTCTTATTCACATACCCATCCAGATGCCTTTTAGATGTTGTAATTGTACAAACCTCCATCACTTCCTCTGGCAGCTCATTCCATATACGCACCACCCTCTGCTGGAAAAGGTTGCCCCTTTTATATATCTTTTCCTTCTCAACCTAAACCTATAACCTCTAGTTTTGGACTCCCCTACCCTGGGGAAAAGACCTTGACTATTCACCCTATCTATGCCCCTCATGATTTCAAAACCTACTATAATGTCACCCCTTAGCCTCCAACGCTCCAGGGATAATAGTCTCAGCCTATTCAGCTTCTCCATATACTCCAAAGCCCTCAACCCTGACAACATCCTTGTCAATCTTTTCTGAACCCTTTCAATTTTAACAATATCTTTCCTATAACAGGGAGACCAGAAACTCAAAACAGTATTCAAAAAGTGGCCTAACCAATGTCCTGTATAGCACCAACATGGCCTCTCAGCTCCTTTGCTTAATGTTTTGACCAATAAATGCCTTCTTCATTTCGATGAAGGTGAGGACTGCAGATACTAGAGATTAGAGTTAAGATTAGTGTGGTGCTGGAAATGCACAGCAGGTCAGGCAGCATCCGAGGAGCAGGAAAGTCAACGTTTCAGGCAGGAGCCCTTCATCAGGAATGAAATTCACCACAGCCTAGTCCACTTGTTCATAATGCTCTGCAGTAGCTACATACATCTGTCAAACACTGCTACAATAAGAATTATGCAAAGAACATTCTTAAAGGAAACTATTAAAAAGATTTAACATTTATCCTAGCTAACGTATTGTGTATGACCATTGGTTGTTATGTGTTCCATAATTTCTCCATGCAATAAATGATGGTTAAGCACATTTCATTGGAAACCTCTTGGAATTAAAATCAGCATTCTAAATCATTGAATACTTAAATAATTGAGAAAAATAATAAATAATTGGTAACTCAAGTAAGCAACAAATCTGAAGTGGAACAGTGTACATTTAAACATAGGCAGAATTTCAAATTTAACATAAACATCAAAAGCAAAACAAGAAAATAAACATAATCTAAATCAGTGCAGAGGTCAATATGAAAATAAAGAAGAAATAAAACACAAACAAATTAAACAACAGAAAAATTCCTCACGATAAAAAGCAGTGTGGACTGAGGTCAGGGAAATAGTATTCCTTCTGCACCTCACCCATCCCCATGATGGGACCACTTGTATGCCTGAGACATTTTCTGTAGCAGATGTCTCTGAACTGGACTGTTGTTGGCCAGAACACGCAGGTGCAACAATTTGAGCCAGAATCTGACAAAGAACCTAATTATTTATTTACAGGCTCAGACTATGGACCTCATTCTACTGCCAAAGAAAGAACCTGCTGATACTGGTTATGAATTCATTATGTTAGCTTAGAATCTCAATGTTTCTTTGCACATTTTGGCTAACATCTATCACTAATTCAATCAAAGTTTGCCAAAGCAAGTTAGTAGTGACCTGGTAACTCTTAAAACTTTATACCGGCTCCTGATATAGGCACTCAAGGAGCATTGCATCATCTTCATTAATATGAGCATGAGTCTCATGTTGTCCACGTACTTGTGAAGAATGTAGGGGGTGTCTACTCCAAAGGCAGAGGCTCCTCATCTCCCAAAGGTTCAGAATACCACATCTCCACAGTAGCAGCCATGGTGTCATAGGTCTCATCCTTCCAAATAACTGTAACCACTGAATGGTCACCAACATGACACTCAAACTCAGAAATTTCACCCTCCTGGCACTCTTCTCCTTCCTTTGCAGTGGCTGCTATGTCACCTTGTGGTGATGTACTCACTCCATTCCTTCCTGATCACTCTTTCAGGAATCATGCCCATTTGAGCCAATTCAACTCCAATGTAAATGGTCACGTCCATGACTTGCAACATTTCACGTTTACTTTTCCACATACATTAACCCTCCTCCTGGGGAACAAAGCACTGATGTGTTCTTTATCCCCATCTCTGATACACCATTAGTTACTAGTATTAGTATTAGTTACATTAGTTTGTGGGAGGCATGGTGGCACAATGGTTAGCACTGCAGCCTCACAGTGCATGTAGGGGTATGGGTGGGCTGCGCTTCGGCGGGTCGGTGTGGACTTGTTGGGCCGAAGGGCCTGTTTCCACACTGTAAGTAATCTAATCTAGTCTTACTACAGGAATAGGGTTGGAAAAGCTAAATAGCTGCCACATTCCACCAGGTCTTTAACGTGTAGCACCCTCCTCCACTCCATTCTTGCAAAGTTTACAAACATCTAATTCGATTTCTGTCTTGTACTCCTAAATTTTAATTGGTGTCATAGAGTCATAAAGAATTACAGATGGAAAGGGGCCCTTTGGCCCAATGTGTCCACTCTGTTCACCAACCAGTTATCTCCTCTAATCCCTTTTCACAGCAGTTGGTCCATAGACATGCATCCAATGGCATTTCAAGTATTAATCTAAATACTTCTCAAATGTTATAATGGCTCCAACTTCTACCTCACTTTCAGACAGTGATTTCCAGATATTCACAATCATCTGGGTGAAAATATTTCTCCTTAAACGCCCTCTAAACCTCCTCCCCTTTATCTTAAACCTGTGCTTGCCCCCCCGCCCCACCCCCACCAAGAATCCTATCCATGCCCCACTTAAACTTGAAAACCTCAATTAGGTTTCAATCAGCCTTCTCTGTTCTGAGGAAAATAACCCCAACCTATGTAGCTTCTCTTCACTGCTTAAAAAAACTCCATGTCCTGGTGAATCTTCTCTCTAAATTGCGCAACACTTTTCAGATTAAATCTATTCTGCTCATCTGACTGTTTATATATATATGTTCCTGTTGCTTAAAGTTTCAGCGATAAGTTCATAAGCAATGAATGTTGCCCCGATGACAACTTCATACTCTGCAATTTGTTCTTCTAACAACTGGCACACACACATTCATAGAGTCATAGTCATAGAGAAGTACAGCACGGAAACAGACCCTTCGGTCCAACTCATTCATGCCGACCAGATATCCCAACCCAATCTAGTATCACCTGCCAGCACGTGGCCCATATCCCTCCAAACCCTTCCTATTCATATACACATCCAAATGCCTCTTAAATGTTGCAATTGCACCAGCCTTCACCACATCCTCTAGAAGCTCATTCCATATTTGTACCACCCTCTGAGTGAAAACGTTGCCCCTTAGGTCTCTTTTATAACTTTCCCCTCTCACCCTAAACCTATGTCCTCTAGTTCTGGACTCCCCGACCCCAGGGAAAAGACTTTGCCTATTTATCCTATCCATGCCTCTCATAATTTTGTATACCTCTATAAGGTCACCCCTCAATCTCTGACACTCCAGGAAAAACAGCCCCAGCCTGTTCAGCTTCCCCCTGTAGCTCAGAACCTCCAACCCTGACAACATCCTTGTAAATCTTTTCTGAACCCTTTCAAGTTTTACAACATCTTTATAGTTATACCAATCAAAACACACTGTAATATTAAGGTCCAAACATCTTTTGGCCACAAGCTGACCAACTACCTTCTCAAATTAGATTCCCTACAGTGTGGAAACAGGCCACTCGGCCCAAAAGTCCACACCAACCCTCTGAAGAGTAACCCACCCAGACTCATTTCTCTACATTTATTCCTGACAAATGCACCTAATACTATGGGCAACTTAGCATGGCCAATTCACCTGACCTGCATATCTTTTGGAATGTGGGAGGAAACCAGATCACCTGAAGGAAACCCACACAGACACAGGGAGAATGTGCAAACTCCACACAGACAGTCATCTGAGGCAGGAATCAAACCCAGGTTGCTGGCAATATGAGGTAGCAGTGCTAACCAATGAGCCACCATGCCACCCTGCAGCATAGTGATTGCAGATAAAATACATAGGTTTCAACCATAACCTCAGTCAACTTAGGCACTAAGCACAGATTCATAGTTAAATCAAATTGCTCATATGAATCAGAATCGGAGGCATTTCTTTTTGCTTTATTATGAGCTTTACTTCAGCTAGTTCATATTTTCTACATTTCATAACTCTTTGAAGTTTGTTTTTATTAATTCCATTTCCCTCTGCTTTTCTTTTTCCTCTTTCCCATTTAAGTTTTCTTAACTCTATGTGCCTTTTCATTATTACACTTATTTTTTCTCCATCATCTGCTTTCCTTTAACCTCAACTTCTATTATTCAGTTTTCCTTTTAATTCAAATTCTTTCATTACTAGGTGTAACCTTCAATTTAGCTGCGAGCTCACTCAATTCAGTTTTCACCAAAGATTTGAGATAATCCAAATATTATTTCTTCCTCTCCCAGAAAACTTTTAGCTTCCTTCAAATTCGATGCAATAAATCTCACTACAATTTTAATATCCAGAACCACCACATACTCATTATGTCAACCATAAAGATACAGATCCTTTTAAGATTCAGTTCTAACATTCACACTAACACCACCCCATCATTAACAGTCACACTGACACCACTTTTCAAATGTCAAAAATATACTTTATTTATAAAATATTTTGTTGATCTGTACAATTGGTCATACCATGCATACATATACATTCTATTTCTTTACATACTGAGATTGGAATTAATCATTCGTATAGACAGATCTGTACATTTACCATCCATATATTTAACTGAGGCTTCAGCGAAGCCCACTTATTGAATGGGCCCCCTGTTCTTCTTTGGCAGGCAGATGTTACACGGTGGTCTTTCCCCACCACGCCTTGGTGGCAGTTGCCCCAAGCTTCAGCGCATTCCTCAACACGTAGTCCTGGACCTTGGAATGTGCCAATCCTCAACACTCAGTCGGGGATAGCTCCTTCAGCTGGAAGATCAACAGGTTTCAGACAGACCAAAACTTTGACTGAGTTGATGATCCTACAGGCACAGTTGATGTCCGTCTTGGTGTGCGTTCCGGGGAACAGACCGTAGAGCATGGAGTCCTGCGTCACGGAGCCTGCTTGGGACGAACCTTGACAAACACCACTGCATTCTTCTCCAGACTTCCTTTGCGTAGGCACATTCCAGAAGGAGGTGTGTGACAGTCCTGTCCCCTCAACAGCCACTTCAAGGGCAGCGTGGCTTCGAAGGCAGCGTGTGGTGCAGCAGAGAGCACGGGCATGCACAAAGGATCTCACAGGCAGAGTCCTTCTCACCACCAGCCAAGCCATGTCTTGGTGCTTGTTGGAAAGTTCTGGTAATGAGGCATTCTACCAAATGACTTTGACAGTCAGCCCAGGGAACTGCTCGACAGGATCTGCCCTCTCCTTTTCCTGAAGGGTCTCAAGGACACTACGTGCTGACCACTTTCTGATGGACTTGTGGTCAAAGGTGTTTTTCTTCATATATTTCTCCACGAAGGACAGGTGAAACTTGGAGTGTTCCGTGGCAGCGAGACCAGGCCCATCCTCCTCAACATCGGGGACAGGTAGAACCTAAGTACGTAGTGACATTTGGTGTTTACGTACTGGGGATCCACGCACAGATTGATGCAGCCACACACAAAGGTGGCCATCGGGTAAGGGTGGCATTGGGTGTGTTTTTCCCCCCATTGCCCAGATCTTTATATCCTTCGGACCCAGGCCATCTTTGATCTCCGTATAAAATAGAAGATGGCCCAGGTGACTGCGACAGCACAGGTTCTGGGAATAGGCCAGACCTGTGCCACATATAACAACACTGACAGTGCCTTACACCTGATGACCAGATTTTTTTCCCACAATGGAGAGCGACTGTAGCTTCCATCTGACCCGTTTCTGCCTCACTTGATATGCTCCTCCCAAAACTTGCCGCATGGCCCAGCCCCTCCGAACCAAATACCCAGCACCTTTAGGTGATCAGTCCTGACAGTGAAGGGGATGGAGGATTGGTCGGCCCAGTTCCTGAAGAGCATGGCCTCGCTCTTGCCTCGGTTGACCTTGGCCCCTGAGGCCTGTTTGAACTGGTCACACATGCACGAGTCTGTGCACAGACAGTGGATCCGAACAGAAAACGGCGACATCATCCATGTACAGGGAGGCCTTAACTTGTAGGCTCCCACTGCCAGGAATAGTCACCCCTCTCAGGCTCGCATCCTTCCTGATGGACTTGGCAAATGGCTCTATGCAGTACACAAACAAGGCAGGAGAGGGCAGCTCTGCCTGACTCCAGATCTGACTGGGAAGCTATCTGATTGCCACCCATTGATTGAGACTGCACTGACAATGTTGGTGTAGAGCAGTCTGATTCAATTGTAGATTCCCTCCCCAAAGCCCATTTTGGAGAGAACATCTCTCATATACGTATGTGATATCCTGTCAAAAGCTTTCTCCTGGTCCAGGCTGATGAGGCAGGTGTCCAACCCCCTATCCTGCACATAGGCAATCATATCCGTGAGGAGTGGGAGACTCTCAGCGATCTTCCTGCCTGGTACAGCACAGGTTTGGTCAGGATGGATCACCGATCCCAGAGCAGACCTGACCCGGTTGGCGATGACCTTTGGCAAGATTTTATAATCTGCATTTAATAGTGAGATTGGTCTCCAATTTCTGATTTCCTCCCTCTCCCCCTTCCATTTTTATGGTACCTGCCAGAAGCATACTGACATATACCTCCAGCAGGTCTTGGCCAAACAAGTCCCACAGAACAGAATAGAGTTCGACTGGTAAGCCATTGCTTCCGGGAGTTTTATTCTTTTTGAAGGACTAGAGGGCCTTGGTCTGTTTATCCAAAGATAGCAGCTGGTCTAGTCTCTCCCATGTTCTGCCGTCTAAGACCTCCATGATAGAGGACAGGAACAACTGGGAGGTTGCGCTGTCAGTTGGCTTCGAGTCATACAGACTGGCATAGAAGGATTTGCTGATCATCATGGCGTTACCGAGCTATCTTCTTCCTTCAGGCTGCTGAGCACGGAGCTCTCTTTGTGCACCTTTTGGGGGAAAAAAAAACTTGAGCACGTCTCGTCCTCCTCCAGCAGACCCTGGACCGGAAGATTATCTTGGAGGCCTCCGAGGCAAAGAGCGAAGCTGGCTGGCCCTTCACCTCTTGGAGGTCCTCCGTGACATTGACCCCCATCATCTGCAGCAGGAGCAGGTTCTGCATACTTTCTTGGAGTTGGGACAGTTTTCCCCGCCTTTCTCTCACCTCCTGACGCCTTTGAGGATGAAAAATCTCTTGACGTTCCCTTTTATTGTTTCCCATCGAGACTTCTCACACTGACACCACCCAATCATTGACAGTCAGACTGAACACAGCCCTCATTGAAAGTCCATGTCCCTCTCACTGAGTCACCTTGACACATCTCCCAATCGGGGTCATACCGACATGGTCCTCTCCCTCCCTGACAGTTACCTTGACCCCAGATGCTGGAACAACAACAGGCCAGGCAACATCCATAGAGAGATATCATGCTAATATTTCAAGTCTAGATCACTCTGACCCCGCCCAGTTCCCTCCGTCACAAAGCCTTCAGCTTCCTCCTTATCGACCCGCCCACTCCATGTCAGTCTTACCCCGCCCAATCCGTTATTCCACTCAGACACGCACGCCCTCCCAAAGACACTTTGTCCCCGCCCAATTAAAGTCATCCGCTCTGACACCTCCCCCTTCCCGTCAGCCACTCTGACTACGCCATCCCCTAACGGACACTCCGATCCCACCCACTCGCCTGAACGCCGCTCTGACCCGCCCCCTTCCCGTCAGCCACTCTGACTCCGCCGCAACCTAACCGACTCTCCGATCCCGCCAACTCGCGAGCATTCCATTCTGACCCCGCCCCCTTCCCTGGCCCCGCCCAAAAGACGCTCTGATTCCGCCCGCTCCAAGACGGCCCACTTCGGACCACGCTCTCTCCCTCTCAGTCACTCTGACTCCACCCACACGCAGTCAGTGTCCCCGAGCCCACCCCTCCCTGCCAGTTATATTGACCCCGCCCCTCCCTCTGACTCCACCCCTCCCAGTGGGTCACATGGATCACGCCCCCTCCATGTCCGTCCCCCTGTCTCCTCCCCCTCCCTGTCAGTCATATTGACCCCGCCCCGCCGCCACGATATTTGCGATGTGGGCGGGCTTTGGTCGCTGTGAGTTGGGCATGAATCTTGGGGAAGGAGGTGAGTAATGTTGGCAATGTTTGTTTTTTTTTTGCCTTGGGGGTTATGGATTTGTAACTCCAGCAATAGGACCTGAGGCCTAGCAGTGCCCGCCCTCGCCCTTACCCATCGCACACTCCCCTTGCCGATCCTCCACTGTGCAGTCTCTGTTTGCTGCCCCCGCCTCTAACACCATTCTTAGTATTGGACAAATGACCCCAGTTACCTGAGCAGTGGTTTATAACAATGCAGTAATGTTTTGCGTGTGTACTGTAGTACCCCAATGCATTAAGTCAAGGGTCTTTTTTTTCATGTAATTATCAACTGCTTTCAGATTTGTGTACAAATGCCACTGCCCCTTTCCACTCAGTCTTTTTTTTAAATTAGTACGTTTTAGGTTGCCTTTCTATCCATCCTTCCCTGCACAATGCCACATTTGCGTTTCTTTTCAATTAATTTCATCCGTCATTAAACTGCTCTATGTTACCTTGAAGCACACTTGTCTTCCTCACTGTTTACAACATTGATTTAGGTTAATTTCATACGTGATTATATTTTAGTTTGTCCCGTGTGGTAATTGAAAGCATGGATGTTGGCAGTTTGATGTCACATTTGCACTGGGATGAATTTCTGACCACGCAGTTTCCACTTGCAAATATTGCCTGGTGCCATCTGGTCTCAACTAATTTGATGCTCATCCATCCCTTTGTTTACCCCTAGACTCAAACTATTTCAATGCACATCCAGCTAGCTTCTCACATTTTACCTTGGAGATAGTGAGGAATGCAGATACTGGAAAGTCAGAGTCAATAAAATTTGGAGCTGGATAAAAAGCAGCAACCCTTTATCAGGACTCTTGAGTTGTGGTGAAAGGTTCTGCCCGAAACATCGACTGGCCTGCTCCTCTGATACTGCTTGACCTGCTGTGCTTTTTCCAGTTTCATGTTTTATCAACTCCCACATTCTATCCTCAATAAATGGAAATCATCCAAAAAGCTCTGCTGCCTGTAGCCTAAATCACATCTGATTCACCCACATCACAGTAGTCACTGACCAATATTTGGGTGGCATTTGAGCAGTAGCTTAATTCTCATGCTTTGTTTTAAAACTTCTCTATACTTTTGCCACCTTTTATCTCATCAACCCCCTCTAGCCCCAGAACCCCTCCAGTATCTGTACTCCTCTAATTACGGCCTCTTGAGCATCCCATATTTTAATTATTTAACCGTTAGTGGTTGTGCCTTTGCTGTCTAGGTCCTAAACGTGGAAATTCCCTCCTTCGATGTCTGTTTGTCCCTCCTTTGGTGTCAGATTTGTTTTATTTTGTCCCTGTGAAGCATATTTCATTATGTTATGTAAAGACAAAGTTGCCATAGTCCTACTGGACCAAGAGAGAGAGGACTGTTGGTAGTTTACTTTGAGATTTACCACACCTCAGGCGAAGAGAGGTCCTTTATGGTAACCTCAGCCAGTACGGGAATTGAACTTGTGCTGTTGTTGTTACTCTGCATCGCAAACCAGTTGTCTAACCAACTGAACTACCCAGCCCACATTTTATTATGTTAAAAGTGATGTATTTTAGTTGGTGTAAAAGGGTGTTATCTGTCTAGTATAGCAGTGGTGGACTGGTCTGATTCAATTCAAGTGGCTTGTATCACTTCTGAAGAGTTTCATTCTTTTCCAGTTATTGGAAGACAGGACAATTGATGACCAATGCCTCGAATCAATAAGACCATCATTTTGACCCTGCTAACTGTGATAAGTTTCATATTTCTGTTGTTTCAGCTGTATTATTATAAAGAGTACTTTTCATCAAAGGTAAGTATTGCATTGAGCATTTTAGTTATTATGGTGACAATTATTAAAATAATAGGAAAATTGCAAACACCAGATTTTTTTACACAGGAGTTTTGTGAAATTTATTACTTCTAGCATTATTTATCCTGCCAAGGTTTAAAATGATTGCCTATCTCCTGTTGCTCTTCAAAAGACAATGGTGAGTTGCCTTCTTGAAACATTACAATCCACGTGATGTTAGGGAGGTAGTTCCAGAATTTTGACCGAATAGCAATATATTTTCAAGTCAATCTAGTGTGAGACTTGGAGGGGAATCTGGAGGTAGTAACGTCCTAATGTGTATGTTGCCGTAGTTCTTCTAGGTGTTAGAAGTTTGTATGACGATATTGAAGTAAATAGGCAGGAATCTCAGAGCAATTGCAGCATTCATTTCCCAGAATGTTTTAAATTTAGATTTTTTTTAAACTTTGTAATGCTATTTTTAATCTGAAGTTTTGATTCACTAAATCTTCATTTGATAGTGTACTGTGGTCTTAGCCAGCATCTACAGATTTAAACAGGTGTCCTTAAGATACTGGACCAATCATAGCAACCCACTGCTGCTCAACTGAGTTTAACTGATTAGATATGGATTAGGGATTGACCTGGAACATTTCTGGTATGAAGTGGTCAAACTATACCACAGTTTTAACAATTTAAGCTAGGTTTTAAAAATAACATTTATATTTCTAAATTTAAATTCCATGTCTTCCCAAGGATAAAAATTCATATTTTTAATCCTTCAATGCAATGGCAGATGGAGTTGAATAGACTGCTGCCAACCCAAATGTAAAATAAATATTTTGTACCTGTTTACCAAGAAGTTAAAAATCTCTCAACACCAGGTTATAGTCCAACAAGTTAATTTGGAATCACTAGCTTTCGAAGTGCTGCTTCATCAGGTGGTTTTAACTTTGTCCACTCCCGTCCCAACAGCGGCACCTCAAAATCATGTCTATCAAGAAAGTACTCAGACCATTATGTCAGAGGAGGAAGATCTGTAACACAAAGGGTTCAAAATTGATGATGAAATGTTAGATAAGCTACTATGAATGCTTAAAATTTACAATTTATCAGGACTAGATGAGATTGAAAGAAGTTGGAGTGAACATTACAGGTGTGCTGGTCATAATCTTCCCATCTTGCCCAGACTCGAGAGCATAATTGCAAACATTGTGCCCATGTTCAATGCATATTGTGCCAATATGAGAAGCAGCATGCAGAAGTCTAAAAAGACACAGAAGTTGGTGGACTAGATGGAAAATGAATTTCAATGTGGAGAAGTGATATGTATTTTGATAGGAAGAACATTGACCACCCATCTCAAATGGAAGGTACAATAGTTAAATGAATTCAGGAGTAGAAGAACGTAGGTGTATATCTGCATAAATCATCAAAGGTGGTAGGATAGTTAGAGCAGTTAATAAAGCGCACTGTATCCTGGGCTTTATTAACAGAGGCGTAAATAAAAAGAGCAAAGATGTTATGCTGAACTTGTATGAGATATGTGTTATACCTCAGCTGGAGTATTGTGTGTCATTCTGGCCATCACTCTATGGGAAGGATGTAAATACAACAGAGACATTTGTGTAAATCTCTTCTGCACTGTCTCCAGTGATAAGTTTCAGTTAGGAGAACAGATTGGAGAGGTTGGAACTGGTCTCCATGGAGAGAAGAAGGTTAAATAGAAATTTGATAGAAGTTTTCAAAATCATAAGCAGTGAGGAAAGAGTAGACAGGAAGAAACTATTCTTGCTCATAAAAGAATTGAAGACAAGAGGGCATAGATTTAAAGTGATTTGCAAGAGTAGCAAATATGATGTGGAAAAATATTTTCTCATGCAAGGAGTGATTCATGTCAGGATTGCACTAATTGGATGTATAGTGGAGACAGGCTCAGTTGATGCATTCAAGAGGACATTAGATTATTATACGAATTGAAAATGTGCAAGGGTTTGTGGAAAAAGGCAGTAGAATGGCACAAAGTCTTAACTCTGATTGGCTAGTTCGTACAGATACAATATGCTGAATGACCTCTGTGCTGTAACATTTCTGTGGTTCTGTCAAAATTCATTGTTTGACAATTGGACATGAAATACAGATGGGCTGACTACAAGTTGGCACACAGGATATGGAAATTGGGCAGTCCTGTTTTACATTTTTCTTGAAATAAATATTGAATTTCTTAATTTGAATAATGGAATAATTCACTAATGCATACAGTGTTTCTTTAAATGCTTACTTTATGAATTTTTAAAAAATTTTTTGCATTTGATGGCATATTGATTTCAGCGTATTTCTTTCTAACTGTTTGGTAATGCTAGGTTCTTTTGCACAATTATCATCTTGCCTTTGCATGAAGGGCTATCATCGAGAAGGTTACACATTCCAGTCTGTCACCCTTGCTTTCAGATACCTGCCTTTTTGCATTGCAAGAGTACTTCAAGAATGGCTGATTTAAGCAATGTGCATTTTGTGATTCATGTTCTGTCCAATATATAGGTGTCTAAAATGATAAACTTTAATTTTTATTGTTAGTTTGTGTGCAACATGCACGATCTTTTAAGTTCTGATTATTTATCAGATTCTGCTGACCATGTTAAGCAGCATACCTGCTTATGGTAGTCCTAAACAGTTCTGAGAGAAATTTAAAAATTTTGCCTGACCTGCATTGCTGTAAGCAAAATCCGTGGTCTTCTGCAAAGTCTGATAGATAGGTAAAGTGAGTTGCTGCAGCTCTTTCTCTCACTAGGTGCTGCTTTTACATTAATGTGATTTCACAAGGGAAGTCAAATATTATTAAATCCTTAAAAGTCCCTTTTTACATTTCAGAACCTGTGTACACAGAGCTCCAGATAAGTAAAAGTGTCAAAGGTTTTCTCAGTCCTATGTTTTTATAGGTTGTATTTCAGTGTGATGTACATAGATTAGCATTTACAAGGATTTTTTTAAAAACAAATTTTGTTGTCTTGGTTTGTTTTAGAATGGGTCATACATTTCTGATTCCAAAGAAAGTTATTCCATGGAAGACAGTGTGCATTGGGTATGTACATCATTCACACCTTGTTACTCTTCTGTTTTGACAAGAGAAATTTGAGAAGAACTTGCAACTGTATCTGTGTCCATCGCATCTCTGATGTTTCATGTCCAATGAATGGTGTTAACGTGTAGCTACTGTTTTGTATAAAGAATTAGCATTTTGCATATAGCATGATCTAATAAACAGTAATTAAACTAATGACCAGTTTGTTTGATGAGGTAAGAATATTGGCTGGGACATGGGGAGCAACAATCTGATTATCTCCAGACAATGTCAAACTCTTGTCAAATTCACCTGATTTAACAACTTGTCTTTGCAGTAATGCCTCTGTATAGCACTGATGCATCAGTGTTGTGTTTTATATAGGCTGTTTGATGAAGAGGAAATGCAATGTAAATTGGTGAGAAGGACTAAGGAGGATGTGGTTCATGGCGATCGAGGAAAAGGAACATGCTGGTTGCAATGCCACATGATATTCTCTAGGAATTCAGCCCTCATGAGCACTGCTTATGAAATGTAGCTTATGTCTGAGCATGATCACCAAGGGAATTGTGAGGCATTTGTTTGGGGAATTGCAGAGAGGGTTTCTGAGATGTTTGTTTGCTGAGAATCATTTCACCATCAAGATCCCTCCAAGTCGCAAACCATTTTAAATTAGAATTATTTTTCCATTCCTCCACTGTTACTGGACCAAAATCTAGGAACTACCTTGTAGCAGCACAGTAACTGCCCTAACGTCCCAAGCATTGCACTGGTTCACTGAGGCAGGTCACCACCATCACCTCGAGCAGTTAGGGATGAGCAATAAACTCTGGCCTAGCAAGTGACACTCTCATCACTTGAACATAGTATACTCTAGTTCAAGGACACAAAGGCACTTAAACTAGCGCAGCCAACATCAGTTCATTCAATTGAGGTAGGCAATCTAACCTGCGACTTCTCCTTCTCAGTGTGGTTCAGTGAGTACACTTTGCACTGTTTTTCCTTAATGTCATCTGTCTAAAGTGATACATTTCACTTTTGATCACACATCAATTCCTAGCTCCTGACTTGTGAGTTGGCCTATGAGAAGAGAGAGGCCAATTTTACTCAATGTGCCCTAATGAATAAAAGAATGAGTGATGATCACATTGAAATATAAAATTCTGGAAGTTGCTGAAAGACAGTTTCCCACAGCCAGAAAGTTGTGACAGCTGAAATGAGGAGAACTGTCTGTGTCCAAATGGAGCATTTCTAGAATTCTCTACCCTAGAAGACTGTGAATGTAAAGTTGTGGAATTTACTCAAAATTGAAGTTGATAGAGTTTTGGATATTACAATAAGTAAAGGATGTGGTGTTGGGGTGAAAAACTGGAATTGATGCATAGGGTCAACCGTGATTTTCTTGATAGTGGAGCAGGTTAGGGGGGTATACGTTCCTGGTCCTCGTTCTTAAATTCTACCAAAGAAATGGCAGACAATTCCATTATTCAGTTATTCTTAAGTATAAAGGTGATGTATCTTTTGAATTTTTTTTTGTCTTCCTCTTCTCTCCCTCTCCTATGTCAGCAAATCTTCGCACCACAAAAATACTTCTCTGACAAGTTACTGTAGTGAGTTCTGATCCAGCCGAAACCTGCAAAACAATATTTGTTTTCTGAATCAGCATGGAGTAGTGGTCAAGTATTCTTCTGCAATTGTTTGGGAATTTCAGTGAAATTTGCTAGATGTTTCCATATTCTTTTTTAGTAGGTTATTGCCACAGTGAAATGGAAATACGTGATCTCTGAATGACCCTAGAGAAAGATTTGGATTGTGCTGCGTTTGTTCTATGTTGTTTCATTTTCCATATCTGCAACCTAATTTAAGTGATTTATTGTTCCACTGTGTGAACAGAGGTGGCAAAGGCTCATAATATAAACTAAATTATAAACACTTGCATACTTTCACCACCCTTGAGCTTAATACCTATCTACCAACAAACCTGGCACCAACATATACAATCTTCTGTAGTTCACTTTCAGTTTTTGATTCAATCTAAACACTTTTTTGACTACTCACTGTCCAGTCTGTAAAACACCTTGTGCTCATTCATTTGACTGAAACAATAATAATTGTATAAAGGATTGTGTGTTCTTAGTAACTGGTGATTTGTTGTAATTTTGTTAATGCTGCTTGTGTATTTTTTCCTAGAAAGTGGTCAAAAAGTTTCTTGATTTGGCATCGATCCACAACATTCCTTTATATCTTATTGATCCACTGGTTTTGGGACGGATGAATGAAAATGTTCAGAATGAAAATCCCGACAGTAGGTTGAACTGCAAGTATCTGTGTATTCCCAGAGGGTTCACCACGTTTGCGCTATTGGACAAATTTTGGAAAAATGATGTAAGTGCCAACTCAATGTTATGGATGATGTAATGCTAAATGGAAGAGGCTAAAGTAGTTTGCTTTGTCCATTGTTTATTATCTGACTGTACATAAACATGTAAAATGTCTATCATATGTACAATGTTAACGTGACAGAACTCGAAGAATACAAAGGTAGTAGGAAAGAACTCAAACAAGGAATTAGAAAGGCTAAAAGGGGCGATGAGATGTCTTTGGTAAACAAGAGTAAGGAAAATGCCAAAGTGTTTTATACATGTAGAAGGAATATGTGGGTAGTGAGGAAAAGGGTGGTGCACTCAAGAACACAGGAGGGAATTTGAATGAAGCTGGGAGAAGTGGGTGAGATCCTTAACAAATACTTTGTGTTGGTGTTCACAAACGAGAAGGACATGATGGATGGTGAGTCTTACAAGTTTCGGCTGAGTCAGAATTCACTACAGTAACTTGTCAGAGAAGTATTTTTGTGGTGCAAAGGTTCCCTGACATAGGAGAGAGGGAAGAGGAAGACAAAAAATTCCAAAGATACATCACCTTTATACTTGAAAATAACTGAATAATGGAATTGTCTGTCATTTCTTTGGTAGAATTTAAGAATGAGGACCAGGAACGTATACCCCCTCTAACTTGCTCCACTATCAAGAAAATCACGGTTGACCCTCTGCATCAATTCCAGTTTTTCACCCCAACAACACTACGTCCTTTACTTTTTCTAATATCCAAAACTCTATCAACTTCAGTTTTGAGTAATATTGATATGATGGGGCATGTCAATATAGAAAAAAAAGGAGGAAGTTTTGGATGTTTTAAAAAGCATTAAGCTGTAGAATTTTCCAGGACATGATGGCATCTATCTCAGAATGCTGAGGGAGCCAAGTAAGAAAATTGCTGAAGCTTTGTATGAAATTTTTGCATCATCTTTAGCCACAGGAGAGATCCTAGAGGACTGGAGAATAGCTAATGTTGCTCCTTTTAAAAAAAAAAGGGTCTAAATGTCTAATCTGGAAAATTACAGACCAGTGACTCTTATATCAATCTTAGCAAAATTCTAAGAGAAGATTCTTAGGGATAGGATTTACTCACATTTGGAAAAAAATTGGACTTGGTAGCCATAGATAACATAACTAACAAATTTGATTGAGTTTTTTGAGGAAGTAGCAAAGGTGTTTGAGGGCAGGATAGTAGATATTGTCTGTATGGACTTTAGTAAGGTCTTATGGCAAAAGCTGAAGTCACCTGGGATCCATGGTGAGCTGGTAAGATGGACACAGAACTGGCTTTATCATCTAGGACAGTGAGGCGGTGGAAGGGTGTTCATTTGACTGGACTTCTGTGACCAGTGGTGTTCAGTAGAGGTCAGTGCTGGGAGCCCAGTTGTTTGTAATATATACAAATGATTTGATGGCGAATGTAGGTGGCCTGGTTAATAAGCTTGCGGATGATGTAAAGATTGGGAGAATGGTGGGTAGTGAGGAGAATTGCCAGAGGATATAATAGGATTCAGATAGGTTGGGGACTTGGGCAGAGAAGTGACATACGGAGTTTAGTACAGACAAATGCAAAGTGACGTACTTTGGGAGATCTAATGCGGGGGAAGGTCGATAGTAAATGACAGAACCGTAGTACCATTAATACTGTATACACAGGGATCTAAGCATACAGGTACACTGTTCTTTGAAAGTCACAGCACAAGTGGATAAGAGGTCAAGAAGGCATATGGCATGTTTGCCTTCATTAGTCAGGGCATAGAATTTAAAACTTGGCAGGTCATTTTGTGGTTGTTTAGAACTTTAGTGAGGCCACTTCTGTAATATTGTGTACATTTTCTAGTCGCCACATTACCAGAAGGATGTGGAGGCTTTGGAGGGGGCACTAAAGTGGTTCATCACAATGCTGCCTGGGTTTGGAGGGTATTGACTGTGAAGAGAGAGAGGATGAATTTGGTTTGTTTTCACTTGAATGTCGAAGGATGAGCAGGTGACTTGATAGGATTTCAAAAAAATGATTACAGAACTGGCCAAATTGACAAGTCAGTGTCTTTCTCCCAGGATAGAAATATTAATTGCTAGGGTCCATAGGTTTGAGGCAAAAATGGGTAAGTTTAAAGGACTTGTGACAGGCAGGTTTTTTACACAAAAAGTGGAAAGTGCCTAGAATGTGCTGCTAGAGAAGGTGATGGAGGTGAATAGAATAGCAATATTTAAGAAGCATCTTGGCAGATACATGAATAGGCAGGGAATAGAGGGATATGGACTGCATAGAAACAAAAGGTTTTTATTTTGGAAAGGCATCATGCATCTGCTCAGTCTTGGTGGACAAAAGGGCTTGTCCTGGGCCACACTGTCCTTTGTCCTGTATGACCAGTGCCTTTTGGATTTTTAAAACTGACTTTGCTTTATTATTCCCATCGGGATGTGTTTGTTTTTTTTTTGTAGAATGAAATGAAATTAAACTGCATATTAGAAAGGCAAATCAGGGCAGGATTATACACTTAATGGTAAGATCCTGGGGAATGTTGCTGAACAAAGAGACCTTGGAGCGTAGGTTCATAATTCCTTGAAAGTAGTCACAGTTAGACAGGATAGTGAAGAATGCATTTGGTATGCTTTCCTTTATAGGTCAGCGTATTGAGTACAGGGGTTGGGAGTTCATGTTGTGGCTGTACAGGACATTGATTAGACCACTTTTGGAATACTCCATTCAATTCTGATCTCGCTGCAATAGGAAAGATATTGTGAAGCTTGAAAGTATTTGGAAAAGATTTACAACGATGTTGCTAGGGTTGGAGGGTTTGAACTAGAGGGAGAGGCTGAATGGGCTGGGGCATTTTTCCCTGGAGTGTTGGAGACTGAGGAGTGACTGTATATGGAGGGGATGGATAGGGTGAATAGTCAAGATCTTTTCCCCAGGGTGGGAGCATAGGTTTAAGGTGAGAGGGGAAAGATTTAAAAGCAACCTTAGGGGCAACCTTTTCATGTAGAAGATAGTTCACATATGGAATGAGCTGCCAGAGAAAGTAGTGGAGGCTGATACAATTACAACATTTTAAAAGGCATCTGGGTGGGTATATGAATAGGAAGAGTCTAGAGGGATATGGGCCAACTGTTGACAAACGGGACTAGATTAACCTAGGATATCTGGTTGGCATGGACAAATTGGACCAAGGAGTCTGTTTCCATGCTGTATACCTCTATGACTGTGTAGGACTTCTGTTTTGAAACCCAAATAATTCTTTGAATGAAAACAAATCAAATCAGCATGTTCTTTATTGTAGAACTAGGCAATAATTCTTAAATTAGAAATTAAAATTAAAATTTTATAATTTTGAACATTTATGAAATAAGCTTGAGGGAAATATCTGTTTGTTCTGAACTGAGCTAGTTATCTGGTCTACATACAGCTGTTTGGCATCTCAAAATTTTCAGTTCATTTTGAAATGCTGCACTTTGGGATTCTGAAATGTGTTTTCTACATCTTAGTAATGTGCTGAAATGATTTCACTGGTTTATTTCAGAGGAAAAGAAAAGTTGAACTAGTTACATGTGTTCGTTATGTTCTGTTCTATATCTTTTGTACATGCTTCGGTTTAACCTTGTTCATTAAAAGTCAGGTTTACGTCAGCTACAAAGCCATTTGGTTAACACTAATCCTAATGCATGATACCAGTTGTTTCAAAGGATGAAGAGAAATCTCTTGCACCAGTTTTGACCGTATCAAACCAACTGATGTTTAAATATTGAGAAGAGGCTAACTTCAGATTTTATATGCTTTCATTTTCCCAAAAATATTTTTTTCAATTCACCTAAGGTGTTTCTGAAGAAAGAAGCTGAAGAGGAGGGTTTTCAATGGATGGAGTTGAGTGGTAAAGATCCACGACTAGCTGGAATGGGTGATCTCTCTGGAACAGAAATTCCATTGCACTGCATCTTTAAACTACAGAATCATGCCATCCACTTGGTGGTATTTTATGAAAGGAGTGGCAATTTCCTATGGCATGGGCAGCTGCGGCTCAAGCAAAATATGGACAAAACTTTTGTCCATTTCCGCAAGCTGCATTTTGGACGTTACCCTGGAGCCTATAGCAAGTAAGTGCAAATGAGCTGGTCTGAGACCTGATATAGTTCGCGTTGTTGGTTGAAGTCAAGATCTGTTGATAGCATTCAGCTTGATGTCTGGACTTTTTTTCTTCTTTATTCCAAGAGAAAGGACTTTTCTACTTGGACAGTGAATTTCAGAACCTCAGGATATCCCAAAGTGTTTCACCGCCAACGAACTACTTTCTGAAATGTCAGTTGAGAGGCCCACCTGAAAGCCATTGAATATGTTTAATTAAAGTCCCAAAGTTAGTAATTTGGTTAATTATGCAAAAGGTTGTGGACAAAAGATAAAGTAGCAAACACATGTGGACATAGTTTTGGAACTCAGCTTCTATGAGATGAGATAGAAAAGTGACTCCAAGTAACATAATGTGTTGTTCCATCTTTATTTGGATTGTACATTAGAGTCATAGAGAGGTACAGCACAGAAATAGACCCTTTGGTCCAACCTGTCCATACTGACCAGATATTCCAACAAAAGCTAGTCCGACCTGCCAGCACCTGGCCCATATCCCTCCAAACACTTCCTATTCATATACTCGTCCAAATGCTTTTTAAATGTTGCAATTGTACCAGCCTCCATCACTTCCTCTGGCAGCTCATTCCGTACACGTACCACCCTCTGCGTGAAAAATTGGCCACTTCGATCTCTTTTTACATCTTCCCCCTCTTGCCCTAAACTTGCACCCTCTAGTTCTGGACTCCCTGACCCCAGGGAAAATACTTTGTTTATTTATCCTATCCATGCCCCTCATGAATTTGTAAACCTCTACAAAGTCACCCCTCTGCCTCCGAGGCACCAGGGAAAATAGCCCCAGCTTATTCAGCCTCTCCCTATAGCTCAAGAAATCCAACCCTGGCAGCATCATTGTAAATCTTTTCTGAACCCTTTCAGGTTTCACAAATCTTTCTGATAGAAAAGAGACCAGAATTGCACGCAGTAAGACAACGGAGGCTTTCTCTCGTTCTCTTGTTCTACCTCTCTCTCTCTCTCTCTCTCTCTCTCTCTCTCTCTCTCTCTCTCTCTCTCTCTTCCCCCTCCCTCCCTCCCTCACTCCCTTTCCCTGAGAAATTTCTAACTCAGCTTGTGAATCTTGCAGAGATGTGTAGTTGCTCAGCCCTGAAGAATATTCGATGTGAGATCAGTAGATATTTGAACTCGAGGAAACAAAATATATGTGGATCAGTCAAGAAAGTGGAATCTAGTTTGCGGATTACCTTTGATTTTATTACATTGCAAAGCAGAGTTATGGAGCTGCTCTCATTTGTTCTGTTCGTCATTAAATGTACTCCTAACTGATTAGATTTTAACTTTCTCAATTTTAAACAAACGTATTAGATTGGAAACTAGCATTTACGTATTTTTGGAATGAATTACATTTTGGGATCAACAAATGTGTAGTGACTCTAACTTTGATTTGTCAGCAGCAGGGTACTATTAAAGCTATTTCATTGCCGTGTTATATATAAGTTAAGTAGTTCTGAAGATTTAGAGAGATGGTAATTCTTTACTAATTACCATCATTTATTTCCCTGTCTTAGAGGGTCCATAGTAAAACTGCACATTACCACAAAAATACTTTGCAAACATGTATTTGCAGAGGTTCTTTAATAAATTCACATAGAATTAGTGATGCAGGTCACCATTAGCCAAGGAAGTCCCACAATTAAGCATGTTTGTAGCTTGTCACTGCCCAAAGATGTAATTGTGTGATGTATTCTCAGTTGATAAAGGGACTATTATTGGATACTGTCTCTTGCCTTATTTAATGCTGTAATGCAATACTGAAACAGCTGTGAACAGGGGAAAGAGAAGGGTCAATTTATGAATTTAATTTGCGAACTCTTTTTTTTTGCTATTACAGACCTAATCTACACCTGGCTTCAATTGATGGACTACAAATCCAAGTTCCTAAGCAAATAGCAAACTTTCTAGAAGAGGTTTCACAATCTAGGTTTGTTGAATGCAGATACAAGGAAGCAAGAATGTTTTATCAGGTTAGTTTGTGTGCCAATTCATTCTCGATAGTTTGGCCAAGTCTTGTTGTCACAAAAAGCCATAGCATGTATTACATTGAAAACCTTTTTAGATTGAGTAACTTTTTGCTGTAGGTCAAAATATTCCCTAGTTTTGATGATTGGATGCACAGTTCAAGATGTAGGTGATAAAAGGTGGGGCTAGAAAAAGGAATGGACTCTAACCTAATGCATCTTGCTAATTTTTGGATAGGATTTTTCACTGTTGAGTTAAATATGTAGCAAGATCGAAGGGAGGAGGAGAAAAAAGTAATTTGTGTACACTGAAATAGAAAATGGAATCTAAACGTCAACCGACATAAATTGAAGAAAAATCATTGCTGAATACTATCTGGACTACAGCGACTTAAAATAAGGATTTATAGGTATTTTTCAGTATTGCTGAAAAAAAATTGTGTTAAAGCTTTCAGTATTACACTTATCAAGACATTTGCTAGACTACCAGTGTAAAGAGGGACAGTATTTTGTACTGAGGAGAGAGTGCTGATTAATTGGCGAGTGGACTTCGTTGAGGACGTTGACAGACAGTTAACTGCTAAGCTTTGTTTAAATCAAACCAGACATGTTGACTCTAATTGGTCAAGGTATCATAGAGTCATAGAGATGTACAGCATGGAAACAGACCCTTTGGTCCAACCCGTCCATGCTGAAAAACTATCCCAATCCAATCTAGTCCCACCTGCCAGCACCTGGCCCATATCCCTTCAAACCCTTCCTATTCATATCACAATCCAAATGCCTCTTAAATATTCAATTGTACCAGCTTCCACCTCATCCTTTGGCATCTCATTCCATGCATGTCCCACTCTCTGCGTGAAAACGTTGACCCTTAGGTCTCTTTTTATATCTTTCCCCTCTGACCCTAAACTTATGCCCTCCCCGACCCCAGGGAAAAGACTTTGTCTATTTATTCTATCCCTGCCCCTCATAATTTTGTAAACCTCCTATAAGGTCACCCCTCAGCCTCTGATGCTCCAGGGAAAACAGCCCCAGCCTGTTCAGCCTCTCCCTGTAGCTCAGATCCTCCAACCCTGGCAACATCCTTGTAAATCTTTTCTGAACCCTTTCAAGTTTCACAACATCTTTCCGATAGGAAGGAGACCAGGATTGCATGTAATATTCCAACAGTGGCCTAACCAATGTCCTGTACAGCTGCAACATGACCTCCTCACTCCTGTCGTCAATACTTTGACCAATAAAGGAAAGCATACCAAATGCCTTCTTCATTATCCTATCTACCTGCGACTCCACTTTCAAGGAGCTATGAACCTGCACTCCAAGGTTTCTTTGTTCAGCAACACTCCCTAGGACCTTACCATTAAGTGTATAAGTCCTGCTAAGATTTGCTTTCCCAAAATGCTTACCTCGCATTTATCTGAATTAAACTCCATCTGCCATTTCTCAGCCCATTGGCTCATCTGGTCCAGATCCTGTTGTAATCTGAGGTAACCCTCTTCACTGTCCACTCCACCTCCAATTTTGGTATCATCTTGAGGAATTAATCAGTGAATGATTATTGTCAATTTTATTAAATTGGATCAGGTAGGGTGTATTTAAATGTTCTTTCTGTTTGCAATTTAAGACCAATTTGGCATTTAACAGGCTCAGAGTTTGGTGCACTTGTGCGCAATGCAAGCTATATATGACTAAACAGAATATGCGCACAATCTGTTTCATATTAACAGAATAGGTGACAGTCATTCCCTGGTTCATTTCTCAGGTCAATCATCAGTTAATTTTCCTTGTTTAAAGTTTGAGAGAGATTGACAGTTTATTGTCAGTCATCACCTAACTGCATGCTGGATGCATTCATCGATCAACACTTCTGCCCTTATGGTATAAAATGTTATTCCCCTTATATTGGTATTCCTGCATATCTCCTGGTGATTGCAAGACAAAAGGCTTCAATAAAATGTGTCTTTGCGCAATGCTCCACTTCTTCTATTAGGTTACGATATTTTTTGTTCAATGTGTTCAGAGTTTGGAATGGTAAATCAAAGTTACTTTTGTGATTGTATTTAATTGAGGTCTTATAAGATTTATTGTGAACTTTTGAGGGAAAGCAATGAGTATTTTGAGATTAAATAACTTTGAAGCACAAAAGCTGTTCATAATTTTGAAAGAAGGTTCAAAGAGTCAAAGGTACAATTTACCCAAATTAATACAGAAAAACCCTTAAAAATGGCTTGATGGAAATCCTGTCCAACAGTTCTTACAAAACGAACACATTTACAGTCACTTCCTAATTGTATACTTGATTTGTATGTTTTTGTACAACTACACAAACAGTGTATAGCTGATGTTTATGTGGGCAGTATGTCTTGTCCAAGTACATATAGCTTCAGATTTATTCTTCAATAGCTCGATTACAGCTTTATTTGTATGTTGCCAGTTTGCGCATCATGTAATTTTGTCCTATCTCAGATTGCTATGTCTTGTTTGGATTGGAAGGATTTCAGCTAATATTAACATACTGTATCAAGGTGGTTTTTAAAATCTGTCTTTGTTCACAAGCGTGTATCTATTTTTAAAAGAGGGTGCTTTTGTGTTCTCTGTTTTATATCCCATGTAAGACTTGTTTGTTTGTTTGTTTGTTTTATTATAGGTGTACCCTGAGGACACATCACAAGATGCTATGGAATTTAAAAAAAAGGCAAAGGATTTGCTTCACCTGGCTGCAAAGACATTGAATGGACAGGAAATGCCATTCTGGCTCAGCAGTGGAACATGCCTAGGTAAAGTACCATGCCTACATAGCTTTTTGAAAAAGGTTCTAAGATTTGTTTTGGGAAGCATTCTGTAACAAATAGTATAACTGATGAAATAAGGTGAAAAAGAGATGTGTGAGTATTAAAGTTTTCCCCATATCCCTGAACATAAGCAATCCCTTGCCATTTATGGAACAGGAGGACTAAATTGATGTACAGTAATTAAATAGATATAATAACTTTAGGTGGAAATTGCCACTGTAAGGGAGATTAAAGAAGTTGGAACGAATCTGGAGTTAGTAGAATAACTCAGGAATGACCAATAATCTGTGAGCTGGATAGAAATATGTTCAGTTAGAAAATTGTGTACATCAGTAATTAAATGTATTAAGGATTAATTAAAAGCCTTTGATTTCTTGGAGTTCAAAACAAGAACCACATTTGGAAAAAGAATGATGGGAAAGAGAGGCTGTAAAGTTGCAAGATATATGTGATATGAATACAACTAGAATATTTGATTTGAAATTTCAGGGTCAAAACAAGGATGCAGATTTAAAATAATTAAGATTCTTCCAACACTTAAAAGAATCCCCAACATACATGCATCACCTGTCACTTCCCTTCCATTGCTGAGCACTGACTATAAAGGGTAGACCCTCTATAAGAATGGTTATGGTCAAGTTGACATTGACTGACTTATTTTTGAAAGAGTTGAAACCAGGCCAGAAAAAAGGCTGATAGTTCCAGAGCATTGCTTCTTTTTGCAGGTGGGGAAGGAAGCAAAGTTGAATGGCAGGTATGTGAGAGAATGGATAAATATTTAGTTTTATCTGAGCTTTGAGGATTTATGCTTATTTATGCAAGGATCAAATGGTTGAGACGGTATAGTTTATTGAAAGAGTGAGCATTGATGAGTCAAATGCTTCTAATTTTGTAATTCTTTTCAAATAGAAAATTTGCATGTTATAGAGCCTTTTATGACCTCAGGATATCTCTAAGCACTTCACAGCCAATTATGTAATTTCTGAAGTTAGTCACTGTTTTAATATAGGGTTTTGAGCAAGTGAAATACTTGTGATAGGATAGAAAATTGGTTGGACTACTGATAAGCAGCAGATTAAAAGACTCTGTAGAAAAGGACAGTTTAGAAGAATGGAAGGAGGTTGGGAAAGATGACAACATGGTACTGAATTGCAGGCTGTATTTTGAGTGGAGTGAGAGGTGTATTTTTTTCACCATTGGTGCGGTAAGAGAAATGATGAGCTAGTTCTATTTTTCCACTTTCAAAAGCAAACGGACAAATTTGCAGCCAGACGAACTTTGTAAAGTGATGGTGAGAATAGAAACAATTGCAGCTGAACTGTTGACATGTCTGAATACATGGCCTTTTGCTTATGTTGCAAGTATTTTGGAGTTTAGTGGAACAAGCTTTCTAAAATCAATGTTGCCCTAAATTCTCACTTCTGATTTTTCTAGGATGGTTCAGACAATGCAATATCATTCCATACAGTAAAGATGTGGACTTGGGAATATTCATAAAGGATTATAAAGTTGATATTATCACAGCATTCCAGAGGGCAGGACTGCCACTGAAACATAAGTTTGGTAAAGTGAGTCAACTGCATAATTTTTTGTTATCATTAATCATTACATTTCTTAGATAATTGAACCCTCTGTGTAATAATTAAATGCTCTATAATTTTGGAATCAATTCCTTTCACAATTAAGAACTTGAAGATTAAAAACTACATAATTGTTTCAAGTCTCAAATAAAATTGGTTCTTAAAAATAGTCTCAAAGCTTGTTATGTGAATGATGGCAATTAGCTCAATTCCACCAATTGTTATTAACTATGATAAAGCAATTTGGTTTACTTATAAAACATCAGATCAACAAATGTCAGCTACTATATAATGAAGCAGTTCTTCAGCTGCACGTGTTATTTCCTCATACAGCAGCAAATGTTATTTTTCTGGTATTTTAAATATTATTAACAAGATAATTTGGAGGAAAAAGTGAATTTACCTGTTGAAGTGCATCCAAGACGTTTCTGCAGTGTGTACCTGATTTTTGTGAATCCTGATGCTTGAGTTCTGCTGTGAACCCAACGATCAAATTATTTTACTGGGCTCTTACACATTTTGTTTCTATTTGCATGCTGTATGTTTGAGTGAGATGAATCATGAGAGTTTTAAAATTTCATCCCTTTTCTGGATATATGTTGCTCCAACCCTAAAAGCAATTGCGCAGCAGAATCAGCAACAAAAAATATATTTTAACAATGTTAATAGTTAGAATTATTGATGGCATGTTTTTAAAGATGTTTGAGACAAAATTTAATTTTATGCCAATGTAATAATGCTCCTGCTTTTAATCCCAATTTCATCAAACCATTGAGGTGTACATTAACTCAGTTTGACCTTTTATTATTTCCTTTTTTTCCAGGAAGATGACAGCCTGGAGCTTTCCTTTCAAGCAGCAGATGTGAAATTGGATATATTCTTTTTCTATGAAGAGGATGATTACATGTGGAATGGAGGAACCCAGGCGAAAACTGGGAAAAAATTCAAGTATGTTGATTAACAGCATTTATTTTCTTCAACTTGTGGTCAACATTCATCCCCTTTTTTTTATTTTTCACCCATGTGTGGATTGAATTTTCATTCAGTGCACCAGTAGCAAAGTGATTTGCAGGTAGTGGAGCAGACTTGTTGGACCAAACAGCCTACTCCTCCTCATTTGTGTGTCCAATGTTAGTGAAAACAAAAATCTGCACGTAATACTTTAAAGAAATCACCATAAGTATGGAAGAAGAATAAGTACCAACCCTGGTTCACGAATTACTCTGCCGACTTACTGAGTTAAATTTTAAATCCACCATGAAGGCATTTGGTTGTATTAACTCATACACTCTCAAATGATGTTGCTGACTCTTAATTCTTTAACTTAGCTCCATCTTGCTACCTCACCCAGCCCTCGTATTTACCGCTTACTTTGCTCTTCCCTGCCCCGATACGTTGTGAAATAATGTCGGTTAATCATTGTTCCTGATTTCACAGTTCACCAAAAGTAAGGACAGAAAAACACACGTTTCATATGTAATGGCAGAATGTATGTTGCACATTGTTGTACATATATGTGTAAGTAAAAAATGAGGTCTGCAGATGCTGGAGATCACAGCTGCAAATGTGTTGCTGGTCAAAGCACAGCAGGTTAGGCAGCATCTCAGGAATAGAGAATTCGACGTTTCGAGCATAAGCCCTTCATCAGGAATGTGTGTTGCACTGATTCTCTGCATGCACAACTCATCCTGATTTCTATAGTTTGTATAATTTTGATTTTTGTTTCCAAAGGGGATCAGGGTAATTTTTTTTTTACTGTTTTCTTTACAATGCAGTGCTTATGGGTCTCTTCTGATTTGGGTATGGATCAAGAACAACAGATCCCTAATATTGACACTGAAGGAATCAGTCAAAGACTATGTTTTCATTTCTGAGTCAGAGTGCTGGAGAAACTCAGCAGGTCTGGCAGCATCTGTTGAGAAAGTGTTAATGCTTTGTGTCCACTATGACTTTCTACAGAACTGGAGTGAGTTTCTCTAACACATTGTCTGTGTTTCAGATTTCCAACATCTGCAGTATCTAGCTTTTACAGACTGACTGAGGTCATGTAGCAGGGCATCCTTAAAAGTAACATCAGAACTGTTCGATGTGCATCATGTTTAATAGTTTTCTTTCATCCAACATTAATAAGGGCAGTTAGTGGTTGTCGCACTATAATAAACATCTGTTCATCAATTATTTTCAGTTTTAAAAGAAATCCAAAGATTAAGCAGTAGTCTGTTGGTGTGCCTCATAAATAGTGTCATGATTACAAATTACTTTTTTAGTTTAACAATAAACTTTTAAAACCCAACTTCCAAGTGAGTAATAATTGTTTTCCAATTTATTCCCCTTTTTATTTTATACTAGAAACCTTAAACAAGATCTTTTAGTCAAAACTGACTTCAAGAATCATTAATATTACAGGAGTAATCCTCATTTTGTGTATGGCTTGTTTGTGAAAACCGTCTCCAGATCATATCCACTTTGATATCCACCCTATTTTGCATCTATTGAATTAGAAGAAAAAGTATCTGCAGATGCTGCCTTTTTAGTTGCATATTTATGGAACTGTAGCAGTTTGTGCCTTTGTGAAATAGTACATACGCTGATTGAAAAATAAATTATTTTACTAATTTATGTAAATTACAATTGCTTTCAACTTAAAATCGATCACATTTTGAATTATACCTATAAACTGCAGATTTTTTTTAGTGATGTTTTGCAAAAAGCCAAGCATTTGGTTTTCTTTCTCAAATGTTGATTTCCATTGATGATACCCTACCTCATTTTGTTATTTTACTGTTCAAGTTTCAAACACGTGAAATGTTTATCTTAACGTGTAAAGCATAAGTACCATTCACCTGGCTAAATATTCAGTCCTTGCCATGCCAGTTTGCATAAAACTCAGCATGAGCAACAATTCTGTCCAGTTTTCCTGGGATTGAGACCAGCTTCACTGCGGTTGAACTATTTCTGTTGGAGCAAATTACTGCAGATGCTGGAATCTGTACTGAAACCAAAACGTGCTGGAAATCTCAGCAGGTAGGCTGCATCTGTGGAGAGAGAGCAAGCTAACGTTTTGAGTCTAGATGACTCTTTTTTTTCAGAATTTGCCCTGAAACTGGAAGAAAACATGGCCAAGTGTTGCATTCAAAGCATATAGTTCACATCACTAACAAGACATCTCTTTAGCACCTTAATGGTTGACCAAAACTTTTTGTTTTGCTTCACAGGAGGCTTATCAGACACATTTTGACACTAAGATGCATAAGTAGAAATTAGGACAGGTGACCATAAACATTCAAAGTTCTTAGGAGTATCTCAAAGACAGATGAAGCAGTTAATGCAAGGAATTCCAGTGCTTCGAGCCCACGTATTTGAAGGCAAGCCTGCCAAAAGTGAAACAAAAGAAATGGAGGGACACAGGAGACATGAATTGAAAGAACACTGAGTTCTCAGAGAGGGTTGAGTGTAAGAAATAGCTGGAGTAGGCAGTTATACCCTTTTCAATTTGTAGGAGTGGAAGGAGATTGCACAATAAATGGTTAGTTTGCAGGCCTGTCAAAATGATTGATTCACAGAAACTAGTGAGTTATAGAGTCTTGTATTTTCTTATTAATGAGAAAGTTGCTTTTAAGAAGTTAGTGTAACTAAATGGTGATTTTTTTATCATAGCTTTGGCAGTATCCAACAGCATATGAAGCACAAAATGCTAGAAATACGTAGTGTCTGATAGTATCTGTTGATGGAGAATCTGATCTAATTTTCACAGCTATGACCTTTCATTAGACCTGTGAAAAGTTAGTGATATAATGGGCTTTGAGAAAGTGAAAGGACAAGGGTAGAAAAAAGAACAAAAGAGATTTGGTGAATTGAATTGAAAAGGAATGGCAATAGGACAAAAACAAAACAAAAGATGTTGCCACAGGAGGTGTAAATATTAGGATCCTGAACAAAAGCTGCAGTCCAAAAGCAAAATAAAAGAATTAACAGGGCAAATAAAACCAAAGAAACAAGAAACAAAGTTGGAACTGAGATTGTGGCTAAATTTCTTGAACTCAATATTAAGTCCAGAAAGTGTTAAAAGTGCACGGTCCAAAGAGTTGCTGTTCCTCGAGGTTCATTAGAGTGCTGCAGAAGGCCAGAAACCGGCATAGTTTTCACTATGTGGAGAATTAAAGTGTCGGGAAGCTCAATGTTTGAGATTGCTCTTGTGTACTGAATGATGGTATTCCACAAAGTATCAACCAGTTTGTATATTTGTTAATTTTTATGGTTTTGCATAAATATCCTACTGGTATTGTCTGTTTATTCTTATTATCAAATCGTTTTTTGCAGATACATATTTCCTAAATTTACCTTGTGCTGGACTGAATTTCTGGAGCTGAAAGTGCAAGTCCCCTGTAAAACACTCCCATATGTGGAGGCAAACTATGGTAAGAACTGGGCAATCCCTATAAGCAATTGGGATTGGAAAAGTTCACCAGCTAATGTGCAAGAAAATGGAATTTGGCCTATCCAGGACTGGGATGAAGTCATCCAAATACATTGAGCATGGCTTATAAATGAATGCAGTGATGATAGGAAGCTTGACGTTATACAAACTTAACTGTACGGAAAAGGGCAGTCCAATTATAATTCCTTCTCCTAAAACAATTGCTGAATGCTTGTCACAGTACCTGAAACTGAGCAGGTCGATGACGTCAACTGCTGTTATTGGTGTTTAAAGATTTTCCTTTGATTTGTAAAATGAGTTCTTCTTCATAAGAAAGACTATTTGGAAACCAGAACTGAACTGACATTTTAAAGATTATATTAACTGAGCCTTAAGTTTCACAACTGGAATAACATTCTAACAGTAAAAGTAGTAGTTTAGAATAATTTTGTTAATATTGTGCTAAAGAATGCTATTTTGTTCAGATCAAAATGTTAACTTATTCATATTTTAAATTATGTATTTCATGCATGGAATTCTACATTTAACTTAATGTTTTGGAAAGAACACAGGCAACTGCTGGGCACAGATGCTCTGTAAAAGATTGCTGGAAAGCCTTATGCAAAAATACATGGTGCTGTAGTGTGTACTATTCCAGAAAAGAGTTGATCCAGCCAGGAAAGTTTGTTTTCAAAACAAATGCACCTTTCCCTTTTTTCATTAATATGATCCTTTTACTCCACTTCCTGATTTATGCATCGTCTTGGTTACTGAGCAAATGTCTCCATGGAGATGTCATTCTAATGTAAATTAGTATGTAAATATAAATGCAGCAAAGTACAAGCTGTGGTTTGGACTCTGAGGGAATTGCTTTATTATGGGTTTGAAATTATATTATTATTTAATCTATCTGCTGTATATAAAACTTAGCTGGGACATTGATGCAAGCTTGTGAGACACCTCTCTTTTAATGGAGTCCCATCTTATCAACCCAAACAAATCCCAAGGTGTTTCCTTGGGATTTCCTAAGGAGCACTCCCAACCAAATACAAGTTCCACCTGCACACCGCTAAAGTGAAAACCCCAACATGATAATTTTTCTGAACCAGTGCTGAGTGACATTGGATAATGATGCTACAATAAACGTTAAAAGTCTGTTAAAAATCAGTCATACCACTCATTTGTCTTTAATGCGTTAGCACCAAAATGGTGAATGTTTATTTCTTAAACTGTGCTGTCTTTCGGCTCTGCTGAGTTAACTGTCCACGGCCTGCAAAGCGGGAGAAAGTATCCAGGTGAGGTCGTCTGTCAGGTCAGCTTACAAAATTTTTTTCATTTCAGTGACCGTTTGTAAGGGACAGTATGAGTTAAGTAACTGAGACATCAGTTTGTCTTTAAGATGCTATCCCATTTTTAGAGGAACAAACGATATCAAATATGTTGAAGTGTCAGTGAAACAGAATCATGTTTGTTTTGCAGTGAAGGCTGAAAATCATTCTGACCCTTGAAAGTTCTTGCTGTGAAATTTGTACTTTGTTTATATGTTGAAGATGTATTTTGCTACTTTTACTGAATTTTTGGAATAATAATACTTTATAGTTTCACCAAACAATAATGCCCTGTATTTGGAATAATTGTTGTTTGAATGCAAGATGAATAGCAAAAGTTTAGAAAACAATTATGTGCCAAGATTTGATACAGGTTGTGAGTGACAAGTGTGAGGTTTCTGATTTTAAAAAAATTGCCAAACTGTAAGGGTTATTATTTTAAAAGTCAAACATTTAAGATTTGGATGAGAAAGAAAACAGGGAAACTTCTGCTCATCACGTCCAAAGGGCTTTTACTCCACAAGCACAAACTTGCACTTTTTCCTAGGCTCACTCACGCGCTCTCTCTCTCTCTCTCTTTCATGTGCGTTGAATGTTGCAATGTAAGTTCACATAAAACTAACTAGTTTAATAATTTAAGCTTAACTGCAAGTTTTTGCAATGGCATTGAGTTGGCATGCTTTTGCATCTTATTGTTACCTTCATGGACTGAATGTGAAATGAATGATGTTGCTGCCTGTCAGTAGTTTGTGATCTATTTTACACTACAGTTATTTTGGTTTGGATATATTTGAAATGTTTATCCAGCCAACCGGAGAATTCCCTTATCATTTGAAGTAAGGTACAGAAAACAGGATTGTACTGAATATAAGGTATACAGATTATGTTTTTTGAATGGGTGTGCACTCAGAACCTGCAAGTCTTAAATTCCTGTTGTTTTCAGTACAGGATCACCTGGGTATGTATTCTGGATTAAATCAATTAAAATGCAAGAAAGGTATCTTGCTCATTTCTTTTTTGTGTATGCAATTAAGTCTCTTATCATTGTAGCTTGTAAATAGCCCACTTTATCAAACACTGCTGTTTCTCTTTCAGCACGCTAGAACAATGGCAACTTCTGGTGATGCCCTATTTGTGAAGCAGCATTTTGCTGAAAGTGCAAAATTCTGTATAATTCTATTGATATGTAGCACCAATAATGTCTGCATATATTTCTTAGGAAATATATTTTAAAAGCATCTTTTTTAGTGCTTGTGGCATTGCATTTATTGTGCTCTGTTGAGAACCTATGATAAAATTGTACTGGACTCATGAAATCTCAACGTTTAGCATGTTTAGTAAGTTTGTCTAACATTTTGCATATTTCAAAATGTATGTTTCAAGAATAAATTGTAACTTGTTACCTTTGTCATTTTTATTAATCAAGCATTGGGAATAGTCTGTGTGGGTAACTAAATAATGCAATATATTGCTTTCTCTGTCCACCTTGGTTTTGATGTAGTGGTGAAGTGGGAATGAGTATTTTTATTCATGAAACAGTCCTCAAATGAAGTGACATGTACATTGCTGCCCTATCAGGGTGAATTAAGCTTGCTTGCCAAGGTATCTAAAACAGCAAACTCGGAGGTCATTGTATACAATATTCTCTTTGTTTTGCAGTTTGCTTATCACAATATACAGAACTTTTAATTTTACCTTTTGCATGAGAAGGTGAATACACTTATCTTAAACAGACACTTTATGATTAGCTGTGTGATATCTTCTATTTTGCTGTGCTTCAGTGCATGTGCACCTTAGAACATTGGGTATACAATAGTTTATAACATGGTCATCAGGAGCCAACAAACAAAACTGTTATAACTTGTTGAGACGGAAACCGAATGGTCTCGTCTCTACGTGTTCGTTGGAAGGAGAGATCAAACCGGATAGAGTTTGGAGCAAAAACACCGTTTATTACAGAATCAAAACTGGTACACTATACAACGAATTCAAAAGAATGCAAATTCGTTGGAGAAGGCGTTCTGTCTCTTCCTTCGGATCTGGTGCGGTTATACTTCGCGCTTCCTCGAGTTCCCGGTCAGGTTCCCCTTGTTCGGCTCTTTCATTGGTCGGTTCACCTGTCTGTGAAGGGATTAGTGTCTCTATTGGCTGCCCCGAGATACCTGTCCCACTCCTGCTGTGCCGAACAATGGGTAGACATCCTGGGTTCGGCAGTTTCCGATCTTGTAAATTAAAAGTTTATTGTTGGAAGGGATTCCTCATTGCCATGTGTCTGGCTGTCTGGGCGTTCACAATAGTTCTCCATAGTTGAATATACAGATATTATCATTTAACATAGGACCCGAATGAGTTTGACGTCAGCGGAGGCATTAGCAAGTACTTTATCAATCAAGTGTAGTATCGGTGCGATTTACACTATCCGATAGTTACCGGTTTCCTTTATTAACAATGAGAGTGTAATAGGATGATCTGAAACTGACGGACATGTTCTAATCCCCCAGGAATGTGGCCCCAGGCAGGCAGTCCTGCAGTGGCTGGGTTTACTTTACGTGTCGAAAAAATAGAGTAAGTCCCTCGAGAAGGAAGTGGGATTGGTAATAGTGAGAAGGGAACTGTAATAGACTGCATAGGGGAAGGCCTACGGTACGCCTTGATACTGCGCGGTAAGGGGCGCAAGCAATTTCGATTCGCACCCCGGGGAACTGCCCGTGCTGGGGGCGCCCAACCAATGGGGTTGTCGTAGGACAATCGGTCGATGAGGCGCCCAAGGAGACCGTTTAGTATAAAGGTGGAAATGATGAGGATCCCCATCAACTCTGTGGCAACAGGACAATAGAGTAGGTAAATTTCCACCGTGTGGTTAGGGAAGACACAGCGCAGGAGATCCCCCTAACCTCTCAGGGCGTGCAGCGTAAGCCTCAAGGCGGCCGGGACCCCGTCTAGCAGGCAGGGCGGGGATTTTCGCCCCCAGACACTTGGGTATGATATTGGAGCGAACCGCGACTGTGAGGCAGACAGTATTGGTAACATCGGGAAAGGCGCCTATACAATGGAGAAAGACCAATGTAGATAAAAAGGGGTTGAGTCACCAGCTAAAGGGCACAAACTTATCCTGGCGGCTATTTGCCCGCTCGAAGCGGAGTCTATGATAAACCAGGTGGACCTCCCAAGAGAAGGCCCAATGAAGAGTTTAGACAGCAGAATAAAGTACCAGAAGAGCAAAGATATCAGTGAAACAGAGCCATGTCGGTGTAGAAGGGCAGCAACCCCAACTCTACGTAGAAACCGTGCCAAGGCGGGGTTGCATGATCCCCTCTCTGCACCTCCCCGTCAGGTCCTGTCTCATCGAGTGACTTCAGGGATATATTAGGCCACCGCACGCACCACTTCTCTCATTGCTCCAGGTCGGCGCAACCTATGTGTTTCCAGCCAGCTCAGTATAAGAAATGATGATGATGATTATGGAGAGGGGACAATGTAAAACTCTGGGCAATTAGGAGATTTGCGGTGGGACGAAATTGGACTGTTTGCCTGAGGGGACTTGTCCCCCCAAACGAGATACAAAACGAGAGGTGCAAGTATAATCCTTGTGTATGCAAGAATCTGTGTGTGTGTAGGGCCGTGTGGCATAGACAAAAGAGAATGCGCAGGTGCTGCGGGCATATCGGACTTCATCCCTGTGTAAAGGAGAGGGAGAGTATCATAAAAGGATGGTCAGACAGGTCAGGACAGAAATTGTCTGAGTAGCACTTTCCTCCGTTTGACACTGGAGGATTTGATCAGTTTGAGGGAAGTAACAGCCTTTAAAAGATACCCCGGGAAAAGGATCATAAAGGAACCTGGTGACCCTGCCGTTCTCAGTGCGTACCTGTGCGTCGCAAAAGATATGAACAGATGAATTGGCGAGGAGCACTCGCAGCTGAGGAGACTGAAGGATTTGGGCAGGGCATGAGGGTTGGGAAGTCCTGGTAGCAAACCTCAGGGAGCATGAGACTTTGGAAAGAAGATGGGGTGCAGAGCAAGGCAGTAGAAGCATAGTGAGTGAAATGCCCTAATGGAGAGATGAGGCCAGAAGATGAGTTACTGTGTCCTGGTAGAAAACCTCAGGGAGCTTAAAACCTTAAAAAGAGATGGAGCGTAAGGATCCGCGGATCTTCTATTCAGCAAGACCCAGTTGAATTCATGCAAGCTGAATGAAAGACAGAACTAAGACGACCTCAGATCCGGCGGTGAACATAAAGTGTGTGGGTTTGGGAGAAAACGATGAAGGGGCGTGACTATGGCGTGGGGAATGGGGAGCGGGGTTGTAGGATAGGGCAGTACAATCGGCAAGAGGTGTCTGTACGAGATTTCAATGGGAAGGTTTGGTACTGACTGGCAGTTACAGGTTGCATGTTCAAAGCATTGGAGAGTGTAGCCTCAGACAGGTAGACTGGCTGGCATCTTCAACCCGCATGGTTGCCAATACCCGTTTCAGGGACTGGAAATGGCCGTGTCTGTGGCAGCAGTAGCTCAACCCTCCCTAGCCGCAAAGTTGAGGAGGGGGACAAGTAGCAGGAGAAAATTGCTTTAAAATGAGCGTCCATAATGCTTTAGCGAATGAAAAAATCTGTGGACTTGGGAGAAAAGATAAAAATGGGTTCGTGAGAGGGGGCAGAAAAATGTGGAGGGCATAGACGGAAGAAGGAGGAGGTGGGCCCCCCCTCGTTCTTGGCACTTTGTGAACTCGAGGGGAAAAGGGATGGCCTAAACACCCATGCCGGTGGACAAAAAGATGAGTGAGCGGCCGCGAGGAAGAGAGATGGGCCAAGCACCCTGCTGGGTGCTGAGTAGCACGTCCTAGCTGGAGGCCTGAGGCCTGTGACCAGCGGGGGAAAAAGAGAGAGACAAGATAAGTGGGCTGGGGGATATTCGGGCAGTGAGATGGCCAAACACTGGACATACAAAACGTTGTAAATGAAAACGCACAATATGGCGATACGGCAATGCGCATGTTGTCGGTCGGGACGTTAGAATTAGAAAGGCACAACCTGTCAGAGAAGATGTGGTTAGAGGCATGATTCATATCGACATCCCAGTAACTGGAGAGGACCTGTTCATCGAGTAATCCCATGAAGTAGGGCAATGACGCTTGAGAGACCCATCGGTGTAGTGGTGGCGCGGTAGTTGAGCTAAAAGGGGTGGCGGAACGTCCGCAGGCGAGCAGCTCCTTCTAGACTGTGCAATCCTGCCAAGAGTGAGCATTCGCGCCAAAAGCGAACGGGTACCGCCCCAACTGAGCGTTCGCGCCAAAAGTCAGCTGGCCCCGCCCAACCTGAGTCTTCGCGCCAAAAGCAAGAAAGCCCGCCAAGAACTAAGGTGACCCGCCCAGAGAAGGGTGACCCGCCAAAACTAGGGTGAGCACGGGACACCCCGGGATTTGCCGTCTTAGGATTCCACAACCGTAGTGTTATTAAAGTAAAAGTTCCACCATCCCTTCCTGCGCCCCCTCCCTACATTCAGGTATTCCTTTCCAAGTATAAGAGTAATTAAAAGTGATAGTTGGGGAACAAGTGTTATTTCATCCTAAAAATCAAGACGAGACTATGGAGAAAACTCCCAGACCGTTAAGTTATCAATCCCAAACCGCTAAGTGTAGAGAACAACACTCACGTACTCCGATACCAGTAAAACTGCTTTCGGCTGCTGGGCGGCTTCCCACGGTCCCTGTCCCGTCACTCAGGCTGTCGGTGCCGGTCCACTGTACACCGAGACCTGGGATGAAACATTTGTTGCGACACCTCCGTTCGCCACGTCTGTTACAAATCACTGCACTCACTCACTCACTCCCTCTCTCACTGGGCCGGCCCCACACTGGTTTTCATCCACATACATGCCAATCCACGCATACTGTCGGTGTGTCCGTAGTCTCGTCTCAGCCTGTCGCAGTCCCCTGTCCCCAGTTTTAGTGACATGTTTGGCAGGGGCGTCCGAAATGACTGGGGCTGTGGTGGAGGTACAGTGGCCCCCTTGCCACTGCGGGTTGAATGTGACTAACAGTTTCGTCTTCCACCCCAGGGATTTATCGGCGGTCGGTGGTGCCCAATCAGTAGGGGGTTTTCCTAGGGCTATTGTTTGCCGCACTGAATATTGCGGCGAGAGTAGGAGACCGTTTAAAATTTTGTTCATTAGCGCCGTATTTGTGAGGGTCTCTTTTAGTTTGGTCAATATCAGGTCTTTTTGGGCGGGCGCTTGGTTAAACACTTGATCCAGTGCTGTCTTGTGCACTGCTACACTGTCCAGTAGTAAATGGGCATGCCAAGTTACGTCTGTGCCAACCATGAGGTGCCACCAGGGCACTCCGGGGCGTAATGGTCGAAAGTGGGTCATTTTTGGTGGTCCAAAGTTCAAGTCCCCCATGACGGATCTCACCTGGTGGGTACTGCTTTAAACCCAGTGCGTTTTTCAAAAGCCTGACCTTCGCGTGGCAGATTTCTGCTCTTAACAACCGGTCTAAGGCAAACGCCTGTGCAGGTAAACCCTATCCAGGAGATGAGATCCGCCCTCTGTCCCCTTAGAATGCTAGCAGCGAGTGTGTCTATCGATAGTTGTCGGAGTTAAAGTGCTTAATAAAAAGAGAAAGGATCCAATCAGTCAAGTGCGGTCAGCGCTGTCTTAATTAATTTCAGAAAGCGTCCAGGCTCCGTAAGCCACGCTTTTACCTTAACTCAGAAAGCTGCGTCCAGGATCCGAAATCCACGCATAAACTTTACTGAAAAACCCGCGTCCAGGATCCGAAATCTACGCGTAAAACTCAAACTCAAGACTGCGTCCAGGATCCGAAATCCACGCATTAACTTAACTCAAAAACCGCGTCCAGGATCCGAAATCCACGCGTAAAACTCAAACTCAAGACTGCGTCCAGGATCCGAAATCCACGCATTAACTTAACTCAAAAAGCTGCGTCCAGGATCCGAAATCCACGCATTAACTTAACTCAAAAACCGCGTCCAGGATCCGAAATCCACGCGTAAAACTCAAACTCAAAAAGCTGCGTCCAGGATCCGAAATCCACGCAGTAAGTCGACTCAAAAAGCGCGCATTAACTTAAGGCTAGCCATGGATCAATTAGTCACTTCAGTACCGCGATAACAGGCAGGTATTAGTGAAGAAGTGAGAAAATAGCTTACCAGTATGGACTCTGCAACGTTGCTGCCAAACTGATTTAAAAGTACTGTTTGTGTTGGTGAGGATCAGGGAGCAGACAAAGACTGACTAACTGAAAAATTTTACCTACTGGAAGCCTTTGCTTTAACAGGCGCTTCCTCACCTTTTAAAAGTTCGGCCGAAAGTTTGTCTGCCCTCCGGTCCGCCAACGTGGCCAACTTGCGGTCGTCTCTTTCCCTTCCCACGGTCAGGCTCACCATCTGTTGAGACGGAAACCGAATGGTCTCGTCTCTACGTGTTCGTTGGAAGGAGAGATCAAACCGGATAGAGTTTGGAGCAAAAACACCGTATATTACAGAATCAAAACTGGTACACTATACAACAAATTCAAAAGAATGCAAATTCGTTGGAGAAGGCGTTCTGTCTCTTCCTTCGGATCTGGTGCAGTTATACTTCGCGCTTCCTCGAGTTCCCGGTCAGGTTCCCCTTGTTCGGCTCTTTCATTGGTCGGTTCACCTGTCTGTGAAGGGATTAGTGTCTCTATTGGCTGCCCCGAGATACCTGTCCCATTCCTGCTGTGCCGAACAATGGGTAGACATCCTGGGTTCGGCAGTTTCCGATCTTGTAAATTAAAAGTTTATTGTTGGAAGGGATTCCTCATTGCCATGTGTCTGGCTGTCTGGGCGTTCACAATAGTTCTCCATAGTTGAATATACAGATATTATCATTTAACATAGGACCCGAATGAGTTTGACGTCAGCGGAGGCATTAGCAAGTACTTTATCAATCAAGTGTAGTATCGGTGCGATTTACACTATCCGATAGTTACCGGTTTCCTTTATTAACAATGAGAGTGTAATAGGATGATCTGAAACTGACGGACATGTTCTAATCCCCCAGGAATGTGGCCCCAGGCAGGCAGTCCTGCAGTGGCTGGGTTTACTTTACATGGCTGTGTTTTAGCTGGTATCCGACAGTGTCTGCTTTAATAATGGTGCTCCCCTCCCTAGCCCCAATGTAGGTACCCCGATAGCAGATTCTCCCCAACAAACTGAACCACAGATAGGAAGTTGGAGTTGATGGGAGATCACTGGGGGGGTCGGGCCCAGGTCAGAGAAAGGTGTCTGGAGCTGTGAAATCTCTATCAGTAAGCAAATTTTATGGTTTACAAGTCTGTGTTAAATCAGCCTTCCACTGTACAACAGTACTTTTTTTAAAAAAATGACTAAGTTGATTCATTAAATAATTTTAAGGAATGTTGGACAAGCACTCAAATGAGAAATTTACAGGATTACAGACCAAAAGTGGAGATATTTGGATTCAAATAGTCTTTCAAGAAAGTCTGCACAGATACATTTTACTGATTCCATAAACTTTGCTCTGGCAGTACTTTTTGGTTAGAGACCAGCCTCCTGCTTCTTAGCAGTCGATAGATTGTGAAGGATTCAATGCAATGATTAACATAACAGAAGCTGTAGAAAAGGAAACAGTAAAAAGAAATGTAAGACTCAAGTTTTTCCTAGTCTTTCCTATTAACAAAAATTGGAGAGAAGTGATTTAATCTGCCTTACTTGGTGTTGCTTTGTTTGAAGTAGTTATGTTTCATACAGCTGTTTGTAGAAAATTATTCTTGTTCCAAGATAAGCAAATTGTTTCGCAACTTTTTTTTAAAAAGACTCAAATTTGCAGTGAAGAAGGTAGCTACTCAGCTCATTTTGCCAAACTCTTGGTATGCAGTAGTGCCTTAATTTCAGTCAATGTGACATCTACAGTATATGAATACTTATCAATGCATCTTAATCTTAAGAATAAGAGGGGTTTTCTGAAAGTAGTGAGATGCTCAAATCTGTAACTCCCCTTCATGGAAATCTACCTTGACTCGCTTAATTAAAATTTAAAGTAATTATTTTAAAGGTATATGAAAAACACTGTTGAAGAACTGATAGCTGTTTTTAGATCAGAAATCTGCAAGGGCTGATCTAAATTCAAAATTAGCAGTCAAATCAATAGTGATCTTGTAAAAACTTATTAACAAAACATATCAATTTCTTCATCCAATCTATTTAATTGCTCTACAGTTCTTGTGTAGCAATAGTTAGTCTATTCCAAAATCCCTCTTTAATTCCATTGTCTTCTAACTACTGAAGACGCCACTTCAATTACAAGTTTTGTGCAAAAAAATGTTCACGTCCTCACAATTATCGTTGTACAGTCCAGATCATCCATTTATGACGAGTGTATTCCTGAAGTTCTTTACTATCTTGATTCAAACATGTTTCTAAGACTTACGAGTGGTCTAAGGACATAAATCTCTAGGGCCTACTGGTTTGTTACTGCAGATAAACCATTTAGGATAGTTATGCCAAGTGCCACAGTAATGCTTATCCAAAGTACTTTATAGCCAAATAAATACTTTTTGGGTGCAGTCACTTTCTAATGCAAGAAATAACAGCTAATTTACATATACCACAGTGTGGTTTGTTGGAGTCTAGTATTAGATCAACCAGTTTTAAATGTTAAAAATCACACAACCCCAGGTTATAGTCCAACCTGTTGGACTAATACCTGGAGTTATGTGATTTTTAACTTTGCTCTCCCCAGTCCAACACCAGCTCCTCTGCATCTGACATAAGAACTAGGAGCAGGAATAGGCCGTCCCGCCTTTCGAGCCTGCTCTGCCACTCAATAAGATCATGGCAAATCTTTTTGTGGACTCCACTCCACCTACCCGCACTTTTACCATATCCCTTAATTCCTTTATTTTTCAAAAATGTATCTACCTTAGCTTTAAAAGCTAGTACTGAAGTAGCGCCAACTACTTCTTTGGGCAAGGAATTCCATAGATTAATAACCCTCCAGGTGAAGAAGTTCCTTCTCAGTTCAGTTGTAAACCTACTTCCTCTAATGTTGAGGCCATGCCCCCTTGTCCTAGTTTCACCTACCGTGGAAACATCCTATCTATTTCTATTTTATTGACTGCCTTTGTAATTTTATATTTTTCTATAAGATCTCCCCTCATTCCTTTGAATTCCAATGAATATAATCCCAATCTACTCCGCCTCACCTCATAAGGCAACCCCCTCAACACTGAAATCAACCTAGTGAACCTCCTCTGCATCCTTCCAGTGCCAGTAATCCTTTCTTAAGTAAGGAGACCAAATCTGTACACATTACTCCAGGTGTGGCCTCAGCAGCACCTTGTACAATTATAACAGTACCTCTCTGCTTTTAAACTCAACCCCTTTTAGCAATTAATGACAAAATTTCATTTGTCTTCCTAACTACTTTAAATAATGTTGATTGAGGGATAATCAGGACTGCAGGGGCATCTCCCCTTTCTGTTGATCTTCTATATCCACCTGATGACAAATATATCATCCAAAAGAGAGCACTTCTGAAAGTGAAGTTCATCCTCCAGTAATGCACTGGGTGACAGCCTTGAATGTTGTATTCAAATCTCTAGAGTGGGATAGAACTCACATGGAGGGTGGGCGTTTGGATTGGAGGACAATAATCAATGGTATGTTGCAAGGATCAGTGCTGAGTCCACTTTTATTTTGTCATTTATATACATGATTTGAATGTGAATTTAGGAGGTATGGTTAGTAAGTTTGTACATGACACCAAAAATGATAGTGCAGTGGACAGTGAAGAATGTTACCTCCGAGTACAACGACCCTGATCAGATGGGCCAGTGGGCCGAGGAGTGGTGAGTGGCGTTTAATCTGGATAAACGAGGTACAACATTTTGGCAGAGCAATTCAGGGCAGCATGCATACACTTAATGATAAGGTCCTGGGGAGTGTAACTGAGACCTTGGATTGCAGGTTCATTGTTCCTTGAAAGTGGAGTCACATAGGTAGGATAGTGAAGAAGGCATTTGGTTTGCTTTCCTTTATTGGTCAGTACAATGAGTTTAGGAGTTGGCAGGTCGTATTGCCATCATATAGGACGTTGGTTAGGCAACTTTTTGAATACTGTGTTCAGTTCTGCCACACACACTGTTATAGTAAAGATGTTGTGAAACTTGAAAGGTTCAGAAAAGATCTACAAGGATGTTGCCAGGGTTGGAGGATTGAGGTATCGGAGATCCTGAATATGCTGGAGCTATTTTTCCTGGAGTATGGGAGGCTAAGGGGTGACTTGATAGAGACTTATAAAGTCATGAGGGGCATGGATAAGGTGAATAATTTAAGATGTTTTCTCCAGGATGGGGGAGTCAAAACTGGTGGGCACAAATTTAAAGTGTGAGGGTAAATATTTAAAAGGGTTCTAAGGGGCAACTTTTTAATGCAGAGTGTGGTGTACGTATGGAATGAACTGCCGGAGACAGTGGTGGAGGCTGGTACAATTACAACATTTAAAAAGATATCTGGATGGATTTATGAATAGGAGGGGTTTAGAGAGCTATGGGCCAAATGCTGGCAAATGGGACGAGATTAATTTTGGATATCTGGATAGATAAGTTGGAAGAAAGGATCTATTTCTGTGCTGTACTATGGCTCTCACTATAAATGTCTGATTAGAACTGAGAATGCAATCAAATGAGCCATGGTTAACACTATAAATCCACGATTTTTTTAGAAAATATGTTTTCTTTTGTCAATACAGGTAACCTATTCATCTCCAATTATCTCCTATCCCTACATCAGTGTGAGATTGCAGCTTATTAGAGCATGGAACTAGTTGAATTTAGTTGATGGAGCTGAAAATGTGTTGCTGGAAAAGCGCAGCAGGTCAGGCAGCATCCAAGGAACAGGAAATTCGACGTTTCAGGCATAAGCCCTTCATCTGGAATGAGGAAAGTGTGTCCAGCAGGCTAAGATAAAAGGTAGGAAGGAGGGACTTGGGGGAGGGGCGATGGAGATGTGATAGGTGGAAGGAGGTCAAGGTGAGGGTGATAGGCCGGAGTGGGGTGGGGGCGGAGAGGTCAGGAAGAAGATTGCAGGTTAGGAAGGCGGTGCTGAGTTCGAGAGATTCGACTGAGACAAGGTGGGGGGAGGGGAAATGAGGAAACTGGAGAAATCTGAGTTCATCCTTTGTGGTTGGAGGGTTCCCAGGCGGAAGATGCATCCGGTCCCTGTACACCTCCATCCCCCATCACGAAGGACTCAAAGCCCTCCGCTTCTTCCTTTCCCGCCGTACCAACCAGTACCCTTCCACTGCCACCCTCCTTCGACTGACTGAACTGGTCCTCACCCTGAACAACTTCTCTTTCCAATCCTCCCACTTCCTCCAAACCAAAGGAGTTGCCATGGGCACCCGAATGGGCTCCAGCTATGCCTGTCTCTTCGTAGGATATGTGGAACAGTCCATCTTCCGCAACTACACTGGCACCACCCCCCACCTTTTCCTCCGCTATATCAATGACTGTATCGGTGCTGCCTCATGCAACCACGAGGAGGTTGAACAGTTCATCCACTTTACCAACACCTTCCACCCCGACCTCAAATTCACCTGGACCATCTCAGACTCCTCCCTCCCCTTCCTAGACCTTTCCATTTCTATCTCGGGCAACCGAATCAACACAGACATCTACTATAAACCGACTGACTCCCACAGCTACCTAGACTACACCTCCTCCCACCCTGCCCCCTGTAAAAACGCCATCCCATATTCCCAATTCCTTCGTCTCTGCTGCATCTGCTCCCAGGAGGATCAGTTCCAATACCGTACAGCCCAGATAGCCGCCTTCTTCAAGGACCGCGGATTCACCCCAGACGTGCCCTCCACCGCATCTCCTCCACTTCCCGCTCTTCCACCCTTGAGCCCTGCCCCTCCAACCGCCACCAGGACAGAACCCCACCAATCTCCATATCATTGCTGTCATTTCCGCCACCATTACGGACCCCACCACCAGGGATCTATTTCCCTCCCCTCCCCATCAGTGTTCCGAAAAGACCACTCCCTCCATGACTCCCTTGTCAGGTCCACACCCCCCACCAACCCAACCTCCACTCCCGGCACCTTCCCCCTGCAACTGCAAGAAATGCAAAACTTGCGCCCACACCTCTTCCCTTACTTCTCTCCAAGGCCCCAAGGGATCCTTCCATATCCGCCACAAATTCACCTGCACCTCCACACACATCATCTATTGCATCCGCTGCACCCAATGTGGCCTCATCTATATTGGGGAGACAGGCCGCCCACTTGCGGAACGTTTCAGAGAATACCTCTGGGACACCCGGACCAACCAACCCAACCACCCCATGGCTCGACACTCTAACTCCCCCTCCCACTCCACCAAGGATATGCAGGTCCTTGGACTCCTCCATCGCCAGACCATAACAACATGACGGTTGGAGGAAGAGCGCCTCATCTTCCGCCTGGGAACCCTCCAACCACAAGGGATGATCTCAGATTTCTCCAGTTTCCTCATTTCCCCTCCCCCCACCTTGTCTCAGTCGAATCCCATGAACTCAGCACTGCCTTCCTAACCTGCAGTCCTCTTCCTTTCCTCTCTGCCCCCACCCCACTCAGGCCTATCACCCTCACCTTGACCTCCTTCCACCTATCACATCTCCATCGCCCCTCCCCCAAGTCCCTCCTCCCTACCTTTTATCTTAGCCTGCTGGACACACTTTCCTCATTCCTGATGAAGGGCTTATGCCCGAAACGTCGAATTTCCTGTTCCTTGGATGCTGCCTGACCTGCTGCGCTTTTCCAGCAACACATTTTCAGCTCTGATACTCCAGCATCTGCAGACCTCACTTTCTCCTCTTTAGTTGATGGCTGGTCCCCATGCAGACCCTCCAAGACAATATTGGAATAATGAGTCTAGAAACACGATTAATAGTTTTTGTAGGCTGGGGAAGACAATATTTCATGTGTTAAATGTTTCTGTTTGCAGCCCCTTTTTAGCTTTTTGAAGGAGATGCTCCTTAAATTTTGTTTGCACTTCAGTTCCACACTCCTGATCTACAGACATCCCCAATTCAGAGAGGGGCAGATCAGTCAGGGCTGCCTTGTGGGTCTGCTCTTGGATCTGGCGCAAGGTGGCAGGCTTTGGAGTGACTTGTTGTTCCTGACAGACCACTCTTCTTTTGCAGCTATGTCCATGCTCAGGTGTCCCTGGAGAGGAACCGTGCACTGCTCACTAGTATGGTAGAAGCCTTTAAGGGCCGATGGACACTGCAGGAGCTGGGGTGTATCATCACTCCAGGCAATGTTATTTTAATTTAGTAAGTTTCTGTTTTGTTCTGATAAGTTTCCATTTAACTTTTAATTTGTGATTGATTGGGATTCAGTGCCCCAGCAAGGGCGGTTTCATTTTTGACTCCATGTTCATAAAACAGCGGAGAAAGTTATTGACTGTTGGACCCTGTGCTGTCCCTGTCCTGGAAGTGTTGATGGGGAGCTTTACACTCAGTTTACCTTTAGTTTTAAGTTAGTAGAAACACAACTAAAAGTGTGGACAAGAGTTTCAGCAAATTGGCTGAGGCAGATTGTAGATAGTGGGTAGATAGAAATTTGGATTGGATATATGTAAGAGGAAAGTGAGGAATGCAGATGCTGGAGATTAGAGTCAAAAGTGTGATGCTGGATTCCTAGTGAAGGGCTTATGCCCGAAACATCGATTCTCCTGCTCCTTGGATGCTGCCTGACCTGCTGTGCTTTTCCAGCACCACATTCTTGACTTGGATATATGTAAGGCTGGAAGATTTTTTTTCAAGCAGTTACAATTATACTGAAAATGGATAATCAATTAATCAGTATTCAACTTCATTGTTGATTTCAATAGCTAAGACATTCATGAACTAAAAATAATTAATAAAAATAGTGCTACTCATCTGAAATGGTTGTTATGATTGCTCGACAAGCCCAGACAACCAACATAGAATATATATAGGCAGTGTTTGCTGACACCCAGAACTGATTAAGCGAGTGTCCGCAAATGCAGGCACAAATAAAAATCAAGAAATAAATTACAAGTTCAGTTTCCAACTTTAAAGTGCTCAGCTGAGTCATCATGGCTGTGAATTTTCTAATCTCTACTTCTGTAGGAATGGGGAAAAAAGAGACATTAGATTTTTTCCTACTTTCAGTAGCAAAATTATTAAATAACTTTTTTTTAGAAAAAAGACTGAGCAAATCAGAGTAGTGACCCTGCTAACAGAGCTAGAAACAGGGTGTTACAATTTGTATTACATCCTAGATCTCACTGAGGAACATGGAACATCGAGAGGAGGGATCTTAAAGACTTATACCGTAATAACCGGTTTCAAGTTATGCCTCTGTGTTCAACATCAGAGCTCAGGGGACAGGGAGACTATTGATCAGTATGTGAAGGCATTTATACATCTCAAATCTGTAAATTTGCACAATGGAAAGATGGCCTTATCAGTGCTAAGATTGTTTTAGGTATAATAGGTGCTACTGTGACAGCATGTCAGCTGAGAGGACAGAAACTTATTCTCAATAAAGTATCAACATGTTCAGATCATCAATTATCAACCTAAGCATATTAGTGGGAGGATAAGTAAAACTTTGCATTATGCTGAAAGACATACTAGTCCAAATCTGACCAACACATTGGAAGAAAAGAAGGAAAAAAAATGCTTGCAGAAGAGCCAACTGGAAGATCAAGGCCAGAAGACAGGATATAAATATTATAATGCACATCTCATTAAAGAAAGTTGTTCATTTTAGAAGGGAGAACAAAAAACTGAATATTTTTAAATGGAAAAAAGCTGCAGAAAGCTGCCACAAAAAAGAGGGTACTTTGAATATAAAACTTGTACATGTAAAGGACGTTAACACACAGGTGCAGCAGGGTTGTCAGACAGGCTAATGAAATAGATTCATAGAGATGTACAGCATGGAAACAGACCATTTGGTCCAACCTGTCCATGCCGACCAGATATCCCAACCCAATCTAGTCCCACCTGCCAGCACCCGGCCCATATCCCTCTAAACCCTTCCTATTCATATACCCATCCAAATGCCTCTTAAATGTTGCAATTTTACCAGCCTCCACCACATGGCAGCTCATTCCATACTCGTACCACCCACTGCGTGAAAAAGTTGCCCCTTAGGTCTCTTTTATATCTTTCCACTCTCACCCTAAACCTATGCCCTCTAGTTCTGGACTGCCCGACCCCAGGGAAAAGACTTTGCCTATTTATCCTATCCATGCCCCTCATAATTTTGTAAACCTCTATAAGGTCATCCCTCAGCCTCCGACGCTCCAGGGAAAATATCCCCAGCCTGTTCAGCCTTTCCCTGTGGCTCAGATCCTCCAACACTGGCAACATCCTTGTAAATCTTTTCTGAACCCTTTCAAGTTTCACAACATCTTTCCGATAGGAAGGAGACCAGAATTGCATGCAATATTCCAACAGTGGCTGAACCAATGTCCTGTACAGCTGCAACATGACCTCCCAACTCCTGTCGTCAATACTCTGACCAATAAAGGAAAGCATACCAAACACCTTCTTCACTATCCTATCCACCTGCGACTTCACTTTCAAGGAGCTATGAACCTGCATTCCAAGGTCTCTTTGGTCAGCAACACTCCCTAGGACCTTGCCATTAAGTGTATATATCCTGCTAAGATTTGCTTTCCCAAAATGCAGCACCTTGCATTTATCTGAATTAAACTCCATCTGCCACTTCTCAGCCCATTGGCCCATCTGGTCAAGATCCTGTTGTAATCTGAGGTAACCCTCTTTACTGTCCACTACACCTCCAATTTTGGTGTCATCTGCAAACTTACTAACTGTACCTCTTATGCTCACATCTAAATCATTTATGTAAATGAGAAAAAGTATATGTTGACCCTTATTTCCAGGGAGTTAGCATATGAGTTGAGAAGTCTTACTGCATCTTTACAAAGTGCTGGTGAGACCTCATCTGGTGTACTGTGAGCAGTTTTGGTCCCCTTTTTGTAATAAAAGATATAATTTCATTGAATGCAGTTCAGAGAAGGTTCACTAGAATGATCCTGATATGAAGGACTTTGTTATGAGGAAAGGTGAAATAGTTTGGGATTCACTGGAGTTTAGAAGAATGAAAAATGATCTCATTGAAATGTACAGGATTCTTAAGGGAGTTGACAAGGTAGAAGCTGAGAGGATGTTTCCCCTCATAGCAGAATTTAGGACCAGAGGATATAGTCTCAGAATGAAGAGTCACCTTTAAGACTGAGATGAGGAGGAATTTCTTCTCAAAGAGATTTGAGAATCTTCAGAACTCCTTGCCACAGAGAGCTGTGGGAGCAGAGTCCTTGTGTATATTTTAGGCTGAGATAGGGAGATCTTTGATCGGGTGGGAGAAGGCTGGATTACTGGGAAAGAGCAGGAAAGTGCACATGAAGAATGTTGGATCAGTCATGATTCTTTTGATGGCAGAACAGGCTCAAGGGGCTGAATGGCCTATACCTGCTCCTATTTCTTAGGTTGTTTTAAAGACCCTTAGACCACATGTAATGTGGTAAAGCACTGATTGCAAGAAGCTGAATCACTTTGCATGCAAGTTTTTAACTAAAAAGAAGCACAGCAAGCTCTTAAGGATGGCTGCTGGAATGATGTCAGCTGATCATTCTGACAAATGCTCCACACCATAAAACAGGTTTACATTGTCAGATCTAAAGGGTTTGTGACACATATGACTGCACAAGGAGTGCATCAAGAAAATGTGAATTGCTAGAAAGATGTTGGTGCTCCTTACAAAATCATAAGCTTCACAAACCTGTGCCTCAGAATGGTGACAGAAAAATTAAAATCTCAAAGATGAGTTTAAGACTATATTATGGAATGATATTCATCCTAAGAAGAGAAATGAAGCTGAGAGACCAACACAATGAGAAGAATGAAAATATTGTGTTCCAAATAATGGATGTTAAGGGCAATCCACAAATCATGGCTGAAGCAAGTTTAAGACATGCAGGAGGCTGGAAGAACACAGCAGGTCAGGCAGCATCACAAGGTGGAAAAGTCAACATTTTGGGTGTAACCCTTCTTCAGGACTTGGGATGGGTGTAGGGAGAGCTGCAGATAAAGAGGGTGGCAGTGTAGCACGGTGAAGTGGGGATAGGTGGAAACAGGTCGAGGGTATGACCTGGTTGGTCAATGGGAGGAATGAATCCAGTAGGTGGCTGGGAGGAGTGGAAAGAAGGGAGAGGGGCTGGGAAGGGAGTCAGGGAAAGGGGCATGTTAGTAAAGATTTGCAGTTTATCGCAGAATATGAAGCCATTGACTGCTGAACAGATCCTAAAAGATTACAAAGATTTCGATTTTTCAAAAGTCTTGGATATTTTCCTGGTGAGCATCATCTCGAAGTAGACTTGGCATCTGATGCAGAAAATTCCAGCTGTGCTAGCCTGAAAGACCAGAAATACAGAGTTGGAAAAGCAGAAGTAATCAAAGAATTAATAACTCCTACATACTGGAATAGCAGCATGGTAGTAGTGAAAAAAAACTGGAAATCAGAATATTCATAGATCCAAATGATTTGAAAAAAGCTATGAAGAGATCTCACTGCCCCTGCTAATTATTGAGAGAGAGAGAAAAAATCCCTCATCTCTGTCAGCGTAAAATCAGCAACCTTTTATTTTGAATCCAAGTCCCACAGTGCTTGTCACTCCACAAGAGGAAACAGACTTTCAGCATTCACCCTGTCAAGTCCCCTCAGAATCCTATATCGATAAATAATACCACCACTTATTGTCCTAGACTCCAATGAATACAATCCCAACCCTTCCCCAACCTCTCATCATAAGATATTCCCACGTTCCAGGAATTAGTTGAGTGAACCATCTTCAAACAGCTTCAAACACATATATATGTCCTTTCTTAAGTAAGGAGACCAAAACTGAACACAGTATTCCATCTCTCCATCAGCACTGCCTCATGCTATTGCAGAGATATCCTGCCCCATAGCTCCACCTCATTCCCTGGCTCTTCTCTCCCACAATTGTGGTCTTACCAGCATCCTGTGTAACTCCAGCAACACTTACCGATTTTTATGTTCTATTCCCCCCTTCAATAAACAACAGCATTCAGTTTGGCTTCATAATCACTTGTTGCATCTGCACACTAGCCTTTTATGATCCATGTATTGGGATGCCCACATCCCTTTGGACCTCAAACGTTCTGCATCTCTCTCCATTTAAATAATTCTGGGTAATCCAAGATGGAGGACGGGAAAAATTTCTGGCGGTAAGAGCTGCTCCTTTTTTTGAGGTATTTTAGGTGTTGGATGTGATTTCCTCAAATTCCAGGAGCAGCAATGACTATTTTATATGCTGTTGCATTGTTTTGGAACTTTGGAAAAAAAAAGTCAAAACAACAGCAGTTTAAAAGGGAGAAGAGCAGACAAAGGAAGCACATGGTGAGGTCAGTGCAGAAGAGAGAGAGAGAGAACGAGAACGAGAACGAGAACGAGAACGAGAACCTGCACAGTTATTGCCTTTGCTGTTTTTGAATTCACGTGTCGCTGGACATCAGAGTGCATCTGGGAAAATTAACAGTGAATTTCACAACTAATCTTGGAGGAATTGGTTTGGGCGAAGTTCACAACACAGAATCAGGTAAGTTAATTGTTGTTTTAAGTCTGTCCAAGAGAAAGGCTGCAGTAGTGAGTATAGTGGATTCTTTCTTGATTATATGTTTTTGGAGATTAGTCTTTTGATTAAACTTAAAATATAAGCCATAGCTATTCATTTAACCTGGGGCAGTGTTTGTAGAAGAATAAGGCGGTGTTATTTTTCTGGGTCTGTAGATTGTGAAGGAGCAAAAATGGCCTTTGCAGTGATATGTACTTCTTGTCAAATGTGGGAGTTTAAAGAGAGTTTAAGGGTTACTGCGGATTATATCTGTCACAAATGCTGTTGGATACGAATCTGATCAGATCGAGTGGATCGGTTGGAGAGACAGATAAAAGCGATGAGGAATTTGCAACAGCAACAGTATGTGATGGATGGCAGTTATAGGAAGGGGGGAAAGTCTCAGATGCAGTCACATAGATGGGTTAACTCCAGGAAGGGTAAGAGAGGTAGGCAGCTAGTGCAGGAGTCTTTTGTGGACATACCCATTTCAAACAGGTATGCTGTTTTGGAAAATATAGGGGATGATGGATTCTCAGGGGAACGTAGCACGAATAGCCAAATTTCTGGCTCTAATGCAACGAGGGTTACGTCGGCTTCCAAGAGGTCAATTGTATTGTGGGGATTTTGTAGTCAGAGGTACAGACAGATGTTTCTATGGTCAGCAGAGAAAAAGCAGAATGGTGTGTTGTGCCCTGGTGCCAGGATCAAGGATGCCTTAGAAAAGGTGCAGAATGTTCTCACAGGGGAGAGGGGGCAGCAGGAGGTCATTGTACACATTGGAACCAATGACATTGGAAGGAAAAAGGTTGAGATTCTGAAGGGAGATTACAGAGAGTTAGGCAGAAATTTAAAAAGGAGGTCCTCAAGAGTTGTAACATCTGGATTACTCCCAATGTTAAGAGCTAGTGAGAGCAGGAATAGGAGGATAGAACAGATGTATGCATTGCTGAGGAGCTGGTGTATGGGAGAAGGATTCATATTTTTGAATCATTGGAATCTCTTTTGGGGTAGAAGTGACCTGTACAAGAAGGACGGATTGCACCTAAATTGGAAGGGGACTAATATACTGGCAGGGAAATTTGCTAGAACTGCTTGGGTGGATTTAAACTAGTAAGGTGGGGGACCCAGGGAGATAGTGAGGAAAGAGATTGATCTGAGACGGGTACAGCTGAGAACAGAAGTGAGTCAAACACTCAGGGCAGGCAGGGACAAGGTAGGACTAATAAATTAAACTGCATTTGTTTCAATGCAAGGGGCCTAACAGGGAAGCAGATGAACTCAGGGCATGGTTAGGAACATGGGACTGGGATATCATAGCAATTATGGAATCATGGCTCAGGGATGGGCAGGACTGGCAGCTTAATGTTCCAGGATACAAATGCTATAGGAAGGTTAGAAAGGGAGGCAAGAGAGGAGGGGGAGTGGCATTTTTGATAAGGGATAGCATTACAGCTATGCTGACGGAGGATATTCCCGGAAATACATCCAGGGAAGTTATTTGGGTGGAATTGAGAAATAAGAAAGGGATGATCATCTTATTGGGATTGTATTATAGACCCCCTAATAGTCAGAGGGAAATTGAGAAACAAACTTGTAAAGGGATCTCAGCTATCTGTAAGAATAGTAGGGTAGTTATGGTAGGGGATTTTGACTGGGACTGCCATAGTGTTAAGGGTTTAATCTCTACGACTCTATAATATGCTACTTTTCTATGCTTCCTGCCAAAGCCAACAAATTCAATGTTTCTACTCCATCTGTCAAATTTTGCGCACATACTTAACCTTTTCTATATTCCTTTGCAGTCCCCTTATGTCCTATTCAAAGCTTACTTTTGTCCCTATCATTGTGTCATCAGCAAATTTAGCAGCTGTCCATTTGGTCCCTTCACACAAATAGTTGAGATAAATTGAGACACCTTTCCACTTTACATATCTTACTTTACCTTAGCAACTCTTTGTAATCTTTGAAGCACCTTGTCAAATTCGTTTGTAAATTCTAAACAGAGCAAGCACAAAGGTTTCCCTTTATGTAGTTTACATGTTACTATTTCAATGAATTCTGGTGAATTAGTCAACGTGACTTCTGTTTGATAATACCAGGTTGATTCTGTCTGGTTGTGTTGAGATTTAATAAGATTCCTGCTAAAACCTCCTTAATAACAAATTCCAACAGTTGCCCCGTGGCAGATGCTAAGTTAACTGGCATGTTGTTTCCTGCTTTCTGTAAGGTCCTAGGGAGTGTTGCTGAACAAATAGACCTTGGAGTGCAAGTTCATAGTACCTTGAAAGTGGAGTCACAGGTTGATAGGATCGTGAAGAAGACATTTGGTATGCTTTCCTTTATTGGTCAGAGTATTGAGTACAGGAGTTGGGAGGTCATATTGCAGCTGTACAGGACATTGGTTAGACCACTTTTGGAATATTGCATGCAATTCTGGTCTCCTTCCTATTGGAAGGATGTTGTGAAACGTGAAAGAGTTCAGAAATGATTTACAAGGATGTTGCCAGTGTTGGAGGATTTGAGCTATAGGGAGAGGTTGAATAGGCTACAGTTGTTTTCCCTGGAGTGCCGAAGGCTGAGGGGTGACCTTATAGTGATTTATAAAATAATGAGGGGCATAGATAGGATAAATAGGCAAAGTCTTTTCCCTGGGGTGGGGGAGTCCAGAACTAGAGTGCATAGGTTTAGGGTGAGAGGGGAAAGATTTAAAAGAGATGCAGAGGGTGATGAGCTGCCAGAGGAAGTGATGGAGGCTCGTAGAATTGCAACATTTAAAAGGTGGGTATATGAAGAGGAAGGTTTTGGAGGGATTTGGGCCAGGTGCTGGCAGGTGGGACTAGATTGGTTGGGATATCTGGTCGGCATGGACGGGTTGGAACGAAGGGTCTGTTTCCGTGTTGTACATCTCTATGACTCTATGACCTTTCTCGGATAGAGGTTTTGCATTCACTATTTTCCAATCTGCTTAAGCCTTTCCAGAATCTCTGGAACTTTGAAAAATTAAAAACAATGCATTTGCCAACTCAGCAGCAACTTCTTTTAAGACCCTAGAATAAAAACATTCAGGACCCAAAAATTAGTCATCTTTGAGTTCTAATATTTTTTCCAGTACCCTTTCCCTCATAATTGTAATTGTTTTCAGTTCCTCCCTCCCTTTCACAAATCACAAGATTTACAAATACTTCTGTTGAGCCTAACACACCAGCGCAAAAAGTAAGGGTGAAGCTTTGGCATAAGTCTTCAGCCAGAAGTGCAGGTTAGATGATCTGTCTCGGCCTCCTCTAATGGTGTCCAGCAACACAGATGCCAGTCTTGAGCCAATTCAATTCATTCCACATTGTATCAAGAAACACTTGGAGGTACTATATACTGCAAAGACCAAGGGCCCTGACAAAAATCCAGCACTAGTACTGAAGACATGTTCACAACTAGCTGCATCCCTAGCCAAGCTCTTCCAGTACAGCTACAACACTGGCAGGTACCAGATGATGTGGAAAATTTCCCAAGTATGTCCTGTACACAAATCCAAATCGAACTGTGCCAATTACAGCCCCATCAGTCTACTCTCGATCGTAAAGTGATGGAAGGTATCATCAACAGTGCTATCAAGGAGCACCTGCTCACCAAGTCTGCTCAGTTAGCACCAGTCTGGGTTCTGTCAGGACCACTCAGCTCCTGACCTCATTATACCCTTGGTTCAAACATGGACAAAAGAGCTGAACTCCTGTGATGAAATGACTGTCCTTAACATCAAGATTGTTTTTGATCGAGTGTGGCATCAAGGAGCCCAAGCAAAACTGGAACCTATGGGTATTGGGGACCAAACTCTCTGGTGGTTGGAGTCATAGATGGCACACAGGAAGATAGTTGTGATTGTTGGAGGTCAATCTCTCAGCTCCAGGGCATTTCTACAGGAGTACCTCAGGATAGTGTCCTAAGTCAACCAATTGCTTCACCAAAAACCTTTCTTCCATCATAAGGTGAGAAGTGGGGATGTTTGCAATGACTTCACAATATTCCGTGCCATTCGCAACTCCTCAAAGAGCTAAGCAGTCCATGTTCAAGTGCAGCAAGATCTGGACTATATCTAGTCTTGGGCTGACAAGTGGCAAGTAACATTCTCACCACACAAATACCAGGAATGACCACCTCCAATAATCGATAATCTAACCACCACCCCTTGATATTCACTGGTGTTACCATCACTGAATCCCCCAACATCAATGTCCTGGCGGTTACCATTAACTAGACACTCAATAGAACTCACCATATAAGCACAGTGGCTAGAGGTGAGGAGGACTGTGGCAAGTAACTCACTTCCTGACTCCACAAAGCCTGTCCACCATCCATTAGGCACAAGTCAGGAGTGTGATGGGTGCCTGAATGGGTGCAGCTCCAATGACACTCAAGTTGCTTGATACCATCCAGGACGAAGCAGCCCACTTGATTGGTATCATATCCACACCCTCCATCACTGACTGTCAGTACCTGCAGTGTGAATTATCTGAATTGAATTGAATTTATTGTCACGTGTACCAAGGCACAGTGAAAAACTTTGTCTTGCGAGCAATACAGGCAGATCATATTGTTAAGTAGCAAAGATAAGTAAATAATAGGTAAACACCGGCAAAAACAAAAACACAGGTACAGGCGAATGTTAAGAGTTTGTATTCAGTATTCTAACAACAGTAGGGTAGAAACTGTTGCAAAACCGGCTGGTGTGTGTGTGTGTGTTCAGGCTTCTGTACCTTCCCTCCGATGGTAGAGGTTGTAGGAAAACATTACCAGGGTGGGATGGATCTTTGAGAATGCTGGTGGCCTTTCCTTGACAGAAGGCCTGGTAGATGGATTCTATAGGTGGGAGGTTGGCCTTTGTGATTGTCCAGGCCAAGTTCACAACTCTCTGTAACTGTCTCCAATCTTGAATGGTACAGTTGCCATACCAGGTAGTGATTCATCCAGATAGAATGCTCTTGATGGTGCACCTAGAAAAGTTGGTAAAGGTATTCACTGTCATGCCAAATTTTCTCAGCTGCCTGACGAAGAAACGATGTTGTTGTGGCTTTGTAACCAGTGTACCCATATGAAAAATCCAAGAAAGCTTGTTGTGGAGCTTGACACTCTCCACTCGTTCCACCTCTGTGCTGTTAATGTGTCGGGGGGCATGAGTGACATCCCATCAAAAGTCACTAATGAGTTCCTTGGTTTTGCCGTCATTGAGAGCTAGGTCATTCTCATTGCACTATTTTTCCAGGTCTTCCACCTCCCATCTGCAGTCTGTTTCATCACCATCTGAGATTCAACTGACTATGGTCATCAGCGAACTTGTAAATGGCATTGGTCTGGTATTTAGTGATGCAGTCATGGGTAGACAGTAGTAGAGTAGGGAGCTGAGTATGCACCCCTGGGAGAGCTCCAGTATTGAGTGTTAGTGGGGATGGAATATTGTCCCCAATCTTCACTGTGGGTCAGGAAATTGAGGATCCAGTTGCAGAGAGTGGGGCTTAGTCCGAGACCACTAAGTTTAGTAATCAGTCTTGAGGGGATAATAGTGTTGAAGGCTGAACTGTAATCAATGAGTAGGATTCTTACGTAGCTGTTCTTGGTGTCAAGATGTTCTGGGGAGGAGTGAAGGGCAAGTGATATGGCATCTGATATGGATCTGTTGGTCCGATAAGCAAATTGGAGTGGGTCAAGAGTAGTGGGGAGGCTGGAGTTGATTAATGCCATGACCAGCCTTTCAAAGCACTTCATGACCACTGAAGTTAAGGCCACTGGGCGGTAGTCATTGAGACATGCTACATGAGCCTTCTTAGCCACAGGGATGATGATGGCCCTCGCAAAACAGGCAGGGACAGTAACCTGCTGCAGGGAGAGGTTGAAGATGTCCAAGAAGACCTCTGCAAATTGATCTGTGCATGCTCTGAGTGCACGGCCTGGTTCTCTGTCCTGTCCCATCACTTTCATTGGATTCACATGAAGGAAAACTGATCTGATCTCTAACGTAGTGATTGTTGGGATAGGTTTGTCAGGACTGGTCAGAAAAGATGTTACGTTTTCTCCAAAATGCTGCTCAAATTGAGCTTAGAAGGCATTGAGATGATCTAAGAGGGATGTGTCATCATCTGCTGTCTTGTACTGTCTCTTTTTGGAGCCTGTGATGTCATTCAGTACTTGTCATAGTGTTTGTTTGGGACTCTAATTTGGATCAGTATTGGTCCTTGGCTGTCTTAATGGATCTCGAAGGTCATACTTGGATTTGTTATATTTGAGTGGGTCTCCTGATCTGAAGGCCTCACGTTCTGTTTTTGGCAGGTTTTGTAGGTCCTGATTCATCCAGGGTTTCCTTTTGGGAACACTTGGATTGGCTTCCTCGGTATATAGTCCTCCACACACTTGCTGATAAAGTCTGTGACGGTGGTGGCGTACCCGTCTAAGGTACTGCAGACTGTTTAAACATGGCCCAATCAGTCAATTCCAGACAGCACTTGAGTTGATCCTCTGCCTCCTCTAACCATCACTGGACCTGTATCCCTGAGGGTGTCTCCTGCTTGAGCTTTTGTATGTAAGCCAGGAGATGAAACACGGTATTGTGGTTAGAGTTTCTGAAATCAGGGCAGGGGATGGAGTGGTAGGCATCTTTCACAATTGTGTAGGAGTGGTCTAAAATGTTCGGGCCCCTAGTGGGGCAGGTAATGTTCTGGTGGTACTTGGGCAACACCTTCCTTAGATTGGCTTGATTGAAGTCGCCAGTCACAATAAACAGGGCCTCAGGGTGTACCATCTCCCAGGGTGTTAGTGGTAGAGTACAGTACATCCATAACTTCCTCGACCTTTATTTGTGGCGGTATGTACACAGCAGTTAATGTAGAAGCGGTAAATTCCCATGGGAGATAGAAGGGGTGGCATTTAATGGTGTGGAATTCAAGGTTTGAGGAGCAATGGCTGTCCAGGGTTGCAATGTCCATGCGCCACAAGTGCATCTATAAGATGCATGCAGAAATTCGCCGAAGATCCTTAAACAACACCTTCCAAACCCACAATGGCAAAGATATATGGGGGTACCACCACACGTATGTTCCTCTCCAACCCATTTAAGGTCTTGACTTATATCGCCATTTCTTCACTGTCCCTGGGTCAAAATCCTGGAATTCCCTGGCATTGTGGGTAAACCTATAGCATGTAGGCTGCAGTGGCTCAAGAAGACAGCTCCCCAGCTCCTTTTGAAGGGCAGCTAGGGATGGGAAATGCTGGCCAACCAAACTATAAGACCATAAGACATAAGACCAGAATTAGGTCATTTGAACCATTGAGTCTACTCCATAATTTGAATATGGCTGATGGTTCTCAACCCATTTTCCTGCCTTCTTCCAGTAATCCTGGATCCCCTTTCTAATCAAGAAACTGTACATCTCTGTCTTAGATATACTCAATGACTTGGTCTCCACAGTCATCTGTGACAATGAGGTCCACCGATTCACTATCATCTGCTGAAGAAATTCCTCCTCACCTCAATTCTTAACGGTCATCCTTTCAGTCTAAGGTTGTGCCCTTGGCTCCTAGTCACTCGTATTAATGGAACTATTTTCCCCACATCCACTGTATCTAGGCCTCTCAGTAAGCTTTAATGAGATCTCCCTTCGCCCTTCTCAACTCCACTGAGTACAGACCTAGAGTCCTTAACTCCTCCTTACGTGACAAGTCAGCAATGCCCACATCCCAGGAGTAAAATAAAAATTGTTCAATTCATTCATTATTTCCTCATTTGTTATTATTAACTTGCTATTCTCACTCTGTAAAGAACCAATGCTCACATTGTTTACTTTTTCCCTTTTTACATAAATTTGAAGTGCTGCATTTGGGAAAGCAAATCTTAGCAGGACTTATACGCTTAATGGTAAGGTCCGAGGGAGTGTTGCTGAACAAAGGGACCTTGGGGTGCAGGTTCATAGCTCCTTGAAAGTGGAGTTGCAGTGAGATAGAATAGTGAAGAAGGCTTTTGGTATGCTTTCCTTTATTGGTCAGAGTATTGACGACAGGAGTGAGGAGAGCATGTTGCGACTGTATAGGACATTGGTTAGGCCACTGTTGGAATATTGTGTACAATTCTGATCTTCTTCCTATCGGAAAGATGTTGTGAAACTTGAAAGAGTTCAGAAAAGCTTTACAAGGATGTTGCCAGGGTTGGAGGATTTGAGCTGTAGGGAGAGACTTGGACTGTTTTTCCTGGTGCATTGGAGGCTGAGGGGTGACCTTACAGAGGTTTATAAAATCATGAGGGGCATGGAAAGGATAAATAGACAAAGTCTTTTCCCTAGGGTGGGGGAGTCCAGAACTGGAGTGCGTAGGTTTAGGGTGAGAGGGGAAAGATAAAAGAGACCTAAGGGGCAACGTTTTCACTCAGACGGTGGTACGTGTCTGGAATGAGCTGCCAGAGGAAGTGGTGGAGGCTGGTACAATTGCAACATTTAAAAGGCATCCGGATGGGTATATGAATAGGAAGGATTTGGAGGGATATGGGCCATGTGCTGGCAGGTGGGATTAGATTGGGTTGGGATATCTGGACAGCATGGATGAGTTGGACCGGAGGGTCTGTTTCCATGCTGTACATCTCTAATACTGTATGACTCTATATCTTTAAGCATTCTATCTGCTCTTATATTTCTAGCTGGCTTTCTCTCACACTCCATCTTTCCTTCTTTATTCATATTTTAGTCACTTTTTTGATGTGCTTTATATCCTATCCCAACCTCTGAGCTGCCACACTCCTATGTGAAATTGTACGCCTGTTCTTCAATTTGATACAATTTTAACATTTTGTTTTAGTTATGGATAGTGTATATTGCACTTGGAGTCTTTCTTTGTCACTGGAATTTATCTTTACTGCGTACTCCAAAGTATCTCCATGTCAGAATGGGACCATCTATGCAAGGTCACTGTTAAGGAGGCACAGCCACACTGGGACAGATAACAAGAAGCAACTTTCACTCAAAGCAAAAATCTAGCAACATACTCTGCAATTCATCAATCCAACAAGGGACATTGAATCTGAAAGACATGCACCTTGGTCTGATCAAACACACACAACACTCCCCAAGGAAGGAATAACACCCCAGAAACGATGCAGTGGGTTTGACTTGGGAATTCTGTTCGTGGAAAGGAAGGCAGGTTTATTACAAGTTTAACTAACACAAAGGATTGTGAATAGATATCAGTACATGTTTCACATGAAGAATGATCCAGTTCTAAATGCAAATGTTTATTATCTTCTAACTGAAATAATTGGAGATGTGTTTGTGCTGTAATTTAATAGACAATAAAGTGACAAAATGGAAATGTCTTTATTGTGAAAAAGCAACAAGCAGGAGTAGGCCAATCAGCCGTTTGAACCTCGTCCACCAGTCAGTAAGATTATGGTTGATCTGATTGTAACCTCAAATTCACATGCATTGCCCACTACCTTTCATCTCTTGCTTAACAAGAATGTATTCTTCTCTGAATTAAAAATATTCAAGTACTGTGCTTCCACCGCCTTTTCCAAAAGATTCATAATCCTCTGAGTAAAATAATTTGACCTCATCTTTGTTTCAAATGGATAGCTTTTGATGTTAAACATAGACCTTTTGATTCTCCCATAAGTGGAAACATTCTCTCCACATCCACCCTGTCAAGACCCCTCAGAATCTTATATGCTTTTCTCAAGTCATCTCATACAATTCTAAATTCCAGCAGATATAACCCTCGTCTATTCAAATATTCCACATACCCATTCCAGGTACTAGACTGGCAAACCTTCTGTAAACTGCCACCAACGCTTCCTTATATAAGTGACCCAACATTGTGCATCAGTACTCCAGATGTGTTCTCACCAGTGCCCTGTATAACTGAAGCAGGTTTTCAGTCAGTTTAATTCCTTAAACTTAATTTCTAAGTTTATTTCAAGTCTACTCTTGGTACTTGTTAAGAGTTTCTTCAACCTACTCGGCTTAACTATTCAGAAGCTGTGTATTTGACTCACAGCTGCCCTCATCTGATCAATGAATATATAGCAGCTTTATAAAGGTAAAGCATTCAATTCTTGCAGATAGATGTGATGTCAGTACAAAGACAACTTTGCCAAAGACCTTAAAAACTTTGAATGCCTAAACCTACTTCACAGGTGAAATTTAATTCTTTTTTTCTCAGATTTGGGGAGTAAAACAGAAAAGGACCATTGTAGCTGTGCTGCCTGTTTGTCAGCACTATCGAATTAGTCTCAATGAGGATGATTGAAATTAAGGTGGTCGTTTGCAAGGACAAAATAGAGAAACCTAAGTAGGTTCACAAGATACCTGCCACATGCAGTTTTTATGGTCTGGAGGAAACAGTCTTTTCATGTTTATTTTGAATGTTTTACTTGCAGCACCAGTTTGGTTATTCAAGTCAAAATCCACCTGGTCCTCACCTTCCTCCCCACCAACCTCTGCATACATTGCATCATCTTCTGCATTTCTGCCACCTACAAATGGACCCCACCACCAGAGATATATTTCCCTCCCCACCCCTATCCGCATTCCATAAAGATCGTTCCCTCCTGAAATACCTGGTCAGGTCCATGCCCCCTAACAACCCACTCTCTCCTCCTGGCACCTTCTCCTTCCTGCCACTGCATGAATTGCAAATCCTGCGCCAACAACTCCCCCTTCACCTCAGTCCAAGGCCCCAAAGGAGCCTTCCACATTCATCAGAGTTTCACCTGCACTTCCACACATCATTGACTGTATCCATTGTTCCGATTGCAGTCTCCTCTACATAGGGGAGACTGGACGCCTATTTGCAGAGCACTTCAGAGAACATCTCCAGGACACCCGCACCAATCAACCCCATTTGCTCCGTGGCCGAACACTTCAACTTCCCCTTCCACTCAGCCGAGGACATTGCAGGTCCTGGGCCTCCTCCATCACCACTCCCTTACCACCCGACACCTGGAGGAAGAACGCTTCATCTTCTACCTCAGGATCCTTCAACCCCAGGGGATCAATGTGGACTTCACCAGTTTCCTCATTTCCCCTCCCCCCACCTTATCCCAGTTTCAATCTTCCAGCTCAGCACCATCCTCATGACCTATCCCATCTATCAATTTTCCTTTTCACTTATCTGCTCCTCCCCCCTCCTCTCCGACCTATCACCTTCACCCCTACCTCATCCATCTATTGCACTCTCATCTACCTTCTCTCCAGTCCACCTCCCTCCCATTTATCTTTCCACCCCAGAGACTCCCAGCCTCATTCCTGATGAAGGGCTTTTGCCTGAAATGTCAATTTTCCTGCTCCTCGGATGCCGCCTGACTTGTTGTGCTTTTCCAGCACCACTCTAATCTCCTTTTCATGAATGAAAACAGATGAGGAATATTCGTTTAGCACCTCTCTGATCTCCACAGGGTCCACACATAACTTCCCACTTCTGTCTTTGACTGGCCCTATTCCTAACCATGTCATCCTTTTATTCCTCACATACCTATAGAAAGCTTTAGGTTTCTCCTTTATTCTACCTGTTAAAGACTGCTCATGTCTTCTCCTTGCTCTTCTTAACTCTCCCTTTAAATCTTCGCTAGAATGCCCCCAGTCCCTTCATCCAGATCATTAAAATATAATGTGAACAGCTGGTGCCCCAACACTGAACCCTGCGGGACACCACTTGTCACCGGCTGCCATACCAAAAAAGAACCTTTTATCCCAACTCTCTGCCTTCTGTCAGACAGCCAATCCTCAATCCATACCAGTAGCTCACCTTGAACACCGTGGCCCCTCATCTTGCTCAGCAGCCTCCCGTGTGGCACCTTATCAAAGGCCTTTTGGAAGTCTAGATAGTCCACATCCACTGGGTTTCCCTGGTCTAACCTACTTGTCACCTCTTCAAAGAATTCCAACAGATTTGTCAGACATGACCTCCCCTTACTAAATCCATGTTGACGTGTTCTAATCAGACGCTGCTCTTCCAAGAATTTAGAAACCTCATCCAATGTCTACTTTTGCCTGTCGTTTGTTTCTTATGTATTGAAAGAAACTTTTACTATCATTTCTAATATTACTGGATTGCCTACCTTCATATTTGATCCTCTCCTTCCTTATTTCTCTCTTTGTTATCCTCTGTTTGTTTTTGTAGCCGTCCCAATCTTCTGATTTCCCACTGCTCTTGGCCACTTTATAGGATATCTCTTTTTCTTTAATACATTTCCTGACTTCCTTTGTCAGCCATGGCTGTCTAATCCCTCCCCGGATAATCTGTCTTTTCTTGGGGATGAACCTCTGTACAATGTCCTCAATTATACCCACAAACTCCTGCCATTTTTGCTCTACTGTCTTCCCCGCTAGGCTCTGCTTCCAGTCTATTTTTGTCAGTTCCTCTCTCATGCCTTTATTTAACTGTAACACCATTACATCCGATTTTGCCTTCTCTCTTTCAAACTGCAGACTGAACTCTATCATATTATGAACACTGCTTCCTAAGTGTTCCCTTACTTTAAGATCTTTTATAAAGTCTGGTTCATTACATAGCACTAGGTCCAGAATAGCCTGCTCCCTTGTGGACTCCATGACAAGCTGTTCCAAAAAGCCATCGTGTAAGCATTCCAAGAATTTCCTTTCTTTGGATCAACTGGCAAACATTATTTACCCAGTTCACCCGCATATTGAAGTCTCCCATGATCACTGTGACCTTGCTTTTCTGACATGCCTTCTCTATTTCCCGGTACATGTTGCGTCCCTGGTCCAGACCACTGTTAGGAGGTCTGTACATAACTCCCATTATGTTTTTTTTGCCTTTGTGGTTCCTCAATTCCACCCACACAGGCTCCACATCATCCGACGCTATGTCATTCAGTACCATAGATTTAATTTTGTTCTTAACTAACAAGGCAACCCCACCCCCTCTGCCCACCTCCCTGTCTTTTTGATAAGTTGAAAATCCTTGGAGGTTTAACTGCCAGTCCTGACCCTGTAACCATGTCTCTGTGATGCCTACCACATCATAATCATTCACTATGATCTGTGCCATTAGTTCATCTACTTTGTTACGAATGCTATGAGCATTCAGGTAAAGTGCCTTCATGCTAACATTATCATTAGAGATATTAGAGGGAAGGTCTTAAAAGGAAAGGCTGAGGAACTTGGGTCTGTTTTCATTGGAGAGAAGAAGGCTAGGAGGGGATTTATTGGAGATATACAGGATGATTAGAGAACTAGATAATGTGGACAGTGAGAGTCTTTTTCCTAGGATGATGATGTCAGCTTGTACAAGGGGGCATAGCTGCAAACTGAGGGGTGATAGATTTAAGACAGATGTCAGAGGCAGGTTCTTTACTCAGAAAGTGGTAAAGGCTTGGAATGCCCTGCCTGCCAATGTAGTTAACTCAGCCACATTAGGGCATTTAAACAGTCCTTGGATAAGCATATAGATGATAATGGGATAGTGTAGGGGGATAGGCTTAGATTAGTTCACAGGTCAGTGCAACATCGAGAGCTGAAGGGCCTGTACTGTACTGAAATGTTCTATGTTCTACGCAGAAACAAGGCACATATTTGAAATTTGCGTTCTGTTTAAACTGGCAAGCACAAAAGCACACAGTAAGCAACAGTACGGCTAGAGAGGGCTTGATTCAGGAAGTGACATGGCCCAAAAATATTCATCTGAAAATACACCTTTAAATCCAGAGATCTGAACAATGAACAGGATTAGTACGTCCTCTCCATGACATGCTATATACATAGAAAGGCAGATGCTGTAACCCCTCCTTTCAAAACAACTTAAAATACCAATAGTGGAATGATTTGCATAAGTTTACAAATCATTATCATGCTCTTTGACACAATTTAGTGATGACAGGTAGAAAACCAAACATTGTGTTAGACCAAGATTACATTGGTTGGCTCACAGTACTGGGCAAACAACTTTTTAACAATCCATTTAAAAATGGTGATTTGAAGAAGCTGCTTTCAATGATCAAATGTAGTTTTGCTGCAAATTCCATAAAGGCTGTCCTGTGATGCAGTGGTAGACCCCCTACTAGGAGGCCCAAGTTCAAATCCCACATGCTCCAGAGATATGTAATAATATCTCTGTGGGGGCAGCTGCTGCCAAGGCATGGTGGGGAAAGACCACCATGTATGGTCCCTCTGCTGAAGAATAAGGGATGCTCATTCACTAATTGGGCCCTGCTGTTTCCTCAGCTATCAGCCAAGAGGTTGTTTCTAAATATAGAGTATGGAGGGCATCAAACACGTAATTTGTTGTCTGTAAGTAAAAAGAGTATAGATCTGAGCAGGTTCATTAACTGTCCATGTACCAAAGATTTATTTTCTGTGAATAGAGAACATTTTTGAAATAAAAATTATCTGTACAGGTTAATTAGCAAAATCGATTACTGCAAATCTTTTTAAATTGCTACATCTTCCTTTACCCAAAAGATATTTTCCATATGCATTTTAAATTTGTATTCTTCTATGAAGTTATAAAGCCCCATATTTACAGAGCACCTTTTAATGCCACAAGGCATTTCATAGTACTTTACTGATGAAGTATTGTTTGATGTGCAGTCATTACTGCAACATATGAAAATACCACTGCCAATTTACAACAACGAATTATCCCTCAAGTAAAGTTTTGATAATGACATGATAATATATATTTATGATTGAGTGATAATTATCGGATATGACTCTGGGGAGTATTTCCCTGCTGTTCTTCAAAATAATATCACGCGATAGTTTGACCTCACTGAGGAGGGAGTCAATGTCTAATTTTCATATCTCATCCTAGAGATGACAGTGCATTAGAGTGCTCTTTCAGAAGTACAGTGGAGTGTCAGCCTAGACTTTTGCATTGAAGTGCCTGGGGTGAGACTTGAAACCACAATTTAGTGAGTCTGGGAGGAATATCTGCAACATCTACTCCAGCACCATGTCATTGTGCATCTCTGCATCTTTCAATGTTGGATTTTAATCACTCTACTACTGACAGGTATGCCTTCACCCACATGGGCCTGAAGCTGTGGAATTCCCTCCATACACGTCTACCCGTCTACCTTCCTTTAGAATTCAGTTGAAAACCCATCAAGCTTTTGGTTACTTGACCCTAATATCTGATTTGCCAGCTTGGTTTCAAATTTTGATTAGTACCATTCCTGTGAACTGCCGAGGGATGTTTTAAAAAATTAAAAGGTGCAATGCAAATGCAAGTTGATGTTGTATTTATACCAATGTTACTGCAACTCGAAGAAAGGCTGAGATTGTCGGACTTTCTAACAATGCTGAATTAAATGGCAAAAGATAAAAAAAGGCTCACACAAAGATTTTTTTAAAATATAGAACACATTAAATCTTTCTCTCATTTTTAGAGTCTAACACTCTCAGATTGTGAACTACTTTTGCAACAAATATCAGAGAGGATTTTCAAAGCTTAAAGGAAGATCATTGAACCTATTCATAGGGTTATTGAGAATATAGCTGTTAGCAATGTTACGAACTGTATGTCAGCACATCCTATGTCTTCTATGATGTGACAAATGTATTGTCATTACTTACCTGTAAGGCCTTATGTTAACTTGTCATGGTGTATCTTACCATATGTTGATGTATGTTTTGAGAATTTCTCACTAACTCGTGTCAAAAGGGTACTTATAATTCAGATTGACTTTAACTAGGTAAATAAATGGTAAACGTAGAATCACACAGTACAGAAGATCAAGTCTGTGCCAGCTTTTTGAAAGAACTGTCCAGTTAGTCCCATTCCCTGATCGTTCCTTTGATTTTTTTTCTGAGTATTTGTCCAATTCCAACTTGCTTCCATCTTCCATTCAAGCAGTACATCACAACAACTCACTGTATAAATGCACTTCTTCCCAATCATCCCAGTAGTTCAATTTCTAGAATGCAGAATGAACAGAACAACTGCATTACCCTACCCAAGCAAAGCAACACCTTGTTCAGAGCAGAGTGAATTAATTTGTAACATAGTGTACCTTCTTATTTCTTGCGATTTCTATTTAATTTATGGAATTTTATGCTGGAAATCTGCAGAAAATTACTCTGATCGATGATGCAAATTGGAAAATCTCGACAATTTAAAAGCTGGTGCTTATTTATGGGTTGTGTGCAATCTAAAATGTGTCTTGCATGATTGCCTCGAAAGGAGTGAAATGTTATCATTTACTTCCATTCTTCATTCTTAAGCTGACTATCATTAGCAACAATGGCTTGCATTTTATAGCACCTTTAATATGGTATAATATCCCAAAGTAATCTACAGGAGCATAGTCAACAAAAACTGACAGAGTTGCATCAGGAGATTTAGATCACATGACCAAAGGCTTGGTTAAAATGATTGGTTTTGAGGAATATATTAAACAAGGAATGAGAGCCAGAAAGTTGGAAAGAAGTATGAAAAGAACTCCAGAGCTTAGGGACTTGGTGCTTTTGAGTTCAGTGTGATTCTCCTTCAGAAATGAAAGGACCTTTCAGTTGGAAAACTTCAGAGGGCACGTAAGGCTGCACAGATGAGACTGCATTGAAAATAAAATCTCACCAGTAAATATATGAATTGTTTGATTTGATTTATTATTCAAAATTTGTGAAAAAATTTGTAGCTCGGGTGCTCGTTGTTGTGGTTCTGTTCGCTGTTCCGACAGGGGATGAAATATTTGATTTATTATTGTCACATGTAGCTGAGATACTGATAAAAGTATTGTTTTGCATGCTATCCAGGCAGATTATACCTTACATAAGTACATCAGGATAATAGAACAGAATGCAGAACATAGTATTACAGCCACAGAGAAGGTGCAGAGAAAGATCAATTTTAATATACAAATGGTACATTCAAAAGTCTGACAACAATGGGAAAGAAGCTGTTCTTGAATATGTTGATGTTATTTTTCAAATTTTTGTACCTTCTGCCCAATGGAAGATGGTGGAAGAGAGTATAACCAGGGTGGGAAGGGGTCTTTCCTAAGGCAGTGGGAAGTGTAGATGGAGTCAATGGAAGGAAGGCTGTTTTTTGTGATGGACTGGAGTGCATTCACAAATCTCTGTAATTTCTTACTGTAATGGGCAGAGCAGTTGCCATACTAAACTGTAATGAATCCAGTTAGGATGCTTTCTGTGGTCTTGGTTTAATGAAGCAGATTGCAGCTACAGTACAGATTATTTAAACCAGTCCTACAGCTAGAATGACAGTTTAACAGATAAGTGAAGATAGATAATTCTGCTTTAACTTCATTTACAGATTTGCTGATGACACGACCATGGTGGCTTGGATCTTAAACAATGACAGAGTACAAGAAAGATATAGACAGCTTGGTGGCATGGTGTAAAGACAACAATCTCTCCCTCAATAAAAATTGGTAAGAGTCATAACGTACATGCCAAATTTCCTTGGCCTTCTGAGGATGTGAGGCATTGGTGTGCGTTCTTAACCATAGTGTTGACATGGATGGACCAGGACAGATTGTTGTTGATCTTTACTCCAAGGAACTTGAAGCTTTCGAGCATCTCAGCACCACTGACACAGATAGGGGTGTGTCCTACACTCTGCTTCCTGAAGTCAATGACAAACTCCTTCATTTACTGACATTAGGGAGAGATTGTTGGCTTTACACATGCCACTTAACTCTCTATCCCTTTCCTGTACGCCAACAGATCTTCACTTATCTGTTGGACTGTGACAGAATAGTGAAGAAGGCATTTGGTAGACTTGCTTTATTGGTCAGTGCATTGAGTATAGAGGTTGGCAGGTCATGTTGCAACTGTGTACAGGACATTGGTTCAGCCATTTCTGGCATATTGCGTGAAATTTTGGTCTATCTTCTAAAAGAAAGGATTGAAAGTTGAGGGGTTCAGAAAAGATTTGCAAAGATGTTGCCAGGATTGGAGGGTTTGAGCTATAGAGAGAGGCTGAAATGGCTGGGGCTGTTTTCCTTGGAGTGTCGGAGGCTGAGCGATGATCTTATAGAGGTTTATAAAATCATGAGGCATGGTTAGGGTAAATAGACAAGGTCTTTTCCCTGGGTTGGGTGAGTCCAGAACTAGAGGACATATGTTTAGAGTGAGGCGGGAAAGATTTAAAAGGGACCTAAGGAGCAACACTTTCACACAAATGCTGCGGTGCGTATGGAATGAGCTGCCAGAGGAAGTGGTGGAGATTGGTACAATTGCAACATCTAAAAGGCATCCGGATGGGTATATGAATAGGAAGTGTTTAGAGGGATGTGGGCTAAATGCTGGCAAATGGGACTGGATTTATATCAGAAATCTTGTTGGCATGGACAAGTTTCAACCGAAGGGTCTGTTCTCGTATTGTATGTCTTTATGACTATATGAATGGGGCAAGAAGTTGTGAGTTACCAAGAATATATGCAAAATAGTAGCTGCCAGGATACCTCCTGGCGGAGACCTCAAGAAAGTGGTAACAATAATGATAGACGAGTTGGACTTGTTTGAGCAGAATCCTTTTTGTTAATTAATTTGGCATTATGAAAATGTAGTATTCTCAACATGAAATGTGTACAATCGATAGTATCCTGGACCTTACAAATCCCATTGCACAGCCTATATCATAGGGACAAGATATTAATTGATGTGATCTTGCACAAACTGTATTGTACCATCCTCGAATCATTTGTGGGTTGATGATTGAGAGATTCCACACAGGGCCCCAGTGAATGTCTGATAGCTATTGGAACAGGATAGCCCTTGGAGCACGAGTCCCACTCAAGCTCATATCCCAGTTCTGTTACTGTGTCCCAAGGTATTCTCAGTCTGTGCCTGCTCTGAGATTCAATCATCCAGAAGAAATTACACTTTGGGTTAATGTACTACTGGCCTTCACAGTCTCCTCCGCTATCCTGGAAAGGGGATCTTCTGCTGTTGATTCTTTATGAGGAGGATGTTTGGCATTCTGGAGACTACTCTTGTTATTCCTGGGCTTGCTGATGTCTTTCATTTTCTTCAATGTGTCAACATTGTCTTCATCTAACTGTAAAAGTGATGATAACACCAGCCTTGTTTGATCCACTCAGTATGGGTGCAATTAACTAATGTGGGGAATATTAAAACTGTAATACCTTAACATAACACCTGATTGATACAACAGGATGTGGAGGCTTCTATAGGAGGAGGGAATTGAATTGATTCTATGTGGACCTGTAAGATATTATACCTAGTGTAGCACAATCTTGTCATTGTGGAGTTTGCACATTCTCCCCGTGTCTGCGTGGGTTTGCCCTGGGTACTCCTGTTTCTCCCATTGTCCAATGATGTGCAGGTTAGGTGGATTCACAATCTAAATTGCCCACAGTTTCCAGGAATGCACAGACTAGGTGGATTAGCCATGGGAAATATAGGGATAGGGTAGGGGTGTGGGTCTGGGTTGGATGCTCTTCAGAAGGTCAATGTGAATTCAATGGGTCAAATGGCCTGCTTCCAGACTGTAGGGATTCTATGATGCTGCTTTACAAAGCAAAGTGGATTAATTTGACATAATCAATTACATTGCCATATGTGAAACCAAGGTTTGTAATATTTATAGTTGGTCAAGGCACAGTTTCTCATGTAGAGTAATTTGATGCCAGCTGTGTATCATCATTAAATCTTCATACCTGATTAATTACCTGCTGCAGATGAACCACAATTGCACCCTGCCCCAACAGACACAATAAACTTACTCCACCATCTGTGGGTATGCTGTGTCCTTTTGTATCACTATTACTGTAAACCTTGATTTGGAGGTGTCGGTATTGGACTAGAGTGTAGAAAGTTAAAAACACACAACACCAGGTTATAGTCCAACAGATGATGGTGCAGTGCTCCAAAAGCTAGTACTTCCAAATAAACCCATTGGACTATAACCTGGTGTTGTGTGATTTTTAACCCTGTAAACCTTGTCAGATTTGAAGCTCCTCATGTTCCCACTCAAATGTTTTACTTAATTATCAATATTGGCCATTTTTCCTCTCAGTCCTTTGCCTATGCATAGACATGTCCATTATCACAACACTCTGTTTCGCCTCCCCCCTCCAACCCCCTTGGTGGTGCTGACTTGTGAAAATAAATCTCCTGCAATACCCCACATTTTCCTTGCTATATCAGATCCCAGTATTATATTTGGAGTTACCCCCTACTTAATATTTTCCCCCTTCAACTAGCATAATGGTTCCAGTTCCCATAGTTGAGCTTCCTATTTGCCCCTACAGGTGCCGGATACGCCTCCTTGATGAATACTGCACAGACCCTGAGGACTGACTGTCTCCCACAATCTAGGATGTCCCAACTGAGGACAGTCCTGACTGAGACAAGCTGAACAAGCCTCTATGGCTCCCTGTACCTGTAAAACCCATGTTATCGAAGGGGATAGGAGATCAGATCTCTTGCGAGTAACAAAAAACACAAATACAATACATTTCAGCTGCCTGGCTTTCTGTCTGCATGAGAAAGCATGGCAAAGCAGAGATGATCTGAGTCATCCAAATAGGTGCAAAATGAGTTAGCTCTAAGAAAGCAATTAAACAACCCTGAGCTGTATCCTGTGCAGATGCATGAGATGAGTATATGTCACTCTGTGCAAAGTGATCTGGTAGGAGAACTGAAATATGAGGTGCTTAGCTCCAAAGTACAGTGGTGAAATGCTGATGTGATGAGACTGGTGTTTTGATAATGTCAACTCTTGTGGACGAAGGCTGGAGGCAGTTGTTAGCCCATGCATCATGCCCTGAAATGTTGGGGAATGCTGGCTAAGGTGGAGGCCCAGGTAAGACTCTAGCCAGCAGCAGGCCCAGCTACTGCTCTGACTCTCATGTCTGGAATTGTCATCATCTTGTTTCTCACTGGCGCCTTGGATAATAGCAACCTGCACATAAATAAGGCAAGGTTAGGTTATAATGAGATGCTAATATGTGGAAATAAGACTCTAGCCTCACACTAGTTAGATTCTCAGATAATTGAAATTTGAGGAAAATCAGATTTTGTTTTTGTTCAACATGGAGAATCTCATATTTTCTTGTTTTTCTGGCCACATTCTTCCAAATTTCTTGTCATAACCCATGCCACTCAGGGCTGATAGAGTCCCAACCATAAATCCTTTAATGCAGTGACCTTTGAGGAGTGCCAAAATTGATCAAAAGTGTACGTTAACACTGAAGACCTGAGCTGAGACAGTCACAAGCATGAAGCCAAATGAAATTAACGAAAGATGTCAAACCTCCCTCCATCTCCAGTGCTCCTTTTCCCGAATTCTCTCTCTTCAAATTGACAACGCCGAGTTTCTCCCGGGGAAAGGCTGCTAATCTTGGGTCTATGAAGCTATGAGTCTAATAGCACTAAACCAATATAGCATCTGTCATAGAAAGCAAAACGCTGCAAAACGCAGTCGAGGAGTTAAACCCATCCACTGTATCTATTTACTGACTGTATGACAATTAATGCCTGATTAATAATTACAGCCTCCTTATCACGTCCTCCCAGAGGCTGTAAAATTCTTATCTGCAATAGGCAGCTTGACTGGATTGAGCCCCCCCAGTTCACGTTGAATGGCAAATCAAAAGCCCAGGCTCACAATAGCAGCAAAGTATTGACACGAACTGCACGCCCACACCGCTCACCTTCACCACTTTCACTATTTCATTTCAAAGACTTACATACCTTAGAAAAATTTAAAACTCACCGCCCCCCGCCCCGCTCCCCTGACCCCCAATTCACTGCAGTGAACAGCCAAATCTTTCGTTTATTTTCCAATGATTATTACCAAAAGGAGGGACAACCTTCAGCCAAAGTAAACATTTGTGTAAGCTCGTTTGTCCTTTTCCGACTTGGCGGGGTGACTAATTGGAGTTTCGGCAGCGGGCCCTGAGGAGGCTGCTTTAAACTAGATTTATTGTGGGAATTGAGCTGCTGTCTGACTGAAGTCACTTTCCTTTGGACCTAAAAAAGTAAACTAGTGTAGTGTTTATTGTCACTGCCGCCGTGACCACTGCCTGAAGACCGGGACAATGCAAATCATCAGGACGGGGAAGTACTGAGGCACGATGCAAGTTGGACCTTTTTTAAAGAAACCGATGACCCTTTTCGATAAGACTAAGCATCCAAACGCTCATTTTCAGTTTCAAGACTAATCCAGATGGATCAATTAAAGGCGATGCATACATGAAGCAGTTCTGTTTTGTCAAATGTAGATCCTACTAGAGTGTCCTGAAAGAGTGCCGGTTAGAATTGCAGGTGCAGTACTTTTGTGGGCAGTGGAAAGCGCAATGAATAGTAAGGATTTTTTTAAAACTCAAACCCACTGGGGCAGTTTTGCAACCACATGATAATCCCTGTAATCGGATTATGTAAATTCCTACTCCACAAAGTAAAGTCCCATAGCAGTCTGTCACTTTGAAACAAAGCACTTGAGGGAAAAAAATTAATAACTGCATAAATTATAAACAAGAAAAGGCCACAGCAAATGATGAGAATGCTGATTTACTATATATACTGACAAAATTCAATTGCATCAAGTATTAAGGCGTTGTCCCGGCAGCAGTCTGTTGGTTAACAATCGCTGAAGGATATGTTAACTGTAACCATTTACCTCCTCCCAAAGTGTTTCATGCCAAATATTACATTTCCATTTTTCAAAAAAAAATTTGCTGTGGGTGCTGTGCTATTTCTGATTCCATTACCGAATATAAATGTGTGACAGAATCACAAACTGTCAAAGGGCGATCACTCAGCATCACATGTGTCCAATTATTTAGAAAGGTGACAAAGGTTTTAAATTCCAACACCACGATATGTTCTCAAGCGGTTGACTGAAACATAAGTTTCCTATCTCTATTTTTGTTTTGCGGCGGGTTTAAACAGCTATGGGTCTTTCTAACGTAATAAAATGTCTCGCCCGTTCGAATATTGTCCAAAGCATCATTCACCTTTTCAGAGCAAACGACACTCTTGGGTCGAAAATGGAAGGTTTTTTTAAATGGAACAAAAACGGGAAGGGTGCCTGACGCATTGTGCTGCCAGTCTCCAAGGAGATAAATATATTCACTTGTAGCACATAGTGGGGACACATGTCAAACAAAGGGACAGCCACAATATAAGTGGCAGCAGCTCCCTCGGTTCTCCACCCCTCCCCGCCCCCAAACAAAATCCATAGCACGGGGCCGCACGGAGTCTGAGTAAGCACTGTTACTGCTGCACACCGCACTGTGCAGGTCGTATTTGAGCTCTTCAGCCTGGTGTCATCCGCAGCAGTCAATACTTCTTGAAGCAGGTAAGGGATGATTCTAGGATTTGTTTGACGCAGGAGTAGGATAAGATTGCAAAAAGATGCATCATAGTAAGCATGTGGACCCTGTGTGTTTTCAACAATGTAACTGTAAATAGCGGTCTTACCTTTCTGCGGCTAATTGTTTCCTAAATCTCTACATCTTGTGTTAAAAATAGCAGTCACTTTCCTCCAAATGTGCTTCTGTTTGTATTATTTATTATCCAGGAATCAGATTTAGGTTGCAATAATTGATTTGGCAAATAGTACCCTGTTTCATTAATTGGTGGTTAGATTCTGCAAATTTGATGGAGGCAATGGCATTTCAATCTCAGCCTATTTAATCACAATATATTGTTAATGAGGTATGATATATTGCATTCTGTTCAAGCTACAGTTCTGTTGGCTTTTTTTCTGTTACTTTTTCTTCAATATTGTGCCTTGAACATCATAATTCCATTCTGTTGCAGTGTAATATGTTAACTGTCATTAGGAATGGTTTGTTTAATAATTAAGACTCCCAATTTTAAACCAGCCAGATTTTAAAAGATGGAATCTGGATATCATGGGGTTGAGAAATATTTTTCATCATCATGCAAGACAGTAGAGGCCATGGAAGAAAATCAAAGATGTGTTTAGGATCCTTTTCTGATTTTGTTTGAGGATGTATGGCAAATAAAATCCAACTTTAATACCCAAATTAATATATCACACATTAATTATGCTTTTTCTATGCAGCCCATGACAGAGAAATTGATGATTACAAAATAGCATCCCAACTAGTGAAGGTTGGACTTTCAATTAAATGTATCAAGCTTTTTTCAGGTATTCTTACCAAAACTTGTCACTAATAAATGAGGGAACAATTTACGTACATTTATGAATGTATTGATGAGAATGAAGCAGAATTTTACAACAATGGTTTCAGGGATGAGATATTTCAATTATGATGGAAGATTGGAGAACTTAGGATTGTTTTTCTTGTAGAGGAGCAGATTGAAAGAGATATGAAAGAGGTTTTCACAATCATGGGGGACTGGGACAGATTAGATGGGTAAAGACTGTTCCGATTCATAAAAAGCATTGAGAGGTCATACATTTAAAATAACATTAATAAAATGCAAAATGAGAAAAAACAGTTTCACACAGTAGGTACCTAAAGTTTGGAATGCGATGCCTGGTAGCATGTTGGAGGAGGATTCATTTGAGGTATTCAAGAGGGCATTTGATGATAATGAAGAGAAACAATATGCAGGATTATAGGGGAAGGGCAGAAGAATTGCACTAAGTCATAATCCTCATCCAGAAAGCTAGTGCAATTACAATGAGCCAAAAAAGCTGTCTACTTCTCCATAACAATTCTGTGAATTATATGAAAATATAGGAGGAAGCATTGAAGAGGCCATTCTAGCCTTCATGCCTTTTCTAGCATTCAATTTGTTTATATCTATTCTGTATCTTAATTCTTTTCAATTGCCTTGATTCTGTAACTCTAATTAACACACTTACTGAACTTTTTTTTAAACCAGTCTCAGTTTAGATATCCACAATTGTAAGAGCATGACCTCAATGACAACATAATTTATTTTGTGATTTTGGTGAAGGAATAAATGTTGGCCTGGCCAACGTCGAATTTCCTGTTCCTTGGATGCTGCCTGACCTGCTGCGCTTTACCAGCAACACATTTTAAGCTCTGATCTCCAGCATCTGCAGACCTCACTTTCTCCTCGTAGATTTTATTATTATTTGGTAACAGGGCCCTTGTTAAATCCCAACCCATCCCTCAGCCACAACAATTTTTTGGGAGAGAGAGTTTCTGATTTTTAAGAGACTTTGTGTGGAGAAGTGAATCAGCACTGAATGACTTGGTTTAAATTTAGAGGCTATCCACTTAATCTGTGATATTCTTATAACTTAGCCCCTTTAGCCTTTGTATTTTACTCATGAGTTGACACTGCACTGCCTCCATGATCAATATAACCTTCTCAAGGTTTAATGCCACAATTGAGCAGGGGATTGCAGCTGGGGTTTGGCCTAATGTATGGGATATCGAGATTGTTGTATTTAACTAATGGTATTCATCCTTAAGACTAGACAGTTGCCCATTCTAGCAACAGCAGCACCATATATAGTATTTGAGCAGAAAGGATGTATTGAGGTGGGACAGAGGACAGAGATTATGAAAACAGAAATATGGACATCACAAACTGAATATGATTATAATGATCCATCTGTATTGAAGTTAGAATAAAACTCCCATGTCTGACTACTATAACCACTATAAATTTTGACTTTAAATGTTGTCCTTGTTTAAGATCCAACTCAACTGACTTGAAACCACTTGCTTAACATAGAATCATGATGAAGCAGGGATGGGAAACAGTGTCAATTTGAACAATGAAAATTACTGATGAATAATAATGTTAAAATCTTTAACAGGAAAATTAATAATGAATAATGTTAAAATCTTTAACGGGAAAACTGGTCTATACTGTACAGTATATTATTGTGCATTACCCAGCCAAACCATCGATTTTAACAAATGCTCTGCTACTTAGCAATAATAAAACTGAATTTACATTTAGATCCTAATGAATGAATCCCAGTGACAGGGCCAACACTTATTGCTCAATCAACATCTCAAAACAAATTACTGTATCTGGTCATTATCACATCGTTGTTTGTGGGAGGATGCTTTGCCAATTTTGACCACTGCGCAGCGTTCCTGCTAATTATTTTTTTCTTTTGCTTAGACCCCCAAGGTCCTTGTGCAGCAGAAGAATTGGATGTAAATGCTGCAAACTGTCAACATGCTGGTCGCAGTGCACAACCCCTCAGAGCAGCTGCATGCATACAGCCACGCAGCTCAGGGGGTGCATTGCTGCTGTGTCTTCTACATTACAATCACTTTGAGATGTCCCGGTTGTTGTGAGAAGTATTTTATGAATATGAATCTTTTAAAACCTTGATTCTGGTCTGTTGCATTACATTTTGACACATTCAGCCATTCACCGGGAAATAAAATCTGGCAGAAGATACTGCTTCAAGTTTGTTTGCATTTTATTCATTAATGTCAGACAGGAGTAGTATTTATTTCCTAGTTGTTGCTAAGAAGATGGTGGCCATCTTCAGCAGCAGACGCCGAACCTTGTGATTCCAGGAAGTCCAGATCTTGGGTTTGGTGCAGAAAGAGATTTGGTGAGTTGCTGCAGATGGTATATTCTAATGTCAATCTACAGATTAGTGAAGCGAGTGCATACTTAACTTGGTATATGTGGTGCCAATTAAGTGGGCTACTGTGTCGTGGATGGTTCCAACTTTTTGAGTGTTTTTGGAATTGCACCCAACCAGGCAAGTGGTGAACATTTCATCACACTCCTGACTTGTGCCTTGTAGATGATGGACACACTCTAGGGAGTCAGGAGATGTGTTAATTGCCTGCAACATTCCAAGTGTAACCACCATATTTAGACCGAACATTATTCTCGACTTATTTGTAAAATATTACAGTTGCACTTTTATTGCAGAGCTGCCGAAAAGGATGACTAAAAAGGTTTTCACCAACACAAGGGAGAGATGGAGGCAGCAAAACGTAAACAGCGCCTTTGCAGAGTTGCGCAAACTGGTCCCGACTCACCCTCCAGATAAGAAACTGAGCAAAAACGAAATTTTGCGCCTGGCGATGAAATACATCGATTTCCTGGTGAAGCTGCTTAAAGATCAAGGAATAGATCAAGAAAGTGGGAAGTTTAGCAAATCAGCATCTTTTCCGGAGGTTACCCACGGATGGTCCCCAGGACAGAGAGTACCGGTGGATGGGAGCAGCACCCCTTCACCAGTGTCAGGTAGCAGCAGCGGGAATGAGAGATCAGTGAGTCCCAGCAGCTTACCCGAGGACCAGTCCTGCGCAGCCGACAGCGCCGTAGCACCGTCCACTGCCATTCTGTATCAGTTTGCTCTGTTAAAAAAGTTAAATGTTTTGTAGCTCCTAGAAAGCCTCATGTTCCCTAAATGTGTGCTCGTCCATATTTAATTCTTCCCTGACTTCTGCGAAATGCTGGTCACAAAATCCTTTATATCTGTTCACAACAACAAAAAATAATAACTGGGAACAAAATAAATTCCGGCATCATTGCCGTGATATTCATGCACCAGCCAAAGGTGTTGAGGACCACACTGGTAAATGATTACACCTCGGGTAGTGAATTCCGCTATGAAGCACGAATCGTTTTATTTCTAAACTCCACCCGTTGGATTATTAACATGCTGCCCTTTTCTAAGTTTAGACTGACCGGGCCTGGGGGAACGGAATCTTCCTGCGGGTAATGATTTTGAATGCAACGAGAAACCGGCCAGATGCAGTATTGAAAATCTACTGGCGTAGGGGAGGATACATTTCCACTTCATTTGCAGATGCTTGGTTTTGTGGTGGGTAGCGCTGCCGATACCAATTTGTGTGCAATAATGTACTACAGGAATTTCACTCACCTGCGACAAACCGTGCAGCCAAGTCTCTTTTAACAATTCAGTGCATGTCTGAGCTGACCTTCCTCCGTGGAAACTGCTTAACCTCAACTGGAGCTCAGTCCTGGGACGAGAATCAGTGTTATGAGCACATTTCACTGACTGATGCATGCTGTTACTTTAGTTCCAATAATTATAATGTTTTTATTTTATTCTTTCTGGTGGATGGAATTTGTAAAATAAGATTTCACAAAGGCATAAACATAAAATAAACATTTTTTTTTCTCGTGAGATTACAAATGTAAGTTTGTGAGCCGTTGTGCAGAGGGGAAGAGTGGGATCGTGTCAGTGTTCAAAGACTTCACTGAGATTTAACTGCAGTCCATTGCATGCCTATCTGGCCTGTAAATCTAATCCACAATCAAGTACACTTCTAAAAGCCTTACGGGAAATATGTTTATATTGCTTTCTGAATGTTTGAACAATTCCTTGATATTTTTACTGTTTTGTTTCTGTCCTAGCTAAATTGGTATTACTTTAACCTAATTAACTAAAAGTATATTAATATATTGGGAAAAGGAAAAAAATGTTTTGTTGCGCTAGCCAAAGAGTCTGCGAATTTATAAAACGCCTGTGGTTGTCTTTACTAACGATCAGCAAAGAAGATTCTAGAATATAGTGCTGTACAGGCATTTCAAACTGACTCAGTTCTGAGTTTAATGTATTTATTACTAAATGTTTTTAAACCAATCACATTGTAGCCTCATGATCACTGGTACTTTCAAATAAATATATGTATTCTGTGTAACTTGCTAGAATATACTTTGTCGTCTGTAAGCCTTTAATCATAAAAGTGGCAAATGCAAGGGAAAATAAAGAAAAGTGAGTCAAACATGTCTCTGTCTTTTTCAATTATTGCTGTTGTTCTTCATCAGGGCCTCCCATCTTACAAGCCATTTCTTAACTGAATAGACAGGTAATGCTACTATTGGATAAAGAGATTAATGCACGTTTACCAACTGGCAATATCCGTTTCCTTTCAAAGGAAACATGCATTTTCAAAAAATGACCACCTCCCAGAGTTTAGTTTAGATGGTGGTCTGAACGCTGGCTGGGAACCTTACACGTATGTTTCTCAATAATCTTTCAATCATTTGAATCATTCTCAACCAACATTTCTCAAATGTTTCCAATATATTTTTTCTTCATGTACTTTAGAACTCTTTCCTGGTAGCTCAGCGGGCTATCCATTGACTGGTAGAGCCAAAGGGACCCAAATTTTGGTGCTTAGACTATGATAAGTTTGTTATTGTTATCTAGGGTTGCAATAGAATTGCTATAAAAGCTCTGGATTGAAGACATCTCAATTCAAGTCAGATATGTTTTTGAGTAAGAACAGGAGCAGATCCTCCCCAAGATCCCTTTCACTCTCCTAAGAGTGCTGGATAACTGTTAGCCCATTAGATTGAAACTAAATTAAAATCCTGGGACTCACTATATACAATCAGCAACAAGTCTGCTCACAATAACAATCTGAAATACCACAATACATCATTATGGCACATATTTTAAAAGCATTTATCACTATTGCAATATCCAACAATAAAACAATAATGAGAATATGTTTTAACTGGGATGATGCCAGTTTCCACAAAACAAGTTTGCTTTTATATATTGCAGCCATTTTCTAAGATTTTAATATTACGTAACCATGGACAAGCATAATTGCAGTAACTATGTTTCACGCTCCAGCATAAATACAACATCATAATTGGGCATGCTGTTGACAGCATCATTTGAGTTCGAGTGAAGTTGCAGTGGAAGCAAAATATTTCTGTTTAGCGAAGGAGAGCCAATTCCGTGTTGAAATCAAGACTTACATTTCTACAGCACTTTTCACAATCACAAGATGTTCTAAAGTGTTTAATAGTCAATTAAGTACTTGTAATGTGCAGTCACTGTTGCAATTTAGGAAACCATGATGGCAGCCATTCTATTTAATCTATGACCTTACAAACTTTGTCATCTGAAGCAGCCAGTTGATTGATATAAGACTATTAAACATGAGAATATCAGATGTCTCAGTCACTTGTGTGCAGGCTAGAGATGTTAGCTAGTAGTCCTGCTCCCAATATTGGATGAAGCAAGACACCAGAATACTGAGACTGATTACCTCACACATATACAAAAGAAATTGCACATATGCTTGCTATGGAGGACATTAGTCAAAAATAAGTAATGAGCTATCACTGATGAATCTGTATATGTGGGCATGGTGAGTAAGAAGGGGACTTAAGCCATTTAAGGTTCAATTACTGGATGAAAGGAGTGCTTGGCTTACTTGCAATCCCTTTAGATTGGAAAACTGGAATCAAAGTATACCTCAGATAACTAGTGTAAAAGCAAAACACTGAAAATCTGAAATGAATACACACAATTATGGAAAATATTTAGCATCTCCGCTGGCATCTGTGGAGAAGGAAACAGCTAATTTTACAATTTGAATATAACCACTCTTCATTCAGATTGTTCTGAAGAAGGATCATATTCCGCTTAAAATATTAACTTTTTTTTCTGTTTTTCTTTCACTACCGATTTTTCCAGAACTGCTAAGTGTTTCCAACATATCTATTTCTATTTCAAAATGAATAGTGTTTGACACTGGAACTAATACTAACTATGGATAATCAATAAGCCAAATCCCCTGTAATTGGCAATCAGTTGTTGGATCTTGCAAATAGTGATCACTGCCTTGTTGATATAAATAGAATTTAAGTGTTACAAAGGTGGATTAAGTGAGGAGTCATAGGACTAAAATTAAGGCAGATTTGCAAATTCACATGATTCAGTCAAAACTACATCTAAAACTTTTCAGAAAAGAGGAGCAAAGCTTTGCATCTCTTCATACCTTCCTTTCTCCGGGCTTCAATTGAAAACTGCTAGCCATTTTCAGCTGAAAGAAAATAACATAATATCACGTGAAATGATAATAAATCAATCAGACCAACAATATAATTCATCAAACAAATTAATTTATTATTTTAATAGATTCTCTCATAAATATAAGAAATCATTTGCACTACACCAGATTGAACACTGTGTGAAGTTTCTCCTGTAGGAACATATTAAAAGAAGTGGTAAGAGGGACTGCTTAACTCATGACCTGCCCAGCAAAGGTCAGTTGAGAATGAGCTTTTTATTACTCATGGTAATTCTCGCTGAACTTAGTTTACTGTGTACATAAAAGAGGCAGGTGCTGTGGAACCATTTCAAAACATCACTGACGATATGAGGTAGTCCTATATTAGATCTAAGCTATAAGAGATATGCTTATAGCACATTGACAGTGAAGGAGGTTTGTACTGTGCAACCTAGCAAAATAATGCTTGGCTTCAAAATATTTTTAATGAACTATAAGGCTGAATCCTTTATATGGTACAAACAAGAGGAGGCCATACAACCCCTTAAGCCTACTCTGCTGTCATTCAATTAGTTCATGGCTCATTTGTACTTTCCATTATTTTTAAGGTCTAAGACCAATAACTACAAAATGGATTCAACTCATAGTTCTCTTTTTTGTTTGATGTAGCCCTGAATTGAATTCACACTGCAACAAGCTCTGGATGTCTACTGAACTTTAAATATTTTGTTGGAAATGCAGATGTTTCTGCAAATATTAAATATAGCAGTAGACAGTAAACAATAGGTGCAGGAGTAGGCCATTCAGCCCTTCAAGCCTGCACCGCCATTCAATATGATCATGGCTGATCATTCCTAATCAGTATCCGCTTCCTGCCTTGTCTCCATAACCCAATAGACAATAAAAATGCTTTGTATTCCCCCAGAGTTCAGGAGAAGCTTCTGAATGGACTAAGCTCCCTAGTTATGGGGGATTTATAATCTTCCCCATGCCTTTAGAAACTGGGCATGGAAGAGACAGTTAAAAATCGAACAAGCAGCTGAACTGCTGATATCTGAACCTAGTTCTACTTATGGTAGCTTTAAGTTCCAGGCACCGATATAGAGTTGCCGACTCTTCAAATTTTTTTGGAGTTTCCAGAGTATAATAAATAACATCAAGACAATACTGGAAGGACAAAACAGTAGGGGAAAAAAAACAGAAGCATTAATACCATTATTTCTGATGAGTGCTTTTATAGAAAAAAAATTGGAGATGAGAAATAAAGGCAACTTAACCTGGTGGACTCACTGAGCTAAATTTTGTTAAGTGAATTTCAGTTAAGTGTCAACTTTGGGGAGGTGCATGGAAAGTTTCTCTAAGTGAGCCCAAGCAAGACTTCTCATGCGATTCTTCAAACCTTATTTGCTATACACGCTGTTGCTATGATGCCCTGCGCATTCTATTTTCCACTTTGCCAGAGATGGAAATATTTGTTGTTGCTGAGACCTCGAGACGTCTGGTGCAGGTAACATGCTTCAAATACACTTAAGAACCAAGTCAAGCACTGTCAGCCTGCAGACCACAACACTAAACCTAGTCAGCCTGGTCCAAGGTGTCCTGTTGGTTCAGTGCATTATCCACAATCTAGAGAACAACTGGCAATGCAGGAAGAAGGTCTGCATGCTGTGACGATAAATGCCATTATGTTCTTTCTGCTGTCTGACACTCACTCTATCTCTGCCATTCAATGATCAAGGATCATGCTTTACCACTTTCACTATTGCATGCAACATCTTTCCTCACTTGTTCTCAATCTCCCAACCCCCACACTACTAATTCTTCATGGTTTCTGTCTTGCTGCTTGCTCACTTGGGACAGCTCATCACCAGTGCTCCTGTTAATTCTTTTTATCTTTTGTGCAGACCTTCGAGGTCCGTGCACGGCAGTGATTTCTGCAATTGGAAGTTAATCCTGCAAATGGTGTCAGCATGTCAAACACAGTGCCTGGACACTTGGAATGCAACGTATGGGGAACATTGTACACCACCATTACCCATCTGTTATTGCACTAAGCAATCTACCAACCACTTACATCCCACTCAATCTTTTCTTTTGCCTCATTCCCGGAAGAAAAAGACACAATAGGACAGATAGAGCAGAAATGTCTGACATTCACCATCTTACCTCCTACAAGGGGCGGACCCTGGCATTTGTTGGTGAGGACCATGATTGTTCCTGTTGTAATGTCAAAACCTCCACGTCCTGTTTACTAAATAAGATTCATTACTCATTGCTGTGCTGCTCTCTCATTACTTCCACTGGGAGTATACTGTCACAGACTTCCGCTTCTTTCTCACAGTGCCTTCTCCCTTTTTTTCTCTCTGCAGGCAGCATGGAATCTATACAGTTGCCACCGTCAAGAGGGCAGCCCTTCAAGACATTTATTCTTTCACCTCTGAGAAGGCAGCCACAGATTGCTCAGAAGATCTAACAACAAAACTGCCTCCTGCATTGCCCATCGGTTCAAATATGAACACCTTGGCGGGTACATTAGCTGGATTAGAGTTGGCAGCAAATGCACACCACTGCCAAAACGTTCTGCAGCTGATTGATGAAGAAGCCACCCAGCTTGCTGGCACTGAGAGGACTATCAGGGATCAGGGATCTCCTCAGTGTCAGGCAGGTGAACCCATGTTGGCAGCAGTTACTAATTCCATATAAATGTACAGACAGACATGAAAGCAACAGGCAAGTTTGTCAGAGGCATTGGATAAATTGACTGGAAGATTGGAAGACCCACCAGTGTTGCTTGTACTGTGCTGCCTCTGACGTGAAGATCAAGCTGCATCCATAGTCAAGTTGCCTGCATGCTCAGTCTCTGCCAAAGGTACACACAGAACTACATGCCATTACTCGAGCCATTGGTGCTGAGCAATGAAAGTGGAAATCCTTCTTTCACAGAACAAAACATATTTTCTTCCTGCCCACTCTGGGTGTGGTGGCAGCCATTTTCAGCTTCATTTCACTTTGCTGTATGGATGAAGATGGAGTGGAAGAGGGTTTGTACTTCACAGAGTCAATCATAGTCTCAGCCTCTCAGTCTAGGTGACCTCCAAATGTTCAAAATCCATTTCTGGTTCCTCTCCAAATTGACTTTGATATTTCCTATACTTCCACCAAACGCTTTTACTTAACTGTTCCTCTCTATACTCCCTGAACTCCAGGGATACTGCATCTTAGTATTGCTCTGCCCCCCATCAAAACTAGGGTGGTGCTAATTGTCAATAATTCTCATGTCCCTCATTACCCCTTGACTTTACACCAGGTGCCCTTCCTCACAAGACGACAGGGAAGAAACCAAATTCAGCACTCAGCCCCCAGGAAATCCCTTTGGAGATCAGTCCAAAGGTGCCTGGGTCTTCTTCTTCCACTCCGCCTGTAACTCTCAGCCCAGGAGAATGTGTGCACCTGTCTCTGGCCAGACACATTCAGCACATCTGGGCCTTCTAGGAACAAATGACCCAAAATCTAAGGCCAATAGGCTCTTCTGCAGAACAGCTCCCTTCACTTCAGTTGTGGAACCCGAGTCTGCACCAAAATGTATTGGGAGGAAAAGAGCAAAGACTCTGAGGACATATAGGTGGCCCAATTGAAATTCCATTATAAATGCATTCCCACATGTAAATCTATGATCAATGTTCACTGTCAGCTGGTGGATGAGTGTCATTGTAACTGTAACTACATGATTGAAGATACAAGGGCTAACTAACTATCTGTAGCACTGTACAATGTCTTATGATCAGTGTACAGTGACCAACTCCTGAAGTTTTCCAGTCTGCTTCACTGCAATGGTGACTACCCACCACTTCTGACTTTTGCAGGATTGACCATGGCCCACTCTCTTGACCAACATGGATGGACAACCTGGACTGGTGTATTAGCAGACCCCGCCTGAACTGTATGCTACTCCCTAACTGACTTACTGAAAATCCCATGATTGGTTGCACTGGCCTTTATATGTCTGTTCATGGACAATAGAGACATAAAACCCATCTCCCTGACTACTCAAAGCAACCGACTGACCATGACCAAACTCCTGGACTGATAGCATTTGGTATCCTTTATTTACTGTGCAGGGACCCTTGACTGAAGCGGTCTTCCTTGATTTGACTGAGAACTACTCCTTTAGACTTAGAGACATGGCTGTTTGTGGGAAGCACATGCAAATTGTTTGCCATGTTAGCTGACGGCACACAGTGCAGGTTTGCGATTGACATAGCAATGTGCCATACAGCAACATTTCCACCTCCTAGGCTGATGATTGCTGACAACCATGACAATTTGTTTAGCTTTGCTTCTGCATTAAACCATAAAGCATTAGAGAAGAACTGTGGCTCTTTAAACTCTGGTCAATGGGGCAAAGCAAGGTAAGGATGGCATGAGCATTCAACTAGGCGCAAAGTAAGTGAGCCAAGAAAGAAGTCCTGAGAGGTGCCCTAGTTGAATCCATTAGATAGGTCCTGTTCCTTGTGCACAATGTCCTGGCAACAGCATGACAATGAAATGTGCTAGTGTGCTCCAATGTTCATAACTTAAGTGCAGAACCATATTGTGAGGGGTTCAGAAATGTGCCACGAGGGTGGACAGAGATTGCTACATGTCCAACAGCATCCATGTACTGGGGTGTAGGTGTGAGGTCACCCATTAAGGATATTATGAAACATCTGTGTCAAGTGTCTAAGATTAGGTCCAGAGGTGCAACCAGTGAGCTGTTATCAACAGATACCCTTTCTGACTTTTATTCTTGAATTGTCATCATCTAGTTTCTATATGGCAGATGGGAGAATGATAAACAGCACATCAATGAATTGAGGTTCGGTAATAATGACAATTTAATATATGCAAACACTTGCATATAGGCTTCGCATCGCTCTCTAGCAAGATTTTCTCTCACTGTTTAAATCTTGGCTGGAGAAATGGACTTTTTGCTCTTGACATTGAAACTCTCATATCTGCTACACTCACCTTATTTGTCCAAATAATCACCAATGCCCATGCCATTCAGGGCTGGGAAGATTTCACCCAATGCTTTAGGATTTGAAATGTCCAGGGATATGTTCAATCATATATGCCAACCCTGACACCATATTCAACGGGAAGAATCCAAGTTTAAATATGTGGATTGAGACCCAAGAACATAATACTCAAGAAGAGACCAGAGCAGGGCAGCGGTGATGGTTTTATTGGCAGATTATACCTATCAGGAAGTGGATTCAGGGCCTGTAAATAAAAACTGCCCCAAGGTCTTCTTAAAATTTTTCTCCTCTCACTTTAAAAATATGCCTCTTCATCTTGAAATCCCCCACTCGAGGGAAAAGACACTTGCCATTCACCTTGTCTATACCCCTCAGGATATTATAAACCTCTATAATGTCACCCTTCAATCCCCTTGGCTCCAATCAAAAAAGTCTCAGTCTATCTAGCCTCTCCTTGTAACTCAAATCTTCAATTCCTGGTAACATCTTTTCTGAACCCTCTTCAGCTTAATAATATCCTTCCTACAAGAGGGCGACCAGAAGTGGACACAATACTCCAGAACAGCCTTCACCAATGTCCTGTGCAATCTCAATGTGATGTTCCAACTCCTAATCTCAATTGTCTGAGCAATGAAAGCAAACATGCTAAACGTCCTCTTAACCACTCTGTCTACATGTGACGCAAACTCCAAAGAATCATGAACCTGAACCCCAGCTCCCTTTGTTCTACAACTCTACTCAAGGCCCAGCGTTTAATTGCATAATAACACAAAGCTGGGTGGCAGGGTGAAATGTGAGGAGGATGTTAGGAGAATACCAGGTGACTTGGACAGGCTAGGTGAGTGAACGGATGCACGGCAGATGCAGTTTAATGTGGATAAATGTGTGGTTATCCACTTTGGTGGCAAGGACAGGAAGGCAGATTACTACCTAAATGGAGTCAAGTTAGGTAAAGGGGCAGCACAACGAGATCTAGGTGTTCTTGTACATCAGTCAATGAAAGCAAACATGCAGGTACAGCAGGCAGTGAAGAAAGCTAATAGCATGCTGACCTTGATAACAAGAGGAATTGAGTATAGAAGCAAAGAGGTCCTTCTGCAAAGAGAGCCTGGTGAGACTGCACCTGGAATACTGTGCGCAGTTTTGGTCTCCAAATTTGAGGAAAGACATTCTGGCTATTAAGGGAGTGCAGCGTAGGTTCACGAGGTCAATTCCTGGTATGGCGGGACCATCTTACACTGAAAGATTGGAGCGACTGAGTTTGTATACACTTGAGTTTAGAAGGCTAAGAGGGGATCTAATTGAGATGTAAAAGATTATTAAAGGATTGGACGCTCTGGAGGCAGGAAGTATGTTTCTGCAGATGGATGGGTCCTGAACCAGAAGACAGAGTTTAAAAATAAGGGATAGGCCACTTAGAACAGAGTTGAGGAGAAACTTCTTCACCCAGAGAGTGGTGGGTGTATGGAATGCTCTGCCCCAGAAGGCTGTGGAGGCCAAGTCTTTGGATACTTTCAAGAAAGAGTTGGTCAGAGCTCTTAAGGTTAGTGGAATCAAGGCTTATGGGGATAAGGCAGGAACAGGATACTGATTGAGGATGATCAGCCATGATCATATTGAATGGTGGTGCTGGCTCGAGAGGCAGAATGGCCTACTCCTGCACCTATTGTCTATTGTCGAAGTCCTGCCCTTGTTTGTTTTACCAAAATGTCATACCTTGCATTTATTTGAATTAAACTCCATCTGCTACTCCTCAGTCCATTATCCCAACTGATCAAGATATTTTTGTAATTTTGGATTCCTCAATGTCTAGCCTCTATCTTTGGTGGCCTATGACTTCAGCTGCCAAGACCCTAAGTTCTAGAATTCCCTGCCTAACTCTCTTCACTTCACTGCTCTCCTTTAAGATGTTTCTTAAAACCAACTCTTTGTTCAAACTTTGTCCTCTTAATACTTCATAACGTGGCTCAGTGCGGAATTTGAGAGCTGGTTGAAAATGCTCATATGTGTCAGCTAGGGAAGTTTTACTAATTTAGTGGTAACATATAAATTCAAGGAATTGGTGTAACACATTTTGAAGTCTGTGAAAACACATGCATAAAGCAAAAGAACCCTTTTAAATAATTTATTTACTGATGGATGTGTTGCATTAAAGTAAATTAAAAGCAATTAATATTTATTTATTTAAAGAAGTCCTGGTGACTAGTTACGTAATTTTTGTATATAAATCCACAAATGAGGATGGCATACAGGAAGAAAAATGATTGCCCTGTATAAAGGTTATGATCACTTTCAACAGGCAAAATATTATTCGGTAGTTATTTTTAAAACTCCTTTGGAAGGCTCAGTTAATTCTCCCAAAGACATAGAAAACAAAAATAGAAAATCCTGGAGGTTCAACTATTTGTACAATTTTTTTGGAAATTCACCTGTGGAGGAAATATTGTACACAACCTTTGTAATCGGGGGTCAAGGAGCAGTCTTAGTATCAGAAAAAGAACAAGGTTATATTTATCATAGGTCCCTCTGTTTCAAAGAATTGAAGAACTCAAACATAAATGATCTTTAGTTGAGCAGTCGCCCCCTTAACAGCAGTCACTTCAGCTGTGTGTACCATCCATCGTAATACAAAGAATGTTTGCATTTTCTGTTGCTGGATAAAGCAATTCAACTACGATTGTGGCGAGCTGGTCTCAGTTGCGATAAATCCTCTCCCTGGTGCTTCACATGTTCTGAACGATATCCCCATTTTAGATATATTAACAATAATTACCTCACTTAATTATTAGGTCTAATTTTCAACATCTGTTATTTGATGAGTGTAAAGTTTTGTGTTCTGCTATAAATTTAAAAAGTATTGTAAATGCCAATGCATCATGGGTGCCTTCGAAGAAGCATACAACAATTGGGATGTGAGGTTATAAGTATGTTTTGTCATTATTCATCTATTTTGAAAGCATTGAGTTTCTATTTAATTTATTTCCACAGAAATATACCATAATGTCATATTTCAATCATTTATACAAATAAGGAAATCTTATATTGCATATCAATATGCTTGCTTTTTCAGTTGTACCACATGATAAGCTTCCATATGTACAAACATTTGGAGGCCATTCAGGCCATCCAGTCTATAATACTACTCATCCATATATCAGCTGCAGATACACAGTATGAATCATGTTCTATGGTGTCTTTACCTTTTAAAAAAAATGTTAACTTCAGCTTTGAAGTTTTCAATAACCTTTCCTAGATAGCTTTTAGGGTGTGAGTTTCAAATCTCTGCTGCCTTTTAATTGAAAAACAATGACACCTATATTTGAATTTATCTTGTGCATTTTAATGCGGTGAGATGTCCCAATGCAGATAACAGTAGTATTATAAAATTTAACATCAGACCATGTAAGGTGCCGTTAAAGTAGATGACCAAATGCTTGATCAAAGAGGTATGTTTTAATGAGTACCTTAAAGGAGGTAAGAGAGGTAGAGGGGTTTGGGAAGAGAATTGCAAAACTTTAGGCCTTGGCGTTTGAAGGCACCTAAGGTGGAGTAATTACAATATGGCCTGCACAACAGGCCACCTAAATTTGTTTTGAATAGCTTAGCTCTAGTTCTAATCTTGTGTTGCTTTGATCTGGCTTTCCCAACCAAAGGAAATAGTTTCTCTGTATGACGATATCAACTGAAGCACTTCAATTAGAGCTCTTGTTAAACTCTGCACTCAGGTGAACACAACATGAGTTTCTGTGAAGTCTTCCTTTTTAACACTTTCAACCTCTACACTGTAAACCCCTCCAAGGTCAATATATCCTATCTAAGGGGCTATGTCCAAGCACAATGTGAAAATTTTTTACGTTTGTTTTTATAGTCACTGGGGGGGTAACACTGCTGTTTGAAAGATCCGGATCACAATTTTCTGGTGCAACTGAACAGAATGCATGCTATGCATTGCTTGCCTACTTGTAGCAGGCACCAATAGCCTAACTAATGATCCTTAAACACAATTGGAGGCAACTGAATGAGTGGCAGAGAAAATAAGATGTATTATTTCTTACCTCCTTATAATTATGCCATGCTTCATTTGGAAATCTAAAGCCTATTTTCACTGCCTAAGTGAGTTGGAATGAAAGCCCCAAACTGGCTTAGACTTAGCCCTTATTTTTGCTTAGCTTGGGAAATCTTATGCTGTTTGGCAGAATGGGCAGAATGAATGATATCACAATTATGTGCAAAAGAATGAATGAAGGGGATGGATGCCTCTCTATCCTTCATTGTTTACCCGCCAAAGGTTGGCCTGTTGACAGATCAATTCAACAAAAGCAACCTTTGTAGAACCCAAAGACAATCTCTCTTGGTTTGTGGAGAATGACGGACTCGTTTATGCTGCCAGTACTTTTGGTCATTTAAAAAGTTTTCTTCTTGTGTGCTAAGCTTTCTCTACTTTTGAAGGGAGAGTTAGGAGTTTGGACACTGGTCATTCTGTTCGACAGAATCACCCTGATGCGCAGATTTCACAGAAGATGCTTTTAATTTGATGCATTAGCCTGAAATTGTAATGTGAGATTCAGGTTGTCAATCCTCCAGGGTTGTCAGAAAGTCTTCAGAACTGAAAAGTTCATCTCTAGATTACTGCACCCAGCAACTTGTGAGGAATAAAACACAAGGATATTAAAATAAATTCTGTATATTTTTTTCTTTTTCTTGGTACACGTTCATCTATTTGGGTTAAAATATAGCAGTGATTGGGACAAAAGTTAAAATTTCCAAGAACATATGCAATCAGAGTTGTCAAACCTTCGTAGAATAAAAGTATGTCTATTGTTTATCAAAGAGGAGGTGGGACAGTGGGAGGACATCTCTGGAACTAAAGAAAGGTCAGAAACAATAGTAAAAGATGAGCAAAAGGAAAATAGAGATAATATTTCTACAAAGGAGATTTCCATTAGTGCTACAGGCTGGGTTTTCCTCCTGCTAATCTTTGAGAACAGTGAAGAAGATAATGTTTTCAAGTTAGTTCCTGAGACACTGGATGGTGCCTTGTGACTAGTGATAGAAAGGAATGATTGGAAGAAAATGACATAATTAATTAATTCATTTTTCATATTACAGACCATGGTAAAATCAGATTAAAACAGATGAATTATGGAAGATAACAGAAATATCTAAGTTTTACTGGGGCTTAACATGTGAATTTAAATTAACTTTATACCGTGTGCCCTGCTGCATTGATTGACAACCGTGGAAAACACTAATTTGCGCTTATTTTCCTGTCAATTCATTTTAACTTATATCAGGCCGAACCATGAAATTAATTTCTCAGGGTTAGCAAGCTGATTTAATCAGTCAAATCCAAATGTTATGAGTCTTTTTCTTGTGCATTGAATAGCCGCACATTATTTAACTTTCCAGCATTCAATGTAGTACTAATACATTTTTTCACCTAGGTATTCTGGCAAAGTTCACAATGGTAAGTTAGCTGAATTAATAACACACTATTTTCAAATATTATGCTTTGTCTTACTATACGGCATATCTTCCACACTTTTAAACTCATGTCATAATAATCCCAGCACTGATTAGTACAGCACATCAACAGTTACTTATATTTATGTTACACCAGGTTATAATCCGACAGGTTTATTTGGAAGCACTAGCTTTCGGAGTGCTGCCGCTTCATCAGCTGGCTCCAAAATCTAATGCTTCCAAATAAACCTGTTGGACTATAACCTGGTGTTGTGGGATTTTAAACTTTGTACACCCCAGTCCAACACCAGCGTCTCCAAATTATATTTATGTAGCATCTTTAACAGAATAAAATGGTCCAAGACACCTCAAATACATGTTATCAAATAAAACGCATCTCTGGTTGATGCAGCATACCAATTGTTTTAGCACAGTGGATGCTACGCAGCAGTCAGCCTGATTATCACCTCTTCATAGAATCCCTACAGTGTGTAAGCTTTTGGCCCATTGAGGTCCATGCCCACCCTCCGAAGAGCATCCCACCCAGACTCAACCCCTATACCCAAAAAACCCTGATTTACCATGGCTAATCCACATCTTGGGACACTATTGGCAATTTAGCATGGCCAATCCACGTAACCTGCACATCTTTGGACTGTGGAAGGAAACCGGAGCACCTGGAGGAAACCCACGTCGACACAGGGAGAATGTGCAAACTTCACATAAATAGTCACCTGAGTGTGGAATCGAAGCTGCGTTCCTGGGTGCTGTGAGGCAGCAATGCTAACCACTGAGCCACTGCACGGCTCTTGGTTATAGCTCCCACTGCTGCCCAGCAGTTCAACTACTGAAAATCAAAGATGCAATTGCTTCCCTCCATTGATTGATTGATTGATTGATTGATTGAATTATTGTTGTCATACGCACCAAAATACAATGAAAAGTGTTGTTTTGTGTACTGTTTTGCATCCAGTATTTAATCGCTTTATCAGCAAGTCCTATGTACTGCTTCCTTGCAGCAACATAGTAAACTGTGCACCTTGGTTAAACTGTAGCGAACTCAGATGGTCTGGTCACCAGATGGATGACATTCAGGTTCATTACCTTCTGGTTATGCCCTGATGCCCATGAATCAGACACTCCGCTAAGGGTCAGTAGGTTCACTGTCTTGTGGGTGTTCCAGGAAAGATGAAGGCTAAGGGAGTAAATGCTGATGGAAAATCCAGAGTGAAGTCTTTTGACAGTAATTTGTCATCTGTCAGGCAGCTTGTTGGAACTCATAAAGCAGAGCTGATACCACACAGTAGTGGTTTCATCCTTTCCTGTCATTGACACCAGCAATGCCAGGAGAGAAGGCCCAAATTTTGGGCCATACAGGTTCCTTATACTATTTTGTCAGACTTGCACCCTATAGAGTGCTCTCCAGCTTCATGGTTTACATTGGCACAACACGCCAAGAAAGCATTACCGGTTATAAGATAGTGCTTGAATGATGTACAGCACTAATACTGCAGGTTAGTTCTGAAGGTGGGAGCGATCATAATATGACGTTGGATTGCTTTCACCCACCTCAATCTAGGGAGCCCCTAATCAGTTAGGTGTCATCCTGCCCAGCCTGCTTGATTTAATGGATACCTGGAGTTTATAATGTCATCTTGATTGACATGTCACTAATTTTTGCACCAGGCAGGATAAACTCACCAAAAAAAGTAATCTTATACATTGCAAGTTGAACTGAAAGATCATGTTTCATGGCCATAAAGATGATCTTTTTCCAGTTGATAACAAGTGTAAGACTGTTGTAATCGACAAAGAACTTTCAAGGCTCAATGTGGACATTGTTGTACTACAAGAAATTAGATTCACTCAAAAGGGATTCTTTAAACAAAACACTGTGTGTTTGTCTGGCTGGGGAAACCTCAACAGGGAATACTTCACCATGGAGTGGCATTTACAGAAAGAAACTCTGTACTCATGATGGCTGAAGTACTCCCACTGCTCCCTGCACCCTCCCCAACACACCCCACTCCCAGCAGAAGACATAGAGAGATTTCTCGCTTTCAATATACAAACAGAAAATCTGTAGAAACTCAGCAGGTCTGCCACATCTTTGGAGAGGCAAGCAGAGTTAATGTTTTGAGTCTGGTGTTTGACTTTTCTCAGTCCTTGCTTGTTAATAGCTTGGCCAACATGAATAGGGCATTGGAGAATTGGAAGATAATTGAAAAATGGACAGTTTATTGGAGTGATGTTAACATAGATTGTGTGCAACAAATAGCTACTTCCAAACCAATACATGCCACAAGGTATCCCAGAGACATCATGCCACAGGCACCAACGAGATCTTATTATCAGTAGATATACCACCCTAAATATATCCTCATCACTCAATGCGATTGTACTCCTGGCTGCAACATTGACCACTCTGTGGTATGTATCAAGGTCAGGCTACAGCCAAGGACACTACAACATTCCAAGAAGAAAGACCATCCTTAGATCAATACTTATTGTAATGCTGATTCAGAAAGGAATCAGGAATTCCTCAGCAGCCTCAATAAGGCTCTTTCTGACAATACTATCCAGACCACTGTGTGGTGTTAAAGTGAGAATATCTGTCCAACACCATCTATAATTCTCACTGTATATGAGAAAAGAGATCAGAGGAATTAAGTTTGGTTTAAACTTTTTGAAAATGGAGTCAATTATTGCAGCCAATAAGGCAACCCTTAAAAAGGATAAACAAATTCCTGGAAAACAAAATATGAACGCTCTCAGCACTGCCACAATCAGGCCTCAACAAACTACTTGGCACTATACTAATATGGTTAAAATTCTGCATTAGCAAACAATATGCTGCTGAATCTGAGGATACTGGAGAGATTTATGGTGGAATCCAGAAAGCTCCAGGCTCAGCAACAACCATATCAGCCTTCTTGAAGATAAAGGCAGGGATAATCATCATTAAACCTAATAACCAAACAAAAAGGTGAATCACCATCTTGAAGTGTAACCAATGGAGAATGGTGTCACTGAAGAAGCCCTCAGCATCTCTTTAGAGTTTGCTGTTGAGCAAATGCACAGCTAGCCCACTGTATTAGAGCTCAAAGGGCCAGTTATCTTGCCAGGAGTAAAGCTCAAGAAAATGATGACATTCCACCTGAGATCATTAAAAGTGAAAGGCCAGCGGTGTAGCAGCATCTTCATGAACTTTTGTCTCCCTGTGGGAAGGAAAATCTGCATCTCAAGACATACAAGATGCGACAATAGTTACCTTGCCCAAGTATAAAGAGGACTGCAGAAAAGGCAACAAACCAAGGTATTTCCTTGTTAAGTATTATGGACCACTCCTTTGCTCACATTGCTGTGACCATTTTGTAGAGCCTAACATCAGGCATCTACCTGGAATTTAAATATGCCTTCAGAGCTGCTGGGGCAGATGGATACTATCAAACACTCTCAGAGATATCATGACACTGAGTCCAAAGATGTGGAGGTTCGGTGGACCGGCCAGCTAAATTATTCTGTAGTGTCCAGGGTTAGGCATGCTCAGTGTGTTAACTGTGGTAAATGTGGGATTTTGGGAATAGGATGGGGTTAGGGAAGCTCTTTGGAGGGTCATTGCAGACTCAATGGGTTCAATGGCCTCTATCTGCACTGTAGGGATTCTAAGTCTTCTACAATTCGACAATTCCAACTGTAAAAGAAAACACTGCTATTTTCATAGCAAGAATTAGCCATACCAGGAAACTCCAGCACGTTTGATGATGTACACATAATGGGATTGAAGAAAGCTGAATAGTAGTTCAGTCCTTGACAAGCTCAATCTTCACTGTCAAAACCATCACTAGAATTAATATTTGGAGCAGGATACAAGTTGGATGGATCATTTTTGGGAGGTTCTCAAACGGCCAAACCACAGCTCGGTGTTTGTCTTTGATGGCAGCACCTCACGCCAGCAGCTGGACATCAACCTGGAAGAAGTTGCCAGAGCACTGAACCAAAGATCCACCAAATTCCTGAAGAACAACAAGCTACCTTAGTTTGATGAGATACCAGCTGAGACATTGATACATGGCAAGAACATAATCTTAGAAGAGCTCTTAAACCTGTTCAACAATATCTGAACTGCTGAAGATGTTCCAGATGACTTAGGCAAAAATAAATCATCAATTTGCCAAAGAAAGCAAAACTCAATGACCGCAACAATAGTGAAAGCATAATATTGCTGTCAGTGACTCTTCATCTGTGCCCCCACCTTCATGAATTTTGGGCTAGACAGGATATTAAATTCTTCTTCCACTTCTTTCTACTTTGGACAGGAGTCCTCTTTCTATCCCACAGACACCCTCACTAGCCTCCAAAACTCTCCATCCACCAAGGGCCCACCTTCTAGCCTTTTGCCCGCATTCTGCACGTTCATCGAGTTCTGATGAAGCCATCAGATGTCGAAAGTGAACTCAATTTTCTTACCATAGAAGCTGCCAGACTTGCAGAGTTTCACCAGCAATTTCTGTTTTTGTTTCATTAGCACCATTTTCAGCATCATCATAGGAGGATGGCAAGGGTGCATAATCTCTCTATTCCTTTTATAATGAAGAAAGCAATGATGAAGTCAGACTTTGTCATCCTGCAGTCATATCACTTAGTAATGGATTTGGATTTTACAGATAACATCACGTTTCTGGCCAAAGAATTACACATCCTCTGAGATATGAACATCTGCTTGAAAGGAGCAGAATCAAGATTGATCAAGACCAAGACAATGGTGACTGAATAACAACAAAGCCCTCCCTTCACTACTGAGCAACAGAATAGAAGGACATTAATGATATTCCCTACTCAGAAAGCAACATTTTCCAAGGGTATGATGTAGAGTTGAAGTCCACACAGCATTGACAAAACTGTGCTGAAAATGTGTTGCTGGTTAAAGCACAGCAGGTTAGGCAGCATCCAAGGAACAGGAAATTCGACGTTTCAGGCCAGAGCCCTTCATCAGGAATGAGGAGAGGGTGCCAGGCAGGCTAAGATAAAAGGTAGGGAGGAGGGACGATGGAGATGTGATAGGTGGAAGGAGGTCAAGGTGAGGGTGATATGCTGGAGTGGGGTGGGGGCGGAGAGGTCAGGAAGAGGATTGCAGGTTAGGAGGGCGGTGCTGAGTTCAAGGGAATCGACTGAGACAAGGTGGGGGGAGGGGAAATGAGGAAACTGGAGAAATCCGAGTTCATCCCTTGTGGCTGGAGGGTTCCCAGGCGGAAGATGAGGCGCTCTTCCTCCAACCGTCTTGTTGTTATGTTCTGGCGATGGACGAGTCCAAGGACCTGCATGTCTTCGATGGAGTGGGAGGGAGAGTTAAAGTGTTGAGCCACGGGGTGATTGGGTTGGTTGGTTCAGGCGTCCCAGAGGTGTTCCCTGATGCGTTCTGCAAGTAGGCGGCCTGTCTCCCCAATATAGAGGAGGCCACATCGGGTGCAGCGGATGCAGTAGATGATGTGTGTGGAGGTGCAGGTGAATTTGTGGCGGATATGGAAGGATCCCTTGGGGCCTTGGAGAGAAGTAAGGGAGGAGGTGTGGGCGCAAGTTTTGCATTTCCTGCGGTTGCAGGGGAAGGTGCCGGGAGTGGAGGTTGGGTTGGTGGGGGGAGCTGTGTCAGTCGTCCAAGGGCTACACCTGGTCTAGGCACCCAATACAATCAATGCAGTCAATAAAGCTGCAATGTCACGTGATTTGTTCTGAGCACAAACTGTAATATATGTTCATGAAACATGGAAGAGAACAGCAAAGGTGTCACATGCATTTCATCAACATTGTCTACGTACAATCTTGATCATTACAAGGAGAGAAAATGTCACCAATGAAGAAGTGGTACATAGGACTGGTTAGATGTGCCTGCATGATATTGTGATGGAGACATGACAGTGACTGACAGATCACATATTTTGTCTTTCAGACATATGACCCAACATAGTGGCAGCAGAATGGGCCAAAACAGAGGGAGAAAGAACAGGCTGACCAAAGAATATCTGTGAAATACATTTAAGGAGCACCTTCAAGAGTTAATACCACAATGAATGGAGCAAAAGAGATTCAACGCACATAGTTTCTCTTGTCCTGTGTGAGACAAAGTCTAATTGAATTTGCTTAATGCTGTGGAGAGATTGATTTGTGCAAATTGGCTGATTCTACGATACAACTTATACTTTAATAAAAAATATTTTAATTAGTTGTGAAGCAATTGGGGGAATCCTGAGGTTATGAACAATGCTATTGAAAGTAAAGCTTTTCTTTCTTGATCAAAATCAGACCATTTCATGCCTACAGTATTGCTGCCTACTTATTAACAGTATTAGCACTGAATAAAATCTGCAGCTGTGATAATACACAAATTTAAACTAGGTAAATCCGGAGGAAAAGGTGCTAATGCAGGTGTGGAATAAAAGCTTGCAAATCTTGAAATTAATTTCTTGGATTTTCAATGGAGTTCTATTTCAGAGGGTAATGGTGGAAACAGACTGATGCTTGAAGTAGAAGACAATACACCGAGGTAGAGAAGCATGTAGATTTTTTGTTGCAGCTGTGTAACATTTCTATTAGCAACCATCAGAATGTGATTAGCTGTAAAGTAAATAGCAGGGCTTCTATGGATACAGTCCTTCTTGTAGTTAAGCCAAACTAACTGGGCAACAAACACCCCAATGTATGAGAGATGATCAGCAGCTGGAAGTGCTGGTTGCAGTATGTGTACATAGACCTGTGGGAATTACCAGGTGCTTCTGATAACCCACAAAAAAGACAAATCCTCCAGCAGAACTGGTTAACTAGGAGTTGGAAACAGATTTATAGTAATCTACATTGTGACATGGTTTTGTTGACTATGTTACAGTTCACAAAATAATTTTGTATTTCTTAATGTGCCATACTCTAACCTGTTAGCCCACTGAACAACTAGACACAATATACAGAAGGAACTTATTCTTTTCTCTGCTTACATATGTGACATTCATTGGATTATTTTTGGTGCACAAAGTAACTTCAGCTGTGATCAATTTGGATTTTGATTTCTTATCAAACTTCTCCGTTACTCTTGATGATGCTGACTCGGGCTAGGTTTATTGATCCAGGTTTGGTTGATCCAGAATTTTATTTGTTAGCCTGAGCAATGATTGTCAGCAAATTATCAGACAGGGAGGTTTGTAGTCTTATCAAATTGTCTCCTCACTTAGATTCGCACTATCTGCCAGAGTTCATTGGATAGAACACAAAAGAACTGCAGTTGCTGGAAATCAGAAACAAAAACAAAAATTGCTCGAGAAACTCAGCCGGTCTGGCAGCATCTATGGAGAGAAGTCAGAGTTAACATCTGGGTAAGGGCTTGCTTAAGTAGGCCTTCTACTCATGTCACATGCTTTTCCCATGTATTACTAAATACTATTACATTATTTAAATAAAGTATATAGTTACGGACCTCAACTATGACTTGATTCATAAACCTTTGGGGCATTGTTTAACCAAAATGGTAGAACTCAACCCTGGTAAAACCCATTTGGTCTGACAAAGTAGATATATCCTTAGCCCTTGATATTAATGATACCTGCTAATGCCCCTTCAAAAGGTCAATTTTAAAAAGGAATGAAGCACTGTCAATGGGTGGCATGATAGTACCATGATTAACACTGCTGCCTCTCAGTGCCCAGGTCCCAGCTTTTGGTGACTGTCTGTGTGGAATTTGCAAGTTCACTGAACCAAGACAACTGGTAAACTCCAGTTTTAACTGGATGCTTTAACTAGTTTAATCAAATGATTGCCCAGTCAATTGGCTTTAAAATAGCTCTTTCTTTCCATTTTAGTATATCTGTATGGGTGTGCAGCAGTTCCATCCCAAAATGCAAAGATTTGCAGGTTAGGAGGTTTGGCCATACTAAAATTGCTCCATAGAGTCCAGGGATGTGCAGGTTGAGTGGGTTAGTCATGGTAAAAGCCCATGTGGGACTATGGGGATGGGGTGGTCTGAATGGGATCATCTTTGGATGGTCGGTGCAGACTCTTTCTGCACTACAGGAATTCTATGATTATAACCCTGCTGATACAGTCTTTTAATTGTAGAATTGGGTACAAATCTGTTTTTGTGATTTTCTTCACCTTTCTGAGGGCAACATGGAATCGAACTAATTTATCTGGTTTAATAGCCAACACAACTGGTGAACTTCAGATGTTTTAACAAGGTTTAGATTAGATTTTTCGATTCCCTACAGTGTGAAAACAGACCCTTCGTCCCAACAAGTCCACACCGACCCTCCGAAGAGTAACCCACCCAAACCCATTTCCCTCTGCCTAATACACCTAACACTATGGGTAATAGATTAGATTATCTACAGTGTGGAAACAGGTCCTTCGGCCCAACAAGTCCACACCACCCCTCTGAAGAGTAACCTACCCAAACCCATTCTCCAACCCTATATTTACCCCTAAAAATGGTGGGCAATTAAGCATGGCCAATTCACCTGACCTGCACATCTTTGGATTGTGGGAGGAAACCAGAGCACCTGGAGGAAACCCACACAGACAATGGAAGAACGTGCAAACTCCACACAGACAGGTGGGAATTGAACCCAGGTCCCTGGTGCTGTGAGGCAGCAGTGCTAACCACTGAGCCACCGTGCTGCCAGCATGACCAACCTACCTAACCTGCACATCTTTGGACTGTGGGAGGAAACCGGAGCACCCGGAAGAAACCCACATGGACCCGGAGAGAATTTGCAAACTCCACACAGACTATCACCTGAGGCTGGACTCGAACCTGGTCCCTGGTGCTGTAGGGCAGCAATGTTAACCATTGAGCCACCATGCCACCCCGAGCGGCACCCTTCAGCAATCTTTCAATATCAACTTTATTGCACCAAATGGGTTATACTAGGGTTAAGTTATACTATTTTGGTTTAATCAAATAATAATCCAGTTCTTTGGATTTAAAATAGTTCTTTCTTTCCATTTTAGTTTACAATCAAAAGTACTAAAAATTAAAATGAAATGTTCTTTATGGGACTGACTGGAATCAAACCCAATCCAAAGTAGAAAGTATACAATCTCAGCTCTCAGGCCATTACCTAAGGAGTTTCACAGGATATACTACCTAGGCCTAACTATTTTTGGCTGTCTCAGTCTTCACTTGTCCTCCATCCTAAGGTCAGATGTGGGAATGCTTGCTGATGATTGCTCAGTGGTCCCTTCCACTCAAAACTGATTAGACAATGAAACACTATGTCCGTATGCAGCAAGACCACAACCACACTCCACTTTGGGCTAATAAGTGATAAGTAATGTTTGTGTCACACAGATGCCAGGATTATGACAATGAATCAGAGTCCCAAAATATCTATAGTTAGTTTTTGCTCTTAATTCCAAAATCTGTTTTTCTTTAATCACAGAAAAAGAAAAAGCTGTGGATGCAAATTCAGTGGCTAACTGGCAAAGTCCTGTGTAAATACATTGGAATGCTACATCTGTAAAGAGTCCGAGATACTTCAAACAGAGAATGACAATAACAAGAAGAAATAAGAATGGTTGGCTATCTACTCCCTTTTATGTGAAAAGCTTTCACAAACAAGTCTGCTCTACTCTCCAAGAATACACAAAAATTAGGTTAAAAGCTCATTGCAGCAATAGTCTGTGTGTTATTGACCAGACATCTAAATGTGTGGACTAGAGTCCTGTGAGGGCCATACAATAGCCATTTTAACATCCGTGCACTGCAGGTAAAAGGGAATAATTATGTTAGTCTGAGTGCGGCCAGGCAACTAAAAAGATATCATAACAAAGGAATTTCAATGGAACTACAAAGTCAATATTTTCAGGATTAACTGCTCAATTACCAATATCAATGCTACCAATGCCATCCAATTAAAGTTATAAAATATTCAGATTTGCTGTTCACAAACAACTCGGAGACTGCTTTTTTTTGGACTCACGTTATTTCTAATCTGGAGTTGTGTGTGTAGCATTACAATTTATTGTTAGTTAATGTGGCTCCTTTTAAATCATTTGAAATAATTCATTTGCAAGAATCAACAAGAAGTTATCAATAAGGGATGGAATGCTTTACAAAGTTAAAAATCATACAACACCAGGTTATAGTCCAACAGGTTTAATTGGAAGCACTAGCTTTCAAAGTGCCACTCCTTCATCAGGTGGTTGTGGAGTACACAATTGTAAGACAGCAGTCTTACATACGTGCCAGCAGTGATCCTAATGAGCCAACTGATGAACCAGAACAGTCATTACAGGGATCTGTAGAGGAGCGAGCAAAGGAGGAGTCGATTTGGACCCCACCGGAGGGCCGCCGCCTTGGGCTTGACATGTATGCTCAAACTGTCACGAAATATATAAATGCCAGATTCATCAGCTGTACCCACAAGGTAGAGTAAAACATCAGCTGTTCACAATGCAATGCAATCTATGCTCTCAAAACCAATCACAACGTTGTCATCAAACCAGCAGATAAAGGAGGAGCTATCGTCATTCAGAATAGAACAGATTACTGCAAGTGTACCGACAACTGAACAACCAGGAACGCTACAGACAACTATTGGCTGATCCGACCAAAGAACACACCTGTGAACTAAATACATTGATCAGGACTTTGAATCCAGTCCTTCAGAATTCCCTATGCACCCTCATCCAACGTACTTCTTGCGTAGGCGACTTCTACTGCCTTCCAAAGATACACAAAGCCAATACACCATGACGCCCCATCATATCAGGCAACGGGACCCTGTGTGAGAATCTCTCCAGCTATGTTGAAGACATCTTGAAACTCATTGTACAGGGGATCCCCAGCTTCTGTCGCGACACTGCAGATTTCTTACAGAAACTCAGCATTCATGGACCAGTCGAACAGGGAACATTCCTCATCACAACGGACATTTCAGCACTCTACACCAGCATCCCCCACAATGACGGCATCGCGGCAACAGCCTCAGTACTCAACACCAACAACTGCCACTCTCCGAACACCATTCTACAACTCATCTGCTTTATACTCGATCACAACGTCTTCACCTTTGACAACTAGTTCTTCATCCAGACACATGGGGACCAAACTTGCAACCCAATATGCCAAAATCTTCATACACAGGTTCGAACAAGACTTCTCTATGCAGGACCTCGAACCAACATTATACACCAGGTACATTGATGACATTTTCTTCCTCTGGACTGATGGTGAGGAGTCACTGATAAAACTACACAGTGATATCAACAAGTTTCATCCCACCAAACTTACCATGGACTATTCTCTACTATCTGTCTCAATTTGGACACATGCCTCTCCATCAAGGAAGGACAACTCAGCGCCACACTCTACCACAAACCCACAGACAACCTCACAATTCTACACTTCTCCAGCTTCCACCCAAACCATTTTAAAACAGCCATCCCCTATGGACAAGCCTTACACGTACACCGGATCTGTTCAGATGAGGAGGAACATGAAGGGCAGCGGGAAGTACTCAGCAATGTCCTCATAAGAACGGGGTACAATGCTCAACTCATCGACCGCCAGTTCCGACGTGCCACAGCAAGAATCTGTAAAGACCTCCTCATTACATGTGCTGCAACCGACAGGGTACCCTTCGTTGTCCAGTATTTTCCGAAAAACCACGCCATGTTCTTGGCGACCTGCAACACATTATCACTGAGGATGAGCGCCTCGCCAAGACTTTCCCCACACCTCCGCTGCTCGCCTTTAAACAACCGCCAAACCTCAAACACATCATTGTTCGAAGCAAGTTGCCTGGCTTTCAGGACAACTTCATACAACCCTGTCACTGTAGGCGCTGCAAGACGGGTCAGAGTGTGGACATGGACATCACCATTACACGTGGGGACACCTCCCACCATGAACATGGCAGGTACTCATGCGACTCAGCCAACATTGTCTATCTCATACATTACAGGCAAGGATGCCTGGAGGCATGGTACATTGGGGAAACTGAGCAAAGGCTATGGCAACGAATGAATGGGCACCGCACAACAATCAACAGACAGGATGTTCCCTCCCAGTTGGGGAACACTTCAATGGTCCAGGACATTCAACCTCGGACCTTTGGGTGACCATCCTCCAAGGCGGACTTCGGGACAGGCAGCAGTGAAAAGTGGCCAAGCAGAGGCTGATAGCTAAGTTCCATACCCATAGGGAGGGCCTCAACTGGGACCTTGGGTTCATGTCACACGACAGGTGCTGATCATTGCACTATACACACACACTCCTATTCACACATATACACACACAGAAACACGTATACACAGACACTCATACACACTCCTACAGACACACACACACTCCCACACTCACATGCATCCTCTCACAGACTTAGACCACTTTACACTCACACACATACACTCTCTCTCACAGACACTCACAACCCTCCCACTCCAGACACCGACACACACACACACACACACACACACTCACATGCACACATATACATATACGTTTGTGGGGTGAATTTGTACTTGCAGAGTTTCTTTGTATTTTGCTCAAAAACTGCATGAAACCATGTAAGATTCTGTTAACTTACTTTTTAGATCAGAATCAGGCTAAACATTTTGGCACAGACAGGGAACACAGGGGGCTAACACCTTCAACATCTTCAAATGTGTTGCTGGTCAAAGCACAGCAGGCCAGGCAGCATCTCAGGAATAGAGAATTCGACGTTTCGAGCATAAGCCCTTCATCAGGAATAAGAGAGAGAGTAGCCAAGCAGGCTGAGATAAAAGGTAGGGAGGAGGGACTAGGGGGAGGGGCGATGGAGGTGGGATAGGTGGAAGGAGGTCAAGGTGAGGGTGATAGGCCGGAGTGGGGTGGGGGCGGAGAGGTCAGGAAGAGGATTGCAGGTTAGGAGGGCGGTGCTGAGTTGAGGGAACCGACTGAGACAAGGTGGGGGGAGGGGAAATGAGGAAGCTGGAGAAATCTGAATTCATACCTTGTGGTTGGAGGGTTCCCAGGCGGAAGATGAGGCGCTCCTCCTCCAGCCGTCGTGTAGTTGTGTTCTGCCGGTGGAGGAGTCCAAGGACCTGCATGTCCTCGGTGGAGTGGGAGGGGGAGTTAAAGTGTTGAGCCACGGGGTGATTGGGTTGGTTGGTTCGGGCGGCCCAGAGGTGTTCTCTGAGGCGTTCCGCAAGTAAGCGGCCTGTCTCACCAATATAGAGGAGGCCACATCGGGTGCAGCGGATGCAATAGATGATGTGTGTGGAGGTACAGGTGAACTTGTGGCGGATATGGAAGGATCCCTTGGGGCCTTGGAGGGAAGTGAGTGTGGAGGTGTGGGCGCAAGTTTTACATTTCCTGCGGTTGCAGGGGAAGGTGCCGGGGGTGGAGGTTGGGTTGGTGGGGGGTGTGGATCTGACAAGGGAGTCACGAAGGGAGTGGTCCTTGCGGAACGCTGATAGGGGAGGGGAGGGAAATATATCCTTGGTGGTGGGGTCCGTTTGGAGGTGGCGGAAATGGCGGCGGATAATACGTTGTATGCGCAGGTTGGTGGGGTGGTAGGTGAGAACCAGTGGGGTTCTGTCTTGGTGGCGGTTGGAGGAGCGGGGCTCAAGGGCGGAGGAGCGGGAAGTGGAGGAGATGCGGTGGAGGGCATCGTCGATCACGTCTGGGGGGAATCTGCGGTCCTTGAAGAAGGAGGCCATCTGGGCTGTGCGGTGTTGGAATTGGTCCTCCTGGGAGCAGATGCGGCGGAGACGAAGGAATTGGGAATATGGGATGGCGTTTTTACAGGGGGCAGGGTGGGAGGAGGTGTAGTCCAGGTAGCTGTGGGAGTCAGTCGGTTTATAATAGATGTCTGTGTTGAGTCGGTCGCCCGAGATAGAAATGGAAAGGTCTAGGAAGGGGAGGGAGGAGTCTGAGACAGTCCAGGTGAATTTCAGGTCGGGATGGAAGGTGTTAGTAAAGTTGATGAACTGTTCAACCTCCTCGTGGGAGCACGAGGCAGCGCCGATACAGTCATCGATGTAGCGGAGGAAAAGGTGGGGGGTGGTGCCAGTGTAGTTGCGGAAGATGGACTGTTCCACATATCCTACGAAGAGGCAGGCATAGCTGGGGCCCATGCGGGTGCCCATGGCAACTCCTTTAGTTTGGAGGAAGTGGGAGGATTGAAAAGAGAAGTTATTCAGGGTGAGGACCAGTTCAGTCAGTCGAAGGAGGGTGTCAGTGGAAGGGTACCAGTTCAGTCAGTCGAAGGAGGGTGTCAGTGGAAGCATCTTAACAGGTTGACACCAATTGCTATAGTTAACCTGAGAATGTAACTTGTAAAAAAAGTTTTGTGATTTACATTTGAAAGAAGTGAAGCTATCATGGTCATTCTAACAGATGAGAGACTCAACAAACAATCAAGGTATTTTTCTATGTATAATTTCAGTTACATCACACAGTAAATTTTGTTATAAATTCTATGTCTTACAATTGTGTACTCCACAACCACCTGATGAAGGAGTGGCATTCCGAAAGCTAGTGCTTCCAATTAAACCTGTTGGACTATAACCTGGTGTTGTGTGATTTTTAACTTTGCAAACCCCAGTCCAACACCAGCATCTCCAAACCATGAATGCCTTTCAAGTTAACCTTGTTGCAACCAACCAGTTGGATTGACTGAATAATCAAGCAAAGCCAGTTCATCCCTCAGCAGCTGGGGAGGTAATGAGTTGGGGCATCCTGCCTGGAACAATAACGATTTGGCAACCTCACCTGAGGTCTGGTCATAACAGCAGGCAATGTCCACTTCCAACAAGAGGCTGTCTAAGCAACTGCTTGCGTTTAACAGCATTACTCTTACTGGACTTCCTGGCGTCAACATCCTGCGATCACCACCGAGCAGCAACATAACAAGACCAGCCATTTTATACTGTGGCTACAACTGCCCATAATAGGTCGTGTATTCTGCTAGAAATAGATATCCATAAAACATTAATAATTGGAAGAAATGCAGAGCATTGGGAATGGGACAAGAAGTGCCAAAACCAGTACAGATAGGATAATGCTAATTATCAAGTTTGCCCTGTTCTTAGAGGAAAATAATCCAGATGAATCAATTAGCAACAATGCACATAAAAAGCTACTGAAGTCCAGAAAGTGAACAGGCCAGGATTGCAGGTGCAGTCTCTTTAGACAATTGAAGCTGCAATCAATAGCAAGGATTTCACTAACTCAGTTTTACAGCCACACGATTCCTGCTAAGAAGCTTATGATAATTCCTGATCCACAAAGAGAGACACTGGAGCAGGACTTCACTTTAAAAAAAAACACACAAAACACTAAAGTGTAAGTGTGGAGACACAAGTACAGACTAAAAGAAAAGATTAAAGAAATTTTAATACACTCTCAACATTTGCCTTTGATTACACTTTTTTTTTGCCTTGTTAGTATTGGTTTTTGCAATTGGCTTTATGTATTGAATATGCACATTTATGAAGATAAATTGCTCCACAGATAGTGGCAAAGAAAAATAGATCAATTATCATTATCGCCAACTGCAAGAGCCCTAGATTTTATTAAGAATGCAAGATTTAACCAAGACAGTGCATTAAAGTCAAGCCAGTCAAAAAGATTTAAATCCACAGGAACCTTAGGAAATAATACGTTAATATATTAATGGAGAGTTGGTTACCTCAATTGGGTTTGATAGTTAACTTGTGGTTCCAAATAGCACCAAAAGCTGGGAGCTCTAATCCTGTACTGGATAAGACTTCTCCTCACCCTGCCCTCTAGTTAAATGGTTCACCAATCTTTGAATAATTGAAGCTGCTACCTGGAGAAGAATACATTAATACAGATAATGTAATATGCTCTTCTCACACGTTTATCTAATTTTCTCTTTTGCCACAGACAAAATGGTATAAGATCTTCTCTTGTCCTGGCCTTTAAAACATATTCAAATTCTTAGCGTGACATTTGGGACATATGCACTCAATTCATGCGTGTCCTCGTAAAAGACCTTCTAATAGATGTAATGTTGAAGTGTAACATTGACAGGAAAGATGTGAGATATATCCAGAGCTTTTCTTTATTCATTCACAGGACGTGTGTAGAGCTGACTAGGCCAGCACTTATTGCCCATTCCACGTTGCCTAGAGTATAGTTAAGAGTCAACCTCAATGCTGTGGGTCTGGAGTCACAGAAAGACCAGACCAGATAAGGATGGCAGATTTCTTTCTGTGAAAGATGTTTGAGAACTTCGTGGGATTTTCCGGACAATCACCAACAGTTTCATTATTATCATTACACACTTAATTCCAGCTTTTTAATGAATTCAAATTTCGTCTGCCATAGCAGGATTCAAATGCAGATCTCTAGACCATTATCTGTTTTTTTTTGATGATGAGGCTATAGTTAAAAAGTGTGCCACTGGAAAAGCACAGCAGATCAGGCAGCATCTGAGGAGCAGGAGAATCAAGATTTTGTGCATAAATCCTTCATCAGGACCTGCAGTGCTTTTCCAGTGCTCATGTTTTGACTCTGATCTCCAGCACCTGCAGTCTTCACTTTCTCCTACCAGGAGGCTATAGCTTCCCCAAACATTGAGATTAAATAGTGAACATGAGGCTAGAAGATTGACAATCAGAGATGCTTCAAGCGAAGAGAGGGGTGTGAGAGGCTGTGAATTATTGTCAAAATTGTTCAACCTGTATACAGAACAAATATTCCTAGAATCAGAGTTACTTCTAGGGATAGAAATTAGAGGCAAGAACATAACAAAATTTGCAGCAAGCTGACAACACAGTGCTACTCACAGAATCAGAAGAAACCTAACAAAATATCATAGACCAAGTAAAATTTTTAAAAGGAGGTTATAAAGATAAAGTCACCATAGTCCTACTTAACTACAGGGCTATAGCAGTTTAATCCCAGAGTAACCACACCTCAGGTGAGGTGATAGGTTGAGAAGTAGCATCCTTCATGGTAACCTCAACCAGTGTAGGAATTGAACCCACACTGCAGGTATCACTCTGTACACACATTAGCCTTCCAACCAACTGAGTTAACCAAGAATATAGATTCAAAATATTGACCAAAAAGACAAACACAGTGGTAATCAGAAGGAATAAATTAGAAGCTAGAGTGAAGATTGAAATTGATAATGTCATCGTGGAACAAGTGGAAAGCTTTATCTAAATAAGAGAAATGATAACAGATGATGATGGATGCAAAACCAAAGTCAGAAGAAGGACAGAGAAAGCCAGCACTAATTTTGTGAAAATGAAGGTTGTAATAACAACAGGAAAGCTTTGAACAAGAGAAAAGAAACTCAAAAGATTCCACATTCTAACCACTTCATTGTGTGTCTCAGAAATGTGGACAATAAGTAAGAATCTGTAGATGGCCTTTGAAATGTGGATGCTGCATTGTATGCTTAAAACCAAAGGGAATTCTAGAAAGTGACATTCATAAAAAAGGGAATGTCAATACTTTAACTATTTGATTAGAACAAAAAAGGACAGTGAACTCTTCTAGAGGATAACAGTAAGTGGGATTGAGCTAAACTTCATTTTGATGGCAAGATATCAGAGTTCGGTTGCCTACGAACTCACATCATGGAAGCGTGAGGGGATTGTGTGAGACAGATAAATGTGATGTCATGCATCAGCACGTCTGACTGGAGTAGCTTCAAGCAGGATCAGACAGGGCAGATAAAAGATCCTTGTAGAAACTATGATGCTTGAACAAGGGTGTACTAGATAAATTATGTCCTGATTCAGACTGTAAATTAAACGTTCCTTTTCTAAACATGATTCCAACAAACGTGTTGTTTAAACAAAACACTTGCACATAGCTAACCACTATTCTTTTTGTGTTTACAATTCATCTATACAGAAAATGTTTTAGGGACTTTTGTTTCATTTCATATTTTAAAAGCTGTCTTCTGTGGTTTTCACACTAACTGTTTGACCCTTTCTTATTCGTAATAATACCAGTCTATCATTAAGCACAAATTACAGCAAGTTAGTCTGTCAATGAGTTGACTATTACATTAATTTCTCTATCAAGATTTTACAGAGCATCAAATTTTATTGTATTGGTTAACGTATTAAATAAATAACAGCATTGCTAAAATTTGAACTTCCAATTAACTTTGAATTAAAGACTCCTAATTCATGGCAGTGTATTACATGATGAATTTTAGAAATGAATAACAGTTCCTAAAGTACTTAAAAGTGTATCTCATTCTCCTATATCGGGATGTTTTAACATCAAAATTGATACATCATTGATTTTCTTCTCAAATTGCTCAGTTCTAGTGTTATTTCAAAATAAGAATAAACCCTGCATTATATTGCCTTCTAAGAGCTGCTTGGCAGAAGCATGGGCTGTAAAGTTGGGTGTAATGCCATGGCTGCTGTTCCTAATATTAATATGCTTCCTACTGCCCCAATCGTATTGCAGCACAGTGGATCAGTGGTCAGCACTACTGCCTAACAACGCCAAGGACCCTGGTCCAATTCCATCTTCAGTTGACTGTATGGTGTTTGAACATCCTTACCATGTCTGCATGGATTTCTGCTACATTCTCAGGTTTAGTGGATTGGCCATACTAAATTGCCCATTGTGCCCAGGGACGTGCAGGCGAAGTGAACGAGCCATGGGTGGGCTGCTCTTTGGAGAATCTAATCTAATCTAATCTATTCATATACTTACCAGGATGCCTTTTAAATATTGTTGTACCAGCCTCTACTACTTCCGCTGGTAGCTTGTCTCATACACGCACCACACAGAGAGAAAACGTTACTGCTTAGGTCCCTTTTAAATCTCTCTCCTCTCACTTTAAACCTATGTCCTAGTTTTGGACTCCTCCAGCCCAGGAAAAAGATCTTGACTATTCACCCTATCCATGCCCCTCATGATTTTATAAACCTCTATAAGGTCACCCCTCAGTCTCTGACATTCCAGGGAAAATAGCCCCAGCCTATTCAGCCTTTCCCTACAGCCCAAACCAGTTAATCCTGGCAACATCCTTGTAAATCTATTCTGAACCCTTTCAAGGTTCGTGACATCCTTCCTATAGCAAGGAGACCAGAATTACATTAGATTCCCTACAGCATGGAAACAGGCCCTTTGGCCCAACAAGTCCACACCGACCCTCCAAAGAGTAACCCACCCAGACCCATTCCCCTACCTTATATTTATACCTGACGTGGCAATTTAGCATGGCTAATTCACCTGACCTGCACATCTTTTGGACAGTGGGAGGAAACCCACATAGACAGGGGTGAACGTGCAAACTCCACACAGACAGGGGCCCAAGGTAGGAATTGAACCCGGGTCCCTTGCGCTATGAAACTGCAGTGCTAACCACTGGACCACCATGTCGCATGCAGCATTCCAAAAGTAGTCTAAACAATATCATGTACAACCTCAACATGACCTCCCAACTCCTATATTCAATGCACTGACCAATAAAGGCAAGCATACCAAACATCATTTTCACTATCCTAACTCCCTGCAACTCCACTTTCAAGAAACTATGAGCCTGCACTCCAAGGTCTTTGTTCAGCAATACTCCAGGATCTTTCAATTAAGTGCACAGGTCCTGCCCTGATTTATCTTTCCAAAATATGGCACCTCACATTTATCTAAATTAAACTGTACAGTAATAATACCAGCTAGGATCATGACAACAGTTTTGCGTGTAACCAGAGTGTGAACGTATTGATTATTTGAAGCTGATATCTCATACATACATGTGACCATCATGCATCTTATAAGTAATGTAACTAGATAATACATACAATGTAATAAACCTTTTTATCAAGACTGAGCCCAAAGTTGAGGCCTTCTGTGAGAGACTTCATGTTACTGACTCCCCTATCTCTGTAACATTGCCCAATACCAACAATAAGGATTGGTGGCAGGAAACCAATGCCACGTTTTCGCGGTCACACCCTTATGATACTTTGAAATATTACAATATCATCATATTGGTCAACACTCCCTATGTCACAGCAGTGATCAGAGAGCTTTAAACCATTGATTGGAGGTGGGATTTTCTCCCCTAACTTGGTCCTGATGCCAATTAAATGACTGCAGAATAATGTGGCAGAGGAGGGACCCTTTTCCTTCACTCTGTGACATCCATCCCAAAAATTCTAGACTTGACTATTTAAGTTACATGTACCTTTGATAATTAAATACAGTAAATTGTGCTTTTTAAGTGTCCAACTATAAAAACTGACCTCTTGGTTAAACTGTGGTGTATGCATAGCAGGTGGTTAATCTGATACCACCAGTTTTCCACTATCAAATGTTAAATGCTGTGTGCATTGTAGCACTGAAATTGTACTTACTGCAATGCCCTCTACTGGCTGACTTTGCACTCACGGAAAAGGAATCAATATAACTTTCATATGCTCCAATCACGACAAATATGACAATCGTTACAACTGTACTCATACAAAATTATTAAGAATGCAGGCTCTATTATTGTGCACAGTACTAATGAGCAACATGGCATACAGTAAAATGTGTTATAATTTTATATTTTAGGCCATGATTATGTTGCATGCTGGTCTAGGACCAATGTGGAGTGGCACTGTAGAGAGTAAAGGCATTTGAGATCCAAAAAGACATCTGCATGAAGCACATACACAACGGAAACCCCATGGTGCACATTTTGCACATACAAATGTGCACGTGTGCTGGGAATTATGGAATGTGGTACTAGTTTGACATCTTGGAGCCACCCTGGCAGTCAAAAGAATCTACTTTACTCTCCTCGAGACACAGACAAGTACAAGTTTAATCTCCAGTTGAGCAAATGTCAGATATTATTAGTTTCCTGTTAGAGTCATCATGAACAGTCCAACTGCTATAAAATGTGTTGACGCATTGCCATCATCATCCAGACAACAGTATGGACTCACACAATGGCCCCATACAACTGGAGTTTTTCACTACTTGCATACTGCACTGAGTTTTAACAAGATACAGAGAGCTTCGTGTGATACATCTGCAACTGTTATTCAGGAATTTGTATTTATAGAACATTGTTATGGAAGCTTTGTCACACACAATTTAACAACAAGCTAGAAAAGGCAGGTGGTGGAAGAGGTTTTAAGAAGCTTCATAGGAGAGAAAGGAGAAACAAAGATGGAATTCTAGAGCTTAAGCTCTTCATAAGAGTCTGACTGCTTCAATATATTTAGTGGCCTTTCAGTGTCTGCCTGACCTCATCCCCCTGCTCTTAATTCCCTTTTTTTTATGCCCCATTACCACCTCTCAGCTTTCTCTTAAATCTTGCATGCCTAAAGGCTTTGAATGATGAAAGAAATCTGTTTAGCAACACATTTACAACTATGTGTTCAACTTGAAGTCACACTATGCTGCCAATGAAGAAAGGTGAGAAACATCTAAATGTCTTTTTCCCTAACGGAGTATGGTCTGATGTGAATTATCTTCAAAATGCCAAAGAGATATCCAGCACAAATTAAATCCACACATCCCCTTGAGGTGTGTTGCACTCAAGTTTAAAAAGAGTTTAAAGCAAAACATTACCCATATAAATCAATGGTTAGACGACAGTTGGATTAGTGTGGTCAATTCTGGACACAACACTTTGGAATGATGCGAAGGCATTGAGAGGGCTGCAGAGGATATTTGCAAGAATGGTATCAGAAATAAAGAACTTTGGTTAGGTGGAGAAAGTGAGGACTGCAGATGCTGGACAGTTGAAAAGGGTGACATTGGAAAAGCACAGCAGGTCATGCAGCATCTGAGGCACAGGAAAATCTATGTTTCGGGCATAAGCCCTTCATCAGGAATGTGGAAGGAGAAGGGGGTTGAGAGGTAAATAGGGTAGTGGGGGTGGGGAAAGGTAGATGCGAAGGCAATAGGTGGATGCAGGTGGGGGGTAATTGTGATAGGTTAGTGGGGAAAGTGGAGCAGATAGTTGGGAAGAAAGATGGACAAATAGGACAAGTCAAAGGGGGTATGTGGAGAGGCTAGAGAGGCTGAAAACCATAGAAAGTTAAATGAAAATTTAATCAAGGTGCTCAAAATCTTATAGGGCTTGGACTGAGTAAAGAAAAACTGTTTCTAGTCATAGAAGGGTTAGTCATCATAGTGCACATTTAAGTTAATTGGCAAAAGAAATCGAGGAGACAGGAGAAAAAGTAATTATATAGTGAATTGTTTAGATCTTGAATGCACTATCCAAAAGAATGGTTGAAGTAAATTTAATTGAAAATTACAAGATCTGAAACATTGTGGAGAGAAAACAAGGGAGTGGCACTATTGAATAGCTTTTTCAAATAAATGCTAAAGATATTATGGGCCAAAAAGCCTCCTTATGAGCTATATTGTTCTATGATTCTACTATCGTTTCTGACTACATTGGGTTTTGTTTTGGATTGCTGGAGCAAATAGTTGGCATTGACATGATGAGCCTAATGGCTTCCTTCTGTGCTGTTAAAAGCTCTTCAAAACCAATTAGTTTTTTCTTATGTGTTGTCACTGTCAACATGTAGTCAAATATGGTATTGAATTTCCACACAGTATGATCCCACGAACGTCAGTGAGGTATGCAAACATGACACACAGAAAAAACATGATGAATTCTAATGCAGAGTAAGGAAAAAGAAATTAGTGATAATAAATAAGTACTCTGTACCAATCAAGAACAAGGATCTTGTGAAATTGGAGGATTTTAAATGAACAAATAAATAAAGAAATAGTACTTGAGAAATTAATGGGACCAAATGTAGAGAAATTACCTAGATCTGAGACATTTTTTTGGACAAGGAAACATTTTCTGACTTTTTTTAAGGAATGCCACCACTTAATCTGGTTGTTAGCCCTCCAGGATTGCCCTGGCGTCTCCAAGAATTAAAAATTAAACTTTCAGACACTGCTGTGAGCAACCAAATAGAAAAACCATTGGAGCATTTCAAAAAGTTGTTAATTTTAATTTTATTTGAATTTTTTAGTAGTTATAAAAATATTGAAAGTGGAGAAAAGATTGTTTCATTTGGCAGAGTTGTTGGAAGCAGAGGCCATGTGCTGAAACCCCCAGGTACACTTGAAAAGGAATTGGCAGCTCCACCACTAAACCTGAAGGGAATACACATATCTGTCAATTTACAGATTATGGAAAACACATGGTTTGAATATGCTATAAAATTCTCATTGAGGACAATTAATACTCACTTCCTGTCAAATTGCATGTTATGGTCCAGATGTTCCAATAAATGTCAGAAACCTGATTTCCAGTCATGATTGGATTAAAAATTACTCACTCATCTTTTGACACTTTGGATGTTCTTAGAAAGTTGCCACCTATCAATCTTGGAATCCTCAAATCCAAGACTTCAGAGGATCGCCGTAGAAACCACACCCCCTTGTGCATCAGTCAGTATTCCATGTTCCATGATTGAGTGTTTAAGGTGCCAAATGAGATTGTGGGGTAGCAGGTGGAATGCTGTGAGTGAATGAGTGCTTCAGAGAGGTTGGGCTTCAGAGCTGTTGGCATGCCAGCAAGGGAGAGGCTTATTGTCTGGTCCCATTGTCTGGTCAATGGGATTTGGTGGGGGATGGGTAGTCGGGTCAGTGTTGAGTTGGGAGTCAATTTAATTGTTACCCAGGGGTTAGAATAGGTTTAACTCCTGGCTAACTATTAAACTGATCTGAGTAGGAACACTTTGAAGTTTCTGACTTTAAGAGTCTTTTATTGAGAAACCTGGCTGCAAGAAAATTGCCCATCAGCATATATGGACCAATGTGTGTGATATATGTAATCGTAAAAATCACCTTATATATTGGTATATTTGACAGAAACACCTCGTGATATAGAAACATGCACTATCAAATACAATAGTATTGAAGCATTTTGGCTCTAATGGATTAGAATGTGAGGAAATTTACTTTGTAGCGTGGGAAACAAAGCAAAATGTACTATTTCAAATACTTCACACATCAAAATGTTGATTTTCAGAAAAAAATCGGGTGCACTTGCACATGAAATATGAAAAGTTAGCATGCAGGCATCACATCACATGGGGCAGCACCATGGGTCAGTGGTTAGCACTGCTGTTTCACAGTGCCAGGGTCCTAGGTTTGACTTTTGGTGACTGTCTGTGTGGGTTTCCACTGGGTGAGCTGATTTCCTCTCATAGTCCAAAGATGTACAGGTTAGGTGAATTGGCCATTGTAAATGTGGGGTTAAAGGAATGGGGTAGTGGAACTGGATCTGGGTAGGATGCTTTTCGGAGGGTTTGTGCAGATTCTTTCTACACTGTAGGGATTCTATAATTCTCCAAGCAATGAAGAATTTAAATCGAAAAGTTAAACTTAATTGTAAGTGGACACAATATAAAGAACAAGGAACTCCTGATAGACTTTTGATTATATCACAACTAGAGGGCTGTGCACAGCTCACACCTCCATTTCTCAGAAAGATATATTTGCATTGGCAGGCAATACCATGAAGAATTAGCATATTTCCTTTAATGAGAGACTGGGTAAATTGTGCCTATACTATCCAAAGCTTAGAAGAACGAGGAGATCTCACTGAAATGTACAAGAATCTGCAGGGGATTGACAGGAAAGACACCGGGCAGTTGTTATCCCTGGCTGAGGAATCCAGAACTTAGAGGCACAGTATCAAGTTAAGGATTTGATAATTTAAAAGCAAGATGAGAAGAAATGATTTCACTCAAAGCAGAGAATTTTTGTACAGCTCAGAGATGTCAATGCTATATTGTTGAATATAACTAATGTTAACAGATAATAATTGGACGTGGGGTGTGCAAAGGAAAATAGAGTTAAGAGCAGAGGTCATAGGTTTTCTTGGGGTATATAGAGGCAACATATGTCTGTTCCAGTTCTTATTATGAATGACCATTTGGGCAAAGTATCATCATTGATGGAACCAGGTAAATATTAACATATTCAGAAAAGATACAAAAAAAATCATCAAGCAAAGTCTACCTGTGTAATCGATTAAAAATACTTAATAGCAGTAGTAAAAGTTTGTTTTCATTCCTTGAAATGAAAAGATAAAGCAGAAAAATTAGGGAGTGATTTTCCATCTGAATGATAAAACATTTTCCAAAATATTATGTTTAGCTATTAACCAGCAACCTTCTGATGCACTGTCTCACAACCATTTCAAAAATACTAATGGATGTGAATGAATGTCACATACTTCTGACAGATGAGAGCATGTTTCTCCAAGTGAAGGCTTTAATTCTGCAAAGAAGTAACAAGTTCAAAGAGACATTCATTTGAACAACACTCATATTTCTTCGCTTTTAATCCTAATGTGTTTTCCATTTTTAACTAAAAATTAAAACAACTACTTAAGTGCAATAGTTCACAGTACTCCTCCAAGTTACACAGTAAACAATGGAGTGAACACATTAGGATGATGTAATCATAGGCAACACACCACCCTTTATCACTGGAATGAGCTGGGACGATTTATTTTATACCTTCGACATTAGCTGTCTTTTGCTTCTAGCAGAAAATATAATAGTTATTCTCATTTACAGAAGCCTTAATACCGGTGTTCTAATCTCACTGCAGTATCACTGAACACTTTGGTCAGCATACTTTCTTTGTAACAGCATAGTATCTTGCTCCACAAATATACCAGGCACATAAACAAATAATAGTATAATAATAGAAGGCACAGATGAGTCTGGTCCCAGCCATTTAAGGGAATACTCTCAGGAGCAACACTAGCACACAGTAGATTGCACACAGTAATTACCTGCAGCTCTCACACTTAGCCATATTGTTTTCTACTACTTTGTTTCCTTGTATTCAGCTCAAAACCTTGCATTAATTTGTGCTGAGACAACCTAAAGTGGCAGGAATGCGAAAATTAGTTGGAATATTACCTGTAAACTGTAAGGAATAAGACCAATATCTGCTATTTTAAGATAGCCGTCTTATTTTAGTTTCAGTTAATGCTAGAAAATTAGTGGAATACTTCACACTTGCTGATGTGAAGGGAGCAGGTGAATATGTGTAGACATATTTTATGAAAATCAAGTTGCCAAAATGACAACTTTATCGCTAACAGTAAACAAAAGAAATGTTGGTGGTTAAATATGAGGTTTTGTATTCCTGCCTCAATGCAATCTGGCTCTTTTCTGAGAAAGCAAGTATCAAGGTCAAAGATATGAAAGGTAAGTGACTCTGCAGCTAACTTTATAAACTGCATCATAGATTATAACAAGGATTGGCTCCCACAGAAATACAATGCCAGAGAATGTTTTTATTAGAAAAGCATGCACAGCTAGCGAGGGCATATCAAACACTAGCTGCCCTTCTCCTTCAAAGGGAATTAAAGCTCAGCTGGGCTGAACTCAAAAGGTCACATGATATTGTGGTTTGCCCCACCTCTTGTGTAAAATCTTGCATATCAAACAGCTTTTTAGCTCACCTTGACAAATTGGTTGATAATGAGTGTTTTTAGAAAATACTCTTGTTATGAGAATAGTGAAAATAAAGAGATGAAATTATTGAACACATAACGAGCATCATTTATTGGAAAATGAAACAGCTGGGAAGTCAGGGCAGAATATTGGAGGAAGGGTCAACCCTTATACCTTTTCTACGTATCCTAGAAGTTAGTCATAGAACATGATGGGGACACTTTAAAGAAAGTATGAAAAGGTAAAAAAAAATTTGATCTCCAAAACATCATACAATACAGGAACAGGCCTTTCGGACTACCCAGACTGCGCTGATTCTAATCTCTACTTTGCTTCATATTTCAGTAGAGATTCAACATTAAGTATGGATGCACATGAGTGACTTGCGGCCAGCCCTCTGACAACAACTTTCAACTAAATTCATGCCCTCATCCCTTTCTATATCTATAACTTCCTCAAGACTCTGAAATCTCTGTGCTCCGCAATGGCAGTTTTGTCTTCAAACACCTTGAACTTGAACTCTGGAATGACCTTCTTAATCTTTTCCTACTTTGTCTCATTTTAAGAGATATTCCTTGAAATTTATGGAATAATATTTTTAGTATCCCTCTATGTGAATCAATGTTAAATAAAACTCTTGCAAAGCAACTTGGGAGATCGCGTGTTAGAGATATTATACATTGTTGCTAGGATCTTGGGAATAGTTAGGGGCCTCCTAGTAATTGACTGAATGAACAGAAACTTTTTAAAAGCTGCAAACTCAAAGTTCAAAGTGCCCTGTGATTAAAAGGCTTCCTGCTTGATCCATCAACTTATCAAACCTGAGCAGTAGCCAGGGGCAAGATCCAATGTTAGGTTCTCATGTGAGCTATGTGCGGCCACTGGTAGAAAACGAACTAAGGTTTGAATTAAGATGAGTAGTTCTGAAGAATTATACCAGACTTAAAACGTTAACATTATTTCTCTCTCCACAGATACTGCCTGATCTTCAGAGTTTCTACAGCATTTTAAGCATTTGTTTCAGATTTTCATCATCCACAATATTTTGCTTTTATAGGATTGGAATGCCCTGTTCCTCTCAATTTTAAGGAGACTGCATGAGCACAGAACCATTTCACACCAAGCAGGAAGACTAAACAAAACCCAAAGTACCACTGCTGCCTCACAGCACCAGGGACCCAGGTTCGATTCAGGCCTTGGGCGACTGTCTTTGTGGAGTTATAACGTTCGACCTGTGTCTGTGTGGGTTTCCTCCTAGTGCTCTGGTTTCCTCCCACAGTCCAAAGATGTGCAGGTTAGGTGAATTCACTAAACTAAATTGACCATAGTATTCAGGGATGTGTAGATTAGGCACATTAGTTAGGGGTAAAAGATAGAGTAATAGTTGCCTCGGGCAACTGTGTGGAGTTTGCACATTCTCCCAGTTTTTGCGTGGGTTTCTTCCGGTTTCCTCCCACAGTCTAAAGATGTGCAGGTTAGATAAATTGGCCATTCTAAATTGCCCATAGTGTTAGGTGAAGGGGTAAATGTAGGGGAATGGGTCTGGGTGGGTTGCTCTTCGGAGGGTCGGTGTGGACTTGTTGGGCCAAAGGGCCTGTTTCCATACTGGAAGTAATCTAATCTAATCTAATCAATGCCAGGGGTTGAATTGCAAGTCCTTCAGTTTCCCCCAAGGGTCTTAAACCAAACTTAGTTAGCTACTAGGGATGTTTGAAGAATGGTTATTCAATCATGCATATGTGTATTCTTCAGGCCACCTTGAACTGAAGACATTATTCTCTGAAATTAGGCCTAGGTATCCCTATACAAGAGAGTAATACAGCTTTTTAATGAGCACCATCATTTTAAGGATTAAGTAAGCCACTTACGAGGTCTAGACACCAGCTCTCTACTTTGTATTGCTTTATGTTATGAAAAGAAACAATTTTTATGTCAAATCATTTGATATTTAAGAGTTTGTCTCTTAATTATGACATTACTGCTGGGACAAATTCGCCCCTTTTCAGATGGAAATTTCTGATGTTTCTATTGCATCAGAATAACGAATAAAGATGAAAACGAAATCTCAGGAATTTAAATGTACTGGAGTTCAATTAAGACCACTGCAGGTCGTTCTGCTATAACACACGTTTCATGAACGCAAATTTGTTATAACATAATTGACGAATTGGGGACACGGTTTCTTAAGCATGAACTTCTAAAACATGTGTTAGCTGTAATGCGATTGCATCAGTTTAAGTACTTAGAGTCATAGAGATGTACAGCATGGATACAGACACTTCGGTCCATCCCATCCATGCCGACCAGATATCCCAACCCAATCTAGTCCCACCTGCCAGCACCAGGTCCACATCCCTCCAAACCCTTACTATTCATATACCCATCCAAATGCCTAAATGTTGCAATTGCACCAGCCTCCACCACTTGCACTGGCAGCTCATTCCATTAACGTACCACCCTCTGCGTGAAAAAGTTGCCCCTTAGGTCTCTTTTATATCTTTCCCCTCTCACCCTAAACCTATGCCCTCTAGTTCTGGACTTCCTGACCCCAGGGAAAAGACTTTGTCTATTTATCCTATCCATGCCTCTCATAATTTTGTAAACCTCTATAAGGTCACCCCCTCAGCCTCCGACCTTCCAGGGAAAACAGCCTGTTCAGCCTCTCCCTGTAGCTCAGATCCTCCAACCCTGGCAACATCCTTGTAAATCTTTTCTGAACCCTTTCAAGTTTCACAACATCTTTCCGATAGGAAGGAGACCAGAATTGCACGCAATATTCCAACAGTGGCCTAACCAATGTCCTGTACTGCCGCAACATGACCTCCTCACTCCTGTTGCCAATATTCTAACCAATAAAGGAAAGCATACCAAATGCCTTCTTCACTATCCTATCTACCTGTGATTCCACTTTCAAGGAGCTATGAACCTGCACTCCAAGGTCTCTTTGTTCAGCAACACTCCCTAGGAACTTATTATTAAGTGTGTAAGTCCTACTAAGATTTGCTTTCCTAAAATGCAGCACCTTACATTTATCTGAATTAAACTCCATCTGCCACTTCTCAGCCCATTGGCCCATCTGGTCCAGATCCTGTTGTAATCTGAGGTAACCCTCTTTGCTGTCCACTACATCTCCAATTTTGGTTCATCTGCAAACTTACTAACTGTACCTCTTATGCTCGCATCCAAATCATTTATGTAAATGACTAAAAATAGAGTTATGTGCTGTTTCTAAAGCACAATTTTTCCATAATATGGGGTAGTGCAAGAATGCAACTATCATGTTATAGAAGAACTAACTGTTTGTGTAAAATAAATGAATAAAGAAACTTGCAGTCTAATCTCTACCTAATCAGATTTTTCAGAATACTATTTCAAATACAACAAATTATCATCTGGCAGGGGATTCACTGTTACTGTACAATAATCAACTATTTTGCACCAGATCTGTTTCAAAGTCAAAATGGATAATTTATTCAAAAACTTCAAGATTTTGACCTAGAAACAGTGAAGAAGTGGCAAATATTGTTTAGGTCACCAGCGGCAATGAAAGCTGTGTATCTTGACTGAAGTGTCTTTGTCAAGTCTTTATGGGAGAGTAAGCTACCAGTGCTGTAAAAAGTTGGGTGACTGACTTAGTGAGCTTAGTCAGAGAGAAAGTATGGATTTGTCCAAAAGAGTCCCCTATAATTGTGTTGGAGTAGAAGGTTTCATGGAATTGAATATCTATCAGTGATGAATTGAGATCCTATTTATTTCTTTACCAGATTTTATCAGCTGTGATCTACTTTTCATGAACTACCTGCACTTACAAGTACCAAATCAGTTTAACACAAAAAAGATTCAACAATAACCAGTGGGTAAAATTTTAAATGTCTTCAGTACAGAATTTAGGGCTTGTAACTTTCTAAAACTTCCAAGTACAAAGGAATATTATCCCATTGAAAATATTTACTTTGCAGCAAACTTCCAATACTAAATATTGGCCATAATCATTCCACATTGTACCTCAGGATTGAAAGATTGCTCGTGAATACTACTGCAAGAGAGGGTCACTGAGTACAGTGAGTGCTGACAGAGACATAAGTAAATATTACTGTTGGCAGAAATACTGCTGACTTCAATTGCTTTAACCTTTTGTACTTCAGACATTGTTCCAAAGTTCTCTCCTCCACTCTCACTGTATAATCTTTAACACATGGTCTGATATCATCTCCACAAAGACATGTTCACTTTGCTGACCAATCACACAACCAAACAGGCCTTTCTTTTGCTTGAGTTGCTACTTTGAATTTATGGATAGTGAAGTCTTTTGCAAACTTAGCTCATCCAATGAGGCAGAAACACTTCGGGTAGAACTTTCCTAGCCCTTGAACAACATGGGCAATTGTGAGACAATTGGGAGAATACTGAGAGAATGAGAAAATGAGATTCTCAGCATCAAGAAAAATGTTCAATTTTGATCACAAAGTTTCAACAGCTAAATGAGAATTGACTATCGAAGGGCCTCTTTACATGTCCTAACAACATGACATTATCTAATCACATTTCTTTTCTCTGCAGTTTGTTACTTTGAGGCTACAAAGAGAATTGAGATGGTGACAATTCCTGACTTTAAAGTCAGAGTGGTACCTGACAGTTGCAAATTGTCAGCATCTACTCAGGTATCAATCTTGGCCAACATTTCTCAACATCGTGGGGCATGTTCATACAGTGGTTGCTTGCATCATCGAAGCACAGAAGCTGGCGCTGGCAAACATCAATCTCACCCTACCATGGCACATCTCTGATCAATTTACAACAGTTGACTAACTCATACTACTCTTTCGCTGCACTGTTGTTGACAGACTACTTTGTGTGCACAATCAGGCATCATTGCATGCACTGGAACAGAGAGCATCTCAGGTCTCTTAGCACTTTTTCTTCATACTCATTCATTTTTTGCCTACTTGAATGCATACAAAATCTTTGCTTTCCACTGTCTTTTTACATCTTTGTTCATTCAGACTCACTGTACTTTTTTGTTGTCTTGCCTTTAAGCACATTCACAAAACTATGCAGCTTTCCATGTTCTCCAGCAATGATTAGTCAAAAGAGAGACATGTTGCTGCACCATGATGTGTTAGGTCAATTTCATACATGTCCCATATGCCAGCAGCTTACATGGCAAACACACAATGTACTTCAACCAAATGGTCACGTATCAAACTTCAAGTCTTTACTAAAGTCAAAGGCAACCGTCATCAGTCAGAGGCTGATGTCACAGTCAGTCATGGCAACATCTGATATCAGTTCAGGGGTTTGGACATACTTGGAGCATTCAGAGTCAGGGTTCTGCTTTGTTACAGTCTGGTTAGTTTGTCTATGGTCAGGTCCACTGCAAACAGTCCAGGCCTTTGCACTAAGTCAGTCAAGGAGCTCACCAATAAGTCAGGGGTCTAGTTAGTTAACAATTAAGGTTTCCATTCCAAGTTGGTCAATGGGACACGACAAAGTCAGCCTTGGGTGAGTTCACTGGAAGCCAAAGGAGAGTGCGGTTATCAGGGCTACTGCTGTGTTGGAGAACTTAAGTGTGTGAACTGGAGGTTGCATGCCAGGATGCAGAAAGGACAATAACTGTGAAAGGGGCAACAACATTTAAGTGTGGCAATGCTAGAGCGATGGGGTCATCGACTGTCACTGCCTTCAGTGGAGGGTCAGTACCATAATAATGTTTAGTAAATGATGTTAGGTTTGGGGCTCAGGTGTATAGTGGAGAGATGAAGAATCAAATATAAGGTGTGGGTGGGGAGGTGAGGAGGCTCAAAGCTGATAGGGTTGACAGGGAGTGTAAGGCAAAAAGGAACATAAATATTTGAAGGGTCAGCAAGATTTACAGATTGAGCTTGAAAATTATTCTTTGAAGTGCTACCTTCTATCCTCAATCAAATCACAAATGAACAATGGAAATAAAAAAAATGACTGCCACTGTATTGGGATGGATGGAATTTTTTTTTGTCCGAAGAGGAGCTCTATTTGTGAGTGATGTGAGGCCCTTCAATGGGCACTTACACAGTACAGGTTAAAAGCATCTGTAATCACAAAATTTTACTTGTGTACTTTATAAGGCCATATGACATATGACCAGAGGGCCATTTGCCCCATCAGGTCTGCTCCGCTATTCAATGAGATCATGGCTGATCTAATAATCCTCAACTCCATGCTCCTGGCTTTACCCCCATCACCCTTGATTGCCTTACGTATGAAAAAAAACGGTCCACCTCAGCTTTGCATATACTCAACAACTCGGTCTTGACAGCTCTCTGTGGTAAAGAATTTCACAAATTCATTACCTTCTGCCACTCCACCACCATTCTCTTGGCCATCCACTGTGTAATTCTTCACACACTTGAACTGCATAAGTCAATACAGCATTTCAATTAATGCATGACTGGGATTTAAATATGGTACTAGTGTCAGGAAACCCAGAAGTGCAGGAGTGGCATTGTGGAACCAAGAAATATACTTCAGTGGGTAAGCACCACAAAATTGCATGAGTCAATTGTGTTTGAATTTGCAGAGAGAAACCATCCATGACCCTCACTTCAATTTCAGCTTCTTCAGTTACAGAGCAATTTTCATGTGTTCACAAACATTACAAAATGCTTTACAGCTAATGAACTACTTTGAACACCACTGCACCGTAGGAAAAACAGAAGTTCGTTTGCACTCAATAAGATCCCATAATGACCAAATAATCCATTTAATGATGATATTTGATGGATAAATAATCAACTGGGGTGCACTACTGTTCTACTTTGAAGTAGTGTTGTGCAATCTTTCCACGTCCATTTGAAGGAATTAATGAGACCTCAACCTTTTCTCATCCAAATGATAGCACCTCTGGCAGTGCAATGCCCCTTTAATATTGCACTGGGATAGCAGTATAGTGAACAGTTTTTTCAAAGAAGGAGTTTTTGCTCCTGCAATAGAAATATTAGTGTGATATTGTATCAAACACTTGTACATCTAATCCTGGATAATGCAATTGTGGAATCCTTATATGGCAAGAGACACAAGATTGAAGTGATGCCAAAATGTGCAGTATGTTTATGCACAGCCAGTAAGAGACTTACGACAGCATTGCAGCCTGGGTCAAAGATATGGAATGGGAATCACGTGTTCTACAAAGTATGAGATGCAGTCTTGGGATTTGATAGAATCAAGTGTCTCATACCCTTTGGCAATAAAAAAAAACCGAAATGAGATTGCTATCCACACAAGCTACAAATGCCATGTTTTTCCAAAACAGTGTATTAACAATCATTCTTCCCAATGACAATTCTGCAATGAAACAAACTGTCAAAGAAAATATTCACAGCTCCATCACTTTCAATATTTAAGAACCAGATTCAGATCATTTCCATTTAAAAGTTCTAATTATGATCTCAGCAGATAATACCTGGTTAACTCACACTACATATGTAAATGTTGGCAGAGTATAGATTTTAGTCCATTATGTCAATGCAAATAATGCAGAAGGAGAAAATGGGTGAAGTGCTGTATACTATTATTGATACTGAGTTACTGTGTTAAATTCATATAACTGGTCAAGGTGAAAGTCAGGAAGAGCTCCATCTCTTGCTCAAGGAGTTTAGTGAATCTGTGTCTATTGCACAAGATGACATCATTTTAAAGATCTAATTTCTGACAATTAACCTGTATCTGGACATATAGAATTTAATGATGTTATTTACAACTTACTAAAATGAGAATATGAAATAAACCTGATTACCACATCTAAAGTGTAAGTAAATAATCAAATTAACGGCAGGAAACAAGGTATGACAAACATTTTATTTATCAATGGTTTCTATTCATTTTATTCAGTTTTAAATTGCACTCTTAGAACCATGTCACCATCATCATAGTTAAAAATCACACAACACCAGGTTATAGTCCAACAGGTTTAATTGAAAGCACACTAGCTTTTGGAGCGATGCTCCTTCATCAGGTGATGGCTACAGTAACACATTTTGACTGCAAAAAATATCTTTACATGAATTAAGTTCTTGTAAGCTTTTGTACAAAGATTTCATTTTACATTCCTTGAGGGGAAAGATCATATGTTCCACCCTGTTATCCTTCATCAAATGTTGTGAAATATGAATTGAGGACACCATCTGTCTGGTTCACTGTTCAAAAACTGTCCCCAGACCTTGAAGTTTTCATTGTTCAAAATCTTGCCTTTATCACTGACTACCATGAATAATTCCATTGTAGAATGCTTGATAAACACAGATATAAGTAAGCGAACAAAACTCTGGCAAACAGAATTGAACATTGGCAAATAGGAGATCATGTACTTTGGATCTAAAAGAAAAACCAGAATACTGTGTTTTCTAAATTTGTTTTAAAACTAAGAACTGTGGAAGGGCAAAGTAATTCACAAGAACAAAAATCAATGCTAAGGACAAATTGAATGTTGCAATCTCTCTCTTAGACTCAGATTCAAAGACATTTTAAGCATAGAAAGAGACCACTTGGCTGATCATGATCACGCTGATCGACACAATTCTCACTACTTTAATCCCATTTTCTAGCTCTTGGACTATAGTCCTGGTGACTATAGCAACTCAAGTCAATATGTAAATATTGCTTAAATTATGAAAATTACTGACTCAAACACATTTTGAGGCAGTGAGTCCCAGACTACCACCACCCTCTGGATGAAAACAATTTCTCATTAATTTCCCACTTAACCATTTATCTTAAATGGGGTGGCACAGTGGCTAGCACTGTTGCCTCACAGCGCCAGGGACCCAGGTTTGATTCCAGGCTCAGGTGACAATCTGTGTGGAGTTTGCACATTCTCCCCCGTGTCTACGTGGGTTTCCTCTCTCAATCCAAAGATGTGCAGGTTAGGTGAATTGGCGATGCTAAATTGTCCATCGTATTCAGGGATGTGTAGGTTATGTGCATTAGTCAGAGGTAAATGTAGAGTAATAGGGGAATGATTCTAGGTAGATTATTCTTCAGAGGGTTGGTGTGGACTTGTTGGGCCAAATGGCCTGTTTCCACATGTAGGGATTCAATGATCTTAAATCTGTGCCCCCTGGTCATTAACCCCTCTACTAATGGAAAAAGTGCCTTCCCATCTACATGCCTCGCAATCTTACACATCTTTGTCATGTCCCTCTTAACTTTCACTCCTCCAAGGAAAGCAAACTCAGCCTATCCAATCTCTCCTCACACCTCAGACTACCACCAGCCTGGCTAGGATCCTGATAAATCTCTCTGTATCCCCTTTACAGTGATCACATTCCTTCTTATAATGTAGTGACCACAATTGCACACAACACTCCAGTTGCAGGCTAATCAGTATTTTATCTCATTAGCTCTGTTCTATAATTCTTTGCTGTGGCTAATAAAGGCAAGAGTCACATAGGTCTTCTTAACCACCTTATCAACCTGTCCTGCCATCTTCAGGGATCTGTGGACAGGCATGCCCAGTCTCTATGATCTTCATTACTCTCCAAGATCCTATTATTTTATACTGCACTCCTTTGACTTGTTATTTCTTCCCAAGTGTACTCCCTCACAATTTAATGAGTGAATTACATTTGCCACTGCTCTGCCCAGCTGATCTTTCTATTGACATCCTCCTATAGTTTATGGCTACCACCTCCCCCTCCCCCCCCCCCAACACACTATTTACTACCCTAACAATTTTCATGCCACTGTGGATGCTTGATCATATGCTCTACATTTTAGTCCAATCATTAATGTGCGTCATAACCAACAATTGGCCTGAAATACAAAGGGGAATAAACTAAATTTCAATTGTACAGTGCCCTGGTTAGATTCCATCTGGAATACTGCATACAATCAAGGGCATCACATCACAAGAGTAAACTTCAAGGTATGCAATGCTATTCATCAAAACGATATTGGGGTTTAAATTATGAGAATGGGTTGCATCCTTGTGTCTTGCATCCTATCAGTATAAAGGTTCAGGGGTAGTCTTATCAAAGACCTGAAAATATTAAAACAATTTACTGAAGTATAAGTGGAGAAAGTTTCTTTGGTTGGGGAGTCAAGATTAAGGGTACAAACAATAAGCCTCCATTTTAAGTTGTCTCATTTAGCAACATTCCATTTTAGCATTGCTTATATAACAGGACCCATGTTGAATATTTTACCATCATTTGGCATCATTTCATGCCACAGCTGACAAAACTTGTGAGACTCAACTTTAGATTGAGCTGTACTACTCCCTGAGAAACCTATCCACTCGCCAACTCTCCTAACCTTGCTGCCACTTGCTCAACTCTCTCACTTGCAGTCTTTTCTTTTTGATTTGGTTTGATTTATTATAGTCACATGCAACTAATTCCAGCAAAATGTTTTGTTTTCTGTGCAGTACAGACAGATCAAACTGTACAAGTGTATAAGGCAATAGAACAGAACAAGGAATACAATGTTGTGGTTGTAGAGAAGGTACACAAAGAGCAAGCTCAGTATTAGATTTGAAATTGAGAAGTCCATTCAGAAGTCTAATAATAGCAGGCAATAAGCTGTTTCTGAATCGCTTTGTCCATGTGTTTAAGCTTTTGTACCTTCTGCCAGACAGAAGAGATTATAACTGGGTTGGGAGGGGTCTTTGATTATGTTGGCTGCCTTTCCGAGGTAGTGAGAAGTATTGATTGAGTCAATGGATGGAAGGTTGACTTGCATGATGGATTGGGATGTGTTCACAACTCTTTGTAGTTTCTTACAGTCTTAGGCATAACAGTTGCTATACGAAGCAGTGATGGATCTGGATGGAATGCTTTCTATGGTGCATCTGTAAAAATTGGTAAGACCCTTTTATGGACACATTGAATTTCCTCAGCCTTCTGAGGAAAGAGAGGCGTTCCTGTGTTTTCTTAACCCCGATGTATCAACGTGAGTGGACCAGGACAGATTGCTGGTGATCATCACTCTTAGGAACTTGATGTTCTCAGCCATCTCAACCTCAGCTCCATTGATGTCGATAGGAATGTGCCCTCCACCTTACTTCCAAACGTTAATGACCAGCTCTTTTGTTTTGTTGACGTATGTATTTTTAAACAAAGTAAGAAATTGACAGTCATGAGAATTAACTTGCCATGTTTTACTTAAATTTGGATATTTTTGCATTCCTGCTTTTTGTACCTAACATTGGCGATCATGTATTTACTACTGAAATCCCTCTAATTTGCCCTCCCTAAAATTTTCACTCCTCCTTTGAGGGACTCTTGAAAACTAACCTACTGGATCAAGCTTAAGTCTCCTGTCCTAAAATATTATTGTGGCATTCAGTTTAACTCCAGAAAAACACTTCCAGAAATCCTAGCCACTTTCCCCTACATTGAAGACATCTCGGAAATGACTGGCAGACTACTCAGACCTCTTGGCATCATGGTAGCCCACAAACCCACCAACACACTAAAATTGCAGCTCATGAGCAAAACTAATGTCATTTACAAAATACCTTGCAAGAACTGCAACAAACACTACATTGCACAAACAGGCCGAAAGTTAGCCACCAGGATACACGAACTTCAACTAGCCACAAAAAGACATGACCCACTCTCACTAGTATCTTTACATACAGATGAGGAAAGACACCATTTCGATTGTAGGGATTCTATGATCTTAAATCTATGCTCCCTGGTCATTAACCCCTCTACTAACAGAAAAAGTGCCTTCCTATCTACATGCCTCACTATCTTACACATCATTGTCACATCCCTCTCAACTTTCACTTCTCCAAGAAAAGCAAACTCAGCCTATCTAATCTCTCCTCACACCTCAGAATATCCTCAAGCCTGGCCAGTATCCTGATAAATCTCCTTTGTACCCTCTCTACAGTGTTCACATTCCTTCTTATAAATTTGGTGACCACAATTGCAGCCTAATCAGTACAACACATCCATCCTAGGACAAGCTAAACAGAGACATGCGTGAGAATTCCTAGAAGCATGGCACTCCAACCTGAACTCTATCAACAAACACATTAACTTGGACTCCATTTACCACTCCCTGAGAAAAAGAACAGGAAATGACATCACCAACCCAAGGAAATGTAAACACATAAATAAAAGGCAAGCCACACCACCAGAGATTCACTGATGTTACCTAGTATGGTGACGAAACATCTGAAAATGAACCTTCCAACTCAGCGAGCAAACTTACGCCTAGAATTCAGTTTAAGTATCCAAACTTTGTTTAAAGACTTCTTCAAAATGATTTAATACTGTACAAATATATATATAAGTGCAATCTATTGCTTAAAAGAACACTTGAATTTCTAAGTCAACAGCTGCAAGAAGGAAACTAGAAAGTACCAAATAAAAGAATGAAGGAACAAATAGAAGAAAAGTCAATAAATATTGCAGCAAGACCATAGTGAGGGTTTGGATTAATCTGTTAAAATAAGGGCATGTGCTTCTAATGGAGAAGGTGAAAAGTGCAATTACAGCAAGTACTTTGTCTCATCTATCATGTTGAAAATGTGTTGCTGGTTAAAGCGCAGCAGGTCAGGCAGCATCCAAGGAACAGGAAATTCGACGTTTCGAGCACAAGCCCTTCATCATTTATCATGTTGCAGAACCACTTGTTATAAGTAACAAAATACAAAAATGCTTTAACAACTTTCCAGAGTAGACATGTAATTGGCTAACAAATATCATTATCATAAAGTGTAGTCTGGGAGGAATAAGAAAAACAATCTGCTGTTTAGGTAATAAGCCTGAGAGGGATACAGTAGAAAAAGGATTGAGTCCATACAGATTTAAAAATCACTAAAAGCAGTGAAGACAGCCAATAAGGCAATTAAAACAGCCACTATGGTTCATTTCTAGTGGGAGAAAATTGAAAGTAGAGATGTTAAACTTATATTGAATCTTGATTAGACCACACTTGGGATAGTTGCACAATGAAAAGCAAAGATGCACACGTGGAGAAGACAGTTAGAAACACAGAAATCAATAAAACAACAAGTATTGATTGGGTGGAATGATGTAGGAGTAGAACAAGGCTGATGTGGAGCATAAATGTTAACCTGAATTAAAGGTGGATTGAATGGCCTGTTTTTGCACTGTAGAAACAATTTTTGCTAACTCACCAGGTGGTAAATGCATTTGTTAATGCAGAATGTTGACATTAGACTCAGCTAAATGTTTTGCATTTATTAACCTTTTCCCTAATTGTTTAACTGATAGGATAGAGTGTAATACTGGTTTTACACCCAAGCAAAGTTTACTGCTATGGGCACAGGGGTGCAGTGGTTAGCACTGCTGCCTCACAGCACCAGGGTTCAAGGTTTGATTGGGTTTCCTCCCACAGTCCAAAGATGTGCAAAATAGGTGGACTGACTACACTAAATTAACCATACGTGACCATACAGGCCATTCAGACCATCACATCAGCACAGTCCTCTGGCCTGGATCCACCCTATCTCTGTTACCCCAAATTTACCATGGCTAACCCACTAAGCCTTGACACTAGGGGACAATTTGACATGGCCAATCTACTTAAACTGGTCATCTTTGGACTAAGCAAGGAAACCTCAGCACCCAGAAGAGAACCAGATATGGGGAGAACATGCAAATGCCACACGGTTACCCAAGGCTGATGTTGAGAGGCAGCAGTGCTTGCCACTGTTCAACTGTGCTACAGGTTCAAACCCCTGCACATATTTAAGCAAAGAATTCTGAAATAGAGAGTGCTGTACTGTCAAATATGCCATATTTCAGGCACTATGTTAAAGTCCTGCCTGGATTCTTCGGTAAACCTATAATGTTGCAATATCTGGAAGAGTAATATCACCTTGGTGTCCTGGTCAATATTTATTCCTCCAAACACCATGGAAACAGATGACCTAGTCATTAGCACATTGCTTTGGTCAACTTGGATGACCGAGTCCCTGAATTACTCCAGTAACTGCAACTGCAAATAATTTAATAAGCTGCAAAATGGATTGGGACATTCTGAGGTTATGAAAGATGCCACGGAAATCAGAAACAAAAATTGCTGGAAGGCTCAAGCAGGTCTTACTTCCGAGGAAGGGTCACTGGACCCGAAACGTTAACTCTGTTTTCTCTGCACAGAAGGTGTGAGACCTGCTGAGCTTCTCCCACCAACTTCTCCTTTCGTCTCTACTAAAAGCTGAATGGACTTCCTTCTTCCACGATACCTCGCCTGGGTACAGAGAGTGAATGGCCGGGGACGGTGCTGGTGCTGGTGCTGGTGCTGATGCTGAGCTGGCGGGGTGGCCGCGCGCGCATGCGCAATGCCAGCTCCACATTTCCCGTCTGCGAGGCTCGGTGCGCGCGCCACCACTCTGCTTTTTTAAAAAAAAACCCCGAGAGACAGAAAAGCGACAGTAACTTTAACGTGGCGACGTGCTTCCCCGTCAGCCTAACCCAAGCCCTTTTATATCCCGACCGCCACAGCCCGGACTGTGTGTGAGAGAAACAGAGAGAGATATCCGATACCCACTTGTGTAAACTCGGGGATTATCGCCGGTAACACGATACGTCTGCGGCCTCTCTCTCTGTAGTTTCCTCACGGCTGTTTTTTTTCCCTCAAAATATGAAAAGATCTTTTTAAAAAAAAAGTGCGTGAGTGGGGGTTGTTAACAACTAAGAATGGATATTGTGTCGACGTTGGGGCTGACCAATTTCGTCGTGCAATTTTCCCGGATTTCCATGTACCCCTTCTTCGACATGGCCCACTACACCCTGTCCATCATGAAGCTCAAGGAGCAGCCAGGTGAGGGAGGCGCGAGCCGGCGGCAACGGACAGCCACGCCAGCGCGCGCGGGGGATATTGGGGAGGGGCACAGGTGAGCGTGGCAGAAAGGTGGGGGGCGTTACCTCTGAGCATGGGGAAAACCTGTGGACAAAGTGGCTCGAGCTCGGCGCAAGTGGTTGGCGGTGGGGGAAGAGAGCGTTACGCCCAGCCCTGTGCGCCCCCGCCAGTTTCCTTCGAGGGGTTTTTGCGACGCTCGGGGACAGGAGTCTATTGTCAGCAAGGGGGCGTGGCTTTGAAGTGCTGCGGCCTCGTAACTTAAGTCCCCTCTCTGCCTCTCACCTGTCTCAGGTGGACAAAGTTAAAAATCACACAACACACCAGGTTATAGTCCAACAGGTTTAATTGGAAGCACACTAGCTTTTGGAGCGATGCTTCTTCATCAGGTGATAGTGGAGGGCTCGATCGTAACACAGAATTTATAGCAAAAATTTACAGTGTGACGTAACTGAAATTATACATTGAAAAATTGATTGTCTGTTAAGCCTTTCATCTGTTAGAATACAGTGATAGTTTCACTTCTTTCATGTGTAAATCGCAAAACGTTTTTTTAAAAGTTGCATTCTGGGGTTAGCTGTTAACAATGGGTGATAGCTAGACAATATGTTGAAGGTGTTAGCCCCCTGTGTTCTCTGTCTATGCCATGATGCTTAGATTGATTCTAATCTAAAAAGTGAGATAGCAGAGTTTTACATAAATTCATGCAGTTTTTGAGCTCGGAGTTCTACATGAATGCATGCAGTTTTTGAGCCAAGTACAATGTAACTCTTGCAAACACAAATTCACCCCACAAAATATGTGTGCATGTGGGTCGTTTTGTGTGTGTGTGTGTGTGTGTGTCTGTCTGTCTGTCTGGGGTGGGGGTTGTGAGTGTGAGAAAGTGTGTGTGTGTGTAGTGAGTGCAGAGTGTCTTAAGTCTGTGGGGGGGGGGGTGCATGTGTGAGAGTGTGTGTGTATAAGGATGTGTGGGTTTCTGTGTGTACCTGTGTCTGTGTATGTGTATGTGAATGTGTATAGTGCAATGGTAATGTGACATGAACCCAAGGTTCCAGTTGAGGCCCTCCCTATGGGTACTGAACTTAACTATCAGCCTCTGCTCGGCCACTTTTCTCTGCTGCCTGTCCTGTAGTCCACCTTGGAGGATGGTCGCCCGAAGGTCTGAGGCTGAATGTCCTGGACCACTGAAATGTTCCCCAACTGGGAGGCAACCCTCCTGTGTGTAGATTGTTGTGAGGTGCCCATTCATCCGTTGTCACAGCCTTTGCTCAGTTTCCCCAATGTACCATGCCTCCGGGCATCCTTGCCTGTAACGTATAAGATACACAACATTAGCTGAGTCACATGAGTACCTGCCATGTACAAGGTGGGAGGTGTTCCCACGTGTAATAGTGGTATCGATGCCCACAATCTGACAGTCTTGCAGCGTCCACCGTGACAGGGTTGTATGGAGTTGTCCTGAGAGTCGGGCAGTTTGCTACAAACAATGATCTGTTTGAGGTTTGGCGGTTGTTTAAAGGCAAGTAGTGGAGGTGTGGGGAAGGTCTTGGTGAGGTCCTCATCCTAATTGATAATGTATTGCAGGTCACGAAGAACATGGCTTAATTTTTCAGCTCCTAGTAAGTACTGAACAACGAAGGGCACCCTGTCAGTTGCAGCACATGCCTGTCTCCTGAGGAAGTCATTACGGTTCTTTGCTGTGGCACGTCGGAACTGGCGGTCGATGAGTTGAGCATCGTACCCCGTTCTTGTGAGGGCATCCTTGAGTACTTCCAGGTGTCTGTCACGTTCCTCCTCATCTGAGCAGATTCGGTGTATGTGTAGGGCTTGTCCATAGGGAATGGCTGTTTTAATATGTTTTGTTTGGAAGCTGGCGAAGTGTAGCATTGTGAGGTTGTCTGTGGGTTTGTGGTAGAGTGTGGTGCTGAGGTGTCCATCCTTGGTGGAGACGCATGTGTCCAAGAATGAGACAGATAGTCGAGAGTAGTCCATGGTGAGTTTGATGGTGAGATGGTGTAGTTTTATCAGTGACTCCTCGCCATGGGTCCAGAGAAAGAAAATGTCGTCAATGTACCTGGTGTATAATGTTGGTTGGAGATCCTGTGTAGAGAAGAAGTCTTGTTCAAACCTCTGCATAAAAATGTTGGCATATTGTGGTGCAAATTTGGTCCCCATAGCTGTTCCGTGTGTCTGGATGAAGAACTGGTTGTCAAAGGTGAAGACGTTGTGATCGAGGATAAAGCGGATGAGTTGTAGAATGGTGTTTGGAGACTGGCAGTTGTTGGTGTTGAGTACTGAGGCTGTTGCCGCGGTGCCATCATTGTGGGGGATGCTGATGTAGAGTGCAGAAACGTCCATTGTGACGAGGAATGTTCCCGGTTCGACTGGTCTGTGGGTGCTGAGTCTCTGTAAGAAATCCGTAGTGTCTCAGGTGGAGACGAGGAGCAGCACTGTGATTATGAACAACATGAGTACTTAACTGGGCTAAAGAGGAATCTTTTTTAAATGTCAATTTTCCGTTCCACAGTATTCTGAAAAAAAAGAGAGGCTGATACACAATATTAATTAGTAGGAGCTTGAGAACTAAGTCAAGGAGCAGAAACAAAAAAATGTGGAGAAACTCAGATGTGGTAGCATGTGCAGAGAGAATAAGAGTTGTCATTTTCGAGTCCAGTGACCCATAGTCAGAGCTGAAAATAGTTAGGAAAGGGTGATATTTATGCTGATGAGAGGGTGGAGAGGAGAGGGGAGTGGAGATGAAGTGAATAGAGTACATGAAGTTGGTGCTCAGAGAGAGAAAGAAAAAAGGATGTGTAAACAAAAAGATTGCAGAGGATAAACCAAGGGAGAGAACTGCTGGGCAGGGTGCTAACAAGAAGTAATAATGGTTGAAAGTGGGATGACTGTGCTGGAAGCAACCCATACAAAACAGGACCCCTGGAATTGAGGGAGGATAACAAAAACATTGATGATAGTCATATTCTGAATTGGTAAACTGTGTTTGCTCCTGAAGGTTGTAAGATGCCTAGGCAGGTGATAAGGTGTTATCCCTCAAGTCCAGGAACAACTGGTTCATCCAAGCAATACCTTGGCTGTTTAGTTTGGTCCCACCTGAAACAATTAACACACATCCCCATTCCTCCCCTACTTCCAATTTCTGTCAGAATAAGAGTGGTTTTATACCTTTGTATGTTAAAAAGAATGTGTTCAGCTTCCGGGAAATAAAATTCAGAAAATGTTGCAATTGCTCAGGAGGTCAGGCAGCATCTATGGAAAAAGAAAGAGTTGATGGTTCAAGGCCGATAACCATTAATAAGTGGTGGGGAAAAGTGAGCAATGGTTTTGAGCAAGGGGTGGATGGCGCAGGCGCTAAAAGCAAGTCTGTAATAGGTTGGATGAAAGGAGATCATAGGTTGATAGGTTGGATGATAACATTACTTGTTCTGCTGATGGGTCATCATTTTGAAAGTTTAGCACTGTTCTGTTTCCACAAATGCTATATGAGCTTCTAAGTAGAATTTTGTTTTTATTTCAATCTTTCAGTATCCTCAATATGTGCTTTCTGTAAAAGAAAGATTGGTAATTGGTAGCAGCCTGAAGAAAATTAGGTGCAGTACATCCAAATAGAACCTCAGGTGTTCAGTTTGGTCCCACCTGTAACACTTAGCCCTTTAATCTCCCATTTCTCCCTTGCCAGCAAATGGAACAAGGAAACAAGGGAGAAATGAGCAATTACCATGAAGGAAAAAGTGACTGATATTTAATTCACAATTATTTCAGTTTACGAGAATTGTACTTGATCAATTTTGTGCCAAGACCAACTATGTGTAGAGCAGATCTGCATGTGATGGCCGGTTAATGAATTACTTAGTCATTTTGAGATAAGTGCATTTTTCTATGTTAGTTCATTGTAATTTCTTTTGTTCCTGAAAGATGGATTTTTTTTTGCAGACTGAGAGTTAGAAGAAGCATGTACATGTGCTTGTCTTATTAACATTGATCACGTACACTGAAAAATAACAGCATGGAAGACAAATCACAGTGCATCACATAGTTTTAGATCCAAACACTGTCATGTTTGCTGTCACATTATGCTTTTACATAACTTAATATACTGAACTTTACTTGCAATTGAGCTACCTGTCAAGTTCTATGAAATTTTAGGGAGGATTTAAGACAGTAATTACATTCTCATTAACTTTATTAATCCTTTGGAGCTGTGTTTTCATGATTTGATTTCAATATTGGATAGCAATTAATTACTGTTGCGCATGATCCAGTAACTATATTAATAAGTACACATTTAATTTTCAACTATTGACCATACCAGTATGGTTTGTATGATGGAGTCCTGTTTCATTAAATCTATTGCAAAATATCAAGTTGCATATTTTAGGCAAAGAAAGTTAATTACGTCGTGTCATTGTCCTCCGGTATATTTTGATAAATCCAGTGCCACAATAAGTATGTATGGCACTGTTGTCTCAGATCTATGCCCTCTCAGATCTATGCCCTGCTTTTAGAATTATACCCTTTTTGATATTATTGTCTCTCTGCATTCTTCATATTCAACTTATATAGTATCACATTTGACATTGTCATTTGTACTGTAGTTCTTGTATTCCAATAGTGACTGTACTCAAGTTATTCACTTGTTGCATAATGGTGTGAAATCTGCTGAAGTGAAAGATGCTTTATAAATACATTGCGGTTTCCTTTTTAATCACTTATTAAAAACTAAATTGTACACTTGTTCAAATTAGGTTGTACACATTGATATTGATGCAATGTGCTGTGACCAAAATACTGCATATACTTGTGTAAAAGTCAAATTTTTTAGATTATTTTTTAAAGTTAAATTTATAGGGTCGACTATTACATGGATACTACTTTTGAGGGGCTGTAATTCATGCTGTGGTCCAAAATATCATATCTTTAGCAGAACACCAATTAATCTCTAAATGAGTAAAGGAAAAAAATCACTGAATAATGGTAATTATTGGGTAAAGACAATTAGTAAGTTTTTATTTATATATTCAAAAAGTGAAGTATAAACATAATATGGTTTTAAATCACAATTACATAGTATATCTTAAATTAAGCATGTCAGATACAAAAGTTCTTTAGAATCCTGCATAATCATACTGTTCAACATCTTCAGCACCAAATAAAGTTTCATAGTCATCAGGATGAATGATATCACCATATGGATGCTCTTCTTCACCGTCCATAGTTAGAGATAGTACATTATCGTATGCCATCTCGTAGACAATCATCCTCTGTACTGTTCAATGCATACGAAATTCTGCGCTTCTTGAATGATTTGAACCTAGTGTCAGTTTTTATTTTTCAATGAATCAATGAACCACTCACAGATCAGTGTCAGTGATGGAGCCCACGTACTGCCTTCTTTCTTAAATGTTTTGTCTCCACCATACATCCAGTTGTTCCACTTCATTTTCATCATGTCCTTAAATGGCTTATTGATACCAGCATCTATCAGTTCAAAATACTTGTATGACTGCCTGGAATTACAACTGCATCAGTGTTATGTGATCGGATGTTATCAACAATATTCTTTGCAAGATGTGATCTAAACTGGTCCCAGATGAATAAACTCTTTTCCTTGCAGAGTCCACCAGGTTGTAAATTCCAAACTTTCTTTATCCATTTTCTACATCCACCATCCTTCATCCAGCCTTGTGGATGTATATGGATGATAGTTCCTTTTGGAAGTTTCTCCTTTGGCAAAGTTTGCCTCTTAAAAACAGCCATTGGTTTTAACTTATGGCTGACAGCACTATGAGAAAGAACTAAAGTAAGTCTATATTTCTCATGGCCAGTGGTTTTTACCAATACTGTTTTTTTCTTTTCGTTTTTGGCTTCCAGTTTGATTCTCTGGCATGTTGAGAGTAATAGGCATGTCATTTGTGTTTCCAATGAATGATAATTTGAAGACTTCCTTCTGCCTATTTCTGATTACAAACTGGTGAAATTAATATCTTATCTTCTAGTTCAGCAGGCAGCTTTTGTGCAATCTTAGTACTTCAGTGGAGAATTAAGTCATTCCTTCTCATGAATCTTGTGCACCATCTGGTACTTGCCTTACAATAAAAAATTCCATCCTTCATTGATTCGTTTTGTGCATGGATTTGGGTGGCTTCACAATGAACACATTTTCCATTTTGTCGATTTTCAAGTACCAACTCAGCAACATTTTTTCCCCCGATTGTGGCCACTTGCTAGGTTTACTTCTGTTGGCACACATTTTTTTTAAGCATTGCCTGAAGTTAGAACTAATCTCTTTCTTTATAGTCTCTTTCAAATTTCTTTGAATCACAAGATTCTCTTGCTGCTACATGGTTACTTGTCTTCTCTGCACCTTCAACAACTTTAAGTTTAAACACTGCTGTTTTTTTTTCTGAAAGGCATTTTTACACAAAATGAAGAAATTTGAAAACCTCCACTAGATATATGACTGTGTTCCAAATTGGTGTGAATTGTACATCAAATCAGATAAAAGCACAAAAACAATTCATTTCCTCTTTGTAACATGGACAGGATAATACCTTGACTCAGAAATGTTGATCTGTTATCTGTGAAGAACTAGGGTCAGCTTTTACACAAGATATAGGAAAAGTTTGAGAAGCTTTGGCCAAAAATAGGGGTGGACCTTTCCATGAGATTGACTTTTACTCGAGTATTTATGGGATGAAAATAATAGCCTTTTCCAGGGCAGTGCCCATTTTATTAAAAATTGATGATTCAATTGATATTATTTACATCTTGGGTACTATTTATGTTTCTGCCTGAATAATGCACTAATCCATACTGCAGCATTTTCAATATTTTTCACTCCCTTTAAAAGTTGTTACCTTTAGCACTACAATCTCCACCAATCTAACGCCTTCACGATGAAGTTTACATTTTTGAGCCTTTTTCTGCTTTATATGGGGGCTAAACTTTGCTGTGGCTTCAAACAACCTCGAGAGTGCATTCAAGATAATGACAAAGTTTCTGCCTTTGTCAGTTCTCTGTAGGTACAGTTTAACTAGTGCCACTCCCCTGCCTTTTCCCTGTAGCCCTACACATTTTTTTTTCCACAGATAACAATCCAATTCCCTCTTGAAAACCTTGACTGAGCCTGTCTCTGCTAAGACATTGTAAGACAAACCAGATCTTAAACACTAGTTGAATGAAGAAGTTTTTCTTTATGTTGCTAGTTGCTTTACCAGTTGCCTTGTTCTCTGTTGTTCCAACAATGGATGCAGTTCTTCACCATTATTATGCTTTGATCCTTCATGTTTATGGGCATCTCTATTGGACTTTCTCTCAACTTCTCTCCTCCAAGGAAAACTGTTCCAAATTGTCAAATATAATTATGTACCTGAACTTTCTTAATCACCATTCTTGTGATTTAACAAAAACATTTTCTCTAACGCTTTTCCATATTTTATGAAGAGTGGCACACACTGTTAAGGCTAAAATATGTTCTCTTCAAATTTAATAGTGCTACTTTGTTGCTTTAATGGGCTATTTTTAAAGCCTATAATCCTATGTGCTCTTTCAACTCTTCTCTCAACCTGTCCTGTCACCTTCAATAATTGGTGCACATATACACTCGGGTCCTTCTGCTCCTGCACCACTTTTAGAATTATATCATTTGATATTATTGTGTCTTTGCATTTTTCATACTGAAGTGATATAATTACATTTGAAGTTGGTGGTCTGGATTCCTTTTAAAGAAAGGAGTGTTTAGGTGGAGGCTGGTAACCCAGGCAATCCTCCCAAGTGTCGAGATATATACTTATGACAAGATAATCCTAAGGCATTTTATGCTTCTGTAAAGAAGGCGAGGATAGCTAGGGAAAGGCTGAGTCTACTCGAGGACAAAGGAGGGAATTTATCCGTTCTATGATCTGGACACTAGCCCTTATGAAAAGCTCCACTACATAACAACAAATGTTTACTAATAACTGTGCACCTTCTTCAGGATGAGATGTCATTATTGTCTGCCCATATGTTTTGGGTGGTTGGGAGCTTTTTGTGATGATGTCTAGAGTTTGTGCAGGATGTATACTGATGAGAAGTATGATATGAAAGTTCGTTGTGAGACAAGCAGAGCAGAACGGAAGGATTGTGGTCAGGCCTACATGTTGAAATATTTATCAAGTCTTACTACTGGTACTGACAGTTCTGTTTGTAACACTTGAAGTCTGTTTTTAAACTGGTGTGGTTTGTCACTGATACTTCCCAACTGAAATGTTCTATTATATCAAAACGCAGCGTACACAGTCTTCTTTCCCTTCCTCCCCCACCAAAACTTTAACTTGCAGCTTATATAAATAATCATGCCAAACACTTTGTATCCAGATTTTGGCTTATCTATTTAACTAAGCTATGACTTTGGTGCTCAGCGACCATGGAATAAATAGTTACTTTTGTGGATTGCAACGAGAGAGGTAGTTGCAGCAAAGATTGTTTAGTCTGTTTAATTTGATTTTGAGTAAGAACACTGTTGCAACAATACAATGCTAGTTACTGTCTGAAATTGTTTCTTCTGTGCTGCAACTAATTGCTCAGTCTCTGACTCAATATGTCCATAAATTTTAAGATTTTCTGGAACTCTTTTTCCTTTTACTCTGATTCTCCACATCAGTTAGGTGCCTTTATTCATTCAACCGTGTCTACTATCTCATGATTCCATTGTATAATCGTTATGCTGCTTGGGTTGGGGACCTCATGCACACAATCTTCATCTCACTCGGCACTGTGGTTCAGCTGTTTTTATTTTTGTTGTCTCTATACTTCAGTGAAAAATTTTCATATTCTCTCTTTGTATATTTTATTCTGTTTATATTTATTAGAATTATTTGAATGTTTATCTTTGTACCTCCCATCTTTGTGTTGAAATAATGAAACAATTTTGCAATTGCTCTGACTTGTGCCTTTCAGAATTATGGACAACATTACCTTCCTCACCCTTTCCTTCATGATCCAACCTAAATGTTTCTAAAATACAAACTGTGGACTTTTAAAATTCATGATTTACAGTGCTGAACTTAATTTACTTCATCTTTATTCATCTTCAATGATAATCTTAGCTTGTTCCTGCATATCAACATTTTTAAAGACACATCTGATAACTTTTGTCACACAAATGTCTGTTTATCAAAACTGGTATTCAGATTACTCTACCCAAACCACTGCCACCTTTCTTCTCAAAATTATGGTTTGGTTGTGTTCTGTTATGAGGATCTTAGGCTGGATGCTACCTGTCCTGACAGGGTGTGTTTTTGGTCGGTGGGCATGTAAAATAGGCCAGGTATCCAGCTTTCGCCACCTTCCCATTCACCTAGCTTACCTACAAAATATGGAGAGAAGGTTGCCAATATTGGCAGCCTGATCATCACACCCAATGTTTTTAAATCTGAAGAACACACACAGTGCACACATGATGTCCAAGTCCTTCCTTGACACTTGCCTGCTCTAAAGATCCCCCTCCTTAAGCTTTCCAAACCCTCCCTTATCCAAAAGCTTGGAGCTACCTTGCCCCAGGATCCATGCTAGGTGTTCTTGCTGGAACTGCCAAACAATCCAGTCTGCCTCCTGTAATTTTAAGCAAGTGCCTTAGAAAAGCACCTTAAACCAAAACAAGGATAATAGCACCTTTCTTAATTTAGGGACACAACCCTAAGATGTTTTAGAGGAGGATAATGAAAAAGTGAACACTGCCAACAAAACTGTTAGAAGACTTGGATAAATAGCTGAAATTTGAGGAATCCATTTAAAGATGATGAAGTGAGGAAAGGTCTTGGGGGTTTAAGGAAGATGGCCCACACCATATGGTCTATTCACTGAAATGTGATCATCACTAATGATGTGAAGAGAAGGGGATGCTGTACTTACCAACAATACAGGAATGGAAAGTTTGAGAGTGTGATTATTGTAAGGCAAGAGAAGATTTTCAATTAAGAGGACTGATATTTAAACTGTAGAATGAGGAAGTGGGAATCAAGGTAATGATGATGAATGAGTCGGCATTAGTATAGGATAGGTGAGAAGTTTTAGATGAGCTGAAGTCAAAGGGAGGAAAATGAGAATCTGGCCAGAAGATTATTGAAATAGCTGAGTCTGGAGGTTGCGAAGGAATGGATGAAAGTTTCAGTAGCAGATGTTCAGGGGACTGTGATGCAGAGGAGTAAACAAGTAGATTATGTGATGAGCAGAATTTGGGGAAAGACATCTGGGCTCAACTTAGCTGAGCCAGCATGTGTCTAGTGAAAATTGGAATTGGAGGCAAGAAAATATATCTGTAGTATCAAAATGTAAGAGGGGTTGATCATGGCAGTTTTGGGAAACAGTACCTGTAGAGAAGCAAACATTTTCAATGCTAATATGAGGATTGTGAAGGAATATTGGGTGCTTAGTGATTGAATGGGAATGAAACTAATGAACAAGCGTTTCAAGTAAAATGAACTTGGCGAAGTAATGAAGATTAGAGAAATGAGAGTTCAGGAGAAGGATGATATAGATTTGATTAATAGGAAACAGAATCAGTAGAGGCAGCCGAATGGATGGTGATCTTAAATATCGATGCCTACAAGGTCCTTGTAATTTTTCTTAGGAATGAGGATGAAATGGATGGGTAGGGTTTTTTTTTAATTCATTGGAGTGGATTTTTAGTATGAACTGTCCCATTTGCTAGTCCTGAAATTGCCCAGAGACTTCTATAGGGCTTTGTGTGGCAAGTTGCTATTAACGGATCATCCAAATGGCGTGATGCCATCCAGAGAGCATCTACAACATGTCTGAACAGGGCAAATCACTGCATCTTCTTGGCCAGTCAATTTTAGAATGGCGAATTAGCTAACGAATTTGAACTAGGAAGTGTTAGACTATTTTGTGTTAAATCAAGTATTGGAAATGAAATGTGAGATGAAAGATGGAATTAGGAGAGACAAAAGAATTGGTATTGAATCATTTTATGCTAAAGGGTTTTAGAAAAATAAAATTAGTGGAGTAATTGAAAATGATCAAAGAAATGGTTTACTTGCTATTTTCTAGCTCCTTATTTATTACTGAAATTGTTTTAATTTTTGAAAATAATTTTTAAATTGTATATCATTTTATTTGGTAGCTGTATAATATAATGGGAAATGTCTCTGCCAATAGGTGGCGCTCAGTATTGCTTAACAAGTGATTATTATGCTCACCATTGCCTGATAATACAGCTGTCTAAGCTCCATGAAAATCTTCTCACCAAGCTACATAAATTGCATAGCAGTCAAGTTTCAGTAGCTGATGAACACTACTAAAGTCATAACAAGTTTAAGATTAATTTCATTGTAATTGCAGAAAGACTTTGTATACCCTGCCAGTATAAGCATGAGTTTTTTTTTGCAAATAACACTTTGAAACTTTGAATTTCAATACAACTTTTCTGTACAATACTAACCTTTTATGGATGTATACGAATTTATTAAAATTTACCATCTTCTCTAGCGAGGGAATGCAAATAAGGTGCTGTCATATGATTCTTTGTTACTGATACATTATTTTGTTTATTCTGTTCTGGGATGTGGGAATCACTGTCTAGATCAACATCAGGTTTCCTCGTGAGATGACGGTAAGTTGCCTTCTTCAACTGCTGTGCCTCTGATATAGGAGCAAATTTTTTAATAGAACATTACAGCGCAGTACAGGCCCTGCAGCCCCTGATGTTGCGCCAACCAGTGGAACCAATCTGAAGCCTATCTATCCTGCACTATTCCATTTTCATCCATATATTTATCCAATGACCATTTAGACTGTCCTTAAATTTGGCGAGTTTACTACTGTTGCAGGCAGGGCATTCCACAAATTACTGCATTTGTTTTCAGTGTCTTTCTGTTCACTCGCAGTTAGGGATGGAGTTCCAGAATTTTGATACCTTAACAGTTCCAAATCAGGTTGGTATATAGCTTTGAGGGATACTTGCAAGCAGTATTATTCCTTTGCATCTGTTGCCCCAACTGTCTTAGGTGATAGACATCATGGATTTGGAAAGGGCTGTCGAAGAAGATGTGGTCAGTTGTTACAGTGCATCTTGTAGATGGTGCACACTGCTGCTACTGTGTGACAGTGGTGGAAAGAAAAAATGTTGAAGATAGTGGATGAGGTGGGGTGTCATCAAGCAGGATGGTGTTGACAGTCTTCTGTGTTGTTGGAGCTCTACTAATCTAGGCAATTAGAGAGCACATTGTCATATTCCTGACTAGCACCTTATATGTGGCATGTAGGCTTTGGGGAGTCAAGAGATTAGGTATTCTATGCAGAATTCAGTCTCTGACCTGCTCTTATAGTCACAGTGCCTATTATGGCTGGTTCAATTCAGTTTTTGGTCAATGCTAGCTCTTAATTGTTGATATTGAGGGATTCAGCAATGGTAATACCATCATGAGGAGATGGTTAGATTGTGTTTCGAGATGATCGTTGCCTGGCAGTTGAGGAAAGTGTCACTTGCCACTTAAGTCACACCTGAAGTTTGTCCAGGTTGTAGTACAAATGAACACTGACTGTTTGGCTGAGAATCATCAACAAATGTCCTCACTTCTGATTTTATGAAGTAGCTTTAAATGTTATGGTTATAGTTAGGCCTAGGATGTTCTTGTGGGAATTTCTCAGGGTAATGTCTGGATGGAAGTGAATGACCTCCAACAACTACAACCATCTTCCTTCGTACTGGTTATGAATCAGTGCATGGAGAGTTTTTCAGGTTTTGTTTTGAATTTATGATTACTGTATGTTTTGGTTTTTCTGGTACCTGGTGAGATTCTAATTGCTTAACCAGAAAAGACTAACTTGGATATTGGTGTGACTTGAAAGATCGAGTAGCTAAAGGATATACATATTAGTTTAACAGATTTTGTATATTTGGCTACTAGAGAAATTCATTTAAGGTGTTCAAAACTGTGCAGAATATTCTGGCAGTGGTTTGAGCAATGTCTAATAGAATTACAACCTCAATTTTGTTTTCTTTGTAATATACTATATATGCAATGGGGAGATGCTTTCTGAAACATGGGAAAAAGGCAGAATACTGGGCTGACAATGCCTGTAAAGACATTTCCGCATTGCTGCTGCCCCTGATTGACCAAGAGTAAATAGTGGCCAATCTAAAGGATAAAGATTTCCAACAAAATACTCAATTCTGGAGATAATGCATAATTTGGTTAACATATTAAAGAAAAGTGTAAAATGTATGTAACTGTCTCTCAGGGCTGAATCTAAAGTTTTTTTTGGCTAAGTGTTACTTTTGCTGAGTTTCTTTGGATGATTTCTCACAGGAAGGCCTACTATGATTTCTGTCCACAGCTTAACCAGACTCGCCTCATTAACTATCTACCCAACCCCTAACATGCTTTTGCCTGATTTATGCCCTGTCTGACAAATCTCCATTCCCTGAATAAGTCACCATGTTCTAGATATCTGCAGAAAGACCAGGATCCACGGCACCCAGCATCATGCCTCTCATCCGCTATGAAGAGGGAATCCTGTCCCTTGCTGGAGACAGTTGGAATTGCTCCTGTTAGAATGCTAAGAAATCTATATCTCACCAACTGAGTAAGTACTATTCTTCATTTCACTGCAACTCACGCATTAAACCTGCTGTAAATATCATTCATTTCATATCACTCTAACCATTACATCTACTTTCTAGTGTCTTGCAGGTACCAAGGGATGTGCATGACGTCTGGAGAAATGGCTGTTCTGCCAGAAGATACCTCTAAGGATGAGAGTTCTAAGGCTTCAGAGGAAGAGTGCCTCCTGCATTCCTCACCAGATATTGACAACCTGATTGGTACAATATATTTTGAAAGTTTTGAAGCACAAACTGGTGAGCACCTCGCTGCTACATCTCTGAAGTTGGTTGAGGAACAAATAGCTCATGCACCTGACAATCGGAAGATGACTGGAGACCAACCACCTGCTCAGCTTCTGCCTGGAAAGAATCTGTGATGTTGGGAATCGGGGACTCCTTTCACATGCATGGGGAAGAGCAGGAATGGCATGCAAGTGTATGGGAGACAACAGCCATTTTAGCCACAGAGGCTGCAGGAGTACAGCTACACTATAGGAATCCAGCTGCCTCAAGTATTGACTGACTGGCTACCTCCATTGATTGATAGGGTGGCTTCTGTCATGGGAAGCCAAGTCCAGCAGCCTCTGGCTGTGCTGGAGACTTTCACCTACCAGCACTCCATTGCCTCAGCCAATCGTCCTCAGTTCAAGCTGTCCTCTGAAGAAGACCTACACCATGTCTGAGCCAACCATGTATGTGCCCTAGGGCTGTCCTTTTAAGGCCAACAGACTCACTCTACAAGTAGCATCAGATAGTACACTGAGATATAGGAGAAAAAGAAAAAATCCTTTTTGAGGGTACTTTCGTGCCACTAGTGACAGTACTCTTGGTATAAAGTATAATCTTTTTCTGAATTTTACTCAGAGTCATCGAGATATACAGAACGGAAACTGACCCTTTGGTCCAACTCGTCTATACTGAACAGATATCCTAACCTAGTCTAGTTCCACCTGCCAGCACCCAGCCCATATCCCTCCAAACTCTTCTATTCATCTACCCTTCCAGATGCCTTTTAAATGTTGCAATTCTACCTGCCTCCGCCACTTCCTCTGACAGCTCATTCCATACACTTACCACCCTCTTTTATATCTTTCCCCTCTCACCCTAAATCTATACCGGGTAAAAACAATGACTGCAGATGCTGGAAACTAGATTCTGGATTAGAGGTGCTGGAAGAGCACAGCAGTTCAGGCAGCATCCGAGGAGCAGTAAAGTCGACATTTTAGGCAAAAGCACTTCATCCCTATAGTTCAAATTCTCCAACCCTGGCAACATCCTTGTAAATCTTTTCTGAACCCTTTCATGTTTCACAACAACCTTCCGATAGGAAGGAGACCAGAGTTGCATGCAGTATTCCAACAGTGGTCTAACCAATGTCCTGCACAGCCGCAACATGACCTCCCAACTCCTGTATTCAGTAGTCTGACCAATAAAAGAAATGTCGTCTTCACTATCCTATCTACCTGCTATTCTGCTTTCATGGAACTATGAACCTGCACTCCAAGGTCTCTTTGTTCAGCAACACTCCTCAGGACCTTACCATTAAGTGTACAGGTCCTGCTCAGATTTGCTTTCCCAAAATACAGGACCTCGCATTTGCCACTTCTCGGCCCGTTGGTCCATCTGATCAATTTCCCATTGTAATCTGAGGTAAGCTTCCCTGTCCACTACCCCTCCAATTTGGGTGTCATCTGCAAACTTACTAATTATACCTCTTATGCTCACATCCAAATCATTTATATAAATGACAAAAAGTAATGGACACAGCACTGATCCTTGTTTAACTCCACTGGTCACAGGCTTACAGTCGGAAAAACAACCCTCTACCACCACCCTTTTGACTTCTACCTTTCAGCCAGTCCTTTATCCAAATGGCTAGTTCTCCCTGTGTGCCATGAGATCTAACCTTGCTAACCAGTCTCCCATGGGGAGCTTTGTCGAATGCCTTACTGAAGTCCATTAGATCATGCCTACTGCTCTGCCCTCATCAATCCTCTTTGTTACTTCAAAAAACTCAAGTTTGTGAGACATGATTTCCCACGCATTAAGCCATGTTGACTATCCCTAATCAGTCCATGCCTTTCCAAATACATCTACATCCTGTCCCTTAAGATTCGCTCCAACAACTTGCCCACCACTGATGTCAAGTGATGTATATTCCATCACAGTTGACTTTTGGAGTAAACATTCACGAGCCTGTAGCCCAATCCGCTCCCTATGAAGGCCAACATACCATTTCCCTTCTTCATTGCCTACTGCACCTACATGCATACATTCAACGACTGGTGCACAAGGACAGGTGGTCTTGCACTTCCCCCTCAGATGTCAGTGTGTCCATCAGACCATATGGAATAGGCACAGAAGAAAGCCTGCTCCATTATTTAATAAGATAGCATAAAAGCCATATGCAGCCACTCAGGAAGGCAGTTCAGCAGCATCTTGAAGGGTAGCTAGGCACAGGAAATAAACAGTGGCCAGTTGGTAACACCCACATCTCATGAATGATTTAAAAAAACTTTTAAAACAAAAAATACTGACTCCTAATACTATAAGTTAACATTCAACTCCAGCTAAATAAATGCTAAAGAAAACTTCTCTCGGTGAGCCATCCACCACAAGGTCCCAAAGTTTTGCAGTACATCTGTTTGAGTGAGTGTTTGTGTAGCCTCGAGTGAAAATGTGCCCACATGATTCGTAAATTCTTGTCCATTTAGGCTGTACCCTGAATCTGACTACTTTGAAAGGCAGCAGCAGCCTGTGGAAATGGGATGAACCAGGTGTATACAGAGAAACCTCTGTTATCTGGCAATCTATTATTCGAATACCAGATTATCTGATAAGATCGCACGGTCCCGATGCTCGGCTAAATTATGTTATCCAGCATTCCATTATGCTGAATTCGATTAACCGACTGAAATACTGCCCGCCAGTGTCCTTTTGGATAATTGAGGTGCTTTCGTATAGGGCTCTAGGTTCTCCTTTCACCATTGCTCCTCATAACCATATTCTTTCTCTGGTCTCTATGAACAAAGGTACTGGTGTGAATGAAAACGGCCAGTGATGTGTAGGGCAGTGTAGCGTGCATGAAGCCAATGCATTATTATTGCCAGGGATTAGGGCCCCAGCAGGTCTGTTTTCTGTATAGTGCATTTGTCTGTATGTAATTTCCATGTCCTCTTGAGAGCTGCACATCAATGGGTCCTGCAGTTCTTTTCCCTCGTAAGTTGAGACACTTGCCCTTGCAGCTGCAGGTGTGGTTGCAGCCATTTTATTTCCCATTCATAGTTTCAGTTTCCAGCATGATGGAAGGTACAGCAAATGCTCATTGGGTAGTGATTTTTAGCCTTTGCCCCTGTGAATGTAAGGCCTAGAACATCCAGATTCCCTTCCTGAAAGCTGCTTCCATGACTGAGCCACATAGACTTTTGCACCTCCTGACTCTCCTTTCTTTAGCAATGTGCTTCCTTGTTTCTTCCGTTTTTTTTCTTCCTAGTTTTGCTGAGCAAATTTGGAATAGGAATCCTAAGTTTTTGCCTGCAGGTTCATCTGTTGAGATCTCCACTCCTCTTGAGCACAATTCTTCCCCATCCTGTACCCTTATATTCTGTGACTTGTAACCTTTCCCTATTTTGATCCCTGGTAAGCATCTCTGGATGAATGTGTGGGAGAGGGAAAATGAAGAAGTGGTGGAAACTGAAGCAGTGGGAGGTAACTAATCTTCTCCATCCTCTTTTACCTTTCCCTTTTCTATGATGGATCTGCAGAAAATGCAAGGTCCATATTAGAGGAACTTTAAGCATGCTGTGTGAAGGCTGCTATGCTATCATTAATTTTGTTGTCTTGTGAAGGATGCATCCTACTGAAGGCATTCTGTCATAGTTTTGTCCAGTGCCATGGCTGATACAATTCCTTCAACCACCATTATTAAAACAGAAGATCCGATCATTTATTACTTTTGTTTAGAAATGTTTCCTTTGGACAGAATAAATATTTTTGTTCCAATATTATGTTAACCAATGAAATAATTTTCAAATGTATTGTTTGTAAAGTGGTTTGGGATACCCTGAGTTTATAAAAGGATCTGTAGAAATGCAAGTTCATTCTTTCAGTATTTGACCTGTGGTAGATGACAACAATGACATGCTACAAAAACTTTCACATTTTTTGCACAATAATTTGAATTGAACAAGCACTCTTCAGAAAATTGTGGTAATGTTTTTATTCTCCATTCCTTGACTCCAGTTTGTGTTAAGATGCACAACTTTCTGGAACTTGTTAAGACCAGATGAAGAGTGGAATTCAGCTCCCCTCTTTTTTTCTTAAATATTTCTCAGTTCATAGAGTCATAGAGATGTATAGCGTGGAAACAGACCCTTTGGTCCAACTCGTCCATACTGACCAAATATCCCAACTCAATCTAGTCCCACCTGCCAGCATTCTGCCCACATCCCTCCAAACCCTTCCTATTGGAAACCATCTAAATGTTGGGGGTTTCCCCCTTTCTAACTCCATTTTGATTTAGTCCCCTCCCTCTCTCCCTCACTTTCAATGGTTTGCATGGCCTTTAACAGGTTTTGCACATTAATTATTCAGTATGGAAGCACAGTGAATTTACTGGCGGTGGTTAATGGATGGATAACAAACCAGTAGTGGATTTGGTGACCGGGGGAGAAACAAATGAGCTGGTTTCAGAAGGTTCTTGTGAAGAAACAGTCATGTCCCTGCTTCTGTACCAGGAGGCCCAGGTTCAAGTCCCACTTACTCCAAAGATGGGCAGCAATATCTTTGAACAGGTTCATGAGAAAACAAAGAAATGAGTTGGTTTTCAATGAAGTCGTGTGACTCATTGGGATTGTTCCTACCTCTGCACCGGATACTCTGGGTTCACACCCCACACTAGGACTTGTTGGCCACAGAAAGTGTGTTTGTAAGGGAGGTTCAAGGTTGGCCTGTAAATCCTTCTAATGTGTCTGATAGCAGGTGGTAAGAACGGGAGATTTTCCTGATTAGCCAATACTGCAGGAGGCAATGGCATTATTAGTGTGGAACCCTAATAATGGTGTTTGACCCATATCCCGCTGAACCTTTCCTATCCATGTACTTGCCCAAAGTAGGACCCTTTGAAGAGCATCCCACCCCCTATGATATCCCTGTGACCCTGCATTTCCCATGACTAATGCATCTAGCGTACACATCCCTGGATACTATGAGCAATTTAGCATAGCCAATCCACCTAACCTGCACATCTGGGAGGAAACCAGAGCACCCAGAGGAAACCCACACAGACATGGGGAGAACATGCAAACTCAACAGAAGCAGTTGCCTGAAGCTGGAATTGAATCCAGGTCCCTGGTGCTGTGAGGCAGCAGTGTTAACCACTGAGCCACTGTGCCACCCCAGTTGTTCAGGTTTTTACACAAATTAAAAAGGTGCCTGTATCTAACTGTTCCTGTAGTATTTCTGATGAAATCCTTTGATATTTTCTCTTTAAAAGCACGAACACCTGCACAGTAATCCATTTTAATAAATCTCTCACGCTTACATCTCTGAATCTTCACAGACAGGATGATAAAACAGCAGTAAAAGCTTTCCAATTTGCCGGTGGGAGGTTTTGTCAGCTTTCGAAACCCTTTCTAGAAAACTGGCCAAAACCAAACTCTGACAGCAATAGGAACTAAAAGCTCCCTTTCCCCTCCTCTGTATACAAGAGCCACAGAAAGCCAAAGAGTTGGACACATTAAAATTTGTTAGAAATGTCACTTGCTACCTCCTTAGGTCAGGCCAAAATAATTTATAACTGGTTTTGCCTATTAAAATCAGTGTGTTGCTGTCTCCTTGCTATAAGAATATAGAGTCACTGCGTGGATACCATTGCAACCCACACAATAGAAGCAACATCCTTTATGTTGGTGAGGAAAAGCTTGCTGTTCAATAAATTAGAAAACTGCACAAGGCCCTGTTCCACTGTGTGGTGTCGAGATTCAGGGACATCCAGATCCCGTTGCAGAGGTGACTCCCTGTGCCCTGGGGGAAAAAAAATCTGCTCGGCATAGGTCATGTAATCCAGAAAATGAACTCCAGTTCCAACCAGATCACTGGATAGGTCCATCATTTCAGTCATGAGATCTGTAAATTCCTTCTTGATTGTAATATTTATTTTTGCTTGCACGCAGCTGTAGACATTGTGTAATAAGAGAATCTGAATAGAGTCAGAGATGTACAGCACAGATCCCAACCCAATCAAGTCGCACCTGCCAGAACCCGGCCCATGTCCCTCCAAGCCTTTCCTATGCAGGCTGGGACTTGTTTCACTGAAACAGAGGAGTTTAAAGGGTGACCTTTATAGAGGTTTATAAAATCACGAGAGTCATAGATAAAGCGAATAGCAAAGATTTTTTTTCCTAGGGTAGGAGAGTTCCGAACTAGAGAGTATATTTTTAAGGTATAAAGAGAAATTTAAAAGGGACCCTAGGGGCACCTTTTTCACACAGGGTAGTTTGTATGTGGAATGAACTGCCAGAGGAAGTGGTAGATGCAGGTACAGTTACAACATTTTAAAACTCATTTGGGCAAGTACATGGATAGGAAAGGTTCAGCGGGATATGGGTCAAACACCAGCAAATGGGGCTAGCTTACTTTGGGAAATTTGGTCAGCATGAACGAGTTGCATCAAAGGGTCTGTTTCTGTGCTGCAAGACTCTGTAACTCTAACTTCTCTGGAAGAACCCAATGGATTGAACATGGTTCATCTCTTGATTTGACCTAACTGAGTGACTCTCAATCAGAAGTGCCCAGACTCTTGCATATATTCCTAACCATGATAGCCTTTACACATGCTCCCCTATCCACGAGCAGACTGGCTATTATGGAGCAACAAACTGTCACCCACTCCCTTGAATTGCATAGGTAGGGACCCCTGACCATGTTGATCTGACTGTGCCCATTCCTCTGGACTGGGATTGGAAGTAGCACCTGACTTTCTGTGCTGGGACTCTCTGGTGCCTGTGTAGATTTTGGTGAGGGCAACTCCACTAAGACTTTGAAACATGTCTGCTTGCCTGCTGCATATGTAGTGTGTTTGCTATGTCAGCTGCTGGCATGTGGTGCAGGAGTCGGATTGACATAGTGTGCTGCCATACAGCAAGGTATACATCTCCTTGATTGTGGTTTGCTCACCGCAGTCAGCTGCCTCGTTTTGTGTCTTTGCTAATAGGCATATCAGGGCAAGGCATGAATGGAGAGAGCAATCAGGTAGGCACTAAGTGACAGAGTGCTAAAAGAGCAAGCAAGCAAGCAGCCTCGAGTTGTGGCCTGGTCCAATCTATGAACCAGGTGCATGTTCCTGTGCACAAGGTATCCTTGCAGAAGCGGTTCAATATTAGTTACTGGTGTACCTTGCTGTGCAGGGCTGTGCTTCCTGTGCAAGTGAATTGGAAAGTTCTCTTGCAAATCCAAAAGGGTTCTCAAATATTGCATTCAAATTTGCATTGGACAAGAGGTGTATGTGGCTGGTGCACATGAATTGTGCCCTGTAACACTGTTGCGTGGTGACCAGGTTGAAAGCTCTTCATAGCCAGCAGTGAGCTGAAGTCACTACGTACCTGCTCGATTTCTATGTCGAGAATTCTCAGCTAGTTTACTCGCCGTGGATGTTAGTATAGGAAGCTGCACATTAATGAAGTGAGATATGCTGTTAATAAGGTTGTTAATGAGCAATAATCCCTTTTTAATAGGCAACTCTCAATTACCGAGCAAAACTCTCACCACAACTTCTGGAACTTAGTTAAAAGATACAGCAAGTTGTTCCTGAAATCAAGATAGACCTTGTTGGCTTTCTCACACGATTCTGACGCATTTCCCATTGTAGCCCATGGTATTCAGACTTGTAGTAAAAAGTGAGGTCTGCAGATGCTGGAGATCAGAGCTGAAAATGTGTTGCTGGTTAAAGCGCAGCAGGTCAGGCAGCATCCAAGGAACAGGAAATTCGACGTTTCGGGCACAAACCCTTCATTCAGACTTGTATAAGATTTCACCCACAGTTGAATAAAAATATAGGCATTGATAGAAACTTTCATTCAAAGGAAAGTTTGAAGAAGTGCAGCACTATATGGTAGAGGACACTGGACATTTGTCTAATAATTGTGTAAAAGTGTGAATTGTGTACTTATCGAGACTGTGTATACTCTTCCTGAAACTGACACTGTAAATGAAGAAGGTAATTGAACATTAGAAAGTAATAAAGATAATTGAATCCTCATACTAAAGTTTTTCTTACCACATTACATAGAATAGAATGGATCATTAATATTTTTATAATTTCTTTGAAATGAAAAAATAAAAATTGCAAATTTTAACATTTTGAATAACTGATTTAGTTTTCTGAAATATTAGGCAAACTCATCTCATTGAAATAGAATATTAAAAGGGCTATTACGATCTTTTAATTTATATACTTTTTAATCTAAGATTTGATTTAGATTATTTTCATAGTTGTGTAGAAACTACCTACGTTTTGGTTGTCAGGATCCTAGGTAAGTTGTATCTTGGGGCATAATTGTCCAGAATATTTGACTAATCTGCCTCAGACCTCAAAGGTAGTTTGTAGGAAGTATAAAACTTAAACACTACTTTTTTAAAAACTATAATGAGAAGTTGGTTACAAGAATGCTGCTGAGGCAGAGCAAAGTATGATATCTTCTGCATCTGTCTGTGGTTGACTTTACCTTTTTTGAGCCAGATGTCAAAAATGAATTTTTTCCATGTATTGACAAGACATCTTTTCATGTTAACATCTCCTATTCCATTGAAGCTGCACCTGTGTCCCTGGAGTTATTCTAACAATTTTTGCCACTACAAAAATCTGCAGTTCTACAACAATATATTTCTTTGTACAAATATTAAAATGTCTACCAGTGTTGCTGAATCTTTGCTGAGAAAATGACAGCAAATGTTTAGCCACCATAGGCATAGAAAATTATGCAAATTAATTGATAGATCAATCATTGAAACAGGCTACTTTGAATTAATTTTGGTACTTTTATTATTTAAGCTTGTCCTAAAAAGAATTGTTTCAATATTCCATGTTTCAGGAGCAGTAGATGTAGCACATCGCAGTCCAATTGCATGTTGGTTCAGTGGTATGCTTTGCTGCTTTGGTGGAGCAATTCTGGCATCTGTGCTTCTAGGTGAACCTCCCATTGAACCTTTCACAAACAACAGAAATATAATACTGGCTTCCGTAATTTGGTAAGTGTGGAAAGTAAATATATAATGACTGTTAGTGGCTCATTTTAAAAATAAGGAGACCATTTAGTCTATCTCATTTGTGCAGTCTAGCTGAAAGAATTACCCTTTGATCCCTAATACCATTTATGTTGTGTTTAGATATTAGTCCATTGCCTTTTTTTTAACAAAATGAATTTTACATCCATTGCAGTTACTGAGAGACACTTCATATCCTGATATCCCTGCATTACTTAATTCTCTTAATCCCTTTCTTTATTCCTTTATTTATAAGTTTATGCCCTCTAGTTACCAAAACACCAATTGGTGTTAATAGACTTTAATGTAGTAAATCTTCAATACATGCATAATTGCAAATAACAGTTTGGGATTTCCTCTTGGATTTCTCTATTTTCTGATGGTGTCTTTGTGAACTCTGTTATCCTCATGGCCTTGACATTCTCAGTAACTTATTGTTTCTATATATTTGAAATCAAGCCTAAGTAATGATTTGTAGGATTGATATATCTTGTTTTGCACTCTGCACACCCATTTATGAATCCTCAGAACCAATAAGCTTTTTGAAACAAAAATGTATTAACTTGTCTTTAAAATATTTATATAATTAAAACTTAGAGTTGAAGAACAGGGAAATTGTAAGTTCTACAATATTTGGTGTATGCAAGTTGATTCCCTCCCACCATGGCTTTGCACATGTTAAGATCTTGCGTGAGAAATTTGGATGTTTGCATGTTTTCTTAAGTATTATAAGTGCCCTTTGAGCAGCAAAATAGCGTTCGAAGCATTGTGCACACTTTCTGGAGCAAATAATTATGGGTTTCATATTTATGAGAGTATTAGTGCACAGGAACAGCTGTCCAAAATATGCAAGACAGACAGATCATGCTAACAGCAGTTCCATTTTAGAGCTCGAAGTTCCAGCTAATAGTGCCCTTAATCTCCAATTGCTGAACGCATTTTTAGCAGAGGAACGGAACACCTAATCCTTCACTCACACTACTTTGAAGGGTCAGAAACTACTTGCAGATTAGCTGCTGGTTGATTTTCTTCCAACTGTTACTTAGATTTTACAAGTGTTTGCTGCTTTCTGCAGTTATTTTAAAATGTGCAAGTCTACATAGAGTGAAGTGACAAATCCTGAAGAATTTTTGTTCCTATCAAGATTTCTGCACAAATCAGCTCCTTCCATATATGGATGCATTCGGCAGTAATTCCCTTTGGAATGCAGCATAACCTGGAATCAGAGTTGTAGAGCTTTACAGCACAGAAAGAGTCCCTTTGGCCTCATGTCCGCACTGATCATAAAGCACTTTAATCTAATTTTCTAGTACTTGATCTGTAGCTTTATATTCCGATATTTCAAGTGCTCATCTAAATATATTAAAATGTTGTGATGGCTCCTGCGAATGCCACAAGTTCAGGCTTTGTGTTCCAAATGCCCACTACTCACCCCCCTCTAAATGTGCTGCCCACTACCTTAAGTCTATGCTCTTTCAGTTATTGACCTCTCTACTGAGGAGAAAAATTTCTTCCTATCAATGCACTCAATTTTGTGCAACTTAATCAGGTTGTAGCTCAGCTTCTGTCTTTTAAGTCTCTGCCTTTCTAGTTCCTTTTTCATTGCTGAAACACCGCAGCCCAGGCAATACCTTGGCGAATTTCTGTTGCAGCCCTTCTAGTGCAATCACATTCTACCTATGGTATGACAACTAGAATTGCACATAATACTCTAGCTATGATGTAACTAGCATCTTCTGCAGCTCTGTTGTAACCTCCCTGCTCTTGTGTTCAGTGCCTCAACTAATTAAGGCAAGTATCCCATATGCCTTGTAAATTACCTAATCGATCTGTCATGTTGCCTTTAAGTATCAATGGACATGCTTACCAAGGTCCCTCTGATCCTTTGTATTTGCTAGGGTCTTAATCATTTGTTGTGTACTACCATGTTATTCTTCCAAAATGCATTGTTTCATACAATTTTCAGGATTAAGTACTATTTGCCATTGATCTGGTGATCTATATCATCCTGTAGTCTAAGGCTTTTTCTTCGTTATTTACCACACCAGCAATTTTCATCTCATCTGCAAACTTACTGAGGAAGCCTCCTATATTTGCATTTAGCCCATTATTGTTCACCCAAGCAGTATGGGACACGGCATTGAGCCCTGCACTATTGTCACTGGATATAGGCTTTCAATCACAACAACAATAGCCTTTGACCATGACCCTCTGCCTCCTGCCACTAATATGAGGTACCAGTGTCAGTTGCATGCATGACACTGTGATCTTTTGCTATAAACTTTGTGTCTTATGATCCTGCTCCACAGATACTTGATGAAAGAGCAATGGTCTGAAAGCTAGCTGTCAAATAAACCCTTTGGACTATAATTTGATGTTGTGTGATTTTTAATTCCTACCACTAAACCAGTTTTGGATACAAATTGCCCCATATCACATGACCTCTTATCATCTTGACCAGTCTGCCAACCGACACCTTGTTAAAAGCCTTCCCAAAGTCCCTGTTTCGCTACACTACCCTCATCCATGCATCTAGTTAACTTCTTGGAAAAACTCAATCACACCTGTCAGACACGAATTTCCCTAACAAAACTATGCTGATTCTCCTTAATTAATCCTTGTGTCTCCAAATGGAGGTTAAATCTGTGCCTCAGAATTTTCCAAACTTTTCACGACCACTGATGTTAGACAGACTGGCCGAAAGTTCCAGTGTTTCTTTCTACCACCCTTCTTGAATGATGTTGCCACATTAACTGTCCTCCAGTCTTCTGGCACCTATCCTGTGCCCAGAGAGGATTTGAAAATTAATATCTGGGCCCCTGCAATTTCACCTCTTGCCTTCCATATCAGTCTATGATATTTCTCATCTGGGTCTATGGAATTGTCCAATTTTGAACCTGCTGAAACTATCAGTATTTTCCCTCTTCCTTTCAATACTAATTTGCTCAGTGATAGATCTCCCTGATTTCTATTTCTTTGTTGTGAATTCTGATGCAAAGTATTAATTTATAACCTCGCCTCCATATTTGGGCTCTGCACACAGATTGCTACTTTGGTATCTAACAGACGCTAACCTTTCTCTGGTTCTCCTCTTGCCCCTAAAATACTTAAAAAGCATGTTGTGAGTTTTTCTTCACTACACCTCCCAGTGTTTTTGTATGCCCCTCTTCACATTTTGTAATCTCTTTTTAAGTAACCCCTTGAAATTTCTATATTCTTCAGTCCTATTAACTAAACTCTAAATTATAGATTAATAGAAAGTAGAAATTACTTGGCCTTACTGACAAGTCTGTTCACTCTCCTGTGCCCATAAATTCTGTGTTTCCTGTGCTCATTTTGAAATTTACATTTTTCAAGATTTACTGGGGTTGAAAACATGGTCCTTCACTGCAGCTGGTCCACTGCCAAGCAACACTCAACTTTTCCTATAATGTTACTCTCTCGTTTCTTGTCAAACACAGCTGAGCCCCTCTCACATACATCCAACTGTACTTTTTTTTGGGAAGGTGGAGAAGTTGGAGAATAAATAGAGGCTGTTTGAAGGATAGGTTGTTGGATAGTTACACCTCCAGCAACACTCAAGATTGACAATCTCCAGGAAAAAGCAGTATGCTGATTGGCACCCGACCATTACCTTCATGTTCACTCCCTTCACCAGTGACACACTGGCAGCCGTGTGTACCATCTGTAAGTTGCATTGTAGCAACTCACCCCAGGCTGATTTGACAGTTCCCTCCAAATCTGTGACCTCTAAACTCTACAATAAGATGGACAAGGGCAGAAAATGCATAGGAACACACCAACTCTAAGTTCGTCCCAAATGACATGTCACCCTTACTTGGAACTATATCACTGTTTCTTCATTGTTACTGGATCAAAATCCTGGAATTCTCTTCCTAATAGCATTGTGGTTGTACCTACACGACATGGATTGCAGTGGTCCAGGTACACAGCTCACTCCCTCCTTCTGCAGTGCACTTGGTGGGGGGGAAATGCTGATTAGCCAGCGATGTTCATGATCCAAGAACAAATTTTAAGAATAAAAATGGTTGGAAGGAGAAGTCAAGCACTTCTTTTTGTGAACCCTCTTCTTTGTGATAATAAAGAAACTGCCTAGATTAATTTTCTTGAAACCTACTTTTTCATTTTCATCAATTCCTTTATTAAATTATCATGTTATTCTGTGACTGCCACTTTGTGTATTTGTATTTAATTTTTTTGAGAGATTCTTTTTTTATACAGTACAAATACCAAACAGACTGTATGAAGCTAGCTGAAAATGTGTTGCTGGAAAAGCGCAGCAGGTCAGGCAGCATCCAGGGAGCAGGAGAATTGACGTTTTGGGCATGAGCCCTTCTTCAGGATTCCTGAAGAAGGGCTCGTGCCCGAAACGTCAATTCTCCTGCTTCTTGGATGCTGCCTGACCTGCTGCGCTTTTCCAGCAACACATTTTCAGCTCTGATCTCCAACATCTGCTGTCCTCACTTTCTCCTATATGAAGCTAGGACATGTAATACAGAATGAAGTCCTTAATAACAGTGAGCCATGGTCTTCATAGATTATGTTCAGAGGTTGCAATAAGGGGTCAATGTGTCACATCCAATGAGTTGAGCATGCCATCTGAAGAGTCTCTACATCACTTTCAAGACAACATGGCTTTGTCCAGGCATTCAAAGTAGTAGGTATGAGCTCACTATACTATTGTTTCTAGGTTCCTTGATGTTTTCTCTGGTCTGCGGATTTTATTTACATTCCCAATTTATAATTATAAACTAAGATAAGACTCATTCCAAATTCTAATCATTTGACACAATGAATAAGAAATTGGACTGGTTTACGAAAGTTATAAACACACCAGATGAATTTATGCGTGGTTGATAATTTCTATTCATGTTTGTCATGCCTTTCCACACATGATCACATGATTACTGGAAAATTCAAATGGATGAATCTTCTCTCAGCCCTCTGCTACCCATTATGCTATTGTCAGTGTAGATGTTTCCCATGCAACTGCTTTTGGCCTCATTAGTGAATTTTCAGGTGTACTTCCCTGCTTTTATTTCATTTTTAACCTTGCTTTTGCTTCTTCTTTGCCTCCCAGTGGTTGTCGATCATGTTGGGCTAATCATCCTGCAGCTTGCTGAAGTGATTGTCGATGACCAAGCCAAAAGTCTCCTGCTTGGCAGCCATACAGCTGACCAGGATCGCGACTACGTGACTTTGAAATACTGGTTCCCTCTCTTTCATACTTGCTGCTCCTCCAGTTATAGCTTCCCTCTTGGGAGGAGCAGGAGAGAGAGAACCTCTGAAGAATCTGAAGCCAGGAACTTGGTAGAGTCAGTCTGTGATTAGAGGAGTTTATCCTCGTTTTGCTTTCTCAATGATCCTCTGGTCACAGGTCTTCATTTTATTTCTCTTTTATGCTTGTATTATCAATTGTTCAACACCTTCAGAGGAGTAATATTGAAAGCTAATGTGAGCGGGATGACATTTCTCAACATTTTGAATTTTTCTGGCCCATCTTTGATTTTTCGCAGGGTTTTTCTTTCCTTATTGGAGCTCTTGAGGGTAAATTTACCAACTGTCACCTGTGTATTTTGAGTCCTGGGTTTCAAATATCTGTCTAGTGTGTTCAGGGAATAATTTGCCTTCTTGAACCTCAGAAGAACAATAAAGGGGATGTGCTTCAGTAAGGATTCAGAGATTCACATAGTGCAGAAAAGGCCTTTTGACTAATCAAGTCTGCATTGACATAACTACCACTAATCCCAATTTCCTTAACATTCAAGGATATGAAACAAGTTATGATATTTGAAGTACTCATCCAATTTTAAAAAAAAGTTGCAAAGTTTCCCGGCTCCACTATCTTCCCAGGCAGTGCATTCCAGATTCCCACAACCAGGTGATGTTTTTCCCAAATTCCCTCTGAATTTCCTGCCCCCTAAACTATGCCCTCTCGTGATTGACCCCTCAACCAAGGGAAACAGCTGCTCTCTATTTGTCCTGTCCATACCCCTCATACACCTGAATTGTGTCCCTCCTCTGTCTTCTCTGCTGTGAAGAAAACATCCACACCTATCTAGTCTCTCATTATAGGTCAATTTCTCCATCACACGCAACACCCTGGTGAACCTCCTCTGTAACCCTTCTAGTGCTATTACACCCTTGTTGCAGTGAGGTGACCAGGTCTGCATACAGTACTCAGTGCTATACCTGACCAATGCTCTGTACACCTCCAATGTTACATCCTTGTTCTTACACTGTATGCCACGGCAGATGAAAACTAGTCTCCCATATGCTGCCTTAACTGTCCTGTTCACATGCTCTGCTGACTTCAGGGATCTGTGAATAATTACCCCAAAATCCCTCTAAGGTATCTAATGCCCTGCCATTCATTAAATACTTTCACATCTTGTTTCATCAAAGTGTATTACCTCGCACTTCTTAGGATTAAAAACTATCTGCCTCTGTCTGCCCATTTGATCAACCTATCTATATCTTCCTGTAGCCTACAAGCACCTTCACTACTAACCACTCTGCCAATCTTGGTGACGTCTGCAAATTTGCTTAACGTTCCCTTTGCATTGTCGTCCATATCATTTATGTATATAACAAACAATAAGGGCTCCAGTACTGATCCTTGTGGTACACCAGTCATTCAAACAGCCTTCTACCACATTTATTAAGCCACGTTTCCCTCAATTTCATGTGCTTTAATCTTCTCACTCAGTCTTCCATGAAGGACCTTGTCAAAAGCTTTGCTAAAAAAAAATAGAAACTACATCAAATGTACTTTATCCACACACTTAATCACATTTCCAAAGATTTCTAACAGATTTGCTGGCATGACTTCCTCTGACAAAGCCATGCTGACCATCACTAATTAACCCATGCCTTTTCATGTTGGTATTAATTCACTCCTTCAGAATTTTCTTCGGTAGTTTCCCTAACACTGCTGTTAGACTCACCTGTCTTCAATTTCCTGGTTCAACCTTACCACCCCTCTTAAAAAGTGGAACCAAATTAGCCATCCTCTAGTCCTCTGACACTTTCCTGTGGCCAGAGAGGAGTTAAAAAATTTGTGTCAGAGCCCTGGCAATTTTCTGCCTCACCTCCCACAGCATCATTCGGACCAGGGTTTGCCTGTTTTTTAAGCCTGACAGAGCCTCCCCGTTTCCTACTTTGCCAAACTGTGCAAGTTTCTCATAGTCTCTTTTCCTGAATTGCATACCTACGTTCTCCTTTTCCACGGTGAAGTCCGAAGAGAAGAATTCATTGAACCCACTACAACATCCTGTAGCTTCAAGCATCCTTTGATTCCTAATGGGATATCCTTGCTGAAATCTGCCAACTGCTGTGTCTATGACTGCAGTTTCTGAGATGGGCAAGAGTCTGTTGCTAGTGATGGAAAGTGAACATAGCAATAAACTTTTATGAATCTGGTTTCTTCTAGGCTAAGGCCTTAGATATTTGTGATGTCTAACCATTTATCAAGACCAAAGAGAAGAATTCGTTCAACACCGTACCAATATTCTGTGGCTTCACGCACGTTTTGAATAGAGAGCTTATTTGGAAAGATTTGTGTCAGACGTGCAGAAAATCTGCAACTCTAAGGCTGCAGCATGGTTGGAGGTGAACTGATACTTTTAAGTGGAAGATCAAGAAGATCAAACTGCAGACTGTAACATCTGTGCATTAATGGTCAAGACTTAGGAGCCAAGAGGCATCAGTCAGGGCACTAATGGCATTAGGGATGTGAGATGAATGCTGTCTTGAGAAAGGACAGCAAGTTCATTCTTCGTGGAGCCACTGACATGACCAAGTAATTCTAGTAATCTCTGAGGGAAGATTGCTATGACAACCTGCAAGATCTTTTATATACTATAATCCACAACCAGCGGAGTATGCATTAAGCAAGTTGACTTTTTGTAAGAGCAATCTGAGGTTCACTGCATCGCTCAACTTTGATAATGTAGCAGATTCTATTGGAGCATAAGCAGCAAGCATCCAACTACTATTTATTGACCCAACCATGATTCAATGTGCTAATAGCAATGGACACCACTTGCTGAAAAAGAAAGGGCCCTCTGCAGACCCGTATGCTCATTTGATATTGTGCTCTCCATTCTCTGTGACATTGACCATAGGCTTTCTGGCAGGCTTGCCAGTGCATATTTTCTCATGCATACTCATTAATGTTCTTCGGTAGGCTGCATGTTGAAATTCCCATTTGAATTGTCTCATTCTGAGCTGACACCTTCCTCATGTGATCCTGGCTTCTTCCCCCACTTTCAGCACACCTTAAGCCTGGTGCTTCTTTATGTGAGGATCCTGTGTTCATGGTGCATGTGTGACACACAATATACACTATCAATATTTGAGGTGGTTGCTGTGACTATGAAATTGAGGATCAGTGTTCCTTCTTCACTGCCACCTTGGTGTTTCTTCAGTGCTTTGTCAAGAAGCAGTTGTTTGATATCTCAAAAGAAAGAGAGTAGGTTGTGCGAGGAGGGTTTAGAAGTGAGAGGCAAATGCTTAAATCATCTGTGGTTTGTAAAGAAGTAGTGAGTGCAGGATAAGGGAAAGAGGATTAAGTATGAGAATACTGTTATCTTCAATAGTTTCAACCTCACAGCTGGCCATGACCCAAGCAACAGATACCCTAGTACAGGCCAGCACCTTTTTCACGGAGATTTGGACATTCAGCTACTCATTTCATTGGGTGTTGTCACCGTGCCTTGCAAGGGAAAAGCAAATGTGTCGGTGACGGTGATGTGGCTCTCGTGGTTGAATAGTTGGTAGTCCATGTGCAATCTTTGAGATGTGGGTTTGAAACGGAAAATACCTGTGTATGTACAGTCATTCCTCCATATCCGTAAACTCTCCAATCGTAAGTTCACTTATTCATGCCAAAAACTAAGTAATTATTCAAAATTCACGAGCAAAGCTCACCTATTCGCAACTGTTTCGCTTGCACGGCAATCTCGCTCTCCAATCTGTTATGGTAAGCAGCTCTTCCCTATAAACCTCCATGAACAAAAACATAGATACTCGGGAGGATGAACAGATTGAAGACACCTGCCAGAGGGAGGTGAAGGATGAGGGTGTATCATTGGGGGAGAGTAGCTGGAAGTGAGCCACATCTGCCACACCCAGTAACTACCCATAACCTCCCCAACAATGCCTGGCCACACGATGGAGAACTTCTTGCCTTTATCAGTGAGTTATGATACACTGGAATTGTTTTTAATATTTTATTCTATTAATGTTAACTTTTATTTCAGATGTTTAATTGTTTACTATCTTAGTCCAAAGAAAACACCAAAAATAATAGACAGAAAGTAATAATGTTGAGTTCTGTGGAGCTTACCCTATTTTTCCCATAAATTATTAGGCTCCACACTCTCACATTCAAATTTCAAGGGGGTTTTCAGGAACAGAACTCTTGCAGATATGGAGGAATGACTGCATTAAATGTTTTGAGATAGTATGTATCATCTGTCAGTCCTTCTCAAAATGTAACAGCTCTTAGTGATCACGTTTTACAGAATTACCTGCTGCACCTACCAAGCTGTTCAAGTTCACTATATTTATCTTTAGCATGCTCTATTTTTATGGTAATTGCAAGTTTTTTTTTATATATTGTATAATGTACTTAAGTCCATAAAGTATCATCACATCATTATTATTTTCTGTCATCTGGCCAACTTCCAAAGCATTTGCATTTTAATACTGCACACCTTGAAGGGCTTTTGCCCGAAATGTCAATTTTCCTGCTCCTCTGATGCAGCCTGACCTGCTGTGCTTTTTCAGCACCACCGTCTCAACTCTGCTCTCCAGCCTCTGCAGTCCTCACTTCCACCTTTAACATTGTCAACAGGCATCTCAGACAAAACATTTTTTTCTCAAATCCTCCAGTGGAAGTTTACTACTGATATCTTCCTAGGTCCAATTGTAAACCGGATTTGTGATTTGAGACACTTCCAGAAGTGGTCTAAGCATGGAGCTGACTCTCACCAGGAATTATTCAGACCTCTAATACAGCCTCTATATTTTAAGGATGACAAAAAAATTATTGTCATAGCCACTTCTTCTTTGTCTTTGGGTACATAGACATTGAATTTGTGTTTTTTGTTTATTCTCAGCGTTTCTTGGTGGGTACCTTCAACATTCTAAAAAGGAAGAAGGTAGTGATTGTTCACCAAAGGTCATCACTGCAAGAGTTCTTCAGAATAGAGTCTAAGGTCCAAATTCATTAGCGATCTTCCTTCCACTATTAGGTTCTAAGTGGGAATATTTTCAATTCTTCAGATACTGAAACAGCCAGTGTTCTTTTGGAGCAAGATCTGGAAAACCTCCAGGCTTGGGCTGGTAAGCAGTAAGTGAAGATTGTGCAGGCAATAACCATCTCCAACCAGAGATAATATAACCAGCAACTCTTGGTGGTCAGCGGCATTTGGATTACTGAATCCCCACTATTAACATTGAGGGCTTACCATTGACCAGAAACTGAACTGGACTGACCATAAAATACTGTAATTACAAGAGCAGGGACCAGGCTAGGAAATTTGAAATGAGCAAGTCACCTCTGGTCTCCCCAGTGACATTCCACCACCTACAGCACAGTTCAGGAGTGTGATTAAAATACTCTCCATTTGCTTGTAGTGGTGTAACTTTAACAATACTTGAGCATGACACCATCCTGGGAAAGGTTGCTTGATTGGCATCACAGCCATAACCTTCAGCATTCATTCCTTGCAGCATAAGATGTACTCTGGTAGCAGATCAAGACTCCTCCAACAGCATTTTACAAACTTGTGGCTTTTGCCACGAGAATGGCCCAGTCAACAGATGCATCACCTCCTACAAGAGCCCTCCAAGTCACACACCATCCTGGCTGAACTATGCTGCTTTTCCTTCATTATGGCTGGCTCAAAATTAGCTGCGCACTGGTGTCTCTACCCTCTAAGATTGCAACAGTTCAAGTAGACAGCTCATAACCACCATTTCCAGGATAATTGGAATGAGCAATAAATACTGGCCCAGCCATTGATGTCCATGTCCAAAGACCAATAATTTTTAAAAATCACTTTGAGGAGTGGGAATTAGCTGAGATCACACAGGACACTGTAATTTTTTAAGAGATGATTTCCCATTTTCTTTAACTTTATGCTTGACAGCCATAATTTAAAGTATTTGTATAATTCCTGTTTGGATTGAGTTTTTTTAAACCAAATAACATTGATTGCTCTGATAAAGAAGTTGGTTTATGATCATTTATAAATTCTAGCATTCATCCTTTCACCTGAAAAATCTAGATGTATTCCAGAATGCTTGATTTTAGTTTTTTTTTGTGAAACTATAGTTAAGCAGAAAATGAAACAATTTTTCTGCATTGCTCATGAACTTGTGGTGGGGAAAATGACCAGTCTTTGAGTCAGAGTTGGGTCCAATGATAGAGTTTATTGCACAAGGAAATACCGGAGCTCTGGGGAGAGAGCCACCAACAGCACAGTGGTCAGCTGCGATTCTTCTCTCAACCTGGTGCACATGACAAAATACTTTTATACATCTTGTGATACAATAGGTCGGGGTGAGATTTTTGTCTTTGTTACGTTGTTTTGTTTATGTTAATCATTGCAGAATTATGGATATTTTCGATGCAGACATTGTTAGTTTCAATATCTGCATGGAAATCCATTGCTCTAGTAATGGCCGCTAATTTCTCTGCCTGAGAAGGATGATTACTGCAGCCCTGGCTATTAGCACTTTGTATTGAGTCTGTATTAAGCTGTTAGCATTTCTATAAAAGATGTTGGCTGGACCCAGATGCTTCGGTGGGCAGTGTACTCATGTGTATTTCCCCCCCGCCCCCACCTTAAACTAATCAACCAGATTGTGAGTGCATTGTGCTGGCACTCTGGTGGCTCCAGGCAATGTCTACATTTGCTCTGTTGTCTCTCTCCATATTGTAGTCTGGCGACCATCTTATGTGTCAAGTGGCCAACTGATGGCTCAGCGACCATCTTGTGTGTGCATGTGCCTAGTGTTAGCCTGTCCCATGCCATCTCCCACTTCAAACTGAATTGAGGAGCTCCATAACATTGACTATCTGGTGAGATAACTGACCAGTACAGACAGAAAAGACCCAAGTTGAGTGACTGCTCAGTATGCTTGAAGGAAATGTATGTAGGTCTTTTGATGGAGGAGAACATTTCAGATAACCTAGACTAATTCATGAATGTGTGTTTGGCCCGGGTCTTAAAAGATGACCAGTGTTTATGGGTCTTTACTCCAGCAAGGGTGATGCTTTAAGGAGCGGAGGTGAGACAAAATATTGACTCAAAATACTCTTGTAAAAATGTAATTATGCTTCAATTTCGCAATTTAAAAAGAAAATTCATTGTGAATTTATACATTGCACTGTGGGGTGTTTGAGGGGGGAGGTGAGAAAAACTCCAGTCCTCCTCATCTTTACATTTTTAACATTTTTTAGGTATTTGATATTCTACTGTCCATATGACAAGTTCTACAAATGCTGCAATTTTTTACCATCTAAGTTATTTATTGCTGGTATGAAAGAAGTGACAAGAGCCCGCAAAATTGTTGCAGGTGTAATGGATGCACACAGCCGCTATAGAAATGGCTGGCTTGCAGTGATTGCTGTTGGATGGGCAAAAGGTACGTAGTGTTTTCATTCTTGGCAAGTTTGAACTTAATTGTTTGTTAGTAAGTTAACATTGTGGCGACCATTCAATTGGCACCAGTGGTCTTTTGTCCTCTGATAGAAATCAGGAGGACTGCTGGATGACATTAGTTTTCTTTTAATTAATTACCATGGTGAAATCACCACTGTCACTTTATGTTATCTCTTTGCGAAAATCAGTACAGTCTATTTCCAATAAGTTTTTTTTAATGGTATGTTTCCAGTTTAGTATATATAAAATTTCTTTTTCCACAGGTGCTGGTTCTGGGCTGATAGCTAACTTTGAACAACTAGTGCGGGGTGTCTGGATACCTGAGAGAAATGAGTTGCTGAGAATGTCCTAGTATGTAGTAGTTTTAAAATTGTTAATTTGTTCTAACCAGTCCAAGCTGAAGTAAAGATGAGAAAATTCCTTTCAAATCATTTCAGATTCTTTGCTTGCCTTTTGTCAAGAAATCATTTTGGACCTTCAGTTTTTTTTTCTCCAATGATAGACGGTCCTTAGTAATTATAACTGCATTTTTAAAATGGGATTTGAAGCATTTAGTAAAGATTGTAAACTGCAGTACAATTTTATTAAAAATCCATTATTTATCAGGATTTTAAAAAGAAAATTACAGTAATCTGAAAGAAGTTACTGAAAAGGCTTGCCTGGCACCTGAAAATCTTAATTTCCAAGAAACCATCCATTAATATCAAGCCTGGAATAATAAAGATCTAGCATCTACATTGTAAATTATTTATTTTCTGTCTGGTCAGTGCAGAATATATCAATTCATTCCCACTTTTCAAAGTCTTATCATCTTGCAAAGAGACGACAGCATAAGATGCAAGACATTTTGTTTTTTTTTTAAAAAGTCCCAAATCTGATCTTTTATTTTCCTACAGAAATACTTTATTTTAGGCAACAAGCTTTTTTGAAGTTACCTATTGACAGAGTGAGACTTTGATTAATGTGGTTTATTCCAGCCACATTTTAACCTTCAGCTTTTATTGCTCCTCCAATCCCTTCTCCAAGTGTGGTACTCAACGGTCTCTCAACTTTTGTAAACTATTGAAATTCTGCACAAGTAACAGTTGCTGTTAAATGACTGCTAGAATTTTAAAGCTGATTCCACTTCTAGATCTGATATTGAACAAAGTTTTAGAAGAGCATATTTTCTCATCATTTTGTGTTTGTCTGTTGAAATACATCACTTGACTGTTGAATGCTTAATGTAGATTGGCATGTTGATAAATTTAATTGAGATTCTACTTCAGATAAGAATATTACTAAAAGTAGGGTAGAAAACTTGACATAGGAGCATGTCTGTGAATCTTCTCTGGGAAATTTGAGCTATTTTCTATTTTAGACCACAGTATAGAGGATTCCTGGGGAAGCGTGCTTGCTTCTGCTAAGCATGGTTTTCTCACCTAGGCAGCTGATTGAAAGCACTTTTAGTACTGTTATTTTCCAAACTGCTCTAAAGATCTAATTTCTCAAAACCAAATACCAGATTTTTCTTAAAGCTAATGTCTCCAGTTTGTATCTCTTATCTCTCCACAAATCTCTGGGTGTCAGTAATTCCCATCTGGAAGTGTGTGCAGAGTTCAATTTAAGACTGAATAAGATTGCATCTACAGTAGCTAACTTTAAAGTGATAAATTGGGATTAACGCATGTGATATGCTTTGCACCAATCTGTAATTGCATGATGGTATATTGATTATTATATTCAGCTTTGCATGAAGGAAAAATTAGCCAGGGTTCCTGCTCCTATTAATAAATGCACACTTGGTAATACCTAGTCCATGTTTGTGACCAGACACCAAAACTTCAGCTTGATAACACTGATGTTGAATAGGCAGTCTGAGTTGGTCAACAGAAGAGTTATGTTGTTCTCTTTGTGGAGTCACTCTGTGGAAGAATTTCTGTTCTGACACGTATACTAATTATCCTATTTCTCTTACAGTGGAACAAAGGTAACTCTGATAGGAGCTGTACTCTTTACTTTTCAACAGATGAATTATCTCCCAATTACCAGACACAACCTGATCTTCTTATACACTATGTTTGTTGTTTCAACAGAGGTATGTAAATAACCCTTTTATTTAACTTGTGTGAGACCATTTAACAGTTTTTTTTGTCTTCAATACTTGCAATTTATGTAGTCTATTGTACTGTCAGACTTTCTTACATTTTTTCGGAGGATAGGAAACGAACAGATCAATTGTGATGTCAGGCTAGTTTTGACTTTTTTTAAATTGCACCTTTTTGGTACAGAGGGTACTTGCTGAATTTGTATTTATTTAAATCTTCTGTAGACCAACTATTATTTGGATCTTTAATGCTTCCTAAGAATAATTTCTTTTCCAATGAAAATATCACTTTATTTTGTGTAAAATCTCAACATACTTGAATCTCTTCCGACGGTACCTGTGGTTTGTTTTTAGGTTAGCTGCTTTTTTTTTTAAATACGTGTGCAACAACCAGCTATTGCATATTAGCTGTGTTAAGTATTCATTTTGAAATGTTAATATTTATTTCTGTTTTACATATACACTTTTCTCATAATTCCCTTTCCATGTCTGTGTCCTATCGCTTTATGCACAGGATATCCTAAATAACCAAAGGTGCATTGAATTGTTTGCAAAAGGAAGCTGTAGCCCTGTGTGGTTTATATTGGCAAATTTATCATTATAGAAAGTAGCTATTGTCCAAATGGTAGTGCATTTTAGCAGTAAGGACTCAACAGTGACTTTAATTATATTGCTACTCAGGCAAAATGTCATGTAATTTATCTAATGGCAGACAAATGAATTTGGAGATATAGCATTTTGTGCCTATATAGCTTATTTGATCTTCAAAAAATAGACTGCACTTAGACTTGATGTATATGATTCAGATGTAATAAATACTGAGATGACCTGTTGTTCAGACTTTCTTGAAGACCTGTTCTCATGTTGGGATGTTGATTCTTTCATATATTCTCTTCATTGGTAGCCTCCCCTTTTAAATGTCCTTCTGAAATAAGTCTAAATGGGTGAAAAAGGATTATTCCAAGTATTAAGTGCTGTCCTGTATCTTTGCTATTGTAATGTGGTTTGTATCATCTTCGATGAAATTGCTATTAGGTTACTGAAGACCGTTTATGTTTGTTTCCCTATACTTGTGTTGGTACTTTGAAAAGACAAGAATAGATTGTAAGAGGAAAATTCAAGATGTGTTGTGTCAACCCCCATCCCCCCAAAATTTGTGGTTTCAACTAAATTCTATTTAAAAACGCAGCCAGGTGATGAGCACTTCACCAGCATTAAATTTGTTCCTGCTAAGGTTGGAGGGAGAGGTAAGCTTAAATTTGCTGCCCTTTAAATGACTTACATTTTTCTTAATATTAGTGTGTTGACTATAACAATAAAACAAACAATCCATCAATGGAAAAATGAGCGTAAATCCTGTTTCTTTTCATACCATCATGATACAGCACTTTCAACTTGGAAAGTACCTTTGTTTGCACTCAGGCATCTGCATGACAATCTTGGGGAGGAAAAGGAATATTTGATTTAAGTGAAGCTTTGCAGGAAGCTTGAAACAACTAAGGTGGAAACTTAGCTTGCTTGGATGTTTTTGAGATATGTTAGTTTGTACATGTTTGTTTACTTGCCTTTGTTCACCCCTCATGATATTTGTATCGTGCTGATAATAAAAAATTAAGTATTTGTAATTGGATCTAGTCTAAATAAATCTTTACTACAGGTATGTAGCAAATTTAAATTTAATTATATCTGTGCATCTGGTTATCCCAGTGTTTTCTGAATTCCATAATAAGGGATGGCTTTTGAAAACTCAAATTAAATTTACAAATGTTTACATAAATACTTTCTTATGTCATTGTCAAAGAGGAAGCATACAACTATTTCAAATCTACAAGATATTTCATTCAGACTTAGAACACTTGAAAGAATCAGGTATCAAAACTGGATCCTCCATGTGTTTTCCTGTTAGCTTCAACAAATTCATGAGAAAAAAAATGAGATGGTTCAGTGGGACATCAGGTACACCTTATTCAGTTTCCTGCCTATTCCTTCTGTAGCTTTTCATGATTTGACTTCCAACAAGGTGTTTTATAGACTCGAAACTTTGGATTGTGTTACTTAAAGTGATTCTGGATGTTGTGTTCTTGCTTTGGTGGAGGTGCTCAATTTTGCCGTAAGGATAGGGAGGAGTGAACTGTTCAGAGACATTGAGCTAAGTGCTTTGGTTTCATTAAAGTCTAGTGTTTTATTTACCCAGTGCAGGCAGATAAATTTGTTTCTTTAAACAAAGCTAATTTGTATGTTAACGCAACTAGTATAAGACTACGAACATGCTACAGCGTATTTTGGTTGAATTAGTTATGAACTGCTAACTCATTGGTGACTCAAGACTCATGAAAATGTTTCATTAAAAGATTAAGTATTATTCAGCCAACCTAATTATGTATACATTCAATTTTTGTTTTCGTTCCATGATTTTGCTGTGTTTTTTTTAATGATCTGAATTATATGAAGTAAGGTTTTGAATGGTCTATGAAATCTAGTTGAGCAGCTATCAATAAAACTGAGTGTTGCTCATATAGTGAGTTATTGACAATATAAATAATTGATCAGCAAATTTAGTAATTCTTCATATTAAGTGACATTTTTCCTCCCCATTTTAATACATCTGCAAAATTTTAGAGCTTTAGAAACTTGCTTACATTCTTGCTTATATTCAGAGTTTGCTTCTTGTAAAGCCTTTTTATAAATTAAAAAAAAATCCAATAATGCTGTACTTAGATCTGCTCTGTGGCTTCAATACTAAAATGTTTGTTTGGATTTATTCAGAGACCAAAGTAGGGTACTTATGAAAGCAACTGATCTTGAGTCACATGAACATATGTCCTTTTTCTTTTGGTTGTTGTGCTGTTTTTATTTGTATTCTTTTGGCATTTTTCAGGCAGCTCTGTACAATTTGGCAAATGTATCATTTTGTATTTTAGGTTGCAATGGTGCTGTTTAACATTCATCATTCCCCTTTTGCACCTATGGAAGTGGCTTTGTACCATATGGCATTTAGTTGGCAGTGCACTTCCACTGAATCGCATCTTCAAACGGAAGCATCTAATACAGGGGAAACCTTGGGTACACAGTGCTCTGCCCCCTTGGATGCAAGTCCTGAAGAAATTGAAAGTATCAAAAGAAGGAGGGCAAAGAAGACAGAATAAGATGCTTATCAAGAATTACAAGATCCACAAGATTATCTTTTTGTTGCACTTCTGTTCCAGGAAAGCCCCCAGACGAGGCTTGAAATTTAAAAACACAAATAGTTATCTGCAAAATAAAATGTACCAAGTTACTAATGAAAAGTTTTGCCAAACTCCAATAGAAACAAAACAGTCTAATGACTCTTGTTAGTGAATTTTTTTGTTCTGCAATGTTTTTGTGGGTTTAAGTGGGAAATACATTTGATCTTTGTGTGAGACATTTGAGGATCTTTCGGTGTGAAGAGAAGGTTGCTGTAATATATATAAAACAAGATTAAAATATTGTTTCAAAACTTATAATAAATGTTTGAAAACCTTATGTAACGATTCATATTTTTAAGACTTACAAGTGCCAGAAAATGCTAAAATTATACATTTCACAAAATGCGACTTTTTAAATGCATGTCTAAATTATTGGGCAAAACAAACTTTTTAAGCTCTGGTAAGTAAAGGGACATCCTTGACCCAACTCTGAGGCCTGAAGTTGAAAATTAGATATTCTCAATTTCCTTTGGCAGTCTGGACTAGATTGCTCGTGAAAGAAGGTAATAATGCAGTTTGGATTGACATTACTGCATCACTCAGGTCAGCCTCCCAATTTTCTTGATAACAAAATATCTGGGAGAGGAATTGTTAACTATCATTGTCTGGTAAATTTGAAGATAGGGTGATGCAGGATAAATTGGACAGGCTTCTTTTCTAATAATTTCCTATTCATGTTATGTAGTATTGTTAAAACTATATATTTTATACACTCTTCCTGCTGTCAGTGGTTTTTTCATTAAAATCCAAAATAAACTGTCAACCATTGCAGTCCTGTTGATTCAAGACTTTAACCTTGCTCTATAAATAACTTGGAAAGAAGCAAAACACTTTGGCAATAAAATTTATAGCGTAGTCACACTGAATGTTTGGTTCTGATTTTCTGATCAAGGCTCTATTTTGTTTTTGTATTTTTAGTAAACTGAAAGTTCGGAATTCACTGCAATTTTTAACAAGAAAGCTATTGAATGTGAAGTGGTTTACTTCTGTTCTGATACAAAGTGAATTTGACCTTTTTCAATTAACATTGGTTAAACACTGTACTTTTTGTGGCACAATTCTTTCTTTGTTCACTGTTTTAAAGTGTACTATTTTACAAATGTTTCTGTAAATCTGTGTTTGTACATTTACAAAAAAAACCAGCAAAATGAGGTAGACAAAAATTTCTATATTGTGTATTTTCAGACGGAACTTTTCCAGAAACCTATGATGCAAGAGAATATCTGAATTTATTTTCTATGCTTAATTTATATATATTCCAATGTGAAATAAGATCTAATGGTTGCTTGCTTGACAGCCAGGATCCATAACAGACTTTAATCCGTGTCTTACCAGGAGTCAAGATTTGTCTAGATAAGCAAAATGTTCTACGGTAGTAATTCGGGCAGTCTTTGTGTGGGAGAACTATTGGAACGTAACATCACCATTCTGTACACAACTGATTAATTACCAGATCACTTTTATAATCTCTGGGTTAATGGTGACTTAAATGTAACAATTTACTTGATCCAATTTTCTTTAATTTTTTTAAAATGTGCATGTTTGGCTGAAGGATATACAAATAAAGTTCAGCTTTCCTACTCTAGCAATTTGGTCAGTCATTAAGAATATATCTGTGTCTATCTCTATTTTTGTAAAACTTCATTTGACTGCTCATCAGTCTTGCATTCCAAAGAACATTAAGAATAATGTAATGTTTATACTTTTTAGCTTTTTTATGTCACCAACTCACACTTCACATTATATTAATGATACAGAGCCTAAGGAAAATCTAATGCAGATCAAAGCTTGTAAAAGGTGTCTATCTTCACGAAACTGATAGTTGCTTGCCAGAATCAGTTTGTCCTAGTAGAAGTAAACTTTAAAGGGAATGTTACTTGAAAATATTTATGTCTGTTTTTTTTAATGGAGTGATTTGAATTTTACCCTCACCCTATCGTAATCAAGTATTCCCTGCAAACTACAATTTACCTACTTGCTCCACCTGTTTTTATGGAAGACCATTTGGTTGGAGCAATTGGGTGACCAATTATGTTGTGTGGAGTTGTGATCTTCCCTTTTGTTGTGATTTTGCCTGAAGTATCACCTAAGTAATAAGAAAGCCTTCATGCTATCTCCATGTTTGTTGTTTTGACTATTATTCTAGCTCCTTCCTGGCTCTAGACCGAGATTCTTGCATTATTAGTTTTGCATTCAGTTCTGAAATCGACCAGATTAGTGATTTAAAATGCCATTTTATGAAGCAATTAATTCATTTAGTAGTGTGAGAATTAGCTGGTTTTGCAGAAGTACAGGAACTGTGGGTTGAACATGAATTCCATCTGTCGATCTTGAGCTTCCTAACCAGAAGGGCTTTCAGTTCTCAAACAGCACATGGTACATTTAACTGTTTGTGTAATAATTGAGAGGAGGGCTGCCTTAAGGAGCCTATGGTACACTATGCTATCCTTCAGGCTAGGATTGATATAAATTAAAGCTCAATTTGAGATCGCCAAGACCATATTTGACTGAGTACTGTATTGACTTGATCCTTTAGCAAGTCTGGATTTCATGGGAATCAAAGGGGAGAATGTTTGCACTTATTTGAATCGTAGCTAATACAAAAGAAGGTGGTTGGCTTGGTGCGGGTCAGTGATCTCAGTACTGGGACGTCACTACAGAAGTTCCTTGGAGCAATGCATAAGCACAACTATTTTTAGCTGCTTCATCAATGATCTTCTCTCTATCATAGAATCAAATATTTACTGATGATTGCACAATATTCCACATCATTCATATCTCTAAAACCACGTGCAGCAAGGCTTCAACAATGTTCATGTTTGGACTGATAAGTGCCAAGTAACATTCACACCATATAAGTGGGAGGAACTGGCCATCAGCAACAAATACCTAACTGCCTCCTGCTGATATTCAGTAAACTGCTTCAAAATACAGTTTCACCCATATCTTTGCTTTCCTCCTCTTCATATGCATGACCAGGATTTAGAAAGGTTAACAGAACATGGGAGCAGAAAGAGGATTGTGTGCAACAAAGGCCAAGGCCATAGAGTCATAGAGATGTACAGCACGGAAACAGACCCTTCGATCCAACTTGTCCATGCCGACCAGGTATCTCAACCCAATCCAGTCCCACTTGCCTGCACCCGGACCATATCCCTCCAAACCTTCCTATTCATATACCCATCCAGGTGCCTTTTATATGTTGCAATTGTACGAGCCTCCACCACTTCCTCTGGCAGCTCATTCCTTACACGTACCACTCTCTGTGTGGAAAAAGTTGCCCTTGTATCTCTTTTATATTTTCCCCTCTCACCCTAAACCTAAGCCTTCTAGTTCTGAACTCCCCTACCCCATGAAAAATACTTTGTCTATTTATCCTATCCGTGTCCCTCGTGATTTTATAAACCTCTATAAGGTCACCCCCTCAGTCTCTAATGCTCCAGGGAAAACAACCCTAGCCTATTCAACCTCTCCCTATCTTCTCTGAACCCTTCCAAGTTTCATAAAATCCTTCCGCAACATGACCTCCAACCTCTGCACTCAATACTTTGACCAATAAAGGAAAGCATACCAAAAGCCTTCTTCACTATACTATGTCCCTGCAACTTTACTTTCAAGGAGCTATGAACCTGCACTCCAAGGCCTCTGTTCAGCAACACTCCCTAGGACCTTACCATTAAGCGTAGAAGTCCTGTTCAGATTTGCTTTCCCAAAATGCAGCACCTTGCATTTATCTAAATTAAACTCCCTCTGCCACTTCTCAGCCCATTGGCCCAACGGATCAAGATCCCGTTGTAATCTGAGGTAACCTTTTTCGTTGTCCACTGCACCCCAATTTCGATGTCATCTGCAAACTTACTATACATCTTATGCTCACATGCAAATCATTTATATAAATGATGAAAGGTAGTGGACATAGCACTGATCCTTGCGGTACTCCGCTGGTCACAGGCCTCCAGTTTGAAAAACAATCCTGCACCACCACCCTCTCTCTTCTACCTTTGGGCCAGTTCTGTATCTAAACGGCTAGTTCTTCCTATATTCCGTGAGATCTAACTTTGCTAACCAGTCTCCCATGGGGAATCTTGTCGAATGCCTAACCGAAGTCCCTATAGATCGCGTCTACTGCTCTGCTCTCATCAATCCTCCTTTGTTACTTCAAAAAACTCAATCAGGTTTGTGAGACATGATTTCCCACGCACAAAGCCATGTTGACTATCCCTAATCAGTCTGTACGTTTCCAAATACATATGCATCCTATCCCTGATTATTTCCTTCAACGATTTGTCCACCACCAACATCAGGCTCACTGGTCTACAGTTCTCTGGCTTGTCCTTACCACCTTTCTTAAACTGTGACACCACGTGAGCAAAACTGCAATCTTCCGGCACCTTACGTGTGACTATCGATGATACAAATATCTCAGCAAGAGGCCCAGCAATCACTTCCCTAGCTTCCCACAGAGTTCTAGGATACGTCTGATCCGGTTCTGGGGATTTATCCACTTTTATGCATTTCAAGACATCCAACACTTTCTCCTCTGTAATATGGACATTTTCGAAGATGTCACCATCTATTTCCCTACATTCTATATCTTCCATGTCCTTTTCCACAGTAAATCCTGGTGTGAAACACACTCTCATCTCCTGCAGCTCCACACAAAGGCTGCCTTGATGATCTTTGAGGGGCCCTATTCTCTCCCTAGTTACCCTTTTGTCCATCATATATTTGCAAAAACCCTTTGGATTCTCCTTAACTCTATTTGACAAAGCTATCTCATGTCCCCTTTTTGTCCTCCTGATTTCCCTCTAAAGTATACTCCTACTGCCTTTAATCTCTAAGGATTCACTTGATCTATCCTGTCTATACCTGGCATATGCTTCCTTCTGTTACTTAACCAAATCCTCAATTTCATCCAGCATCTCCAATTTATGCCAGCCTTTCCTTTCATTCTAACAGAAATATACTGTCTCTGGCCTCTCCTTATCTTATTTCTGAAGGCTTCCCATTTTCCAGCTGTCCCTTTTCCTGCGAACATCTGTCCCCAATCAGGTTACTTAGATTACTTACAGTGTGGAAACAGGCCCTTCGGCCCAACAAGTCCACACCGACCCGCCGAAGCGCAACCCACCCATACCCCCACACTTACCCCTTACCTAACACTACAGGCAATTTAGCATAGCCAATTCACCTGACCCGCACATCTTTGGACTGTGGGAGGAAACCGGAGCACCCGGAGGAAACCCACGCAGACACGGGGAGAACGTGCAAACTCCACACAGTCAGTCGCCTGAGGTGGGAATTGAACCCAGGTCTTGCTTAATACTGTCAAAATTGGCCTTTCTCCAATTTAGAACTTCAACTCTTCGATCTGTCTATCCTTTTCCATCACTATTTTAAAACTAATAAAATTATGGTTGCTGACTCCAAAGTGTTCCCCCACTGACACATCAGTCACCTGCCCTGCCTTATTTAGTGGACGGTACAGTGGCACAGTGGTTAGCACTGCTGCCTCATCGTGTCAGAGACCTGGGTTCAACTCCCACCTCAGGCGACTGTCTGGGTGGAGTTTGCATATTCTTCCCCTGTGTCTGCGTGGGTTTCCTTCAGATGCTCTGGTTTCCTCCTACAGTTCTAAAATGTGCAGGTTAGGTGAATTGGCCATGTTAAATTGCCCGTAGTGTCAGGTGAAGGGTAAATGTAGGGGAACAGGTTGGGATGGGTTGAGCTTTGGCGGGTTGGTGTAGACTTGTTGGGCCGAAGGGCCTGTTTCCACACTGTAAGCAACCTAATCTAGTTTAAGAGTAGGTCAAGTTTTACACCTTCTCTGGTAGGTACATCCACATACCGAATCAGAAAATTGTCTTATATACACTTAACAAATTCCTCTCCATCTAAACCCTTAACACTATGGCAGTCCCAGTCTATGTTTGGAAAGTTAAAATCCCCTGCTATAACCACCCTATTATTCTTACAGATAACTGAGATCTCCCTATAAATTTGTTTCTCAATTTCCCTCTGACTGTTAGGGTGTCTATAATACAATCCCAATGAGGTGATCTCCCTTTCTTATTTCTCAGTCCCATCCAAATAATTTCCCTGGATGTATTTCTGGGAATGTCCTCCCTCAGCACAGCTGTAATGCTAACCCTTATCAAGAATGCCATTCCCCCATCTCTCTCGCCTCCCTTTCTCTCCTTCCTGTAGCATTTGTATCCTGGAACATTAAACTACCAGTCCTGTCCATCCCTGAGCCATGTTTCTGTAATTGCTATGGTATCCCAGTCCGATGTTCCGAACCATGCCCTGAGTTCATCTGCCTTCCCTGTTAGGCCTCTTGCATTGAAATAAATGCAATTTAATTTATCAGTCCTACCTTGTTCTCTGCTTTGTTCCTGCCTGCCCTGATTGTTTGACTCGCTTCTTTTCTCTACTGTACCAGTCTCAACTTTATCTCTTTCCTCACTATCTCACTATCTCCCTGGGACCACACTGGACACAGAATTCCAGTTGGAAAAATATCTTTAAACATCACCCTCTGCTTCCTGCTACTCACCTCATTGTGAATCCAATTTGCCAAATTTCCTTGGAACCCGTGGGCTCTTACCTTTATTATCAGTTTCCCATGCGCAACCTTATAAAAGCATTCCAGATCACTTCAAAAATTGAATAATCTTGGGCAGAAATGACCTACCTTCACTAAAACCGTGCTGACTGTTCTTAACCATTCCTGATGAAGGGCTTTTGCTCGAAACGTTGATTTTCCTGCTCCTTGGATGCTGCCTGACCTGCTGTGCTTTTCCAGCACCACTCTAATCCATGACTGTTCTTAACCTGCATTGTAAGAGACAGGGGTTAATAATATCCCAAAGAGTGGCTTCCGATCGTTTCTCCACCACCAAGGTTAGACTGAATGGCCTATAGTTTGTTTTTTGTTTTATTGCTTGCTCCATTTATGAATAATGGTCCCATATTGGCTGTCCTCCAGTCCTCTGGCACCTCTCCTGTGGCTAGAGAATAATTAAAAACTTTTGCAAGCGCCCCTGCTATTTCGTCTCTTGCCTCACTCAGCAGCCTGGGAATAATTTCATCTGGCCCAGGAGATTTATCTATTTTTAATCCTGGAAATCCATTCAAAACTCCTGTGTCTATGCTAATTTCTTTAAATTTACTGCAGACCTCTCTGATTTCCATACCCATTTCATCCCTCACTAGTGAACACTGATACAGAGTGTTCATTAAGAATGCCACCTACATCCTCTGGGTTCACGCACAAACTACCATTGTGCTGCCTTAGTGGGCCTTACACTTGCCCTCATTATCACTTTTTACTAAATATGCCTGTAAAACAATGCAGGATTTCCTTTATTTTACCTGCCAGTATCCTTTTGACTTTCTTTTTACCTCTCCTAATTTCCTTTGTAAGTTCCCTTTTGCATAATGGCAATGTTGGTTTAAGATTGTACAATGCTCAGCAGCATTTCCAATTCCTGAGATACCGAAGGAGTTTGCATTACCACGGTTGAATGGCCCACCATCAACATCTGAGTTTTTACATTTCGGAAACTGAAGTAGACTAGCCATAGTATGCTGTGACTACAGGAGCAGCTCAGAAGCTGGGAATTCTGTGCCATGCAATTTGTTTCTATCCTTACTCCTCAAAGCCTATTCACCAGTTGTGGGATGGAAGTCAGCAGTATGATGGAATACTCTCCACTTGCCAATTCAAATACATTAAGACCATTAAAACCATCCAAGACAACACAGCCTATTTCTCTGGCATCCTATCCATCTCTGAAAAGATTTGCTTTCCCGAAATGCAGAGTGGTTGCAATGTGTACAAGACATACTACACCAACACACCAAAGCTGATTTAACTTTAATTTCCAATCCAATAATGTCTAACACACAGGAGGACAAGATATTTGGGAGGACCACCACCTACAAGGTCCTCTCCAAGCTACACACCATTCTGACTTAGAACTATATCACACAGTTCCTGGATGAATATCCTGGAACTTCCTTACGAACAGGTATTCCCGGAATTCTCTTAATAAAGCTGGAAATAACCTAACAACATGGATTTTAAAGAAGAAAGTTCACCAGCACCTTCTTAGGGGAATGTCCGGTGTGGACTCTTCCATAATTTTTTTTTTTTGGCGTGTTGCATGAGGCCAGACCATCCCTGGCAGGAGACTAAACTATGACTCCTGTCACCTTGCATATTCTAAGTGTTTATTTACTGTGCTTGCTGTAGTTGTATTGCTGAACAAGTTTGGAGCAGGAGTCCTAAGTTTCTGTATGCAGGTTCATCTGCTAAGATCTCCACCTCTCTTGAGCACAATTCTTCCTCATCTTGCTCCCTTATATTCTGTGACTGAGGTTTTCATTCCCGCTAACCTTTTCCTTACCCCTCTGATCCCGGGTGAGCATCTCTGGATGAATGTGTGGGAGAAGGAAAATTATGAGGTTGTTGAGACTGAAAACTGAAGCAGTGAGAGGTAATTAATCTTCTCACTACGCCTTTCTTTTCCTATGATGGATCTGCAGGAAATGCAAGGTTCATATTAGAAGAATTTAAAGCATCCTGTTTGGAGGCTGCTGTACTGTCATTAATTTTGTTGTCTTGTGAAGGATGCATCCTACTGGGGACATTCCCTCATAATTCTGTCTAGTGTCCTGACTGATGCAGTCCCTTCAACCACCATTATTAAAACAGAAGATTCAATCATTTATCCCATATTTTGAGAAAACTTTCCTGTGTACAAAATAAATATTTTAGTTCCTATATTATATTAACCATGAAATAATTTTCAAATGTATCGATTATAAAGTGGTTTAGGATATCCTGAGTTTGTAAAAGGATCTGTAGAAATGCAAGTTCATTCTTTCAGTATTTGACCTGTGGTAGATGACAGCAATAACATGCTACAAAACCTTTCACATTTTTGCAAATTGATTTGAATTTAAAAAGCACTCTTGAGAAAGTTGTGGTAATTTTTATTCTCCATTCCTTGACTCCAGTTTGTGCTAAGATGTATTGACTGGACGAGGAAGGGAATTCAGCTCCCCTCTTTTTGTTCCTAAACTCTCCCCCAGTTGGTTGCAACATTTCTTTTACTTCTTTGCACCCAGCTATGGATATTTTGTAATTAGGAGAGGCTGGATAGGTTGGGATGTGTTTTCACTGAAGCATAGGAGTTTGAGGAGTGACCTTTATAGAGATTAATAAAATCATGAGCGATATTGATAAGGTGAATAACAAAGGTTTTTTCCCTAGAGTAGGGGAGTTCAGAACTAGAGGGCGTATTTTAAGGTAAGAGGAGAGATTCAAAAGGAACCTGAGGGGCAACTTTTTGACACGGGCGAGGGGGTTCATATTTGGAATGAACTGCCAGAGGAAATAGTAGATGCAGGTACATTTACAGCATCTAAAACTCATTTGGATAGATACATGAATATGAAAGGTTTAGGGAGATATGGGTCAAATGCAGGTAAATGGGACTAGTTTAGTTTCGGAAACTTGATCAGCATGGATGAGTTGGACTGAAGGGTCCATTTCCATGCTGTAAGACTCTTACACACCTTTGGAGCAGGTGGGACTTTAACCCAGGCTTCCTGGCTCAGACGTAGAGGCACTAATACTGCACCACAAGAACCTTTGTTTGTATGCAGCTGTATTGCATGTCGATAATGGAGCTAACTAGATCAAAATAAAGGAGTCAATTACAAGATTTTTTCAAGTGAAAGGAGAGAAAAAAATCATACATTCACACAAACACAGGGAATATGTTTAATAGGAGAGTGTTTGATATGGACAAGAAAAATGCTATGCTACCCTTTGAGTTCTTGAGGTTTAGATTTTGTTTAAATCTGAGACCACAGTTGTTTAATTGTTGACCTACATCTTCACAGAAGTTCATAAAATCTTTCATTCTGAGTGAACAGTCGTTTCCCCAACTTGCTTTTCCACTGAACACTGTCTGCTGAGAAAGAATGAGAGAGAGAGAGACTTAAAGTCCCTTCCGTTACCAATCCATTCCGTTTTCTCTTCCTGTTCAAAAATATCTACAGTAATATTTTTCACTGTAAATTTCTGAGTCTGGCTCCGTTATTTTTGCAAGCTTGCTGATTTCGCAAGCGAGCCTTTCCTTGCCCAATATATTAAATTATCATTTAAGCGTGATTTAAAATGGGAATGCAAATTTCTTGATGCTAACTCAATTGCCTGGTTTCAATGTCTTTAGATAAGTGATAATTTTTGTACAGACAGCAGTTTGCTTATGCTGTGTGGGTCTCCTGGACTTGCCACAATCTGTAGTCAGATCATCATGGCAGCTGTTTTAGGTCAGTATTTAGCCTTTTTAAAATACATATGTATATAGTCCATGATGGAAGTTAAAATTTGACAGTATATATTTATAATAATCAGTTTAAAATCTATCTAACTCAGTGAAAATAACACATTTGATTTTGACTATATAGATTTTACCAACATTGTCTCTTGAAGATGACTGGTCAGAGATAAAAAGCCCATGGGATCCAAGGAAAATTGTCAAGTTGGATCAAAACTTAGCTCAGTGGTAGGACACAAAGGGTAATAATGAGTGATTTTCTGACTACAAAACTGTTTCCTGTGGAATTTGTATGGCTTGGCTCAATTGCTTTTTTATTTGTGATGATACTCAATTGTAGGGGGAGTGATTGAAAATATATGAATGGTAAATTAATTAGTTGTGTTGTTGCCAATGAAGAAAGCAGTAGACTACAACCTGATATCAACAGACTAGTTAGGTAGAAAAGTAACACATAGAAGTCATTCTGGAGATGTCTCAGGTAAGGCATTTCAGGAGGACAAGTAAGACTGGGAAATACACAATAAATGGTAGAATGCTGACAAGTGCATGGAAATAAGTGGACAGTGGAGTGCATACGTGCAACCCACTGATGGTAACAGGATCTGGTGCTTAAAAAATTATACTGGGTACTTTATTGGTCAAGGCATAAAATTTAATTGCAGCAAAGGTATACTAGAACTGTATAAAATTCTACTTAGGCCACAGTTACTGTTGTGCATTTCTGGTCACCAAATTTTAGGAAGAATATGATTGCAGTAGAAAGGGTTCACCTGGATTTACATGGATATTGTCATGATAAAGGACTGAGTTAACTAGGTAGTTTTGAAATGGAGGAGGCTGGGGACAGATTTCATTGAGGTGACGAAAAGAATAAAGGTTTGGGATAGGAAGGATCTAATTACTTATATTTAACTTGGAATGGTCAGTAGCCAGGGCATAGACATAACTCAATTGATGGGAAGTTTAGAGGAGTGCTGGGGATTTCTTTTCACCCAGGCAGTTATCTGAAGGGAGATTACAGAGAGTTAGGCAGGAATTTAAAAAGAAGGTCCTCAAGGGCAGTAATTTCTGGATTACTCCCAGTGTTACGAGCTAGTGAGGGCAGGAATAGGAGGATAAGCAGATGAATGCATGGCTGAGGAGCTGGTGTATGGGAGAAGGATTCACATTTTTGGATCATTGGAATCTCTTTTGGGGTACAAGAAGGACAGATTGCACCTAAATTGGAAAGGGACTAATATACTGGCAGGGAAGTTTGCTAGACCTGTTTGGGAGGATTTAAACTAGTAAGGGAAGGGGGGGGCGGGGGGGGGCGGGGGGGTGAGAGGTGGGACCCAGGGAGACAGTGAGGAAAGAGATCGATCTGAGACAGGTACAGCTGAGAACAGAAGTGAGTCAAGCAGTCAGGGCAGGCAGGGACAGGGTCGGACTAATAAATTAAACTGTATTTATTTCAATGCAAGGGGCCTAACAGGGAAGGCAGATGAGCTCACGGCATGGTTAGGAACATGGGACTGGGATACCATAGCAATTACGGAAACATGGCTCAGGGATGGACAGGACTGGCAGCTTAATGTTCCAGGATACAAATGCTACAGGAAGGATAGAAAGGGAGGCAAGAGAGGAGGGGGAGTGGCATTTTTGATAAGGGATAGCATTACAGCTGTGCTGAGGGAAGACATTCCTGGAAATACATCCAGGGAAGTTATTTGGATGGAACTGACAAATAAGAAAGGGATGATCACCTCATTGGGATTGTATTATAGACCCCCAATAGTCAGAGGGAAATTGAGAAGCAAACTTGTAAGGAGATCTCAGCTATCTGTATGAATAATAGGGTAGTTATGGTATGGGATTTTAACTTTCCAAACATCGACTGGGACTGCCATAGTGTTAAAGGTTTAGATGGAGAGGAATTTCTTAAGTGTGTACAAGACAATTTTCTGATTCAGTACATGGATGTACCTACTAGAGAAGGTACAAAACTTGACCTACTCTTGGGAAATAAGGCAGGGCAGGTGACTGAGGTGTCAGTGGGGGAGCACTGTGGGGCCAGCGACCATAATTCTATTTGTTTTAAAATAGTGATGGAAAAGGATAGACCAGATCTAAAAGTTGAAGTTCTAAATTGGAGAAAGGCCAATTTTGACGATATTAGTCAAGAACTTTTGAAAGCTGACTGTAGGCAGATGTTCGCAAGTAAAAGCACGGTTGGAAACTGGGAAGCCTTCAGAAATGAGATAACAAGAATCCAGAGAAAGTATATTCGTGTCAGGGTGAAATGGAAGGTTGGTAGGTATAGGGAATGCTGGATGGCTAAAGAAATTGAGGGTTTGGTTAAGAAAAAGAAGGAAGCATATGTCAGGTAAAGACAGGATAGATCGAATGAATCCCTAGAAGAGTATAAAGAAAGTAGGAGTATACTTAAGAGGGAAATCAGGAGGGCAAAACGGGGACATGATATAGCTTTAGCAAAGAGAATTAAGGAGAATCCAAAGGGTTTTTACAAATATATTAAGGCCAAACGGGTAACTAGGGAGTGAATAGGGCCCCCAAAGATCAGCAAGGCGGCCTTTGTGTGGAGCCACAGAAAATGGGGGAAGATACTAAATGAATACTTTGCATCAGTATTTACTGTGGAAAAGGATATGGCAGATATAGACAGTAGGGAAATAGATGGTGGCATCTTGCATAATGTCCTGATTACAGAGGAGGAAGTGCTGGATGTCTTGAAATGGGTAAAAGTGGATAAATCCCCAGGACCTGATCAGGTGTACCTGAGACCTCTGTGGGAAGCTAGAGAAGTGATTTCAGGGCCTCTTGCTGAGATATTTGTATCATCAATAGTCACAGGTGAGGAGCCGGAAGACTGGAGGTTGGCAAACGTGGTGCCATTGTTTAAGAAGGGCGGTAAAGACAAGCCAGGGAACTATAGACCAGTGAGCCTGACCTCAGTGGTGGCAAGTTGTTGGAGGGAATCCTGAGGGAAAGGATGTACATGTATTTGATTCAGGATAGTCAACATGGCTTTGTGTGTGGGAAATCGTGTCTCACAAACTTGATTGAGGTTTTTGAAGAAATAACAAAGAAGATTGATGAGGGCAGAGCAGTAAATTTGATCTATATGGACTTCAGTAAGACGTTCGACAAGGTTCCCCATGAGAGACTGATTAGCAAGGTTAGATCTCATGGAATACAAGGAGAACTAGCTATTTGGGTACAGAACTGGCTTAAAGGTAGAAGACAGAGGGTGGTGGTGGAAGGTTATTTTTCAGACTGAAGGCTTGTGACCAGGGGAGTGCCACAAGGATCGGTGCTGGGCCCTCTACTTTTTGTCATTTACATAAATGATTTGGATGCGAGCATAAGAGGTACAGTTAGTAAGTTTGCAGATGACACCAAAATTGGAGGTGTAGTGAACAGCGAAGAGGGTTATCTCAGATTACAATGGGATCTGGACCAGATGGGCCAATGGGCTGAGAAGTGGCAGATGGAGTTTAATTCAGATAAATGCAAGATGCTGCATTTTGGGAAAGCAAGTCTTAGCAGGACTTACACACTTAATGGTAAGGTCCTAGGGAGTGTTGCTGAACAAAGAGACCTTGGAGTGCAGGTTCATAGCTCCTTGAAAGCAGAGTCGCAGGTAGATAGGATAGTGAAGAAGGTGTTTGGTATGCTTTCCTTTATTGGTCAGAGTATTGAGTACAGGAGTTGGGAGGTAATAATGCGGCTGTACAGGACATTGGTTAGGCCACTGTTGGAATATTGCGTGCAATTCTGGTCTCCTTCCTATCGGAAAGATGTTGTGAAACTTGAAAGGGTTCAGAAAAGATTTACAAGGATGTTGCCAGGGTTGGAGGATCTGAGCTACAGGGAGAGGCTGAACAGGATGGGGGTGTTTTCCCTGAAGCGTCGGAGGTTGTGGGGTGACCTTATAGAGATTTACAAAATTATGAAGGGCATGGATAGGATAAATAGACAAAGTCTTTTCCCTGGGGTTGGGGAGTCCAGAACTAGAGGGCATAGGTTTAGGGTGAGAGTGGAAAGATGTAAAAGAGACCTAAGGGGCAACCTTTTCACGCAGAGGGTGGTACGTGTATGGAATGAGCTGCCAGAGGATGTGGTGGTACAATTGCAACATTTAAGAGGCATTTGGATGGGTATATGAATAGGGAGGGTTTGGAGGGATATGGGCCGGGTGCTGGCAGGTGGGACTAGATTGGGTTGGGATATCTGGTCGGCATGGACGGGTTGGACCGAAGGGTCTGTTTCCATGCTGTTCATCTCTATGACTCAATGACTCACTGCCTGGATGGGTGATAGAAACAAAAACTCTCATATCATTTTATAAAACACCAATTGAGGTATTTTAAGTCACAAGGCTAGAGATCAAGAATTGTAAAGTACGATTGTGTTTGACATGGTTATTTTTTAACATCCATCAGAGATGTGATGGACCATGAAGTAAAATTCTGTAGTTACAATTAAAGCAATTTTCAGGAATCCAATTGGGTTGGCTGAAAGATTCTACTATTGTGTGTTTGCGCACATTTTTTATTTTGTAAACTTTAGCTTTTTATTAGCCAAACATCGAAACTTTAGGCTGTTAATTTTATCTAGCTGATGTAATACGTTGTGTCCAAGAAAAGAACGTCTTGTTACCACCGATTTTATGTGGTTATTCCTTGAACTCAGCAGCAATAAGTGTTGCGTAATACCTCATATATTGTTAAATGAAGTATTTTTGGGCTTAAGTCGACATGGCAAGTACACTACATTCTTTTATTAATCAAAATTGAACAAGTGGTTTGATTCGACCTTAAGGTAATATCTCACAGCACTTCTTTTTGCACCAGCTGTCATACATTTGTAAAGTGATGTGCACCCACAGCACACAATAGTTTTTTTAAGCCTTCATTTTTAGTCTTTGCAATATTAGCAGTGCAACTGCAGCAGTATTCTGTGCAGATGCCAGTACGCTCTTGTTTTCCCGAATTCGGGGGTGAGGTGTGAATCCAACAGCCTTCACACCGCTTTGGTAAGCTCTGTATCTCTGCAAGCAGGACGTATGTTGGGTACCTGCAACTTAACTGGATGCTAAAGGATTTGAGTTTTATTTTATGTTCCTTCCGAAAGCTTGGGGAAACTTATTTGTGCACAACAGGAAAATGGTTTGGTACTTTTTTTAAAGTCACTATCAAGGTTACACACAGGTGAACAGCCGGAGACTCGTTTGTTTCTTAGCGGTAAATCAGTTTTCCGCTGTATATTAAAAGCGCGGCGGCTGTCTTCTTAAATAACATTAAACAACGCGTTTTGATGGGAAGCCCTACAGTATCTGACGTTCACTTCACATTTCTGATTATGCAATTCAGTTTTAGCGGAACTTTGAACTGTAATCTAACCAGCTCCTTTCAAACTCGTTTTAGGCGCAACGGAAACCGTCCGCAGATGTTGCAGGAATTAACTGAAAAGTACAAAGCACCAAAATGGGAAATATGCCAACAATGCTATTTAGATTTATATGTATGCCTGTAGGTGGCATGACATTCACATTTATTCTTCAGTGAAGTAAAACATGCCTAGATCCCCTACAAGGTTAAAACCTTGTAGATATTTTCTGTATTAAATTGGAACCTCTCTTCAAACTGCCCATTGCAATACAGAATACCAATTAACTTAATCCGAGGGTCCAAGTGAAAATATTGATGTTAAAAACGTTATGTGCTCAAAATGCTACATTAACAAACGTGTACAGCAAATCAGGAACTTACAGAATGCTTCAACTTATATCGTATTAGATTAGATTCCCTAGTGTGGAAACAGGCCCTTCGGCCCAACAAGTCCACACTGACCCTCCAAAGAGTTATCCACCCAGACCCATTTCCTTCTGACTAATGCACCTAACACTATGGGCAATTTAGCATGGCCAATTCACCTGACCTGCTCATCTTTGGACTGTGGGAGGAAACCGGAGCACCCGTGCAGGCACGGGAAGAATGTACAAACTCCTCCTACTTTGTTTATGTCATTTTAGTTTCCTTACTTTGCAGTGTTAGCTTGTCTAGAATTTGAAGCAAAACTTTTGAATTATTTATAAAATGATAAAAGCATGTCAATAGAATTTAATTATAAGACCATAACATCATAAAACATTGAAGCAGAAGTTGGCCATTCGGCCCATCAAATCTGCTCTGCTGTTCAAATAGATCATGGCTAATCTAATAATCCTCAACTCTATTTTCCTGTGTTTTTCCCATAATCTTTGATTCCTTTACTGATTAAAGATCTGTTTATCTCAGCCTTCAACATACTTAACAACACAGCTTCTATAAATCTCTGTGGTAAAGAATTCCACCGACGCATCACTCCCTGAGATAGGAAATTCCTCCTCATCCAGTATCTGGACAAACTCTTCCTCTGAGGTTATGCTCTCTGCTCCTAGACTCTCTCAAAAGGGGAAACAACATTTACCCCATCAAGTATCCCAAGAATCTTGAATATATCAATAAGGATCCTTCATTTCATCTGTATTCCAGTGAATACTCAGACTCTTCTCGTAAGGTCTTCCATACCTGATATCTACTGATGGAACCTTCTTTCTGAATCTTCGCTGAGTTTCTGGCGATTTCTGTTTTTGTTTCAAAAGGCATTCCTACTTTTATATTCCAAACTCTTGGAAACAAAGATCAACATTTAGTTGCTTTCCCTATTACTTGCTGAACTTACATGCTAGCCTTTTTAAAAATTATTCATGCATGAGGATTCTCAAATCCCTTTGTTTCATAGCTTCCTGCAGTCTTTCTCCATTCAAATAATATTAAGCATACTTGTGCTTCCTGCCAAAGTGCATAACCTCACATTTCTCTACACAATGTTTCCATCTGCCAAGTTTTTGCCTATTTGCTTAACCTGACCATATCTCTCTGAAAATGTCATGAGGAATTAAGGGCTATGGGGAGAATGCTGGTAAGTGGAATTGAAATGCCCATCAGCCATGATTGAATGGCGGAGTGGACTAGATGGGCCGAATGGCCTTACTTCCACTCCTATGTCTTATTGTCTAAAATTCTTTATGTAAAGCTTACTACTTTCCTTCTCACCTATTTTTGCGTTATCCACAAACTTGCTGATAGTGCATTCACTTTCCTCATCCAAATCATTTATATATTTTAAATAATTGTGGCACGTAACTCATTACAAGTTGCTATCCTGAAAATGCCTCCATTGCAACTTTGTATCTTCTCTTGGTTAGCCAATCCTGTATCTGTGCTAATATACTACCTCCAACATCATGGGTTTTTATTAAGTAGCCAAATGCATGGTACCTTATCAAGTGCCTTCTGAAAATTCAAGTATATTACATACATCAGTGAAGGCTTGGAGGACCAAAAGACCTGGTCCTGTGCTGTACTGTTCTTTGTTTGTACTTATTCACTGCTCCCTCTTTATCCCACTTAAGAGTCATAGAGATGTACAGCACAGAAACAGACCCTTCAATTCAACTCATTCATGCCAACCAGATATGCTAAATAAATCTAATGCCATTTGCCAGCATTTGGCCCAGATCCTTCTAAACCTTTCCTATTCATGTACCCATCCAGATGTCTTTTAAATGTTGCAATTATACCAGCCTTCACCACTTCCTCTGGCAGTTAATTTCATATGTGCATTACACTCTGCATGAAAAGGTTACCCTCACGTCCCTTTTAAATCTTTCCTCCCTTATCTTAAACCAATGCCCTCTAGTTTTGGACTCTCCATACCCCAGGGAAAAGACCTTGTCTATTTATCCTATCCATGCCCGTCATGATTTTATAAACCTCAGCCTCTAATGCTCCAGGGAAAGTAGACTCCACTCTGTTCAGCCTCACCCTGTAGCTCAAACCCTCCAACCCTGGCAACATTCTTGTAAATCTTTTCTAAACCCTTTCAAGTTTCACAACATCTTTCCTATAGAAGAGAGACCAGAACTGCATGTAGCATTCCAAAAATGGCCTAACCAATATCCTGTACAGATACCAACATGACATCCCAATTCCTACACTCAATGTATTGACCAATAAAAGCAAACATATAAATACCTTCTTCGCTATCCTATCAACCTGTGAACCTGCAGTCCAAGGTCTCTTTGTTCAGTAACACTCCCTGGGACCTTACCATTAAGTGTATAAATACTGCCCCGATTTGACTTTCCAAAATGCAGGCCCTCACATTTATTTAAATTAAACTTCATCAGCTACTCCTCGGCCCATTGGCTCATTTGATCAAATCCCTTTGCACTCTGAGATAACCTTCTTTGCTGTCAACTGCAGCTTCAATTTTGGTGTCATCTGCAAACTTACTCACTATATCTCCTATTTTCACATTCAAATCATTTATATAAATGACAAGAAGCAGTGGACTCAGCACCGATCCTTGTGGCACACTGCTGGTCACAAGCCTCCAGTCTGAAAAGCAACGCTCCACCATCACCCTCTGCCTTCTATTCCTAAGCCAGTTTTACATCCAAATGGCTAGCTCATTCTGTATTCCATGTGATCTAACCTTGCTAACCAGTCTACCATGAGGAACCTTGTCAAATACCTTACTGAAATCCATATAGACCACAGAAGTTGCTTGAAAAGCTCAGCAGGTCTGGCAGCACCTGTGAAGAGAAATCAAAGTTAATGTTTCACGTCCGGTGATCCTTCCACAGAACTGTGGAATGTTCTGAGGAGGGGTCACTGGACCCGAAACGTTAACTCCGATTTCTCCTCACAGACGCTGCCAGACCTACTGAGCTTTTCCATCAACTTCTGGTTTTGTTTCTGATTTACATCATCTGCAGTTCTTTTGGTTTTTATTCCATATAGATCATGTCCACTGCTCTGTGCTTATCAATCCTCTTCCTTACTTATTCAAAAAACTCAAATTAGTGAGACATGATTTCCCATGCGCAAAGCCATGTTGACTATCCCTAAGCAGTCCTTGGCTTTCCAAATACTAATAAATCCTGTTCCTCAGAATTAGCTCCAACAACTTGCCCATCACAAATGCCAGGCTCACCAGTCCGTAGTTCCCTTTTCCTTACCACCTTTCTTAAATAGTGGCACCACATTAGCCAACCTCCAGTCTTCCAATACCTCACTTGTGACTATCAATGCACACCCAATGCCACTCTCCTCCTGATGGCCACCTTTGTGTTTGGCTGCATCAAGCTGTGCATGGATCCCTGGTACGCAAACACCAAGTGTCACTACGTACTGAGGTTCTACCCGTCCCTCGTGTTGCAAAGGATAGACCTGGCCTCACTGCTGTGAAATGCTCCAAGTAGTTGGACCGTTCCATATCACCCGTCCTTTGTGGAGAAATTTATGAAGAAAAACACCTTTGACCACAAGTCCACCAGGAAGTGGTCAGCATGTAGTGTCCTTAAGACTCTTCGGGAAAAGGAGAGGGTGGATCCCGTAGAGCGGTTCCCTGGGCCTTTTGTATCTCTTTTCTTTTTTTAATAAAAGATGATACATTGGTAACTTTCCAGTCCTCTGGAACTTTTCCAGAACCTAAAGATTCTGGGGGAATTATTACCAGTGCATTCATATCTCAGCAGCTGCTTTCTTTAACATTCACAGATGGATTCCATTAGGTCCAGGGAACGTATTGGTCTTTAGACCCATCAGATTCCCTAACACTTTTTTACTGGTGACACTTACTCCCTCTCCTTTCTTCCCTTGAATATATCGAAATTGTGGAATTGTTCTTCATGTCTTCTAGTGTGAAGACTGGTGGAAAGTATTTATTCAACTCCTCTGCCATTTCCTGGTTCCTGATTATTATTATTTCCCTAGCATCGTTCATGAAGGATCCTATGCTCACTTCTGAAGCTTTTGCTATCCACCTTGATATTGCTTTCAAATTTGTCCTTAAAGTTTATTTTCTCCCTCTTTTTATCTGGATTAATTTTTGTTGTTTTTTAAAACTTCCCAATCTTCTGGTTTTCCACTAATCTGTGGCATATTGAATGTTTTTTCTTTCAATCTGATGCTATCCTTAACTTCCCTAGTTAACCATAGTTGGCTTAACTCTTTCCTAGAATCCCTCTTTTTCATTGGAATATATCTATGCTCTGAACTATGAACTATTTTCTTAAATATCTGCATTGTCCTTCAATTGCCTTTGCTGCTAAGTTACCCTCCCAGTCCACTTCAGCATGCTCTAACCTCTTCCTTTGTAATTACCTTATTTCAGCTAGCATAGTTGTTTCTGATCTAAGTTGTTCTCTCTCAAACTGAATACTAATTGTATGGTCCTGCCTCCAGGGATCTTTTACACTTACATAATTCATTAAATCTGCCTTGTTAAGATCACTGGGTCCAAAGTAGCCTGATTCCTTGTTGGATACACCACATATTGTTCTTGGAAACTGTCCTGAATACACTATGAATTCCTTCTCATGGCTTCCTCTGCCACTCTGACTATCCCAATATATATGAAGATTAAAGTCATACATGATTAAATTTCTGCCTTTGTTATGTGCACTCATTATGTCCTGATTTTTTTCTCTGTCCCCCCTGAATAGCCATTGTTATGAGGCCTAGAGACTACTCCTACCAGCATATTCTTTCCCCTTTTATGTCTTCCCTACACAAACATGGATTGCAAGTCTTCCAATTCAAGATCATTTCTTGCTAGCATACTTACTGCATCCTGTACCAACAATGCTAGCTCACTACCCTTTCCTTCCTGCATTTTCTGCTGAAAAGTCATATACTCTGAATATTTAGTTCCCAGCCTTGATCTCCTTGTAACTATGTTTCTGTAATTGCAATAAGATCATGCCTATTTACCTGTATTCATGCCATTAATTCATCTGTCTTGTTCTGAATACTGCATACATTCAAATAGTGAGCTATTGATTTTACCTTGCTGCTATATTCCTCCTTTGACTCTATTTACTGCTGTTATTTCTATGTTTGCTTACTCTGTTGATCCCTGTCTATTCTGGTTCTTGTTATTTAAATAGCTTTCCTGTAATGCTGTCATTCCTATTGTTTTGAAAGTCTACCTTTCCAAACCCCCTGCCCTTCTAATAAGTTTAAAGTTCTCACTACAGCTCCAATTATTCAATTCACCAAACACTAGTCCCAACATATTTCAAGTGAACCCAATCCCACCAGAATAATTCCCTTCTACCGCAATACTGCTGCTAGTGCCTCATGATTTGAAATCCATCCTTTCCATACCAGTCTCTGGAGCAATGCATTAAACTCCTTGACTTTACTAACCTTATGTAGTTTGCCTGTGCCCCAGGTAGTAATTCAGGTTTTGCTTTTTAATTTAGCACCTAACCGTTCAAAGTGATTCAGCAAAACCTCTTTTCTAGTTCTATCATTGTCATTGGTGCCAACGTGGACAATGATTCCTCGATCCCTCCCCTCCCTTCAAAATTCTTCTCCAGACCCCAAGGTGATGTCCTTAACCCTGACACCAGACACACCACACAGCCTTTAGCAATCCCACTCACGAGTGCAAGAAAGATGTCAATTTTATAAATTATACAGTTCCCAACCACAGCTACATTTGTATTTCCTTCCTCCACTTGAACGGCTCCCTGTACCAAGATGCTGTGGTCAGCTTGCATATACTGCCTGCAATCTCCACTTCTGTCTGCACAGCTTACAAGAATCTTTTAGCTGTTGGACAATTGTTGGGATGAAAGCTCCTCAATTTTTATCCCCTGGGTCCTCAAATCAGCTTCACCTGCAGTCACACCCTCCTGATCCTGATCACAGATGTAATTTGAGGGGTGTGACCACACTGGAGCAAAGTGCCCAGATAATCTTCCCCTTCCTTGATATGGCACCATGTCTGTAATTGGATCTGACGTTCCTTGAACTGCAAGATATATCTGGTCTGGATCCCATTGTCCAGCAGCAGGCACTTGCTGCAGCAGGAACACATCACCTGACCTGCCATCACTATCATATTTCATTTATCTAAGAGATTCCCTGCTCTTTAAACTTCACGTAATGATATTTTAATTACTTATATAAACTAAAAGAAAAACAATCACCAATATCAGTCTAATACTTAGACAGTTACTTTTAACAAAAGAGAAAAGAAAACTGCTGGAGACCTAAACTCAAACTGAACACCCTACTGTTGCTGTAAAGAACTGGAAATATTCACCAATCCTGCTCACCAATCAGTTTCTTTCTTACATTGTGCTGTAGTTTGTGACATCGTTCGACAAATGGTAGTCCTCTTGATCCACACCTTTTATCCTCCCCCACTTATCACTCACTTTGGACAGCTTACTTTTTGCCGTAAACCCTAGTTAAAGCAACTCTGTTTCCTGTTGCAACAAATTTCCACTTTGAACCAAACTTCTATTCATAGTCAATAACTCACACAGCCTTCGTATCATTCTGCTGCAGTCCAACACAGACTTTGCTAAAAAGATGAGATAAGGATTGCTGTATACAAAATTAAATCATTCCACGTGGTGTCAGCTCTCTTGATGATCTCTCATACCCCCTCTTTCCCATCTGGGAACAAAGCCTCTTCAAGCAGATTCAGGATGGCTTAGGTCAGACCACATGATAAGAGCAGAATGATGATTACTAAGTGCCATTTAAATATAAAATCATTTTGAGATGTGAGCATTTATTACTTATCCTTAGATGTCCTGGGGGTGGAGGTGAGCCATCTTGAACCTGCTGCAATGCCTGTCATATTTGCCACCACTTCCAGAATGTGGGCCAGGGTTGGTGGAGGTAGTTTGCTACCACTAATCTTGCTTTGTTGATATTTTGTCTAGGACCTATCTAAAAATCAATGATCGAAGAAACCCCACTGTATAGTCATTAAAGAAAGGAGAGTTGACTTAGTTGACAACATGTTATATTGCCTGACAGCAAAAAGTCCAACTATATTACTTGTGAGGCATAATTACTGGGAGTCTCAGATAATGTATGCTCCCTACAAAGTCTAGTGTAGAACCTGACAGCCTCCATTCAAAAACTCTGTGGCATCAGTTGGATTGATGGAGCAATTGCAACTTCACCATTAAACACTTTCAAATCCATTAGCTTGTACATCACACCTACAGTCAGGAGAGCAAGAACTTTGACCAATGAGTGAAGGAATTGCGATATATTTACAAGTCAGGATTATGTGTAACTTTGAGGATATCTTGCAGGTTCTGGTATTTCCATGCACTGTGGCACTTGTCCTAGGTAGTAGATATTGTGGGTTTGGGAGGTACCATTGTTCAAAGCAATACAATTTCACATTGTTTTATATAATGGAATTCCTTCTCCAGATGCCACTGACAGTCATATAAATGCTTTAACACTTTAAATATAATCAAATACTTTTGGGCAATATTTTTTCTTTATTATAAGTTTTGTCTTCTGATCCAATTACACCCATTACAACCTGCCCTGCTCCTTACAGGGCCGTTGTTGGTATATTAACCCTTTTGTCCTTGAAAGATTCTCATCAGAAAAAAGCGGAGGCTAGTTAGTCCTTCAACACTGTTTTATCATTCAGTTAGATCATGGTTAACCTGTAACTTGACTCCATTTATTCATTATAACTCTGTAACATTTAGTACCTTTACCCATCAGAAATTTAATAATTTTGGAATTATTCGGTTGAATATCCTCCCAAGTTGTAACAGCTTTTTGGGAAGAGAGAGTTCCAGATTTCTATTGAATTTTATCTGAAGAAGAGTTTCTTGACATGACCCTTGAGGAGCTGGAAATGTGTTGCTGGAAAAGCGCAGCAGGTCAGGCAGCATCCAAGAAACAGGAAATTCGACGTTTCGGGCATAAGCCCTTCATCAGGAAGGGCTTATGCCCGAAACGTCGAAATTCCTGTTCCTTGAATGCTGCCTGACCTGCTGCGCTTTTCCAGCAACGCATTTCCAGCTCTGATCTCCAGCATCTGCAGACCTCACTTTCTCCTCGATGACCCTTGAGGAACCCATTTCTAATTTTAATGTTAAACCTGATTATACCTGGACACCCCCATTAGAAGAAAAAAGGTCAGATGAGAGAAACTATCAACATGTTAAAATGCCCCTTCATCTTCTCTACTCAAGGGAATGCAAAACAAGATGCAAAGAACTGACTTTATAATTTAATCCTATAAACCCTGGTATTAAACTAGTGAATCTGCACTGCACACTAACCAATGCCAATGTCTTCTTCCTGACGTTCAGTGTCCAGTTCTGAGCATTGTGCTAAGTTGAATTTGACCAGACTTCTATACAACTGGAGCATAACTTTCAGCCTTTCATACCCCAGTTCCAGAATACTGATGGTAAGTGTCAGGGGATTGCTGAACCATGGTGGGCAGCACAGCCATGCTGCAACCCATCTCTTCCCCATTAATGCAAGCACATTTCCAGAAGGAACTACTGTCCAGCAATAACATGTAGGAACCTTGTCATATTTTCCAATCCATAGCCCATAAGTACTTCAGCTAATTTTAGAATCGCTACAAATAGCAGCTGAGATTAGCTAACTCAGCAGACCGGAGATTGGAACCTAAGACCTACAATTACAGTTCCACTGTGCTACTTGCTGAGTCTTCTGTGGTCCTAATCTAGTTTAGCTTTAGAGCAGTTTTACTACAATGATAATAGCTGTGAGGGACTTGCATTACGTAGTGAGAATAGAAAAGATTGGATTGGTCTCCTTAAAGCAGAGAATTCTATGGAAGTATTTAATGGAAGTGTTCAAAATCATAAATCATTTTACTAGAATAAATAGAATCCTTACACCAGCATGGTAACCAGACAGCATATTTATTTCATGCAGAACCTGTGGGCATTGCTGCAAAAGTGAGCATTTTTGTCCATTTTTGAAGGTGATAGTGAGATGCCTTATTGAACTACTGTGGAGTTCCAGTATTTCAACCCGGTAACCGTGATAGAGTTCTAAGTCAGAATGATGTAGGACTTGTAGGGGGACTTGCAGGTTCCCATGCAATTGTTACACTTTGTACTTTGAGGTAGTAGAGGTTGCAAATTTAGAAAGTACTGTCAAAGGAGTCTTGTTGAGTTTTGCACATCTCAGACATGGTGCACACTGCTGCGGTGGAGGAGTGAGTGTTGGAGGTGGTGGATAAGACACCCAAGTTCGTGGATGGTGTCAAGCTTCTTGCATGTTACTGGAGCTGCACTCATCTAAGAAGGTGGAAAGGATTCCATCATACTCCTGATTTCTACCTTGCAGATGATAGAAAGATGTTGTGAAGCCAGGAGGACGGTTACTAGCTGTTTGGATTTCAAGTCTTTGACCTATTCTTGTAGCTACAGTATTAACATGGCTGGTCCAGTTAAGTTTCTGGTCAATTGTGACTCCTGTTGATAGTGGCGGATTTAATATTGGAAATGTCAAAGTGAGATCGTTAGATTCTTACTCGTGGGAGGTAGTCATTGTCTGGCACTTGTGAGCTGTGAATGTTATTACAATACTCATCAATTTGTGCTGGAACCATTGCCTTTGATTCTCCCATTGGTGGGGAAAGAAGAAAGATTCTTGTTTTCAAACCTTCCCTGGCTTTATCCACCTCCTTGATTTTTGTAAGATTCTCTTACCCTCCAATCCTCCATTATATCTGCACCTTTCCAATCCTAGCATTATGTACATCCCTAATTTTATTCTCTCCGGCATTGGAGCTTGTGCGGCGAGCTATCTAGGCCCTTCAGACTTCCCTTGCTTAGTCTTTCCATTTTTCTACCTATTTTAAGATACTACATAAATCTGACTTTTTGACCAGCTTTTTGATCATCTGTCCTAATGTCTTCTTATGTAGTTGAGTATCAAATTTGGTCTGGTAATGTTCTCTTGAATTCTCTTCGGACTGTGCTAATGGTAACTATGTAAATTCATGATTTGGAGATGCCGGTGTTGGACTGGGGTGTACAAAGTTAAAAATCACACAACATCAGGTTATAGGCCAACAGGTTTATAGTTGAACAGCTAGTGTGCTTCCAAATAAACCTGTTGGACTATAACCTGGTGTTGTGTGATTTTTAACTATGTAAATGCAAGTTGCTAATAAGCTGTCAGGCTTTCCTCAAAAACTTACTGGCAACAGGTTGTAAGCATTAGTTTGAGATTTTTAAGGTTACACACATTTTGATATCAGCTATTCCTGATGTTACAAGATATGTCTAAATAAATAAGTCAGGGAAAATAAAAAAAAAGACCAACTGTGTTTCCAAAACAAAGCAGTTTCCAGATGATGTATTACAAATGTGAGAGAATTTGATGATATCATTTTCATATCACCATCGAAAAGGCAGAAGTCAGAGTGCAATGGAATATTCCCCACTTGACTGGATGAGTGCAGCCAACAACACTTAAAAAGCTTGACGTCTACTTGAAAAAGCAGCCTATTGGCACACCATCCAAAAATGTTCACCCCTCCTATCACTAAAGCTCAGGAGCAGAAGTATGTACTGCTTACAAGGTGTACTGCAGAAATTTACCAAGGCTTCTTAGACAGCACCTTCCAGACCCACGACTACTTCCATCTAGAAAGACAAGGACACCAGTTTCATGTAATGTCATGATCTGCAAGTTCCTCTCCAAGCCACTCACCATTCTGACTTGGAAATAATTTGCCATTCCTTCTGTGTTGCTGGGCCAAAAACCTTTCTAACAACATTGTGAGTTGGCTGATAGGATTGTGGCTTCAAGAATACTTTTTTGGCTGCTACTAAACTCCACCCACGATAACTTTTCACTCCCTGTAGATCAAATGTCTATCAAACTTAGCCTTAAATACATTCAATGATCCATCCTTCACTGCTGTCTGGTGTGGAGAGTTTTAAAGATTGGTGTCTCTGTAGGAAGGGAGGTTCCTCCTAACTCCTGTTTTAAATGTAAGACCCCTTATTCTTAAACTCTGCCTGCTGGTTTCACATTCCTCCATGCCAGTGTGTACTTCTGCATATTAGATGCTAAATACCATGCCATTAAAGGTGACTGGGCAAACAGGCAATGTGAACTAATTAGTCAGTCATATTTAAATATTTGTAGAGAAGTGTCACCTGGAAGGGAGGAGGGTTTTACGATGCATTGGTGTTGGAATTAAAACTCTAACTAGAAAGTTATGCCCGGACTTCATTTAAAACCATTTAAGTTTTAGAGTACAACATCCCATGTGGGGAGATGTATCATCTTAGCATTTAGCCTCCTTCAAATCTTATGGTTCAATCAGATCACATATCATTCTTTTAAACTGAAAAGAGTAAAAGCCCAATGTGTTGAACCTTTCCGCATTAGATAACCCTTTCGTCCATGGAATCAGTATTTGGCAATTTCTGTAAACCACTTCCAATACAGTTAAGTCCCTCTTTAAGAAGGAGATAACAACTGTGCACAGTACTCTAGTTGGAGTAAGACTTCCATGCTACATACCACTTTTGCAGTCACAAAACAAGGCTGTTCATAGCACATAACCCATATGGCTGATAATCCCTCACACATACAATCCCATTCCATCACTCTTATGGCTGCTTAACCACGAGACAACACAATTTAACTGTACTTAACTACATCCCAACTAAACAGCCTCTCTGAGTCAATGTGACTCTGACCCCAATGTCCACTGGATACCAGCATCTTGCAATGTCTAGTAGGAAAACACCACATACAGGAAAGCAATTGGACAATTTCAATGATGAGCTTTTATAGTTACAGCGAGCTAAAGTGAACACAAACAAAATGAATAGAGGCTGCAGTTAGCACCATGATGTAAACCATCATGACCAACAACTATTTTACAGCGCATGATGACCTACTGCACCAAGCTCAGATCTGCTGGAATAAGACAAAGAACTACAGATGCTGAGGATCTGAAAAAAGAACAGAAATTGCTAGAGAAATTCAGGCTGTCTGACAGCATCTGTTGTGGGGAGAAAATGAGTTAATGTTTTGACTCCAGTGATCCTTCATCTATTGTAATCGGGTATGAATCAAGTCCTATCTGGCTTGTCTTGCCCATACAGCTAAGCTCTGTCATGAACAAAGGTAGCTTCCTCCTCCCCAAAGTCCTCATCCTCCTCCTCGGAAGACTGCTCCCACTCTCTGGCTCCTCAATGCCTGATTGCTCCAATTGTGCAAAACACAGCATGGCAAGATGACACGGCACATTCTGTCTGTACTATACTGGAGCCCTCTGCCACTCCTGCAAGACTGGTCTAAGCAGCAAACCATATCGTCAACAGCCCTATGCCCTGCTCCACCATGGCCCTGATAAAAACATGGGCAGCATTGTATCTGAGCTCCACATCTGTCAGGGAGTTACTGAAATAATTCCACAGAGGCTGGAATCCTGTCACCAGGTCACCCTTTAATTTATACATGGTGAGGCCTTGACAGTGTTTCAGCTCCCTCAGAGCCAGCTCTCAGAGTGAGCAGAACCTCTGTCACTCCTATTTATTTATTTTTTCTCTTACTTATTTTCTTTTCTTAATTCTTTTTCCCATGTCATGTGTGTGCAGGTATTGGACACAGTGAAAAACAATAAGTATGTAAATCTTTATTATGTACCACCACCAGGAAGAAAGGAAACATCCGAGTGGCCAATGACAAGCAGTGCCTCTCTCCGAGGGCAATACTGCATGATCAAACAGTGAAGGGGAGGGCAGGGATTAAATCAAAACAGAGTTGGAGGGGGTACACTCCTGTTTATTTATTTATTTTTCTTTTTTTCCTTTTTTTTCAGGTGTGAGACACAGTGAAAGACACAAGGTTACAAATCTTTATTCAATTTCCACCACCAGGAAGAAAGAAAACACCCAGGTGGTCAGTGACAAGCAGTGCCCTTCACACCAAAGGGGAGGGCAGGGATTAAATCAAAATAGAATTGGAGGGGGAAATAATACACTCCACTCCTTGCAGTGCTCACTCCACCTCTCCCTGAACAGCTCAAGGGTGTTGGTGGCCACCGCATGCACCTTCTCCAGAGACACCTGGGCTCTAACATAACCGCGAAAGAGGGGAAGGCAATTGGCCCTAACGACCCCCTCCATGGCCCGCTGCCTGGACCTGTTAATGGCCAGTTTGGCCAGGCCCAAGACCAGACCCACGAGGAGGTTCTGTGACCTAACCTCCCCTCTCCGCACTGGATGCCCGAAGATCAGGAGTGTGGGGCTGAAGTGCAACCAAAAACAGAGAAGGAGGTTTTTAAGAAAATCAAAAAGGGAGTGCAAGTGCCCAAACCCAATATATACATGGTCCACAGACTCCACAGCACCACAGAACAAACAGTTGGAATGGGAAACACTCTTGTTTATTTTATTTTTTTCTTTTCTTTTTCACTTTTTTTCTTTTTAAACTCCTGTCTATTATTTTTTTTTCTTCTTTTTACCCCCACACTCCCGCCTAACTGCGGTAGTGCTTATTTTTTCCCCAGCACCCATGGTGTGTGTATGTGCAGGTATGAGACACAGTGAGAGACACAAGGTGTACGAATCTTTATTCAATTTCCACCACCAGGAAGAAAGGAAACACCCGAGTGGCCTGTAACAAGCAGTGTCCTTCACAAAAGACAATTGCTGTGTGATCAAACAGTGAAGGGGAGGGCAGGGATTAAATCAAAATAGAGTTATCTCCTGTTTATTTTATTTATTTATTTTTCTTACAACACTCATGTTTTTTTTTGTCAAGCAATAATCCAGAGAACATGAGTGAGATAACTCCACAAAGGCTGGTATTCTGTCACCAAGTCACCCTTTATTCACACGTGAAGAGTCCTTGACATTGATCCAGCTCCCTCAGAGCCAGCTCTCAGAGTGGCCCGAACCTCTGACACTCCTATTTTTTTTATCCCCACACTAACCGTAGTAGTGCTTTTATTTTCCCAGCACCCATGTGTGTGTGCAGGTGTGAGACACATTGAGAGAGACATAAGATGCATGAATCTTTATTCAACTTCCACCAACAGGAAGGTAGGAAAACACCCAAGTGGCCAGTGACGAGTAGTGCCCTTCACAAAAGGATAATGCTGTGTGATCAAACAGTGAAGGGGAGGGCAGGGATTAAATCAAAATAGTGTTATCTCCTGTTTATTTTATTTATTTATTTTTTCTTACAACACTCTTGTTTTTTTTCCTGTGCTTTTTTTTCCTTTTTTCTTCTTTTTTTCTTTTTTTATTTAACCCCCACACTCCCGCCTAACCGCGGTAGTGCCTATTTTTTCCCCAGCATCCATGGTGTGTGTGTGCAGGTGTTAGACGCAGTGAGAGACACAAGGTGTACGAATCTTTATTCAATTTTCTCCACCAGGAAGAAAGGAAACGCCCGAGTGGCCAGTGACAAGCAGTGCCCTTCACAAAAGGCAATGCTGTGTGATCAAACAGTGAAGGGGAGGGCAGGGATTAAATCAAAATAAGTTATCTCCTGTTTATTTTATTTATTTATTTTTTCTTATAACACTTTTGTTTTTTTTTTATTTTTTTAGGAGAGTCCTTGCACACACTCACACTGATCCAACTCTTGACAGGGAAAACACCCAAGTGGTCTAGTGACAAGCAGTGCCCTTCACAACACTCCTGTTTCTTTTTCTTTTCTTACTGCTGTTTTTCTTTTCCTTTTTCTTTTTAAATTAATCCCCACATTACCGCCTAACTGCAGTAGTACTTATTTATTCCCCAGCACCCATGGTGTGTGTGTGTGCAGATGTGAGACACAGTGAGAGACACAAGGTGCATGAATCTTTATTCAATTTCCACCACCAGGAAGATAGGAAAACACCGAAGTGGCCAGTGACAAGCAGTGCCCTTCACATCAAAGGGCACTGCTGTGTGATCAAACAGTGAAGGGGAGGGCAGGGATTACATCAAAATAAAGTTATCTCCTGTTTATTTTATTTATTTATTTTTTCTTACAACACTTTTGTTTATTTTTTTTTGCAATGCTGTGTGAACAAACAAACACTCCGGTTTTTTTTCTTTTTTTTTTCTTTTTCTTTCTTTTTAACCCCCACACTACCGCCTAACTGCGGTAGTGCTTATTATTTTTAACCCCAGCACCCATGGTGTGTGTGCGCAGGTGTGAGACACAGTGAGAGACAAGGTGTACAAATCTTTATTCAATTTCCACCACCAGGAAAAGTAGGAAAAACACCCGAGTGGCCAGTGACAAGCAGTGCCCTTCACATCAAAGGGCACTGCTGTGTGATCAAACAGTGAAGGGGAGGGCAGGGATTACATCAAAATAAAGTTATCTCCTGTTTATTTTATTTATTTATTTATTTATTCTTACAACACTTTTGTTTATATCTGTGAGCCAGGGCTCCCTGATTGGGCCAGATTAACAGCCCCAATTAGGAACTCATGTTCTGTGACATCCTCCTGGCTGACCATTACAATCACTACAATTACATAATGATGTCAGTGGTCAAAGTGGATAAGTACTTGTCCACTAGTAACTAGTCTTGTAAGGCATGTACAATCTTAAATGCAACAGATACACCAGAGCACTCCAGGATGTAGGATTCATAGCCACTGCCAGGACACCCATACCTCTGAGAAGACGTAGTGGTGATCACAGATCACAAATGGAATAGAATCCCTTCCAGGAAATGAACTCTGCAGTGTTGTGATGCACTCCTATCAGTGCCACATGTGTAGAGTCGATGGCACCCTGCATCTGACAAAGCCCTTCGTGACTCCCTTGTCAGATCCACACCCCCCACCAACCCAACCTCCACCCCCGGCACCTTCCCCTGCAACCGCAGGAAATGTAAAACTTGCGCCCACACCTCCACACTCACTTCCCTCCAAGGCCCCAAGGGATCCTTCCATATCCGCCACAAGTTCACCTGTACCTCCACACACATCATCTATTGCATCCGCTGCACCCGATGTGGCCTCCTCTATATTGGTGAGACAGGCCGCTTACTTGCGGAACGCTTCAGAGAACACCTCTGGGCCGCCCGAACCAACCAACCCAATCACCCCGTGGCTCAACACTTTAACTCCCCCTCCCACTCCACCGAGGACATGCAGGTCCTTGGACTCCTCCACCGGCAGAACACAACTACACGACGGCTGGAGGAGGAGCGCCTCATCTTCCGCCTGGGAACCCTCCAACCACAAGGTATGAATTCAGATTTCTCCAGCTTCCTCATTTCCCCTCCCCCCACCTTGTCTCAGTCGGTTCCCTCAACTCAGCACCGCCCTCCTAACCTGCAATCCTCTTCCTGACCTCTCCGCCCCCACCCCACTCCGGCCTATCACCCTCACCTTGACCTCCTTCCACCTATCCCACCTCCATCGCCCCTCCCCCTAGTCCCTCCTCCCTACCTTTTATCTCAGCCTGCTTGGCTCTCTCTCTCTTATTCCTGATGAAGGGCTTATGCTCGAAACGTCGAATTCTCTATTCCTGAGATGCTGCCTAACCTGCTGTGCTTTGACCAGCAACACATTTGCAGCTCTGACAAAGTCAGCCAAGCTTCCAAATCCTATTGACTGGGCTGTAGTACTGACTCTGTCATTTAGGAATCAAAATGAACCTATGTGATTTTTCACAGATGTATTGGTCACTGTCCTAATACCTTTGTGAGTGCATGACTTATACATCCTTTAAAGGTCACCCATAGATCCCTGGAAGGCATTAGTAGCATAGAAGTTCAAAGCGACTGTTATCTTCAGAGCCACCACGGGAGGAATGCATCCCACTTCTGCAGCCTTCAGGTTGAACTCCAGCATTCGGCATCGTTCCATCATAGAGTCCCAAGATATGCAGAGGCTGTGCTTGCACTGTGCTTTGTTCATCCCTAGGAATTGGAGTCAGGGCCAAAAATCTCTGGACTTCATACAGACTATGCACATCCCAAGGGCCCAGCTGCAGTGATCTCTTTCTGAACTCCTTACTCCTTTTTGTATGGATGGTCTGTTACTACTCCTGGGAGAAAGTGAGGACTGCAGATGCTAGATCAGAGCTGAAGAAGGGCTCATGCCCGAAACGTCGACTCTCCTGCTCCTTGGACGCTGCCTGACCTGTTACTACTCCTGGGCTTGCCATTGGCTCTGGTCCACCTACCTCTACATTCACCTTCTTGGGAAGGCAGCCTCAGGAGGGCTATGTCTCCACCTGTCATTCAGCCTTAGTAACTGTGCAGACTAAGGGACCAACACATTACATTTAAAGGGACTGCATGCTATGCTCTGAACCCTTCCCATCCCAGATCCACATCAATCATTCAATTTTTCATGGCATTCAGTATATACCATCAATCAACTTACTGGACAGATGATGAACCAATGGTCTCTGCCTCCCACAGCATCATTGGATGTTGTACAAGTTATTGATAATCTTTGGCCAGCATTAGCTGCTATTTTAACTGATTGTTGCTAACTTCACCATCACCATCATGAGATTCCAATTTCAATTTGAAAAGACCAACAGCATGATACAAATGGGTTTGACCAGCATTCAAATACTAAGTAGGCTTACTCTACATGCACAACAAATGGATGATGAAACAATTGTAAAATAAATCTAGCTGCAGTGTGTGAACACCTGCTCCATGTAATTGCCACTTCATGTCCTAGAGTCTAGTAGGCATGCTTTCGCCCATCAAAGTGGTGCCGGCTTCGCTTATCCTTGGTGTTGTCCCAGTCATTTACTAGTTGCATTAGAGAATGGCAAGTATGGCAGAAACGCAGCTCATGTAGACACCTATAACATTCTGCCCTTTGTATTCTTCTCACAATTTGCATATCCCCTACATTTATGTTGTCAGCAAATGTTGTCACATTACAGTTGGTCTTTTATCCAAGTCATTATTACAGATTGTGTATAATTGAGGATCCCACTAGTGGTGCCCCAATAGTTATTGATTGCCAATCCAAAAATGACAAATTTATATTTGTGAATCCTTAATCTGTGTTAAATCTTTTGCCCCCAATTTGATATGCTTTTACCTTGTGCAGCAATACTTTATACCGTAATTCTATGAATTTCTTTCGAAAATCTAAATCTAAAATACTTGCTGGTTCCCTTTTATGAATCTGCTTGTTACATCCTTAAACAACTGTAGTGAATTACTTCAAGACCATAAGACAGCGGAGCAGAAGTTAGGCCATTTAGCCCATCGAATCTGCTTTGTCTTTCAATCATGGCTGTTAAGTTTCTCAACCCAATTCACCTGCTTTCTCTCCGTAACCCTTGATCCCCTTGACAATCAAGAACCTATCAATCTCTGTCTTAAATATACTCAATGACCGAGCCTCCACAACATTCTGTAGCAGTGAATTTCATAGATTCTTCACTCTCTGACTAAAGAAGTTTCTCATTATCACTGTTTTAAAAGGTCTTCCCTTTACTCTAAAGCTGTGGCCTCGGGCCCTACCCTGTCCTACCAATGGAAACATCTTCCCAACATCCACTCTGTCCAGTCCATTCAGTATTCTATAAGATCCAATTAGATCCCCACTCATCCTTCTAACTCCATCTATAATAGACTCAGAGTCCCCAAATGTCCCTCATATGTTAAGCTTTCCATTCCTGGGACCATTCTTGTGAAACTCCTCTGAACCCACTCTGGAGCCAGTACATCCTTCCTGAGATATGGGGTCCAAAACTGCACACAATACTCCAAATGTTGTCTGACTAGAGTATTACAGAGTCTCAGAAGTAAGTCCCTGCTTTTATATTCAAATCCTCTCAAAATAAATGGCAACATTGCATTTGCCTTTCTAACTACTGACACAACCTACAAGTTCACTGTGAGAGAATCCTGGACCAGAACTCCCAAGTCTCTTTACATTTCTGACTTATGAATTCTCTCCCCATTTAGAAAGTAGTCCATGCTTCTATTCTTATCAAAGTACATGACCTCACACTTTCCCATTTTGTACTCCATCTGCTACCTCTTTGTCCACTTTCCTAACCTGACCAATTCTTTCTGCAGTGCCCCCATCTCCTCGATACTACCTTGTCCCTCGACCTGTCTTTGTATAGTCTGCAAACTTAGCCAGAATGCCCTCAGTTCCTTAAAAAGGTTAAATTTAGACAAGATCTCTTCTCTTGTGGATGCCTTTCCACAAACTCAGATGAATTTAGTTTTAAAAGAAGTCAATTTAACCAGGTTTTCTTGAATTGTCAAAAAGGGTGTGTTTATTAATAACAAACATGAGAAGAAATAGCAATACAACATACATGTACATTGAGTAGGAAGAAGGGTTAAGTCCAAAATGATAAAATTGAAATGAAGATATATGGATCTGTTTCTAAATTGTTAGTGAAGAGCAAATATGGAGCCACAGTGGCTCTTATTAGGATCGTACTAACCGCAGTAGTGCAGGCATTTTCAAGGTTCTTGGTTTTAAACGTTTTTGAAATTCTTTTGTCTGACGTCTGTCCTTTTGAACCGTCTGGCAGCACTAAGTGTGAGAAGAGTCTTATCCTCGTTTTACCTGCAGTGCAGGGTTGTTTAAAATGGCTGTTTCTCAAAGCTGAAATCCTCACAACATTCTAGTCCACACACTAGGACATCTGGCCAATAGCACAAACAGACTAATTTACAGCCAGTGTGAATCCCTTTTTTTGGTGTATTTCTGGAGGGTAGAACAGACATATTTGCAAAAGATGAGTTTCTGCTGAGGGGTTAGTAGATGTGGGGGAGGGCATCTAGTCCTTTGTTACCTCTTTTTGTGAAGTCTCTCCCTGTTTGAAGTTTTCTGATATTTTACAAGTGTGACATTCCATGGGACTCACACAGGACTTTGCCAGATAGTCAACAGACTTACATTGTAAGTTTTTTTTCTTGTAGGAATCTTCCTTTTAAAAAATGTATTTTGGAATGAAAGTAAAAATTAACTAGAAATATTTTGGGCTTCTTACCCATAATCATAACATGGGAATTGCTTTTTGGACAGTTTTTGAACAGACACTGGCTTGGAGAAGTTTCTTATTATTTTCTCGTTCAGCTTGGGGAAGGCTACAAATAACAAGCATCCCAGCTGATCCTTCTCATTTCTGAAAAGTAAACACTCCTGCTGGGTTCCAGGTGAACCCTGTTTGTTATTTTGAAATAGTGATTGAAGGAACACCTCAACCTTTAATTTCCTGAGCAAACTGTGTCTGTAACATCTAAAAGAAAATGAATGTGTGATTAATAACTGAACCATCTGTTCCAGAACATAGAGGAATAGACACCAGAATGTTCTACATTTTATCCTTTTGCCTTTAAGAAGAACTAATTGGCCAAATAGTTTTTTTAGAGAGCCAATCTCCAAAGAGAAATCCAACTTGTTTTTCTCTTGTTCTGAAGAGTGTGTGTATAAGTACATACATTTTTGAAATATTAAGCAATATTACTATCAACTATCAATTTTAACTAATTATTGCATTTTCATTTAATAGTTTTTATTTGATAATAAACCAATATTTGAGTTTAGATCTCAGTGTTAAAACCTGATATTGATAAGATAGTTAATTGGTCACCTTGGTAACTGACGATTCTTTTTTACTTTATGTTGTGACCATTGAAGAAGTCGCCTGAGAGTGACCGTGTACTCCTCCAGTCATGATTATAACAATGTGAAGAAATAATTCTAGTCATCTCTCCAAATTTTTTTTTTACATAGTGCTTATCCCATACACATGTGCTTTGCTATTTCTGATGGTATTTTTCTGTTTACTTTCATGGTCCTGTTAATATACCTTCACAATGCCCCCCCTGAGATTTTCTTTCAGAGGACAAAAACTCCAGGATTATTAAATCCTTTCTTGAAGCTCATTCCTCTAATGCTTTCACTGAAATAGCAGACAGAAGAATTTCATACAATATCTTAGCCATGTGTTAATAATACTGCACAGCATGACTTTAACCCTTTGATGTCAAATTGCCTCTATCCTCATTGTTTTCTTTGTCAAAGAAAAATTAAAAGAAAGACTTGAGTTTTTATAGCGTCTTTCATGATCTCTGTACATTTTGAAACAATTTAGAGGCAACTATATACTTTTGAAATATAGTCACAACTTATAATGCAGCAAACACAGCAGCTAGCATGTGCAGCAAGATCCCAGAAACGGCAATGAAGTAATTGACCAGGTAATCTATTTTACTGATGTTGGTTGAACATTAAACATTGGCCAACACACCAGTGAGAACTTCCTGACGCTTCTGAAACTGAGATGAGACCTCCATTTAGCATTTCATCAGTCAATGGATCAATTAGACAGATTATATTAAAATAAGAGTCAAACTACTCAGGAGATAAGTCACATGACACTGCTTCATGGAACTGTAGTAGAAGTGTTGAATACTCTTTCACAAAAATGACTAGATACCAGTTAAATAAATCATTTTCAGTCTGATGTCAATAAATCTTTGCTTGACAAGAGTTATTTTTTAAAAATGCTTTCACGAGATAAGGGCATCGCTAATCATATCAGTAGTTATTGTCCATCTCTAATTGCCCAGAGGGTAGTTAAGAGTCAGCCACATTGCTATGGGTCTGAAGGCACACATAGGCCAGATGAGACATAGGCAGTTTCCTTAAGGACATTATTGAATCAGATGGGTTTTTCTAAGAATCAGTAATGGATTCATGATCATTGTTAGATTCTTAACTCCAGATTAAAGGATATGGCACCAAGCCAGATGGATGAAGCTAAGATACAGATTGACCATTAGGTAGAAGGGGCTGAATGGCCTCCTCCTGTCCCTATGTCCCTATTATCTGCCAATCAGCTGTTGTATTCATGTGTTTTGTTCTTAACACATCCTCATAGTGGATTGGTAAATTGTGTATATCCAATTTACTTGAAAATTTCAAATGGTTTTATTTAATAAACGAATTGATAACTTCCGTTATAGAGCAACTTATGCATACATCCTTAGTGTAACGTGATGCTACTGGAGTCGTCATGGCTGCAGGTCATGTAGTCATCCTGGTAGTTGTTTGACAGAATACTCAGCACTTAAAGCATCAACCATTCATTATGGGAGCTTTATCGTGGAATCCTAGCCATGTTCCCTTTGAATTTCAGTGTAAGGAACTGATCAACATTTTGCTATTTAATAAGAAATCCAATTGTCTACAAACTCTATCTAGTAATCTTCAATATAGTAAAACTGAGATCAAACTAGATTTTCCTGTATTTATATGAATCAGATGAATCCTCTAACTTGTTAATATTTTTAATTCAAGAAGTCTCACGGAAAGAACAGATTTCAAAACGAAAAATGACAGCACTGATGTTTGCAACTGTCTAGAGATGACTAAAGTCTAAAGCAATCCATGCAGCCTATTTTCATCTAGAATCAGATGACAAGAAGCCTGAATAAAAATGTATCTGTAGGAAAATGGTTGAATGTTGAATTTAATATCATCAATCATGCTGTCAAGCAAAACCTTTGTTGTCCCTGCAGTTTTGGAAGGGATTATAAAATGAAATTAGCTGTCAGTATTGGCAGCATGTTTGGGAAATCAGTTCAGCAAGCTTTCAAGATTAAAAATGGAATTATGGTGTGTTGCATTCAAATATTAAAAATATTACTGCATTATTATAAATATTTGCCACATTTCCCCCCCTGTAGTGTTTTTTTGCCCCTGAGGGTTGTAGATAATACTAGGGCTCATACTACTCACCTACTCTTAGATTGATACCATCAGTGGGCAGCTGGTAACATGCTTACAAGTTAGAAGGCTGTTGGTTCAAGTCCTCTTCCAGGGATCAGATAATTTAGGCTTCATACCTACTGGACTACTGAGAGGGTGCTGCAGTGTCAGAGGTGCTGTCTTTATGAAAACGTAATTAAGGTACCTTCTGCTCATTCAGCTGGATTTCACAGTCCAATTTCAAATAGAGACAGGGAATTCCCTCAACAGCCACTAAATAAATAGTCTCTAGTCCTTTGTTGTTTGTTCGATCTATATCACAACAGACGTTACACTTAAAGGTATTTCACTGGAAGTACTTTGGGCATCCTGAAGTTCTGCAAGCTGCTACACAAATGCAGGTATTTTATATGTGCTCACATTATCATGGTCTTGAGTGAATCTAAACCGATAGTATTGGCTATTGTATTGAGACCTGAATCTGTCCTCACCACAGATAGTTTTTATTTTTAAAAAATCAAACTAATTACAGAGGAACCTCGATCATCCGAATATTGATTATCTGAATTTTGGATTATCCGAAGAAGATTTCAATGTCGCGCAAAAGCATTACATCAAAGAGGTAAGTGTATTCGATTTACCTGTACTGAAAATGATGTGAAAACGCTGAAAAAACAGAGAAACACAAACAATTCAAGCATCAGCAACTGGATATTTTTTAAATAGCCTTTTGTTACATAGCCTTTTGCAAAAGTAAGTGTTTTACAGTATCCCCGTCACTTTACTGAGCCATTCATGAAAAAAAAGGCAGAGAAGAAAACCACATTCGCAAGGCGATGCTTCTGTCTTTCTATCATGAGACTGAGTTCCCGGACAAATGTTCTTGCGATTGTAGAAGCTGTTCGGGACCTTGTTTAACACTGTCTTCACCACTCCTTGCCAAGTGCTAACTACTGCTGCATTTCTCGTGTTATCGTTGCTTTATTTTGTTCATCATGTGAAATCTGTGTCTCCTTGCGTGCAATATATTAAAATTATAGTTTTAAACAAATTCTCTGGTGCAGGCAGTGTTAGATCAGCATGGCTTCCCTTGTTTAAGGTAAAATCAATTATCCGAATAATCAATTATCTGAATGAAATAGTGCCTGCCCATCTCGTTCAGATAATTGCGGTTCCTCTGTACTGCTTTCAAGTAATGTTCTTTTGCTTGCTATTTGAATGAAGTTGTAATAAAGGTTTTCATGTGCCACTGGTTAATAATCAGAGCTGGGACTTTTAGCCACATCCAGCCCAAGCTGCCAATACACAAATGTTTTGTAAAATCCAGTACAGCAGAAATTGGCAAACATAGTTAAGATCCCTATAAGACCATAAGACATAGGAGTGGAAGTAAGGCCATTCGGCCCATCGAGTCCACTCCGCCATTCAATCATGGCTGATGGGCATTTCAACTCCACTTACCCACATTCTCCCCATAGCCCTTAATTCCTTGTGACATCAATAATTTATCAATCTCTGCCTTGAAGACATTTAGAGTCCTGGCCTCCACTGCACTCTGTGGCAATGAATTCCACAGGCCCACCACTCTCTGGCTGAAGAAATGTCTCCGCATTTCTGTTCTGAATTGACCCCCTCTAATTCTCAGGATGTGTCCACGGGTCCTAGTTTCTTCGCCTAACGGAAACAATTTCTTAGCGTCCACCCTTTCCAAGCCATGTATTATCTAGTAAGTTTCTATTAGATCTCCCCTTAATCTTCTAAACTTCTAATGAATACAGTCCCAGGATCCACATCCGTTCCTTGTATGTTAGACGTACCATTCCAGGGATCATCCGTGTGAATCTCCACTGGACACACTCCAGTGCCAGTATGTCCTTCCTGAGGTGTGGGGACCAAAACTGGACACAGTACTCCAAATGGGGCCTAACCAGAGCTTTTTACAGTCTCAGTAGCACAACGGTGCTTGTATATTCCAATCCTCTTGAGATAAATGACAACATTGCATTCGCTTTTTTAATCACGGATTCAATCTGTATGTTTATCTTTAGAGAATCCTCGACTAGCACTCCCAGATCCCTTTGTACTTTGGCTTTACAAATTTTCTCACCTTTAGAAAGTAGTCCATGCTTGTATTCTTTTTTCCAAAGTGCAAGACCTCGCATTTGCTCACATTGAATTCCATCAGCCATTTCCTGGACCACTCTCCCAAACTGTCTAGATCCTTCTGCAGCCTCCCCACTCCCCACACCTGCCTGTCCACCTAACTTTGTATCATCGGCAAACTTTGCTAGAATGCCCCCAGTCCCTTCATCCAGAATCTGCAACCTTGGCCTATTTGGGTCAATACCTACCATCTTTCACCCACTGGAGAACGTGGATAGTAAGATAAAGATCCTTTCTGTGGTGACACTGGTTCTATTATAAAGAATACCAACCTCTGACTGCTTCCAGGTTACATCTTCCCTTTTATGATGGCGCATCAACTGTAACAAGATTCAGGAAGCAAATCTCCCAAGGTCATGTTACAGGAGACTGTTATGAAAGAGATGTAATTAAGTTAGTGGTTCTTTAACTTCTAATATCCATATAATAGTGATTCCATCAGACATTTGTCCTCATTGACATACGGGATCTTCTATTTCTTGGACCTTGTTCACATTGTAACATAAGACAGTTCACTTACACACAACTACACAATTGAAATTCCATATCCACGTTCCTTAATCCTAAATATTAAAGTATGTAGAACCGTTAGAAAGCATGTCACCTGATCAAAACCTCTTTCTGATAGATTACACAAGTTCTTTCGAATCATGGAACCTACTCCATCTACTTAATCACCCGAGGGAAGATTTCATATAAATATTCAACAATTCATAAAAGTAATTAAATAAAACTTCAAAATATTCACAGTTGACAAGTTCTCCTTATTAAATATTCGTCAACGACTCTGAAATTCTTTGCAGCATTCTGTCAGTCTCCAGTGTAAAATCAGGCCAAGTCAAATTTCCAGGTCACCAAATTGAGGGGTTAAACTTCAGCCCAAAACTGATTTCCCATTTCCTGCCTCTGTTGTTATCCATTTACTGTCTGACAGCTCTGTAAACAACTTGTCTTAGCTATTGATTTGACATCTATTTTAAATTTTATTAAAACTGAATGGCAATATTAATTCTGTGATGCTGAAATGGATTCACAGTTATTATTAAAGTAAAAACAGAAAATTCTGGAAATACTCATGGTGGTTTGGTAGTATTTGTGGAAGAAACCTCAGTTAACATTTTAGGTCGATGAGCTTTTATCAGGCATGAGAAATGAAGCAAACTGCAGGGGAGGTTTTATGGTGTATTTGTAGTGTCCCTGCCTCTGGGATGGACAGACTGCAGTTTCAAGTCCAACTTGTTAACTATGGAAGGGGACATTAAGACCTTATCACATAGGAGCAGGAGCAGGCTGTACGATTGGAACCAGGGTCAGGTGGATCTCATTGACTATGAGTTTCTTGAATCACAGAAGAATCATAGAATCCCAACAGGCCATTTAGCCCAACACGTCCACACCAATCCTCCAAAGAGTAATCCACCCAGAACCGTTCCCCTACCCCAGTACTCTACATTTACCCCTACATAATGCACATAATCGAAACATTCCTGAACACGATGGGTAATTTAGCATTGCCAATTCACCTAACCTGTACATCTTTGGATTGTGGGAGGAAACGAGCACCCGGAGGAAACCCATGCAGACACGGGGAGAATGTGCAAATTACACACAGACAGTCATCCAAGGCTGGAATCGAACCTAGGTCCCTGGTGCTGTGAGGCAGCAGAGCACAGGGAGGAAACCCTTGCAGACACGGAGAGAATGTGCAAACTCTACGCAGTGAGTTGCCCAAAGCAGGACATCAAACCCAATCATCCAATGAAAACTATTATAACAGTGTATAACTATCATCCATTTCAGATGTAAGGAGTAAATCTAATATAACACAGAATTACAGAGTGACACAGCTTAGAAGGAGGCCATTCAAACCCACAACCACCTGGTGAAGGAGCAGCACTCCAAAAGCTAGTGATTCCGAATAAACTTGTTGGAATATAATCTGATGTTGTGTGATTTTTAATTATGTACACCCCAGTCCAACAACGGCACCTCCAGATCATTCAAACACTTGAACTTATGCTAGCTCTTTGAAAGAGGTATTCATTTAATCCAAATGCTCCCTGCTTGTTCCCCACTAAGCCCTGAATTTCTTTCTCCCCTTTGAGTGTTTATTGAATTTGCTTTTGAAAATTATTATTCAATCGGTTTCCACCAATCAATCAAAGAGCATTTTCTACATTGTAGCAATTCCCTGCATAAGAATTCTTACCGCCTCTGGTTCTTTTGCTAATTACTGTAAATCTCAATTTCAGTTATTGACCCTCCTGGTGCTGGAAATAGTTCCTACTTATTTACTCTGTCAAAACCCTTGATTATTTTACTCATCGCAATTAAATCACTCCTTACCATACTCTGTCCAAAAAGAGAAAATCCTAGCCTCTCCATATAACCAACATACTGCATGTGCATTCCTTTTAATTCTTTCTTAGAATCAGGGATCCGTTCCTCATTGCCTTGAAAAAGTTGGTGGTGAAACAATTCAGAAAGTGCAGACGTGGGAGAGTTTATGAATTATAGGTGGAGACTGGTACAACTTCTCAGAACCACATCTATTTGTGTTATGTCCAAGTGAATTACAATAGTTGATTTTACCTGCGCTTTGTAACGGGCTCACAGCTAGATTACCAGATTGTTAATACAGTATCTCCTTACCATAAATGAAATAGACTATTATTGTCTCAATATCGAGATGACAACTTTGAACTTTATGGGCTGACAATTTCTCTGGAAGCAAGCATATTTTTCTGTTATAATCTAAAACATATTTCACTTCTCATTTGGATTCAATGCAGAAGTTATTCTTCATAGTAGTGATATCAAAGTGACTTACTGTTCCAAGAACAGTTTCTGGCTCAAAGTTAGACAGAAGCACATTTCTAAAACATGGCAGTGGTGCTATATATGAGAGACATTGCTCCAAAGGATCGACTTCTAACCTCTTGCTGGAGATTGTTGAGATATTATCAGCTAGTAATTACCACCTTCTGCTCCTGTGCTTCTGGTGTGGTACCAGTTCTGAGAAATAACATTACTCTTGTGCCTGCATTCCCCTTGTGGGCCTCACATCCTCTTTTCAGTCATCACTTTGAGTATCTCCTGTCTGTGCATTTGTCCTTACCATGTGCAGCCTGAGATAGACAAAGACAAGTACAAAACACATCACTTTATTACGCATGTATAAAGATTCCTTTCACAAAAAACTCATAACAATGAAAACAAAAGATTTAATACATTTGAAAGGATCTACCAAGCACTGACATTTTCTGCATAACAGGCACCATGAACACTAAAAATCCTCTTCTCTTCCCTGACATTCTGCTTCTAAGATTGTTACCTGCAGCTCATCACCTATTAACTTCCATGTTGAAACAATAATGTATAGAAATAAGCAGGGCAATATATTACAAGAGTTGTTTAATTTGGGGAATTCTAAATTTACTGGCTTAAGTATTAAAAAAAACCACAACCACTAAAATACCCTTTTTTTCTTCATGGGATTTAAGGACTGTTGCGCAGCTTTTCAACAGGATATCATATCTGCCAATAGTACACTTGTCATAAAGGATGAAGCATACTTCACTCCCGCTCTATTATAAATTTGTACAGAATGCCTCAGAGCTGCCTCAAGGCATCTCCTGGTGATTAAAAAAGCTCTCTTCTGCCTGCATCACGAATGGATTGATGACAATTCACTACTTGACAAAAAGCCTCTGCAGTGACTGCAATTCCATTGTAATAGTTTCACCTTCCATCTATCCTTCAACACATTCCTCCAGTATTTTCTTATTGAACGAGCCTCTTGTTAGCAGTCCTCTCATTTTCTTTGTGCTTCCACAAGAACTGCGAGATTTGGGTAATCACAGAAGAATTTCAGCTAATGTTTGGTTCTCTTGCTTGAAATGAAACCTTAGTCCCAGTTTAGCAATTATTGTGAACAGACTGCTCTGTGAAGGCTTCAGGACTCCATTATAATCACAGCAGCCCCTGTCATGCAACACAATTTTCCAAGAATCGATTAAAAGCCATAGCTAGGCCTTTTTTCATGAATTTTTATTGATGTTACTATAAATTCCAAACACACTGCATCCAGAAAATCGACAAGTAATGCTAAAATAAACTTTTCCTCCTCATGGAATAAACTTAAAATGATGGTAGTTCAATATATTTCTCTTACAGTTTTAAAATGTTTATTTACTGGGAGGAGAATAATTTTAATATCATAAATATACTTAATTTTCTTTTCATAACTTTATAGCCAACTTTCGGTTCTTTAGGTCGATGGGACCAATT